>NC_138029.1:102952354-103552354 GCF_964106645.2 Podarcis pityusensis
AAACAAAACACATCAGCTCAGAGCTCTCTCTCTGAGCAGTGTCCATCACAGTGATGATGACTCGGCTGAAATTTCACTTTCTTTCTTCTCCAGCAAAAACGGAAGTGCGTCCTTTTCTTATGACGCTGCTTTTCCCGCTCTCTTTCTTGAAGCCCTCCACTCCTGCGGGTTCGGAAGCTCTCAGGCTCCCCTCCTCCTTCTGAAAAGCTGTCACTTCCGGTGCATTCCCTCGCTCTCTCACATGAACTTTCACTCGCTGGCTGCCTACTTGTTCCTCCAGGTGTTTGCATTCCATTGTCTCTCTCCCCTTTTTCATCCATCTCTGCTGGCATGTCTTCAGCAGACAACGGCCTATTCTGCACTGGGGGGGTTCTATCCTGACCTGTATTTGGTTGGGCTTTCCAGCTGATTTGGGGATTGATTGATGGATTGGCTCAGGCAAGGGAGTGGAATGTAACCTCACTGGTATTTCTAGACATCTTAGTGGCTTTTGACACCATTGACCATTAGATGTTGTTAGTGGACTATGTGGATTGGTAGGGCTCCACTCGCAGCTAATTGCACTCCTTCCAATAATAATAATAATAAATAATAATAATTTATTATTTATACCCCGCCCATCTGGTTCCAACCTTTGGCAATTTTCTTAATTTGGGAAGCATCTGAATCCCAATTCCAGATGAGGAGCAGCCTCGACTCCATGGCTGAGCATGGATTTGGAGTCAGGCATTCCTGGTGAAATCAGTAGGCACGCCTTGTTATATTTTACAGTTGCAAAGATAAATGAGTACTTTTTGATGTTGTGTTCTATGTACAGTAGGTGCTCTTCTGTCTAGGTTCTTTTATGGAAATGTAATGGGGGTACACCTGTGGTAGGCTTTGGTATCAGAATGGTGAGAGTTCTTCAGTTCTTGGTGCTTTTAACACCAGGGAGAACCCTCCATGTATGACATTTGTATGACATTTGAGACTCTTTCCAAGCCACTCCCCATTCCCAGTCACATCCTCTTTCCTAGGCTACACTCCTCAACTGGCTTTGTTTGACATACCCTTTGAGTGTTTTTGCCTGGCTCAAATGTATCATTGAACTCTGATAAATACCCCCCCCCCCGTAGTGTAGTAAAATAGCCCCACTAAAATATACTTGGAGTTGAGTGTTGATTACACGCTCTTTATTTCAGCTCATGGTAAACAGTGAGTGAGCTCACCTCTGGCTATATATACATTATTTACACAATGGGTCCCATGTGATTGGCTGATTCAACTCCCCTCCTGGAGCCTGATTGGACTGTTCCTGCAGGCAAAAAAAGGTTGCTGATTCACTTCCTCCTGGAGCTGGATTGGGCAGCTCCTACAGACCAATCAGGTTGCTGCCTTCTAGGATCCTACCTGCCTATTGTTCTAGGATCCAAGCTGAGTACATAACACCCACTAAAATGCTTTTCAGTAGATTTTTTTAATTAAAAAAATAGCTCTATCTCTACTTTTCTCTACGTATTTAAGAATAAATGAAAGAATAATTACAGAGATTTCTCACCTTGTGAGAAATTGTCATGCAGATTTGCTCCAAGTGGCATCTTTTACTTGCTTGAGCATGCGCTTGGTTCTCAGTCTTTATAGATTTTCATGCTGCTGCAACCTGCATCTGGGTTTTTTAAACAGTAAGGACAACAAGAATCGTATCAGGAATTTACTAGAGAGCAGCCACTGCAGCCTATGTGCAAGAAGAAACATAGTAGGAAATGTGCAAGAAATATGATATATATATATATAGGGCAGCGCATTCACAGCTGGTTGAAGTTATGGCTGATCAGCACTTGGGGGTTGGAAGCTGGCCAGGAACAGCAGTAGTCTTGGTGCATTTCAAGCATCTCACTCCAAATTAATTAGAAAGTTATGCTTCATCTAGTTAGGTTGCATAGCTGAGCTCATCCATAAAAGGAGAGCTATTCCTGTTCCAACAGTCCTGATGCTGACTCATACTTTAGGAAGCATATTTTTGATTGTTTCTCATAATATCAGTTTGCATTTGATATTTCCTTAGATGGTGGATGGATAGATAGATAGATGATAGATATAATTTTTATTAATTTTTCTGTTATACAATTTAAAATACAGTGGTACCTCAGGTTACAGATGCTTCAGGTTACAGACGCTTCAGGTTACAGACTCCACTAACCCAGAAATATTACCTCGGGTTAAGAACTTTGCTTCGGAAGGAGAACAGAAATCGTGCAGCAGCGGCGTGGCAGCAGCAGGAGTCCCCATTAGCTGAAGTGGTACCTCAGGTTAAGAACAGTTTCAGGTTAAGAACAGACCTCCAGAATGAATTAAGTTCTTAACCCGAGGTACCACTGTACTCATTTAAACATCCTTAAAATATCAATGACTTCCCTTCTTCTCTTTCCATGGTCCATTTTCCATATTTTAAATCCCTGAATATTTTACATAAACTAAACCATTCAGTATTCCATTATTACATCCATCAAAACTTCCAGGCTTCTTCAACCTCGGCCCTCCAGATGTTTTGAGACTACAGTTCCCAGCATCCCTGACCACTGGTCCTGCTAGCTAAGGATCATGGGATTTGTAGGCCAAAAATATCTGGAGGGCCGAGGTTGAGGAAGCCTGTCCTTGACTATTCAAGGCTTTAAAGATCAAAGGCATTGGCGACAAATGAAGATGACATATTATTGCAGCTTCATGAGCTGATCTGCAAACTTTTGCACCAAGTGGAGTTTCCGAACAGTTTTCAATTTCCGTTTCCTAATTTCAGAGCTAGAGGCACCTTTGGGAAGGCAAGAGCCCAAAGGTGTGGCTGAATGGGAGGCAGCCCTGATCATTCTCACACTGCCTGGCTTCCTCCTCAGTTGCATATGGATTCCCTCTTATATAAACTAGCAGTGCTTTAATCTGATCCAGACTGCATCCCAACCCTAAGTAACGCAAGTCATGTGCTTTAACCATAACATGGGTTTTATGGCTTGGGAGATTATTTTGACTTGACATTACAAGTGGCTGCCTAATAACTCCTGTCCAGAGACCATAAATTCCTAGTAAAACCTTGCTAATCATTAATAACGATCTGTGCCTGGTAAGAATAAATTCCATGGAGAACAAGGAAGAGGGTTCTAGGAAAGAATATCACCAAACCAGAACACTGGTCAGCCGCAAGAGAGAAAATCCAATCTGAGTCAAATAAAAGGTTCACCGCATGTCCAATAAATCCTTTTCAATAACATTAAGACTTGTACAGTAGGCTATCGGCAGAGATAAATTCAGTTAGATATGAATAATAAGCCAGCAAGCATCTCTCTTGATATCACAAAAGGACAGGACAGTCGCTGGTCACATATTAAAGAGGGAGACTAAGAAAAACTGGTCCTATAAAAAGAGAGTTCAAAGTAAAAGCTGGTGGTTAACCTTCGAAATCAATTTTAGCAATTGTGTTCTCGGAATGGCTCCAGGCTGTGCCACTTCTAGGATTTCATTTTTTTATATACATCATTGAATTGAAACAAAAAAAAGCAGCAATTCTCCCCCACCCCACCTCCGGATTCATTTGCAGCTCCCACTTAGTCTCCTAGCAATGCCAGACATTCAAAGGAGCACCCTGAGATGCTGTTTACATATAACCTGCTTTTCTTTTTCTTCTATCAGCATCATAATCACCATCACTTACATCCCACCACTCGGCCAGGTTGCTCAGGGTGGCATGCATGGCACGGTCTCCCATTTTAGAGTTAACTCTGTAAGGTGGGCTAACCCATGGTCACCCCTGATCTTTAAGGCAGAGGGGTTTTTTAAAGGCAATCCAACCACTACATCACGCTGGCTATTCTATGCCTGTATTGAAGAAAGGAGGGCTCTCGCTCCTTATGTCAAAAGTGGCAACTGCTACTTGGCAATGCTTCTTGTGATCTCATGCCTTCTTGTCATCCTTATAGATCCATCACTACTTATTTTATTTCTTTATTTTATTTCTTCTTCTTTGGCAATCACTCGTAGCCAGGTAAGACTGTCTTCCATAGTCATGGTTTTAGCAGTGAGTCCGTAAGTGACTGTGGAGGCCAATTCTGGATCCACACGTCCTTCCACAGTGGGGACATAGGTTTCCAGGTGGGAGTTGATCGTGGTGAGGGTTTGCCAAGCGTGCCTTCCTCTTAGCATGTTTCTCCCTTGTGTCCTGAGTTTGAGTGACTTCAAAGTCCATGACACTTTTGGTAAAAACTTCTCCAATTAGAGCACTCGCAGGCCAGTGTTTCCCAATGGTCTGTGTTTCCCAATTGTCTGTATTTATCTCAATTGTCTGTGTTTATACTACATTTTTTAAAGATTTGCCTTGAGACAGTCTTTGAACCTATTTTGTTGAGCACCAGCATTACGCTTTCCATTTTTAAGTTCGGAATAGAGTAGTTGCTTTGGAAGACAATCATCAGGCATCTGCACAACATGACCAGTCCAACAAAGTTGATGTTGAAGAATCATTGCTTCAACACTGGTGATCTTTGCTTCTTCCAGTACACTGGCATTAGTTTGCCTTTCTTCCCAAGTGATGTGTAAAAAATTTTGGAGACACCGTTGATGGAATCTTTCAAGGAGTTGGAGATGGCGTTTATAAGTGGTCCACGTTTCACAGGCATATAGTATTGCATTTCTATCCCACCTTTTTTCCAAGCTGCTCAAGGTGGCAGCCCATAGTTCTCTTCCTCCCCATTTTATCCTCACAACAACCCTGAGAAGTAGCTTAGGCTGAGAGTGAGCGACTGGCCTAACATCATCCATTAAGCTTCATGGTTGAGTGGGGATTTGAACCCTGGTCTTCTAGGTTCCTAGTCCAGCACTCTAACCACTGGATTCTACTTAGGAAGACCTGCCTAGACCCAGAAGTGTTTAACAATCACCCAGTAGTGAATATCCCCTTTGGCGGCAAGGCACTCAATATGGTAGTGGCAACCAGACTTCAAGCATGCTTGGAGGAAACTGATTATGTGGGTCCAATTCAGTCTGGTTTCAGGCCCAGTCATGGCACTGAAACTACCTTGATTGCACTGGCTGATGATGTGAAAGATGTGGCGAGTGCAACGTCACTCGCCGTCTTTGACCTCCCCATAGCATTCTGGAAGGTGGAGGGTTGGGGCCACCATATTACAGTGGTTCCACTTCTACATCCAAGGTAATTTCCAGAAAGTTATTATGGGGGACTTTTGCCCAGCACCGTGGGAGTTGTCCTCTGCTGTCTTGCCATGTTCCATTGTGTCCGCCATGTCCAACAAATATATAATAATAAATAAATACTTCCTCTGATAAGGTGGTTTTGGGGTCCATTCTCAGAGCCTCAGTCTCAAATTACTTTCTTGTAATCTTGTTGTCACTAATTTTGGTTGGTATTCCATCACAAACCATCAAATTAAATAGTTTTTTGGAAGGTCTTGTGCAGAAAATCCACTTCCCCCCAAAAGTGGCTTTTAGCAATAAGGAAGGTGACAAGAAAATGCACTGGAAACGGTGAGATAGCACTTGTTTTCACACAACATCTTCTTTAACCTCCCTGGAAACAAATCAGAATGAATGCTCAGTAAACAGTTTGTTTGCGAGTGCCCTTGGATCTAGGAGTTTTGCAGTAGTATTATTATTATTATTATTTTATTTTTTATTGGGGGGATACAAATTGAACATAAAACCCCTTTTCCCCAACCCAAAGGCATAGTTCAGGTGTAAACATTAATAGTAAATGTCATACAAGCACTGAAGTGGAGAGAGCTTGAAAGTATTATTTTTTAGAAATGACTTTAAGAAATTCATTCTGAAAGAGATAATATGGGGTAAAAGGCTTCCCTCGTAAGTGAGCAAGGACATTCTCCTGTTCTGAGGCTGTTTTAAAATAATAACGACGGGTAAGGGCTTTTAAACAATGAGCCATGCGAGATTTTAAAATGCTGTATGTTTCACTTTGCCCTCTCCTGCCATCAACGCTTTTGTGATCAAGGCACTGATATTAAGCAGAGACTTATCTTTCTCTTTGCAGTGGTTCAGTGAACTGACATTATGCTTAAGCATGATACAGGTTGGGCCATTCAAAGATACCATCTGCAGTGATAATTATCAGGGCACATCTTAACATGTGAATTTCTCTGCAGTGTCAAACCCAGGCTGAAAGCCAAACAATTTGCTTTCCGCTGCTTCGTTTGAATTATCTGCTGTACTGGGTTTTTTTTAACCCATTGTTAAAAACCTCAGTTAATACAGGTAAAGGTATGAAAATAAAGAGCCTATCCCATTTCCAATTCAAGCAATGCAGTTTAATAATATAGTGGTTTAGTTCTGTTCTTCTGGTTTGGGGATGATAGCTTAATAGATATTATAACTTATGGGAGATACTGTTCTACAGTATCTCCTGAAGGAGCGTCTCCACCCCATTGTTCTGCCCGGACTCTGAGGTCCAGCGCTGAGGGCCTTCTGGTGGTTCCCTCACTGTGAGAAGCCAAGTTTCAGGGAACCAGGCAGAGGGCCTTCTTGGTATTGGCACCTGCCCTGTGGAACGCCCTCCCACCAGATGTCAAAGAGAAGAACAACTACCAGACTTTTAGAAGACATCTGAAGGCAGCCCTGCTTAGGGAAGCTTTTAATGTTTAACAGGCCACTGTATTTTAATATTTTGTTGGAAGCCGCCCAGAGTGGCTGGGGAAACCCAGCCAGATGGGCGGGGTATAAATTATTATTATTATTATTATTATTATTATTATTATTATTATTATTTTATTATATGGATACTGTCCTGTAAGCACAGTTAGACAGATCCATGCACACATTCATACACAAATACCACATGCTTCTAAATGCCGGTGCTGTCTCAAGTCTTTGGGATACAGGAAGGTTACAAATATGAATGAATGAATGAATGAATGAGTACATAGTTTACCTACAGCAAATGAACAAAACACCCTCCAAGTAAACAGAGTTGCAAGTAATATCCAGAACTTGACACTTATTTGATTGCACGATGTCTAAAAAAAAAAAAAAAAGATTCCACAAGCAGAGCCAAATTTATTTATAGTAATAAAGCTGTTTTGCCCTTTGCTATTAGCATTCAGAAAAGGTGGACCAATTGCCTGAAGCTTTGGGAATATGTTTATTATAGTACAGCCAGGCACAGGCCTGAAATCTCTGAACTGTGAAATAAGATTTCAGTAACGAAGGGAAGAAGCTCTGGCTCTTACCAAATTGTCTCCTCTTTCTCATAGCTTTTGCTTATTTTTGTACTTCAGGCTTTGATCGTTAAATAGATGAAGAAGGAGGATGCTTGCTGGTATAATAAAGAAAATTTAATAGTAACAGCAGGTTGCAGCCTCTTTGCCAGCACCAACAATGCACATCCATATGAGCGAATGACTTCATTTATTATAAATAGTCAGTCTCTGCATAGCTATGTGGAAAATTATCTCTGTCGTGGAAAGCTTTACCTGCTGATTTCTGCAGGTCAAGCTGTTGTTCAAGGCACAGGAAGAAGCCAGGCTGGGGTGGAGTAAGGTTTCTGGTCAGGTGACAATCCTAATGAAATCGGGTCTGGTGAATGATTTTTTGCATAGGAGTATTAATACTTACCATAGAGACCAAGTTTTCAATGTCAGGGACTGGATGGACGCAGAGGAGTGGTGGGAGGCACCAGCTGAGGAACCTCCAGGGGAACAAGGCTCAGAGCCAGGGGACTGGAGGTGGGACAACAATGAGTGGTCAGAGGGAGAAGATTGGGGAGGGAGGTGTTGGAAGCTGAAGATGCAACAGTGTTTAGTGACCATGAAGAAGGTGGGGTGGAGAACAGTCCAGAATCAGAGGCAGATTGATTTAGGAGGGAGGCCAAGAGGCAGAGATGAGTCCATCTGGTGAAGAAGTTCATATATCTCCCTCTCCTGCTGCGACTAGCTCCCCTCCTCCCTGGTCTCCCAGAACCAGGGGAGGCATGAAAAGGACAGAGAAGTTAGCTTCACCCAGATGCAGTCTCAGATTGGTTGGGGGAAATCCTGGAGTGGAGGGGACTTAGGCAGCTGTACCTTCAGTCTCAGCAGCTGCTTCATGGGGGCAAGACTTGCTGTGCTCATAAGGCCTGACACTTTCTGCTAATAAAGAGTTAACTCCAACATGCACAGTGTGATTTACTGCTGGTTCGCTCCTGTCATCTATATGGCAGGGATGGGGAACCAGTGGTCCTCCAGGTGTTCTTGGGCTCCAGCTATCATCAGGCCTAGCCAGCATGGCCAGTGGCCAAGGATGAAGAAAGCAAGAGTTGATACAATTTGTTTTCCTATCCTTGCTACACAGTGTTGCATTGATTATAGAATCACAGAACTGGAAGGGATCCTGGGGATCATCTAGTCCAACCCCCTGCAATGCAGGAATATGCAGCTGTCCTTTATGGGGATCAAGCTTGCAAACTTGGCATTATCATCACCAGGCTCTAACCAACTGAGCTATCCAGATGCATAGTACCTGGAGCTAGACAATTTGGCTCTTGAGGCAGAAAATCACACAAGCGCCCCTCTCTCCTTCCCTGACAGTCAATATTCAATAATAATAAATATAATAAATAATTTTCCACCCTTCCATGATACACAAAATGGGCTGCCTGAGGTGGCTGCCTCACTCTGCCGAATGGTAAGATCGGCCCTGCCAACTGAGGTTAAAATAAGCCTTGCCAAATAAACACGTTCATTGCTTGTTAATCAAGCTGGTAGCCATTAAAACCAATTAAAACTTGCATCCACACTGGATATAATAATATGTACAGTATAATATAATTGCCCATCCTCAATATGGCCATAATACCATAATTCCAAGATAAGAAATATGTTCAGTGTGTGCCTGCAAGATAGAGATCTATTTTCTTTTCTTTCTGTCTCTAATGCTGTTATCTGCCTCAGGCTCTTAGACAGGGCAGGCTGCATATTCCTGCCATCAAATCTAGCCAAATATAGTGATGCAGCTGAAATTTGAGATTAGTTTGTAAGTCAAATCTAATATGTCTGTAATTCTCATTGCATAAAGAGGCCTGACTTCAATCCAATAAACTTTAATATTTCCATAGCTAAAGCTCAGATGGATTGTAAGTTCATTTATATGGTCTGGTCCTGTGTAGTCAGCATAATGGGGGCACAAACTGCAAAGGAGGGGACCCCTGGAAATTATGCAAAAAAGCATAAAGTATCAGAGGTAGCCAACGTAATTGATAGAAATAACAATATAAGACAACCTCTCAGGTGGGTACCATTGCTATTTTGGGGAGAACAAGGGAGGCATTCATGGTGAGTTCCGACACCTCTTTTTCTGGAAAAATAGCACTGACTACAATGATTGTACATAAAAGCACAAATGAAATAGGCACATACTGTGACATATGTGAAATAGAGTCACACAGCAGCCAAAGATAAACTGAAGCTTCATCTAGGAAGAGTTGCTTCCCATAATTTGACAGCCCTGTGGCACTTTCTATTGACTTTATCCCATTGACCTTATCTGTGGTTTCTGTATGATGTGCGGGCAGCCACCTTTTTTTATGCACAGCTCCTGGAAACAACATTACATGACCACAAAGCACCACTTCCAGTGACATTTCGGACCTGGTTTTGAAAGCTTTGCGGCAAGAGAAGCTTCTGTCTCAGAGAGGCTCTTACCTTTTTTTTAAAAAAGGAAAATATAGAAGAAAATGTTTTAGAGCTCTTTTACAGTAAATTTAACTACAAACATACTTCAGAATCTCATAATAATGGAGAACTTTTGACCTCAGCAATTCTTAACATTAAATTTATAACTTGGTCATAATTCGCATAATTGTGAATTATGGTGGGATCAGTTCACCCACCAAATCTAGGCAAGTTTGCTACAGATTTGGGGCGGGAGAGAGAGAGAGAGACTAACCTTGTTTTACTAAGCTTCATTTCCTTGACGTCTTTTCCTGAGTCATCTAGACTTAATGTGAGAACTGCATTGCCTGCTGAGGTTCTGAAAGCAGCTACAGTGTCTGGGCTTTTTTCTGATAGAAAACAAATCTGGTGGGAACATGTGTCTCATAGGCCATGTATATGGATCTTGAATCAGAGGTGACACTATTCTGAAAAGTAGCCCTAATGTTGTTTTGGAACGTGCTTCCAGGCCATTAGTTCAAGACACGAATGTAATCCTTGAGTTGCCATAAAAAGTGTGTCAGTGCTTGATGTCCTGCTTTCCTTCAGAAGCTGAAATGTCATTGCCAGCAGCTGTAGGAGATGTCCTTGCAAACCTGAGAGCAGTGTCCCTGTGGTCCACTAAATCACGGAGGGCCAAGGCATCTGTTGTCTGAGCACAGACCTGAGGATGCTACTTTGGAACTAACATCACCATAGAAATGATTGGCCCTCGTTTTGTGGAGATTGTTCTTTGAAAATGCCTGCAAAATGAAAGGTGCTACGGTAGTAAGGAAAGCAAGAGGACATATTTCAAACAAAACAGTGCCCTTCCCTTCCAAATATAGCCTGCAAGTTTATTTTGGGCAGTGCAGTTAACCTCAATTAAAAGAGCTCAGAATAACAAGCTTTTGAATTACCAAAGAAAGCACCATGACTGTAGGATTATCCTTCACTTAACTGAAATACGGAGGCAGTAGACAGCAATATGTCTTTTCAATGCAGTAGATAGGAATGTCTATGTAGTGCATTCTTACACAGGGGACAATAGTGCAGTGACAGAGGGGGGTTGCTACTTCTGCTAAACAAGGACCTGATTGCAGCTCTCACTGAAAGCAGAATAGGCCCCTTCCCACATTTCAACATCCTTAGCATTGGAATGAGACGTTTTCCAGGAGCAGCCAGGAACCCGCCCATGCGTGCAGAAACGCGACCTGAGTTTACGAATACAGTTTACCGCACACCTGCCTGTGCGCTTGTGTAAAGAAGCAGCTGGTGCAGCTTGCAGGTTCAGCAATGCGATGATGGATAGATGGCACAGTCTAATACATTCAGGGAACTATAACCTAAGCGCTCATGTCTAGTCAGATTGGGAATTGAAACCGTAATGGTTCCTGCGGCTGTAACTTTCCAGACTGCACTGCACTGCACCAAGCAAGCAAGCGCTTGCTGTATGGAGCAATTTGTCTCCCGAGAAGGATAAAATATAGGGTGGTATTTACAGCAACCCCAAGCCGGCTTATAAAAGTGTTTTATGGAGACCTGTCACCAAAGATAGTGCTACTGTACACAAAGCGCTCCGGGAGATTTCTTTCTCCCCCCCCCCTCTCTCTTCCTCTCCCATAGCTAGAAGGGATCGCTGAGAGCTTTGGCATTTGCAAAGTCTGAGGGGAGAGGAGGTGAACTGATCAATAATTAAGATAAAATACATGGAAGGCTTCTGGCAATGATAGGCTGAGAATACTCTACTACGTTGTAAGCCCAATTGAACTCAGTGGGACTTACTTCTGGGCAAGCATGTGTAGGACTAGGCTGAAAGTTACTTGGAAAAGTGGTGCATTCTCGCTGCAGTCAGTAGGTGATATAATAATAAGAAGCTTGCACAGAGTGGAAAAGGAGGGGTCTCAAAAGGAACATCATGACTGAACTTTCAGAAAGTAGACATTATCAGCTTTCCGTGCCTTTAATAAAAATGTTTGTGGGGGTGTGCATTTAAGCAATGATGTCCTTTCAGCAGTCAAGCTTTCTTTCTCTACATAAAAGGCATAACTGGCATTTGATAGTGAAGAATGGCAGCAGCTGTCTTGCGAAAGTAAAATAAGGCATCAGCTCTTCTCGCAGAAGCAAAAAACGATGTTAATGGTAATAATCTGTTGCAATGGTTAGCATGCACACACACACACACACACACACACACAAACATAAACATAACATGGTTATAATTTGGATATTTCTAGGCAAGGCACAGAGCAGTTCATGCAGTCAAAGGTGAAAAGCTGGGCATCCCTGTACCTAGTAAGCAAATGAGTTTGGAGCCTCACTTGAGAGTATTTTTAATTAAGGTTCCTCTTAGGAGCAGGACATAGAACAATCCCAGTAAAATAAATGGAGGTGGTATTGCGGGGCAGGTGGGGTGAAAAATGAGTGAAAAATGAAATAAAAAGTGGTTTTTAGTAAGTATCTCTTTTTTATTATTAAAGTTTTCTTGGTTTACAAAGGTATGTGCAATGTCTCTTTTTTCAAGTTACATTTTCCATAGGTCAGTCTCATTTGTTGAGACATTAGGGTTACCTTAGGAAGAAAAGGGGGGAAGAGGTGGAGGGGGCCGTGGTGGGTGGGGATGGGGTGGGGTCGGGAGGCGATGTTTCTATTTTACTTAATGTACGTGTGGGGTTTTGAGTCAGCGTTACTTGTGCGGGTTCTCTTTACTATTCACTTGTGTTCCTTTGGTGGTGAGAGAAGTTGAACAAAAAGAAGACGACGACAAAAACAACACATAATGGCATTTATGAAGGAAGACATTTTGGGGAGATGGTACAACTCCTTGGAGTTTCTGACACTAGATGCCTTTCTCTTTACAGTTAAATATTGCAGGAAAGAGTAAACGCAGCTATTTGTAAGACACAGAGGGATAAAGCTGTGTGTCTGATAGATTGTGCAACAGGCTGCAAATGAGTACGCAGCATCAATAGTAGTGCAGAAAACTTTGAAAAGTGCTATGTCTATATTTTATTTATGCTTGCTTCACATCTCCTGGCATCTTACAAAGCAGATGGATAGATGGTAGATAGATAGGTAGATGATAGATAGATATAGATATAGATATAGATATAGATATAGATATAGATATAGATATAGATATAGAGATATAGATAGATATAGATAGATATAGATAGATAGATGATAGATAGATACCGTATTGTTCGCTCTATAAGACGCACCAGACCATAAGATGCATCTAGTTTTTGGAGGAGGAAAACAAGAAAAAAAATATTCTGAGTCTCAGAAGCCAGAACAGCAAGAGGGATCGCTGCGCAGTGAAAGCAGCAATCCCTCTTGCTGTTCTGGCTTCTGGGATAGCTGCGTAGCCTGCATTCACTCCATAAGACGCACACACATTTCCCCTTACTTTTTAGGAGGGAAAAAGTGAGTCTTATAGAGCAAAAAGTATGTTAGATAGATGATAGAAAGATAGGCAGATAGGCAGGCAGGCAGGCTGGCAAACAGACAGACAGACAGACAGACAGACAGACAGACAGACAGATAGACAGACAGACAGACAGACAGACGGGCGTGCTGTAATACTGTTTCTTCCATCACTGACTGCTTTTCCCCCTTTCATTATTGCTATAACAGTATTAATCATTTTGTTTTCTTTTTGTGCAGCTGGACAATCCAGACGAACAAGCCGCACAAATTAGGCGGGAGCTTGACGGACGTCTCCAAATGGCAGATCAGATCGCCAAGGTAACGACAACCCCAACAAAGTCTGCCACTGGGAGATGCTGGGGATTGAGTCTGCAAAGCCTGCAAAGCCTAGACTCTGATACTGAGCTGGGACCCGTCCCCCAGGGCACTGCCAAATCCTGAGCTGCTGAGCCAGTTTGGGGGAGGATGAGGAAAACCCTGTAAGGTGTGGTAGGGAGGGCTCACCAGCTGCTGTGTCACATCACTCTTCTGGGAGAGAGAAAAATCGGAATCTGTGTACCAGCCTCCCCATCTGCAAGAACAAATATGATGTAGTGTTTTCCTTACAAGCCCAGATATATCCTTAGTGCTTTTGACAGCCCATGAAGCTAAATATATTACCAATTCCAGGCCCCTCCAGTTCATTACTGAGAAGTGCAGATGCACAACAAGTCCCTCCAGAGTAAACCACAAATCCCTGTAGGATAAATGCCTCGCTCATTGTTTACGTACCAGCATTTGCCGGGCTTCTTTGAGGAATCTCAGAAGATGGGGCTTTTCCAGGGCGATTTCTCAGCAAAGCAATCATGAGGCACCCAACTGAGCTTGTGTATTATGAATGGCTGTTGTGCTTCATTGTTTACCGCCAGCATTTTGGAGGAACACCATTCGCTCCCCCTGTTTGCCCTTGCATTGTGCATTCTGCTTTTCAAAGTCATTATCACAGCAGGCAGGAATTCCACAAAAAATATATTAAAGGCCACTTTAAAGATATGGACAAATGAGGTAGACCAAAGTGGATGCTTGCAAAAATTAACAGCGGAAACCATATATTCATTCTTTCTCCTCCCCTGCTTAAAGTGGAAGGTTTGCCCTCTTTCTCCTTGAGTGCATTATTGCTCCATATTTATTAAGAAACTGCATAATACCCAAAAGGAGGTTAAATCCTAACTTTGCCTCCTTTGGGAACACACTGATGGTAATTTGGTTTGTTTATCTTACTGTTTAACCATACTTTTATATGAATACTAATAAGATAACAGGAAAAAAATATGCACATTAATTAATCTTTATAAACAGGAATACAATGTGGGCTTTCTGAAAGAAGTGCTGACAAAATCTAATTAGATACGAGTTGTCACCTAAGTCAGGGACCTTTCCAATCCAGCAACTCTTCAGAACAATGAATGCTCAACTCCCAGGTTGAAGGTACTTGAAATGTCCCTTTGTCTCAGGCTAGGAGCATCATGACATGACATATGTCATGGGCTTGGATGTGAGAACCTCAAGTTCAAATTTCACAGGCTGACCTTGGGCAAATCATTATCGGTTTCACTGTTAAGCTTTTACTAGATATGGTTGTGGCTAAATTGATAAAAAGCAAAGGTTTCTGAAGCTTTGAACTTGGAATGGGAAGCTTTTTTTTTATAGAAGGGTTTTTTGTTTTGTTTTTAATGCTAAAGCATTTTACTAAGCCTTGAATTCTGCCTCCAGTGAATGTTGGCAGAGTATATTTATCCAACTTGCTTAAAGGCATTTTCCTAAGAGAACTATAGCTCTATTTTTTTCTTGCCAGGAGCCCTTTTATGAACATATTTTTTATGTCATTAGTGTCTTTTATGTCTTAAGTCAGAAGACATTTCTCAAAGATCATCTACAGAAGTTTGATCTTTAAAACCCGTTCCAGAACTGAACTTTGTTCGTGAAGCTGCTGATTGCTGAAACACACAGTACAAATCTTCAGAGGCAAAGACATGCTTGGAGAATGATACCCAAGTGATGCATTCAATCACACCAGCCTTCCCCAACCTGGTGCCCTTCAGATGGTGTCGGACTGTAAACTCCCATCATCTCTGGCCATTGGCCATGCTGGATGGGGCTGACGGGAACTGTACTCTGACAATATATGGAGGGCCAAGTCGCCACAAGGACTATGCATATGCACAGGGCGCGTTTATGAGATTTGAGTCCCAGCAAATTTGTGGGGTTCTAACGCTCACTCTGTTTGCTCAGGACAGAGCATATTTCAAAGAGCATGCTGTGTCTACTTCAGTAGATGTCAGAGCACAGATGCCACACATGTGAATCGTGGCACTCTGCTACAGATTCTGCTTCCCCGCAAAGCATAACAGGTTACATTTTAGAGTTAACTGAAAGTAATTAGCTTGCAAGGATGGTTTGAGGTCAGCTTTTCTCACTGGGTATTTTGAATTCAGCTAGCTAGGTACTTCAGGAGAGCCAGTGTGGTGTAGTGGTTAGGAGCAGTGGACTCGTAATCTGGTTAACCAGGTTTGCGTCTCCGCTCCTGAACGTGCAGCTGTTAGGTGACCTTGGGCTAGTCATGCTTCTCTGAAGTCTCTCAGCCTCACTCACCTCACAGAGTGTTTGTTGTGGGGGAGGAAGGGAAAAGGAGATTGTTACTCACTTTGAGACTCCTTAGGGTAGTGATAAAGCGGGATATCAAATCCAAACTCCTCCTCCTCCTCCTCCTCCTCCTCCTCTTCTTCATTGTTATGTCGGTAACTAGGATAACACTGGTATTTTGCCTCTTAATGCATGCATGTGTGCAATGGTAGAGGCCTGACTGGAAAGCTCAAAGCCCACCACCGCTACACGAGAGACGGATTGAAGAAAAGGAAATATGAATTGGCCCCGCTCCGTAGCTTAACCAGTCATGACTAGGAGTGGCTAGGAGCTAGATGGTCTATATAAAAAAAAAGTGCCAACTTGCTGGCCAGCTTCCCTTTTGACTTTGTTTGGGGCTTCTCCAAAGTATGTAAAGACAATAAGCAGGCAAGGGAAGCATTGGCCCAGAGTGGCACCCATCTGAGAGGTGCCAGAACTGCTCTCTGGCTGGAAAAAAAGCACTGGTTGTGTCTATTATTTCAGTGTTTCTACTCTAAGAGAGGCTGCCATTGGATGCAACCAATAATAGCCAAAAGGAGAGAAGGAGAGCTTGACTCTTCCTGCTGCACGCACAGATAATGAACTGTGTTGATTAAATAGGAAGCCTCCCTGAATGGGACATCCTCTGGTAGGCTATGTAGCAATCCTATATGTTAGGTTCTATATGTAGCACTGTCGATGAAATCCACAAAAGGGCTACAGGAGTCATAGGAACATAGGAAGCTGTTGTACGCCAAATCAGATTGATGGCCCATCTAAGTGTGACTGGCAATGGCTCTCCAGGGTTTAAGACAGGCACTTTCCCCTTGTCTATCTGGATATGGTGGAGATTAAACCACTGGCATGCAAGCTACTACTCAGCTACATTCTCTCCCCCATGGTTTATCATGTTTCATTTAATCACAGAATGAAAGACCGTGCTGCCCAGAAAAGTGAAAGGGATGGATGGGTCACCAGATTTGAAATTCTCTGCTACTTGTTGCTAATGAAGAGCTCCCATAGCTGGACCTGATTTACTTGTTTGAACAATGCTTACGAAAGTGCTTTACAAGGCTAATAAGCATCAAAGGTCTATTTAAAGAAGAAGGCTTGGGGACAATGATCTGATCATAAAACTTTTTAGCTGAAAGCAGATGAGTGTAATAGTTTGCTAGCCAGTGTTTCCTGCCTCAAAATGTCATAAAGGGACATGAATTCATATCAGCTGCTGAAAAGTTCCCAGAGATAAAGGACATTTGTTTGCTGAGCAGCCTTTTAATGAGAAACTCCTTCTGTGGCATTCCTGATATGGCACTTTCTCATGGTGCCCAATGGAGACATTTTGGTTACATGCTGCCCATTCTCTCTTCATTAAAGGGTAAATTCACTGGCAACAAGTAATGCATCTTCAGGCCCAGGGCAAGGATGCAAAAGTCAAATACTTATTAATATAAAGTGTGTTAATAACTCATGGCGAAAATTGGGCAGGACACAAAATGACATAGTTGTACAGGCTGAGAGGTGAGTGGAATGACGTGTGCAACTGGTTTCAATACATATTAATATGCTGACCAATTTGTAAACTCCACGTGATAACAGGATGCGGGTGGCGCTGTGGTCTAAATCACTGAGCCTCTTGGGCTTGCTGATCAGAAGGTTGGCGGTTCAAATCCATTCAACGGGGTGAGCTCCTGTTGCTCTGTCTCAGCTCTGGCCTAGCAGTTTGAAAGCATGCCTGTGCAAGTAGATAAATAGGTACCACTGTGGCGGGAAGGTAAACGGCATTTCCGTGTGCTCTGGTTTCCGTCACCAGAAGCGGTTTAGTCATGCTGGCCACATGACCCAGAAAGCTGTCTGTGGTCCCTCAGCCTGAAAGCGAGATGAGCGCCACAACCCCGTAGTCGCCTTTGACTGGACTTACCCGTCCAGGGGTCCTTTACCATTTTTACCTTTACCGAGTGGCAGAGGCAGGAGCTCTTCATGAAGCATCTCAGAGAGCCCTTGTAGCCCAGCATTCCCCAACCAGGTGCCCCCCCCAAATGTTTTGGACTGCAGCTTCCACCATCCCTGACAATTGGCCATGCTCACTGGGGCTCACAGAAGTTGAGTGGGGAAGAATGATGTAAGGGATGTTGGGATGCATCCAAGGAAACAGGGGCAATTTGCAAGCCCCCAGCTGGCCCCAGCCCACTGGCTGGTAAGCCGGGCAACCTCCAGTCCTTGGAGCAGCATCAGCGACCCCAGCTTCAGAAGCTGGAGCATGCTCATATCAACAGAGTAAACACTACGCAACAGAAGTGGCAGGAGAGGTTGTGTCAGCATATTTACAAGCAGTTTATTCAGCATACATCAGGACAAAAGGAAAAACATGTCTTCTCGCCTTCATGTCCAAGCAAGCAGGCATAAGCAACAGCTATACACAAAATGGAAGTTCCCAGCAAGCTGTGCTGGAGTGTAAACAGACATGTGACACACAGCAATCCACACATTGGTTCTTAAGGTGGAACGGAATATTCTAACGGGGGGACATCAAATACTGCTCTTAGAGACTAGTTTCCTTGGAGCAACAGATTATACCCTCAAGACTGGAGCACCTGAAGCATCACTCCCTGTTCCTGTTGCTGCAGCAGCAGAGTCAATCCAGTTCCCTTGCTGGTGTGCCTACCCAGCCCCAACCTCACAAACACCCTCCCTTACCCCATTAGTTGCACCAGCCTCTTCCCATTTGTAATGCAACATGAGTTAGTTCGCACTACATCTGCCTAGGTGAAAAGGAGGACAGTGCTCTTGCATCTCTAATAACAGGAGAGAAGAGGGGATTTAAGCAGATGAAACTTGAATGACGAGCTACATCTGCCAAAATTTCATCCTCTGGACAGGAGTTCTGTTCTCTTTCTCACCTGGCAGCCCTGGCTATGCCTTTAAATTGCATTGTTAGTGAGCAGGAACCAGCAAGCAGCTCGGAGAACAATGATTAATAAGTGCACTTGATTGGTCAGCATATGCTTGCGGAAGAAATTGTTCACATCTCACGTTGGCCAAGCCATCTGCAAATTAAGCCATGGTTCAGAGGCTGAGGCAGACATATTGTCCTCACACAGCCCCGATTAATTCAGTGAGTGGCAACTTCCGAGTTCAGTAGTTTTTCAGAAAATGCCCCCGTTTCTCAACCAGTAATTGCGGCCCTACTAAAGAGGACAGTAGTTATTCTGTAGTAGAATAATCTCTATTCAGCAGGCAGTAAGTTCTTGCCTACTTCTCCAAGGCAACCTCCAACCTAAGTAAACTTTCAACATAACAAGCACTAGACCTCACATGCTTGACAGAAACCTCTAGCATTCTGTAAATCTTTCAGCGAGCTAAGCTAGAAATGTTTTGCTTTAGGTCACACAGATGCCAAGCAGGTACAAACATAAAATGATATGAATCCAGAACCATGTTGCATGAATCACTGTGGAAGCAAGGAGCTGCTTCTGAGACCAGTTCTTCCACTCCCTTTAAGTTTTAATCATTGTGGGGGACGGATTTGGACACAGTGACAGTACTCAATGAATTCCTCATCTCTGCTCGGAACAGGTTTCACATTCTGTCCTGCATGCATTTCTGACCAGTTTAGGCTTCCAACACATCCATATGCAGGGACTGTTTATTTTTATATAAACCTATACTCGTATGAGTAGTTATCATACCAAATTATAGTTGACAAAACTTGTAGCCATAGTCTAAGGCAGGGGTAGGCAACCTAAGGCCTTGGGGCTGGATCCGGCCCAATCGCCTTTTAAATCCGGCCCGCAGACAGTCTGGGAATCAGCGTGTTTTTACATTAGTAGAATGTGTCCTTTTATTTAAAATGCATCAATGGGTTATTTGTACGGCCTGCCTGGTGTTTTTACGTGAGTAGAATGTGTGTTTTTATTTAAAATGCATCTCTGGGTTATTTGTGGGGCATAGGAATTCGTTCTTTTTAATATATATATATATAGTCCAGCCCCCCACATGGTTTGAGGGATGGTGGACTGGCCCACAGCTGAAAAAGTTTGCTGACCCCCAGTCTAAGGGCATGAATGGCCACTGAAACAAGTCTCTTTGTTAAGTCCTAGTTACCTCCTTCTCCTTGTTTATCTGTTAGAGCCACCATTAGCCTGTGAAAAGCATAATAAGATTATCAACTCAGAGTGTTAAAAACACTAGGGAGATTTCTAAGAGTCATATCCAAATCCTAGATTAAACTCTTAAGGACGGGAGGGTCATCCGTCAAGTATGTTAAGCATTTGGGAGGGTATAAGGGGAAAGCAACTTTCCCAAGGTGCCCATTTAATCCACTGAACACCCTAAGTCCTTCATAGTTTTAGCTGCCCTTGCTCCCACATTTTCCACCATCCCCTGAAATATGCGCACAGAGCTTGCCCATATTTTCCCATTTACTGAAATCAGACCTCTCAGGGTGCAGGCAGGGCCTTTTCTGCTGTGGCACCTACACGTTGCAATCTGCTGCCAAAAGAGATACTTGTTGGCCAGCCTTTCTACGGTCTGGTCTATGCCTGCAGCAACATGAGATGAGAGGCTGGACTGCAATACTTCAGGCTCCAGTTGAAGGGTCACATTTCTGAATGTTCTCCAGTGTTAAAAACTCCTTGCAAGCAAGCACAGGATTAGGCTAGAACTTTTCTCCCCGATATGCCAGTTTTCTATCTGCAGGAGTTCTTTAATTTTTTACTTTCATTTCTTTTTTTACTGAAGAGTGATATCCCTTCCATGTGGTCCAGCGCCACACTCCCTTCTAATACCACAGCATTCTATCGCTTCATTTTAACAAGGTCTCTTGGCAGGTGAAGGCATTCCATGATGCTGTTAATGGTTGAAGGCAGTGGAAGTCTTTATCAGTGGCTACTAACTGATGCCTTTGTTCTGCCTCCACAATATGCCTCTGAAAACCAGCTGCTGGGAATTGCAAGTGGGGAGGAGGGATGTTGCCCTCAGGCTGTCTTTCCATAGGCATTTGTTTGGCCACTAGGATTTTAGAGGGGCCTTTGGTCTGATCCAGCAGTGCTTTTCTTATGCTCACTTTTACTTCAGAGTCTTTATCAGCTAAATACCGACTAGGATGTGAACATGGTTCTTCTTCTGCTGCTGTTCTTATTAGATTGCATTTTTATGACTTTTCCATGGGTGCACCTAGATTATCTTGCGCTGTGAACAGCCAGTTCCCTCCTTTGCTGTTTTGCTCTGCCAAAGATATTTTTGTTCCAGCAGACTATCGCTGTGCTGAAGCAGACAATTGTTTTTATGTCTGGTTTTAAATGCTGACTCTGTCTCTTTTCATTGGCTAGCCCATATTATTATTATTCTATGGAGCTGCGTTTTCAATGTTGTAAGCTACCCTGAATGGTGCATTTGTGCTAGAAAGCATAAGATAGAGATGTTTGCTTGGATAAATTCCCATTTGCACCTTTATTTAATAATTATATGCACTGCTTAATATATCAAAAGAGGTATATAAGTGATTTAAATAAAATGGTATAAAATATGCAGTAGAAATTGTGATAGGACAGACATCAGCAGAAATAATAACATTATCAAAATGTAGATAAAATCAAGCTTCAAAACCAATTATGCATAATAAAATTGCACTTTTTAGTAGGCTTGCATACCATTTCCCCCCCAATCCAGTATATCAGTAGTGCCTGCCTAATTAATACAATTTTGGTATAATGTAAACATTGCTTTGGGTATATTTTATTAAACAACAATTAATATAATTATAAATACGTGCTAACATGATGCTGTTGATTATGCCCTAATTTTACTTTTGTCTTTCAATCACAGGAGCGCAAATTTCCTAAATTTGTATCCAAAGAAATGGAAAACATGTACATTGAAGAACTGAAGTCATCGGTGAATTTGCTAATGGCAAACCTGGAAAGCATGCCAGTGTCCAAAGGTGGCTCCGAGTTCAAGTTACAAAAACTAAAACGAAGCCACAACACCTCCATCATCGACCTGGGAGAAGAAAATGAAAACCAGCTCTCAAAGTCAGACGTTGTGTTGTCTTTTTCCCTGGAGGTAAAATGTACAGCTTTTCTACGGATCAATTAGGCATGTTGGCAATATTCATGCAAGTGAACAACAGCAAAAGAAAGTCTCGACAATCACTGTTTAGCTAATCAGAGCTTAAAAGAAAAGCTTTGTGGGCAGAGGTCAGCAAAACAGAAACCAGGCCCCTAATACTTGAGCAAAGGAAGGGGGAAAAAACCTAACCAACAACAAAAAGAAATCCCTTTAACATCCCTTTTGATTTCTTCTTTCAGGTTCCATGCAGCCTTGTTAGTGCAGTCTGTTAGGAGAATGTGTAAATGTTAAGCCAATTACCTAAATTAAAAATCGCTCGCTTATCTAAAAATATCCCATTCAGGACACCTGAGGTGGCTTCAAAAGTTGTTGATCCACAGTTATTATTCTGAATCAAGAACCCCCTTTTTTGCACACCTGGATTTCCATAGAACAGGGGTAGCCCACGTGGTGCCACTCAGGTGTTACGGACTACAATTCCCATCAGGCTCAGCCAGCATGGCCAACAACCAGGATTTATAGTCTACAGCCTATGGAGGACACTATGTTGGCTTCCCCTTCCATAGGACTTTAGCAACAGTTCAATGCTCACTGTCTTGGGACAGCCTAAGGCTCCTTTTCCCTACACAAGGAATTCTGAACTACATCTTTTGTTTGTAAGTTTGAGAATCTGCATGTGCTTTGCCTGCCCGTTAAAAGTCCTTGTGCAAGGCAAAATAAATGGGAACTAAATGCTACAATGTGAAAAAGACAGCCCGGCGTTGAGTTGCATGCTCCTTAACCTATCGTTCAGCACACTGATGTCAATTTGATGTGCTTTTTCGTGTTTGCCAGCAGCAGTAGCCAGTGGTGGGGAACTGTGCACTGTGGGGAATGGTGCCAAGACATGGGATTTGTTAAAAAAGGAGAAAAGGAACATGACTTTTTAATATAATAGCCCTTTATTTGTTGTAATGACTATATGTGGGAATATTCAGGGAGGCAGGAGAGGATATATTGTTTATTAATATCCTTCCTAACTTGCGCTAGCAAGTTCTATAACTTAGCAGAATTTACATTCCCCTTTTAAATGCACAGCGGATAGCTGGTTGCAGGCTTGTTTAAGCCTCTCAATATTAGATTCCTGGTAAGTTCCCTTATATCCCACTTAAAAGAATAAACACGCCACAATCTTGTGTAAAGTATATAAAAGAAGTTGACTCGCATCATCAGTTCACAGTTGGATCCCTGAAGGCAGACTTAGTTACAAAGTATATACATGTGGATCCCATATGGATATAGTCCCAGTGTTCTCTGTTGGCTGAGAGCCAACAGAGCATTTTTAGCTAAAAGCTGCTGCTCCAGCAATGGAGGAAGTCAAAGAGAAAGGATGTTGTGTGCCTTGTCTTTTAGTTACCTGGACAGGTAAGGTCACGCCCACCTCTAGTCGCATGCAAAGGAAGTATGTCCCAGCCAGAAGGAAACAGGAAGTTTTCGACTGGCTGGACCAAACATTTCCTCGCATGTCCACTCTAGGAAAACAAGGAATGTTGTACTTGACTGCTACTTATGTATCACATTCCACACTATAAAGGCATAATTCAAACCTTACCTGAACAGTGTGGGTGCTTCTAAGATTTAGTTGCTTCCCATGCTGGTCTAGTAGCTCAGAAAGGAAAGCAATTGCATGGGCGGCCAGACTCTGGCTGTTATTCCCCACATCAACATTGGTCATGCTATGGGAGAAGACCACATGAATCAGTCTGCCCACACAATTGTATCCCTTGGAATATTAGCAGCAGCATGGGAAGAAGCCCTGCTACAGAAGTTCCAGCATTGTTCAAGTGTCATATTAATAGGACCATATGCATAAGAATGTAGGGCGCTGCCGTGTGCTGCACAATTACATTGGCTGGCAGTAGCTCTTCAGGGTCCCAGCCCTGCCTGGAAATGTCAGGGACTGAAGCTGGAACCTTTGGTAGATGCTCTACCACTGAACTACAGACCTTCCCCAACCTGAAAAAGGCTTATTTGTTTGCATTCCATATATGTTTTCCCCATCTCTTCATTTCAGTCGACAGCAAATTTTGCTGTGCATATTGCAGGGGAATTTTTTTTTTTTTTTTTGGTTTGGATCAAAAATAGATCTTCTGGGAGGAGGTATTTTAATATTCATTAGAGTTGTTTCACAGCTTTTTTTTTTAATACTGGTGTCTGAATTACTAAATCTTCTTTCCCTGTGTTCTTTGCATTTGATCATTGCTAATTAGAGGTGTCACCTACGTTTTGCAGGAAACCTTGATTTCTAAGCATTAAAAATTGCAGCGGGTACAAGTTGTACAATTTATCTTCACACATATACTTTGAAATGTACGGTTCACCTGAACTGAATAGTAATTGTGTGTTCTTTGCGGTATGACATGAAGGGTGGTCTCACAGTCAAGGATGGTTAAGCTACTCTACTCTCCCAGCTCTCTGACATGCTCCAGCTTCTTTCCAAAAACAGTCACACAAAAATCTATTAACCCAGATTAATAGACACAAGGAGACATCCGTTGCCTGGCAATACTCATTCATGAACCCACAATGCATGTTAGCCTCTCTTCCTGAACTGTTCTTGCCTCCGTGCCATAGGGTGAAAAAACAATATGATGCCCTGCTACTCCAAAGCTGAATGCAACATCTTCACTTGGGTTATTCAACACTGTGCCCAGTTCCCAGTGAAGATGCTGCTGATTGTTCCACTATTTAATTATGGAGTTTGGCTTTGAAAGCGGAAAGCACCATTGGGGTGCTGAAGCCAATATAAAGGACTTTCCTGCACTGCTTTTTCTGTATGTAATTTGGTGCTGGTAAGGAGCAGGGAGGAGATGGCAGCATCAGAACATGCCACAGGCAGAGATAATAATAATAATAATAATAAATTTTATTTATATCCCGCCCTCCCCAGCCGAAGCCGGGCTCAGGGCGGCTAACAACACTAAAATAGTGCAACATTATAAAAACATCAAAGAACTAATTAAAATCAAAATTGATGGCAACCATAAACTAAAGTATTGTAAAGATTGCCAAAGGAGGGAGTCAGGCTGCGCCCTGACCAAAGGCCTGGTGGAACAGCTCTGTCTTGCAGGCCCTGCGGAAAGATGTCAAGTCCTGGAGGGCCCTTGTCTCTTGTGACAGAGCGTTCCACCAGGTTGGAGCCGCAGCCGAAAAAGCCCTGGCTCTAGTTGAGGCCAGCCTAACCTCTCTGAGGCCTGGGACCTTCAGGATGTTTTTATTTGAAGACCGTAAGTTCCTCTGTGGGGCATACCAGGAGAGGCGGTCCCGTAGATACGAGGGTCCTAGGCCGTATAGGGCTTTGAAGGTTAAAACCAGCACCTTAAACCTGATCCTGTACTCCACCGGGAGCCAGTGCAGCTGGTATAGCACCGGATGAATGTGATCCCGCAGCGAAGACCCCGTAAGGAGTCTCGCTGCGGCATTCTGCACCCGCTGGAGTTTCTGGGTCAGTCTCAGGGGCAGCCCCACGTAGAGCGAGTTACAATAATCCAGTCTGGAGGTGACCGTCGCGTGGATCACAGTGGCTAGGTCAGGGCGAGAGAGGTAAGGAGCCAACTGCTTAGCTTGGCGGAGATGAAAAAATGCCGCCTTTGTTATAGCTGCAATCTGCGCCTCCATGGAGAGGGAGGTATCGAAGATTACACCCAAACTCTTAACGGACGGTGCTGGCACTAATTGCACCCCCGCAAGAGATGGGAGTTGCCCCCTCAATCCCATATCGTCCCGTCCCAGCCAGAGGACCTCTGTCTTCGAAGGATTTAACTTCAACCGGCTCCCACGTAACCATCCAGCCACAGCCTCCAAGCATCTGATCAGTGTGTCTGGGGCCGAGTCAGGATGGCCATCCATCAGCAGATAGAGTTGGGTGTCATCAGCATACTGATGGCAGCCCAGCCCAAAACTCCGGACAAGCTGGGCGAGGGGGCGCATAAAGATGTTAAAAAGCATCGGGGAGAGTATCGCACCCTGGGGCACTCCACACACCAAGGAGTGGCGGGATGACAGTTCCCCCCCAAGCGCCACCCTCTGTCCCCGACCAGAGAGAAACGAGCGCAGCCATTGAAGGACTGTGCCCTGGATCCCCACGTCGGCAAGGCGGTGGTCCAGGAGTTCGTGATCGACCATGTCGAAGGCTGCTGACAGGTCTAGAAGAATCAGCAGCCCCGACCCGCCTCGATCCAGCTGCCTGCGGAGATCATCTGTTAGGGCGACCAGAGCCGTCTCGGTCCCATGACCAGCGCGGAAGCCGGACTGGAATGGATCCAGAGCCGATGTTTCATCCAGAAACCTACCAAGCTGTTCAGCAACTGCTCTCTCAATCACCTTACCCAGGAATGGAAGATTCGAAACTGGGCGGTAATTGGATAGATCTAAGGGATCTAATGATGTTTTCTTTAAGAGCGGACGCACCACTGCCTCCTTCAGTTCAGAGATGAGACACATCACAGTCATATGCTTACAGAACTATCGTTCTGTATTCAGGGACTCATGCCTCACAAGTGATCCATGCCCCAGTTGTGACTTTAGGAGAATTGTATCCTAAATCCATGGGTGGCGATCAATCAGAACTTAAGCCCAAGCAAAAACTATTCATTGAAACCTTGAGTGATGCAGTGAGACATTGGGAAATGGCTTTTGACGGCACACTTACTATTAGAGGGCACGTCTGGGTGGTCAGCAAAGAGATTGTCAGGAAGATATAATGTGAAGGCATTGCACCATGCAGTTTTGGACAGTTCACATGACCATGGTGCCTGCAGCAGCTGCTTGAAGTTCCTGAACACATGAACTTCCTGCCTGTCACTAGCCAGTCATGTGCAGCCTGCCAAAAAAAAAAAAGATTAAGGGTGTGGGTGGCAGCAGCTGTTGCATACAACTTTCTGGGCATGAGCAGAGAGCCAAGTTGAAAAGGAATTTCAACTAGCAGTGGTTGTGTGAATCAACTTCACATCATCAACCCATCTTCCCATACCTTGAACTGCCTGGCCACTAGAAGCAGATCTGATTGTTCAAATCCTCTGCACCATCTTTTTTTTTTTAAAAAAGGAAACAATTCTCCTGCATTTAAGAACTTGGAGATAATTCATTTTAATTAATGTTGGGGGGGGGTTGTTTGCTGACTGTCAGTAATTCATCAATTCACAATTAATCAATATAGAGCTGTTGTTCCATTTTCATTACTTCACTTACCTATTTTTGACACGTCCAGCCTCTTAGGTCTGTCCCCTACATTCCTCACCAGCAGATTCTCAGGCTCACACTCTCTCGGAAATGTCATAAACAGTAACTAAAGCGGCATAGAAATGTCTTCAAAACATTGTTTCCAGACCTGATTACTGAGTGCAGAACGTCATCCAGAGTGGTTTTCTTCTTTTTTCTTTTAATAGGTTGTCATCATGGAAGTCCAAGGTCTCAAATCCTTAGCACCCAACCGCATTGTATATTGCACTATGGAAGTGGAAGGGGGAGAAAAGCTACAGACGGATCAAGCTGAGGCATCAAAGCCAACGTAAGTTTTTCTTTTCCTCCATTTTCTTTCTCCAGCCTAGCAGGAAAAACACACACAGTGAGTTCTCTTCTTCCTTCTGCACAAGGGGGTGGGGAATGTCTGGTCTTCCCGATGTTGCTGGGGAACAATTCCCATCTTCCCTTCCTGTTAGTCATAATGGCGATGATGATGACATGTGCGGAAATATACCTTTCCATGTGAGATCATCTCTCAACCATGAATTAACAGCTCCTAAGACATGAGTTGGGACACGGGCGGCGCTGTGGGTTAAACCAGAGCCTAGGACTTGCCGATCAGAAGGTTGGCGGTTCGAATCCCCGTGACGGGGTGAGCTCCCATTGCTCGGTCCCAGCTCCTGCCAACCTAGCAGTTCGAAAGCACGTCGAAGTGCAAGTAGATAAATAGGTACCGCTCTGGCGGGAAGGTAAACGGCGTTTCCGTGTGCTGCTCTGGTTTGCCAGAAGTGGCTTAGTCTTGCTGTCCACATGACCCGGAAGCTGTACGCCGGCTCCCTCAGCCAATAAAGCGAGATGAGCACCGCAACCCCAGAATCGGTCACGACTGGACCTAATGGTCAGGGGTCCCATTACCTTTACCTTAAGACATGAGTCAGTAAGGGCTTGTAGCATTTTCTTTCGTCCTGTTGAATGTTAGTGAGACATATCATAAGCACTTAATTTTAAGTATAAGCTAGATTGATTTACTGAAATGAAAACCGGCAGACTAAAAAAGGAGCACAAAGTCTTGCTGATTCTATATTCTGTTCTGTAAGGAAGCTTGTTTCAGTATTACCTGAACATTCCCATGTATGGTGTAACACATGGGTAGGCAAACTAAGGCCTGGGGGCCAGATCCGGCCCAATTGCCTTCTAAATCCAGCCCGTGGACAGTCCGGGAATCATCATGGTTTTACATGAGTAGAATGTGTCCTTTTATTTAAAATGCATCTCTGGGTTATTTGTGGGGCCTGCCTGGTGTTTTCATATGAGTAGAATGGGTGCTTTTATTTAAAATGCATCCCTGGGTTATTTGTGGGGCATAGCAATTCTTTCATATATATTTTTCAAAATTTAGTCTGGCCCCCCACATGGTTTGAGGGACAGTGGACTGACCCCCTGCTGAAAAAGTTTGCTGACCCCTGGTGTAACATGTGGCTATTTCTTCCAGCCTCTTTCGGTACTTTAGGTTGGTTTAGGGTGCATTTTGCAGATATGGGAACCACTTGCTCACTCATGTGCTGTGAGATATGTGGAAATTCAGTCAAGAATCCATCTTATTCAGTATGTAGCCAGATGGAACTGCTGGAACTTTCAGGCAGCTTGCACAGATCTGTGGGTAGAGCCTTCCCTTTGGCAGGGAGTCATATAGTGATTGAAAATCGCCAACTTTCCCTTTGATGTGCTCCACAGCCATGGTTCCAGGGATCTCCATCACATGGAGAGAATGCCATTATATGGAGATAGCATGTAAAATGCTACTCCATGATATGGATGTGAGTATTGCCAACGTAATGGTTCCAAAGAGAGTCAGAAGCTTTGGGAGAGGGAACTGCCTTTTAACAATGATGTTTTCTCTCCAGAACTGAATTCTTAGAAAGTAAATGGTAATTTCTCTGTCACCCTTTTTCTGTGCCCTCCCTAAGTATTCATCTGGGAAACAAAAACTGTATGCAATCATAATACAAAAGCTAAAAATCACCTTTCCCTCCTAAATCTTATGACTAAGCCTTCTTGTGACAGATACCTGTTTGATGAGGCTTACATTACATTTACCCCCATTTAATTACATTTTACATTTAATAACTTTAAATTGAATACACACCCACACGTAGATATATGTGCCTAGGCATGGGACAATTACAGGAAAAGGCACCATGTGGTGTTCCTTTTTGCCAGAAATCTAAAGATACAGTGGTACCTCAGGTTACATATGCTTCAGGTTACATACGCTTCAGGTTACAGACTCCACTAACCCAGAAATAATGCTTCAGGTTAAGAACTTTGCTTCAGGATAAGAACAGAAATCGTGCTCCGGCGGTGCGGCGGCAGCAGGAGGCCCCACTAGCTAAAGTGGTACTTCAGGTTAAGAACAGTTTCAGGTTAAGTACGGACCTCCGGAACGAATTAAGTACTTAACCTGAGGTACCACTGTATACATTAAGATGACCACGTCTTGAAAATGTTTTTCTTAAAAAAAAAATCTGTATAATAGAAGTGGCCAGATAGTCTTCTAGATTCACTTTTCATGGTGCAGTTTTGATTTCTACCTCCCTGCCCCCTCTCTCTATATATATTTGTTTCTGAAAGTACAAGCGGCAAGCCATTATTGTTGCAATATCCAGGGATGTTCTGTCTTTACCAATGTCCCCAAAGAGCTGCTCTGATCCACTGTAAATCTGTCAGGCTGCTTACATGTATTGCAAAGCATAATGAGCAGTTTCCAACTCAGTCATTGTCTTTCATATCAGATTTTGCCATCATTCCTTTTCCCTTCTCTAATATACCAGGTGCAGGTATATTTTAAACAACAACCTCAGAGTCCTTCACCTAAATCCTAGTTGTCATTTAGGCTGTCAATCAATAGCGCATCTGTCTAGACAAGCTTTTAAGCCAGTGCTGTTCCTTGCGCATCCCGATTTGCTTTAGTACTGCCACTGAAAGGTGCAAAAATATGGAATGTGCATTGAATATTAAGTTTCCGGGAATTCAAAGTCCTTCTGTGGGGAAAAAAAAGTGATATACTTCAATAATTATTTGTTTTGCAACGAGAAATTTCCGTTGCTTTCAGGCTGACTTCAACTAACATTGTGTATTCTTGTGATAGAGGCATCCTCATTTGGTTATTCATTCATTCATTCACTCATTCATTCATTAAATTTCTATCCCATTCTTCCTCTCAAAGGCAGCAGACCTGTCACACCAATCTGTCTTGCCATATTTAGTTCTTTTGTACCCCGATGCTATATGAAAGCTTAAAATACACATGTTTTTTCACTGACTCACAGCAGCTTGATGGTTCTGTGGGGTGGGGAAAGAGAACACTACAAATCCCATTTGATAGCTCAAATATAGAGCTGCTAAATTCAGGCATTGTTCCTAAAACACCATTAAAAATTGTTCCACATCCCGAATCAGCCAAATGTAGATTTTTTGAGGGTGGAGAGATGGAGGTTCAAAGCAGCACCAATTTCCTTACGGCCCTCATAAGATCTCCGTGATGTATTCTATCACCTCTCCTTCACTAAACACATTTTATTGCCTTTATTTCTTCCCCTGTCAGTCAAATGTCTGAGACTGACCGTGCTTCTGGACTGCCACTACTTTCAAGTGGGATTCAATCACTTGTCACCAAATACAGGTCACACCATTCAGCTGATTTTAGTGCTCTTATGCAACAAACCCCCGCCCCCAAATCAGACTTTTTGCAATAAAGAAAGTGCTGGAGGAAAGACATTGGAAAACGTCGGGTAACATCTGCATGACGAAACATCATATTAACCTCCTTGCAAGCATGTCAGAATGAACGCTCAATAAGCAGGCTGTCTGGAAGTGAACTGAGCAGCCTTTTGTAGCAGTTATTCCTGTGTGCAGGGAGAAGTTGGATAAAAATTATAGTAACTCATAGCTTCCACGACCTCACAAAGTCGAGGATCAAGTGCCAGTCCTTTTTCATACTGAAGAGAACCCTGTCCCTAAAGCGGCCATAAATGGAAGCTTTTGGGTGATGTTCTTAAAAACAACCTGTGACAAGGTGTTCTTTCATCCCCTTAACAATTTGGAGTGCTTGCGAGCTTTCTCATTTGCTTTTTTTTTTTTGCACTACCAATGAAAATAGATCGACCTTAGGATTATAGAATCATAAAATTGTAGAGTTGGAAAGGACCGTGTGGGTCATATAGTCCAACCCCCGAGTGGGCATGTATTATTATTATTATTATATTATTATTGTTGTTGTTGTTGTTGTTGTTGTTATTTGCCCAATGTGGGGTTCGAACCCACGACCCTGGGATTAAGTGCCTCATGCTCTACTGGCTGAGCTTAGTTAAAATTAGGCATTTGGGATATATCATTTTGAAATGTTTCTTTGTAAAGATTTCCATTCAGTTAAGGAACTTAGTGCAGGCCTTAGCTCAGGCCACTTCTTGCTGTGTAGGATTTTTTTTTATGCAGGGAGGGTTTCTCATTTTTTAGAAGACATCTGAAGGCAGCCCTGCATCAGGAAATTTTAAATGCTTGACATTTTACTATGTTTTTATATGTACTGTAAACTGCCCAGATTGGTGGGTTATGATGATGATGATGATGATGATGATGATGATGATGATTCAAGCATTCAAAAGTAATCCTCTGCCAGACTCAGAACTCTGCCACCTTATCCCTGTTGCATCTGGAGGCTAGGCATAAACTGCTTTTAGTCCTGACTCAGATCAAACCCTGAATGTTGACATTATTCATTATTTGTTCGTTGGACAAGAAGCACACTGCATGCTTTGATGTCCTGTTAATTAAGGGGTGTTTTTTTTAACCCTCTTCTGATGTTTATTTCCAATTTATTCCCCTCCTGGGAAAAAGATTTCACCCCCTTCCCTTCTTCATGTTTGATCAGAACGTCTATTGGCAATCTGTTCGCACGGCTTTTGATTGAGATTAGCTGATCACATTTTCGCCTTTCAGCTTTGAATTTGTTGTGACTTTTTGCTTATTGTGAATTAGAGAAGCAGCTGAACAGCTCCACATAAAAACAAGATGAAATGTGTTCTGCCGTGGTGGGACTGAGTAAGCATCTAATTGCCAATGCTCCCTAAAGAAAAGCCCTGACAGTCTGAAGCCAGGAACCTGCCCAACATTTACATTGCCCTGTTTTTCAAAGGAATCAAGAAAAAAATAAATAGCCTCATTTTCAAGTGATCTCACAGGGGGAAGACCCTGTCATGTCATCAGAATTGCTCCTGGCATCAGAATTGCACCTGTTCTTCAGAGATTAGGGCTGCAATCCTATACTTGCTTACTTGGAAGTAAGTCCCACTGGAGTCAAGGAGGTTTATTTCCCCCACATCTTCATCTTTCCATTTGCAGAGGGCAATAAATGTCCTTGAGAAACAGGTTTGTATTCAACAGCTGTGCTTCCACTGCTGTGCTTAGGTTTCTAGAGATGCTAAGTCTGCCTCCCCCAAATTCTCAGAGACCGTTTATTGCTGTTCGCTCACACGCCCAAAGAAACAAACCCGATAATGAATTTTATCTTTAGTTTTTGAGCCATCAGTTGTTACCATGAGGGGAAACTTTATGGAGTCCCTTGTAGCTTCACTTCCATCCAATAACATAAGAAAAGCCTGCTGGATCAGGCCGAAGACCCATCTAGTCAATTAATTAATTAATTAATTACATGTCATTCACCAGCAGATTCCATGCAGTTAAAAGCATTTAAAACAAATTAAAATCACGGGAACAGGGAATCCCTCTGTTCTCACAGAGGCCCCTGAGCTAGCCTGCTGCCCTGAGGTACCATGGAGGGCATTGTCCCATAATCAGTATGGAAGGAAGATTCAACTTCAGCATCTGATTTCAACGTCCTTTAACTCAGGCAACAGAAAGAACATAGGATGGTTGACTGTGATAAACGAACTGTCTTTCAGCAAAGACTGTTCAAAATTATTTGTCTTAAGAATCATTGAAGCCCAAATACAGTATCTTCTTCTTGTTGTTGTTTAGTCATTTAGTCGTGTCCGATTCTTCGTGACCCCATGGACCAGAGCACGCCAGGCACTCCTGTCTTCCACGGCCTCCCGTGGTTTGGTCAAACTCATGCTGGTAGCTTCAAGAACACTGTCCAACCATCTCGCCCTCTGTCGTCCCCTTCTCCTTGTGCCCTCCATCTTTCCCAACATCAGAGTTTTTTCCAGGGAGTCTTCTCTTCTCATGAGGTGGCCAAAGTATTGGAGTCTCAGCTTCAGGATCTGTCCTTCCAGTGAGCACTCAGGACTGGTTTCCTTAAGAATGGAGAGGTTTGATCTTCTTGCAGTTCATGGGACTCTCAAGAGTCTCCTCCAGCACCATAATTCAAAAGCATCAATTCTTCGGCGATCAGCCTTCTTTATGGTCCAGCTCTCACTTCCATACATCACTACTGGGAAAACCATAGCTTTAACTATACAGACCTTTGTTGGCAAGGTGATGTCTCTGCTTTTTAAGATGCTGTCTAGGTTTGTCATTGATTTTCTCCCAAGAAGCAGGCGTCTTTTAATTTCGTATCTTAGGAACACCATTTGAAACCACTGCAAACTAGCTGATTAACTAGCTGTGGCGCATGAACCAGCTACCTTTCAGATTAAATAAGCATTTGAGCTCATTCAGGGTTAGGACATACTGTTTCTTAGTGATGAATGTTAATAAGGCCAAAATATGTGAAACGGTTCCCACTTACTTACTCAGAGTCGCTACTATACGTGGGTGTAGATGCGGTAATTTTAAAAGTTTACAATCTTCAGCCTACAGAATTCACACCTGACTTCTTGGCTTTCTAGCATATTTCTCTAGCTCAGACAGAAGAGTTTCTGTGTGAGAGCTTGTGTTGAAATACAAATGGCAATGCTCACAACGTAGCAATGTCTGCATTTTAAAGGTCACGCGGTCAACACTTTGTTGGAAAGAAAGGCGTAGAACAGGCGATGTCTGGTGTGTTTTGCAAGATTCATCAAAATTCAGGGATGAAACCACCTCCAGTTTAACAGTTGTTAATCTGGGACCCCAACATAGCAGTGATATTCATCTGTCTAAACTCTTTCTAAGCATGAAACTGCCTGCTGTATAGCACACTAAACAATTGAACATCAGAAATAAATAAATAAATAAATAAATAAATAAATAAATAAAATTGTCCAGTAGCACCTTAGAGAGGGTGTAAGCTTTCGTGTGCATGCACACTACTTCAGATACACTTAAACAGAAGTCACCAGACTCTTATATATAGTGGGAGGGTGGGGTGGGGTTTTTCTCAGGAAGGTAGTAGGAGATGGGTGATTGACTCAATGGGTATGGTAAACCTGTTGACGACTGTTAATGACTTCAATTAGTCCTACAGGAAAAAGCAAGGGATAGTATGCAGATGATTAGGATATGTAATGAGACAGGAATCCAATATCTCTATTCAGACCAGGTCTCTCTGTAGTTTTCAGTGTAGTGATAAGTTGTAATTCAGCAACTTCTCTTTCAGTTCTGTTTCTGAAATTCTTTTGTAATAAGACAGCTGCTTTGAGATCCTGTATTGAATGTCCTGGGAGAGTGAAATGTTCTCTTACTGGCTTCTCTGTCTTGTGATTTCTGATGTCAGATTTATGTCCATATATATAAGGGTCTGGTGACTTCTGTTTCAGTGTATCTGAAGAAGTGTGCATGCACACGAAAGCTTATACCAGAACAAACTTAGTTGGTCTCTAAGGACAATTTTTTTGATTTTTTTATATATTTTGACTGCATCAGACCAACACAGCTACCTACCTGAATCAGAAATAAAAATGCTATAACTAAACAGGTGATGGGGGCAGAGGGAAGGAGTGGAACGGGGGGGGGAGAGCTACTAAGGTCTCTACTGCTTTACTGTAATAATATGCAAACCCTAGTAAACTATTGATAACAATAAAAAAGAGGAAGGGGAAATTTTCAGCCCACATGTGGTTTCTTCATCAATAGAATTTAAAACCTGTTTGAACATAATAGCATTCAAAACACCTACAGTATTTTATCTGAAGACCGATGCCTGATGAGTTGTCATTTGAAAACTTTCATTGCCCATCATTTTGAATTTGGCCAATAACCAACTACAGGTGCTTAGATGCACACATGGAGTTCCAGTGAGTCTATGGTACGTCCCATTAATTCCAATGGAGAGACAGATTGATACATGCAAGGAATGTCTATATGTACTGTTATGAATGGGGTGGAGATGAGCAGGTGGGAAAGTATTTACGGGAAGGGCATCATTACTCTGCAGCTAAAAGGAGTTACTTTATTTTTAAAGGGGGTTGCCCATAAAATTCTAACCCTCTCCCATCATTATTGTAATTCTGTTTTCAAACCCGAACCCTTTCCAAAGCAAACATCAAACCTGAATTCTGAATTGCAAAGAACCAAGCAAACCACACTAAATTACACACACTTTGTTTCCTTTGGACAAAGTGATCAATGTTGCTTGTGATGTCTCCTCTGTGCTGTGGGAAGTGTTCCTGCAGCAAAATCTGATCATCAAGAAATTCACGAGAGACCATGGCTAGTTTTGGGGTGAGACGACCGCGCCAGATCCCCATCTGCAGCTCTCTGATGCCATCTAGACGCTGAGGAGCGACATGGCATGATTCAGTGGGGACCACTGTCGACGCGCAGCACTCCTGAGTGTGTATGTGTGTGCCTTTGTGTGCACCAACACTTCAGTGAGCAGTTAAGCTGGAAATGAGTTATATACCAAGACACTTCAATTTCTTCACTTTAAAGGTCACTGTTCTTTCAACTTCTGTAGACGTTCCTTCAAGATAAGGCAGGCAACTAATTGGTATGGGAGCAAGGAAGCAGCTAGAGATAAACATAGCACAGTTAAGCACAAATGAGGCCTAAAGCAGGCATTGTCTAGCAAACCATGATGGACATTAGATTTGCTTCCTCCACCACTATCCCGTCCCTGATTATACAAACTCTGCTATGGGAAGAATTATTTGAAGTCTTTATTAGATACTCCAGAAAAGGCATTCTGGGGTTTGGCTTTCGGTTTCTGTATTGTTAGGTTCCCCCCCCCCCATTCCTCCCCGTATCTCTCATCTTATCAAATCCCAGGACTCCATTTCTCATGTGGCATTTGATTCAGCAACTTGGTGATATAAAATGGCTTCAACAATGGATTAGACAAATTAATGGTGGAGAGGGCTATCATAGGCTACCAGCCATGATGGCTATGCTCTGTCTCCACAGCTGGAGGAAATATTAGTATCAGAAACTGCAGGAGGGGAGAGTCCTCTTGTACTTGGTATCAGTTTTCTGGCTTTCCAAGATATTTGGTCGGCCATTGTAAGAGCAGAATGCTGGACTAGATGGGCCAGTGGCCTGATCGAACAGGTTTTTCTTATGTTCTCATATAGATAGTGATACACATTTCACCAGAAAGATGAGCGGTTGAATGAATGAATAGAAGGTGCACTTTTAAGACAATATAAATAATAATAATTTTTTTATTTATTTATACCCCACCCTCTTCGGCCAGAGCCAGGCTCAGGGCAGCTAACACCAGTAAAATTACAATAAAAACATAACAGGGGAGGAAAAAAACCAATTTATTAAAATATGGGTTAAAATACAATTTAAAATGCAGCCTCATTTTAATAGTAGCCCATAGATCAAAACCTTTAGGGGGGGGAAATATAAGGGTCAGACTGAGTCCAAACCAAAGGCCATGCAGAACATCTCTGTCTTGCAGGCCCTGCAGAAAGATGTCAAGTCCTGCAGGGCCCTAGTCTCTTGTGACAGAGCGTTCCACCAAGTCACGGCCAGTACTGAAAAGGCCCTGGCCCTAGTTGAGACAAATCTAACCACCTTGCAACTTGGGACCTCCAAAATGTTGTCATTTGTGGACCTTAAGTTCCTCTGCAGGGTATACCAGGAGAGGCAGTCCAGTAGTTACGATGGTCCTAGGTTGCATAGGGCTTTAAAGGTCAAAACCAGCACCTTAAACCTGACCCTGTACTCCACCGGGAGCCAGTGCAGTTGGTAAAGCATAACACCTGGTGTAGCCAATTTGCAAATTCACCAGAAGTAATACTGGGAAATCAATTTAATAGCAATTTGTTGTTGTAGTTTAGTCATTTAGTCATGTCCGACTCTTCGTGACCCCATGGACCAGAGCATGCCAGGCACTCCTGTCTTCTACTGCCTCCTGCAGTTTGGTCAAACTCATGCTGCTAGCTTCAACAACACTCTAATTGAATAGCCCCCTTTTAAAAAAAGTTATTGCTATCAATATCCCACAGCTATATATACTATTAATTTTTCATCTTCTGCTGAATATGCTTGGAATCTCTATCCAAGTTTATTCACGACACTAATTCAGTTGGAACCAGACTTACAAAATAAACCAGAGGCACCTGGTTTATAAGAAACAAAATAAAATCAAACAAGGGATCAAAACAGCACCAGATTTATGGGCTTTCATCACGAGCCACTAATGAAGACACACGTGGACCTGGAAAGGGTCTTTGACACTCAACAACCTCATGCCACACAACAGTTCTCAAGAGCCCTGGAAGCTGTATGGCTGGTCACACTTTTCTCATCGCAGGTTGAACATTGGGCATATTAGATATTCCATCAAAAGAAGTGCTACAAAGTAGAAGATATCTAGAGCTTGTGAATGAAACAAGTGAATAACAATCACAGATTTATTATGCTAAAAAAGGCCCATAGGTGGTGTATGAATATGTACAAGAAGACTTCGTTCATAGATGTGCTCCTATCTCCCCCCCCACACACACACACAGAGAACTGACAGAAGCTGACAAAGATAAAGACTGAGAATTCCCCAACTAGATAATCTATGCACTTTTAAATCCTTTCATACACTGATTCTCTGCAGTCTAAAAAGCAATCCAAAGGTTTGGCAAAAAGGGGGAGAAATGAAAGTAAATTCCATTGTCTGGATGATTTTTGCTTTGTAGCAAGCCAGCCAATCACATTCTGCTTCTTGTCTCTGGAAGGACTTTGCTATCTAGATATTCTCTGAAGCTATTTTTTTTATTATGAATGCTAAGCACAAATTCTTATGAACAGAAGCTGTGCACTTAGCATGAATGCAGATATTTTAGCGGCCCTGAATTATGTCCTTATGCCGAACATCACTATGGCAACTAATGACATCATCCTAAAATCTAGCTTGCCCTAAATCCAATTGCAAAATTGTTATTTCTGTAATGAAGTGGACATTTCTCAGCTTTATTAAGTATGAGTTTATAAGCGCCGCATTGTTGTCAAAGGTTTGCTACGTGTCTTTAACCTCATTTGGTTTATTCCCTTTGTGACTAATGCTGTTCTCATAAAGACAACACTAATGAAAATTAGTGTTTGCATTTGGTTACCAACATTTGTTGATAGCATATGGTCTGGGAATGCTTCAGCAAATAAGCAGCTTTTAATAGTAAGCAGAGATAGGCATTGTAGAAAGCAGATGCTATCGAAATACACAGTGCAAGGTTATGTGCGATGGTAATTTTTTCCTTCTCCTTTTACACTTCTTACACCTTCCTTCCTTCATTCCTTCTTTCTTGTTTTCATCTTCTTCATTGAAGATGCATCTCAAGGTGTCCCGGTGCCAACAGGGAAAAAAGATGCAGAGTACATGCGGAGTGCAACACAAGCCTTGTGACACTAAAATGTCAGCAAAATCTTAAGCCTGTTCCTTTCTCCTGATTAGTTTAATACCAGTAATTGCTAGAAAATTACTATTTAGTTGCCACAACATTTATCCCTGACAAATTTGGTTAACTGGTAGAACCGTAGAGGTTTCATATTTTGAATACTACTAAGAAATAGGATAATTGTTAGGTTTTTCTGGCCGTTTGGTGCACTCGCACGAAAGGTTTAAGTCCTGTAGAGCTTGGTCACAAAGTGACATTCAGCAGCAGCCGGAAGGAGGTCAATTGGAGAGCAAAATCTACGAGGAAGCAAACAAGTCAATTTGTCAGCCTTTGGCTTGGCAAAAGTTGCGTGGAGCCAAGATGCAAAGTCATGACAAACTGTATTCCGAACATAAACACATTTTAGTTCTGTGTTAGGCAAGGGGGAAATATTATTCCCGGTAGTTTTCCAGTGCGAAAATGTCGTTTGTCCAATGCTGGTTTGTCAGGTATTCCAGCTTTAAGAACTGAAAATATTCTGAGCCAGCTAATTAAGCTGTGAGAAAGTGTGACTGTTTTAAACTGTTTTCAGTTATGTCATCAATAGGAACCTAGGAAGCTGCCTTATAGAAAGTGAAGACTATTGGTCCATCTAGTTCAATAATGTCTGCAGTAACTGGCAGCTGCTCTCCAGGCTTCTGGACAAGGGATATTCACAGCCTTACCTGGAGGTGCCAGATATATTCTGCAGGGGGACTAGATGCTTTACCATGGAGCTACATTAAACTCCAGTTACCTATTTGAAAGAAAAATGAGGTGGAGGAGCCAACTACTGCTGAGAATGGTTCCCAGCAAGGGAAGTTACCAACTGAATTTTGTCACCTATGGAATTTGCAGCCTGTCTGTGGATCCTAAGCACTGACAATGCAGTAAAAGCATCCTTGTATCGTACTGTGTCTAATACTTGCACCAAATGCCTGGTGAGCCACTCACAGCTCTCCCCCATGGACCAATCTTTGTCCATTTTGGAACCAGTGCTTGATTATTATCGAAGCCCTTGAGAGGGACCTTCTTCTAGGTGAGTGGAGAAGATCTGGCAAACTTGGACAGATAAACAATACATTGCCTTTATATTATCTGAAGGTTGATTCAGGGGCAGAGCAAGGTGGGTGCAGTGGGTGCGGTCTGCCCCAGGTGTCATCACCAAGGGGGGTGGCATTCTGCGCGCCGCACACCCGCGACTCCCGCTTGCTGTGAGCCATGGGGGGGAGGGGGGAGCTGTGCCACTTTGCCGTTTTGGCTGCTGGAGGATGCATGCAGGCAGACAGACAGGGAGTGGACGGGAAGGAGGCAGGCGAGCAAACAAGCAGTGGGTAGAGGGAAGGGTAGAAGCAGAAGCTCCCTAAACCCTTTTAAAAAGCTCAGCAACTCCTGGCAATGACAGTGGGTAGATCACATCCAGTCTTTTTATACTGTGAGTAGATCGCAGTCTCTTGGGAGTCCAACTAGATTTCAAGGGGGGGGCTGACAATAAATTTTCCGCACCGGGTACCACCTGACCTTGCTATGCCACTGGGTTGATTCACATAACCATGGACTTCAACCACCAAGAAGGCCTTTTCCTGAGCACCACCAATTTAATCTCAGGAGGCACTTAGAAAGGATGTCAGTATTCAGCCACATTCGTGTGGAAGGTCATTTAGTCCTTCACAGTTTTTTAAGCGGTCCTTTTAGTTTATGAGGAAGTGGGCAGTCCTTGAGATCCTATATATGTCACTTTGCTTGGGAGCACAAACGCAGGTTACAAATGTTTGAAATAAATATTTCGGGGTTGTTGTTTTTTAAGATGTAGTGATTCTGGTACATACTAAGATTGGTCATAGCACCAAAATCCCCCTGGCAATCAACTTCTAATGACATCTCCATAAAACAACTATGCAGTATATGGAAGAAGCAGATTTGAAAGATGATGTGCAAGAGGTTTACAGGAAATTGCTTGTGGAGTGGAGAGAGTAGAGAGGGAGAAATTATTTTCTCTGCCTTTCTTTCTTTCTCCAGCAGAACTTGGAGACCTCCAGCAAAAGCAATTGACATTAGATCTGAGACAGACAAAAGGAGATATTCCTCCAGCCAACACATTTTTTTTAAAAAAGAAACAAAACCTTATTATTGTTTATTTAATATTTCTAACCTGCCCTTCATGAAAAACAATCCCAGGACAAGGTGCAAACAATACAAAATACTGAACTTAAAGCTATTAAATACGTCAGGTTTCAACCCACCATAAATATATATGGGGATAAGAACACAATAAATAACTGCAATCTTTAAAAGTGCAGAGCAGCTTCATCTTTCAAGATAAATTCACAGCCAACGACCTGTAAATGCCCACGTAAAATAGATGCACATTAAGCTGGTGCCAGAAACAAAAGAATCACTGGCAAGCACACTTTAGAAAGGAGGGCGTTTCATAACTAGGATGCTATTACACAGAACTTATGAAATTGCTTGCTCCAGATTAGTTGTAACAACAAAGAAAGGCTTTTCCCTATCCAGTAGCAGTATACATCTCATGATTAGGTATTGCGTTGAACAGGAAATAAGAACTATTTGCCATCACTCTCTGCTTGTGAGCTTCCTGGAGGCACATGGCTAGCTGCTGTTAAAATATGGATTTTGTGTTTGATCCTGAAAATTCTAAGTGAAACAATAACCAGACGGTTACTGGATGAGAGACAAAACAGAGTATGTTTCACCTTCTTATCTCAGAGCAAGTAGTAAATTCCGCAAGCTGCTTTGATGAACTGCTCATTTTTATTTTATTTTTTGCCCTTGCGAGTAAATCTTACTCTTTTTTATTAGAAATGTTTGCTTTGTGCCCTATCCTCAGTGAGATAGTATTAATGCATGCGTTTTGCTTGTCTCTGTTGCTTTTGATTCCTGAGGGGCTTTTTAAAAAAGAAATTGAAAGTATAACCCAGCTCCTGCCACCTGGCCACTTCAGATCTCCTCCTTCATCATCACATAATAGCGTCCCTCTGTACCAATTTTCCAGTTTCCAGTTCTACAATTCTTGAATTGGTGGTTCTCAGAATGTCGGTGGCTCTACCTTCCTATCACGTAACCAACGAGAACTACAGTGGTACCTCCTGTTGTGGATGGGATCCATTCTGGAGGTCTGGCCGGATCCTGAGGTTTTCGCAACAGGAGAGACCGCTTCTGCCCATGTGCGCAGCAAAAACCCGGAAATATGCATCCGGGTTTGCTGCTTATGGGACGTGGGTGGCGCTGTGGGTTAAACCACCGAGCCTAGGGCTTGCCGATCAGAAGGTCAGTGGTTCGAATCCCCACAACGGGGTGAGCTCCCATTGCTCGGTCCCTGCTCCTGCCAACCTTCGAAAGCACGTCAAAGTGAAGTAGATAAATAGGTACCGCTCCGGCGGGAAGGTAAACGGCATTTCCGTGCGCTGCTCTGGTTCGCCAGAAGCGGCTTAGTCATGCTGGCCACATGACCCGGAAGCTGTACACCGGCTCCCTCGGCCAATAAAGTGCCGCTTACATTTCCCGAAGTTTATGTAACCAGAGGGATACATAAGCAGAGGTACAACTGTACTTAACTATCAAGTAGTTTGCTCCTAGTTTATTTTTAAATGGGGGCAGGAGGAACCAGTTAAGAGACAGTGTCTCTTTGATATCCATTCCCCACAAGATATCACCATAGGAATCAGGGCTTTTTTTCAGCTGGAACTCACCGGAACTGAGTTCCGGCACCTTTTTGGTGCATTCTGGCAGCTCTTTAGATTGGGGCAGTATGGCACCTTGGTCCGTGTTGTATGATTATTGGGTTGCCTCGGCAATCGGGTTGGTGGGGGCGAAAGAGAGAAGGTGGGTGCTTTACCTTAACTATAGTTTACAGTTTACCTTAACGATAACTTAAGTGCCACAAAATGCTTCCTATGAAGAAAAAAGAAAAAAATATTTCAGTGTCTTGTAGACACTGCTTTGCGTTGGGAATTTTAAAGCCTCAACCTTCATTTCCTTACCACATCCTAGAGACTTGATGGAACTCTTTTTCTGTAAATTTACAATTTCCTTTGCAGACTGATATTTTCTCCGATTAGCGTAGCAGAGATAGCGCTCACATTTCCAGGCTCGATCTCAAATAGTCATGTGTATCTTTACTTAGAATCCCTTGACATTATCACTATGAAGACATGTTCCCATGCTACTAGCATACTGGGAGATAAAGCAGACTAGGCCGATGAATGCTTTAAAGTCTGGCCATGTCTTGCACCAGATTCTTGGCACTTCTTACCTTTCAGTCAATGCTTGCAGCTCATCTAGACTTTACAACTAAGTGTCCTGTGTGACATTGCACTTAATGTACGTATGTAGTGAACAGTCTAGGGGACCTCTGCTAGAAGGTGAATACTTTTTTGTTTGGACAGACTTTTGGCCTCTCCAGTTTATTCAGTTCTCCTCCTGCTAGGTGATAGCAGTAGGAAAAGATCTGCCCATGCAATCTTGAACCACTATGAAGCTGCATGCATTTCTCATTCATTCATTCTTCCAACCAAAGAGCCAAAACTTGTGCAGCGTTTATGGTGTTGCCTTGAATTAAAAGATGGAGCAGCTCTAAGGGGAGATGATCCGTGGTGTTCATAGTACTGTACCATGGTAAAAACATGGCAGTGCTATGGAAGCTAGGTGTACCGTCTTAGTGCAGGTGACCATCATGGTTGTAATAAAGCCACCTGCATGAAGCTTTTACTAGTATGGAGGACACAGGTGGCGCTGTGGTCTAAACCACTGAGCCTCTTAGGCTGCCGATTGGAAGGTCGGCAGTTCGAATCTGCGTGATGGGGTGAGCTCCCGTTGCTCTGTCCCAGCTCCTGCCAACCTAGCAGTTCGAAAGCACAGCAGTGCAAGTAGATAAATAGGTGCCTCTGTAGCGCTCTGGCATTCGTCACAGTGTCCCGTTTGCCAGAAGTCCTGCTGGCCACATGACCCAGAAAGCTGTCTGCAGACAAACACCGGCTCCCTCGGCCTGAAACCAAGATGAGCGCTGCAACTCCATAGTTGCCTTTGACTGGACTTAACCGTCCAGGGGTCCTTTTCCTTTTATCTTAGTACAGTGGTACCTCGGGTTACAGACGCTTCAGGTTACAGACTCTGCTAACCCAGAAATAGTACCTCAGGTTAAGAACTTTGCTTCAGGATAAGAACAGAAAGCGACAGCAGCACAGCAGGCCCCATTAGCTAAAGTGGTACCTCAGGTTAAGAACAGTTTCAGATTAAGAACGGACCTCCAGAATGAATTAAGTTCTTAACCCGAGGGTACCACTGTATGGGCAAGTAATAGATTATAGGCATAGTGAGAGGGAAGTGTTTCTGGCATGATTAGTCACATGTTTCAACTCCTATAATATTTATAAATAAGATGGTTTTAACAGGCTTTTAGACTTTGATCCAGTTCAGCTTACTGTTCTCATAGCGGCCAAGCAGACACCTGCAGGAAGCCCAGAAGCAAAACCTGCAACAGCAGCCTGAGTGTATGAAATATATAAAATATATCAAGGCAAATTAGCAGCTCCTTCCAAATGCATTGTATCCTTTCACTATATAGGCCTGTAGTCCATGCTCTGGTTTGCTCAAGGGTCTGAACATTCAGTAAGTGTCTCAGTGCAGCATGCTAATCCAAGCAAGCAAAAGAGAAGGAATAATGTCTTACGTAATGACCAGGCAGGACTTTTCGATCATTGCATAACTGGCTTTCTCAAAAGAGGATAATGAAATTAAGGGTGCCCAAAGTGCTCCAGGATTTCAGTTTCTTTAGACAAGGCTCAAAACATGGATTACAAAAACAAACTGTTACAAGGATTTAAAAACAACACAAAAATTGGAAGCACAAATGGATCAAATCCAACTATGGAAATGAATTATTCTCAAACTGCATTACTGCAGGGAGCTGATTGTCAACATGCAAAACGTGTACATAAAGTGTTTCTGATCTTAAGTCATCAAATCAGGCCAAACTTGCTACGATTCTGTTATTCCATGGCTGTTTCCAAGAGCTCAGATTTGAAGAAATCAGTATCAACCCAGCCCTTCAGGACGAACAGCTTCTCACATGCATCCCAGTTCTTTTGCAAGGATGGCACTGGCCAAGAGGTTGTGTTTGTAATACAATTCTATCTGTGATGGGATCCATCTAGCTCCTGCCACTAAGGTTATCCAGGAAGACATGTTTAATGAATTTCTCAAGTTGTTTCACCATGAAGATGCAATTCTATGCAGATTCCCCCCCCCCCCATTAATCACATTAAGACTTACCTGTCCAATCTGAGCAATGTGACTGTGTTTCCCAGGTGTAAACATCTGGCTGCAATATGCAGCCAGCAAGTGGATATGAAATATTCTGCCCTTGCCTTGAATCAAGCTTCTGCATTACAATCCTTAGCTCATTCATGCTAATAATAAGCTCGCGAAGTCATTAATATTACTTTCCTTTTTTTATTTTTTATTTTGTTACATTATGGGGAACTGAGACAATGTGAAGTGATAGTGACAAAGATTACTGACAGAATCTGTAGGCTCTCAAAGTCTGCTTTGATTAATTTCAGGCTGAGATGTGACATTCATTCAAAATTCTGACAAGTGAACATATGGAGGGTCCATTTGATACTGGGAAGTCCCTAAGCTCTTCACTTGTATAATCCTGGCTCATAAACAAATGAAATTACTAATGATAAGGGGGGGTGGAGATACCACAAACTTTGTATAATTTCACCCACCTTCCTTTCTTTGTTTGATATTAAGTATGAAATATTTCTTTAGGAAACAAACCTTGAAAACAACTATTCCTGCGCACACACAAACACCATAGGTATCTACAGAGATTTTACTACAGTTTCACTGCTATATCTCTGTACTTAGTAGAAATTACTTCCTGAGGAATTCATACATTCTCCAGGCAATACATTTCCCTCTCTCCCTACTCCAAGTGATTCACAAATCTGTTTGCCAGAGACAGTAGTGGGACTGCTGTATGAGTGCATCTACTGATAACAACACCTCTGTCAAACTCCTGTACTGTACCTTCAAATCCTATTGTCTGTCTTCAGCTGAATTCTACAACTGGTAGAATATCCCATGCCTATACTGCCCTCTGCTGGTTCTCCTAACTCCTTCAAGAATGAAATAAAAAAATTCCTTCCAGTAGCACCTTAGAGACCAACTAAGTTTGTTCTTGGTATGAGCTTTCGTGTGCAAGCACACTTCTTCAGATACACTGAAACAGAAGTTGCCAGATCCTTATATATAGTGAGAGGGTGGGGAGGGGTATTACTCAGAAGGGTGGTGGGAATGGGTGATTGACTGATAGGTGTGGTAAACCTGTTGACGACTGTTAATGACTGCAGTTGGTCTTACAAGAAAAAGCAAGGGGTGAGATGGCGAAAAATAGCTTTATCATGCATTTCTGTCCTTCAGGAATGGTTTAAATTTGATACTATTCCTCCTATTAATTTGTTGCATTTTCTTTTTCCCCCCAAAAAAAACAAAGACTGAGGTTGGAAAAAAATCTTTATTTGCTCAAAGCCACCTAGTTCATTCATATTATGGATTGCATATACCACTTTTTACTGTAAAAAAAGTTCTCTGAATGGTTGAACACCTTGAAAATGAGCGACACTGAAAACCTCCAAAAACATTATTTCATCAAAAGTTTTCACTTCTTGGCTGTGGGAGCTGTAAGTGAAGGCTCTTTGTTGAAAGGAATGAGTCAACAGTGTGCAGGAAAAGGACCTATTCCCAGCACAATTGTTCCTATTATTCCTAGGACATGCCTGCAGTGGCCCCAGGAAAAAACCTCTCTGATCTTGAAGTGTGTTGCTAAACACCTGGCCTGGGTATCACAAGACATAAGAGGTCCAAAGAGGCCTGGCTCCTCTCCTGGTCCAGGTAGATGGTACCAGCAACTCCTTGTTCTCAGAACTACTATTTAGAGAGGGGGGATTGTTCCATTCGGCAAGCCATACCTTGTCTGCTGTGATGAAACAAACACCTTTGTGTGGTGTTGAAATCCTCCTGGTATAAATGTCAAGCCTTTCTGCAAATCACATGCAGTCTTACCTTGGTTTTCGAACAGCTTATTTCCCAAATGTTTTGGCTTCTGAATGTCATAAACCCAGAGGTGACTGTTCCAGTTTGCAAACTACTTTTGGAAGCTAAACGTCTGACAGGGCTTCCGCGGTTTCCGATTGGCTGCAGGAGCTTCCGAAAGTTTGGTTTCCGAAAGTTTTGGAAGTCGAACAGACTTCCAGAACGGATACCATTCAACTTCCAAGGTACGACTGTATTTTCCTTTGCATAAATATATCACACGTCCAGTGCCAGTGCTTGGGAAGGGACACATATTATGAGAATAAATAGGTTTTACATACATACTTCTACCATATGTGTGTGTGTGTGTGTGTGTGTGTGTGTGTGTATAAAGGTAAAGGTACCCCTGCCCGTACGGGCCAGTCGTGACCGACTCTAAGGTTGCACGCTCATCTCGCTCAAGAGGCCAGGAGCCGGCGCCGTCCAAAGACACTTCCGGGCCACGTGGCCAGCGTGACGAAGCTGCAGCTGGCGAGCCAGCACCAGCGCAGCACACGGAAATACCGTTTACCTTCCCGCTGTAAAGCGGTACCTATTTATCTACTTGCACTTAGGAGTGCTTTCGAACTGCTAGGTGGGCAGGAGCTGGGACCGAATGACGGGAGCTCACCCCGCCGCAGGGATTCGAACCGCCGACCTTACGATCAGCAAGTCCTAGGCACTGAGGTTTTACCCACAGCGCCACCCGCGTCCCGTGTGTGTGTGTATATATATATATATACACACACACACACACACACACACACACACACACATATATATATATATATATACAGTCATTTCTCTCACTTTGGGCCTCATTTACTTGCACGGGACCTAGGAAATGGGGTGCCACTATAGAGAAGTGACAGAAGGTTAAAGAAGTAATGCAGAGCATTCAGGAACTGAGCCCAATAGTTTTGTCACTCCTGGGGATGGAAAACCAATCTGGATGTTTTCAATCATTCACGCATAGATCACCAACCTAAAGTTAATTGAGACGGCTGTTATGCAGGCCTGCAGAAGGCTCTGTATCCTAAGAGGCAAATGCCGCATTCTGAGCATCAGCAAATCTAGGAAACAGTGATATTCTATGGGTTAAGAAGCACACAGTGAGATATTGTCAAGGAAACAAACTGCTTAGAGCAATACTGCCTTTTCTGGTAGCCCTAAAATTAGTTTCACCATCTGTGTTTTGGTTTATATGCCTGCACACAGTCACATCCAACCATCTTTCCGTTGAATGCTGGCAACTTGAATGCACGATGTATGCTTTCCGTTTCCCTTTACTGCACATATCTCAACTTCGAGGATTGCAGAAAAGGCAACCATTCAATATAGAATGTAATTGGTCAGAACCATTTCAATGGTGATTTCAAACTTAGTGGGCTTGTAAATCTTCACTTTAGGTCAGGAGTGGAGAACCTGTGGCCTTCCAGATGTTGTTGGCCTACAACTTCCGTCATCCCCAACTCCTAAGCTAGGTTTGGCTGGCGATGGTGGGAATTGGAGGCAACATCTGGAGGACCACAGATCCCTGCTTAAGGGGAAAGTATCTTTTTTTAAAAAAAAAATATTTATTGGGGTTTACAATAAAAGTAAATATAATAAACAATATAACATGTATCTTAACATAATTTCACATTTTCTTTGGACTTCCTCACATCTCCCGCTCCCACTTTCATCGTTATAACTTTTTGCTAGCAATTTATTATCTTATTTGCATTCTTATGTCCCATCTGTATATTTATAATCTTATAATTCTCAAAAAGGTTTATATTTTCTCAATCTCACTTATTATCTTGAATCGTCTAATTTAGTGGTGCTCAATTATTTATGATCTAGCATCCTGCTTAACATTCACTCAAATTACAATGTTTTTGTAAATAGTTCTTAAATTTCTTCCAGTCCTCCTCCATCTTCTCTTCTCACTTAAGGGGAAAGTATCACATCCCACATAGTTTTTCAAATATTTTCTGTTTTTGATAAGGCCAAGACTTTCGAAACTTTCTTCTTCTCATGGTTTAAAATGCCAGACAGAGTTAATAGTCAGAAGTTTTAAAAAATACAGTCTTAAAGCTCAGAAACATTATGTACTGTTATTCGTACTTGTCAGTCCTTAGAGGTTAACCCACAATTACTTTTGTGTGCCACAAGGAGAGGGACTGAGTACAAGCTGTGTACCACACTGGAGATATTCGCATCACAAGTAGAAACATTTATGTCTAAAAGTGCATTATGCTCCACAGACCTCTGCAAGCAGAACTGCAAGCCTGTTTTCTCAGAGGTCCAACAGAGTGGACTGTTTCTCAAGTAAATGCTGCATAGAGCCAGTGTGGTGTAGTGGTTAAGAGCGGTAGTCTCGTAATCTGGGGGACTGGGTTCGCGTCTCCGCTCCTCCACATGCAGCTGCTGGGTGACCTTGGGCCAGTCACACTTCTTTGAAGTCTCTCAGCCCCACTCACCTCACTTGTTGTGGGGGAGGAAGGGAAAGGAGAATGTTAGCCGCTTTGAGACTCCTGAAGGGGAGTGAAAGGCGGGATATCAAATCCAAACTCTTCTTCTTCTTCTTCTTCTTCTTCTTCTTCTTCTTCTTCTTCTTCTAGAGTTGCATCCTAATAAACAGTGAAATCTCAAGCAGAAAGTAACAACACTTGAAACAGAGGCATCCCAGCCTCCCTCTTTAAATTGTAAATAAGTTTGGGTTTGATGAGAAAGTACAGATAGTTTTTCTCCCAACAACTTCAGCATTTCTGAAAAGTTTAAGCCACTAGTCCAGGAATGGGAAACCTATGGTTTGCCAGATGTTGCAGGACTACGACTCCTATCATGCCTGTCCACTGGCTTTGCTGGCTGAGGCTGATGGGAGCTGAAGTCCAACAGCACCTGGAGGGCCACAGGTTCCCTGCTCCAGACCCACCATTATCCATTGAGCCTTGCCTCTGGGCTGCAAAACAGGGCCCCTCCTTCCACCAACTCATGCAACGGAGTGCCCCTGTTTTCCTTCAGGAAACTGGAGGACATGAGGAAACAGGAGAGAGCTGGGCCACGATGTTCTTTATGGTGTCTCTTTACACAGAAACCAATATTAAGGCTATTTCTCAAGATTTATTAAGCTGTAGGTGAGTTTCATTACGTGAGAGATGGGGAGAGGAGAGAACTGCCTACCTTCACGAGACCAAATGCACCGTTTGCTTAAAAAAAATAAAAACGTTAGCGCAGCTTGGAAGTTTGAGAAACAAAATTAAATGAGCTGTGAAGATTATTGAAAATCAATCACAGCCATAATGAAAAGTTCCCTGTGTTCTCTCCAGAGCTAGAGAGTAGAATCCTGCTATGAATTGTTAAACTGGAATGAACCAATAAGGCAGAGAATGTTCTAAGTCCAGCATCCTGAACACTCCTCCTCTGACAAAAGCTAAAGGATTTACAGGGTACCACAAGTGGCTCAGGATAAAGTGGACTGAATAGTACAAAATGTTAGTCATGTCCTGGTCACATCCAAATTGGACTACTGCACTGTACTCTTTGCGGGGCTGTCCTTGAAGAGTGTTTGGAAACTCCAGCAGGTGCTCAGATGCTTCTTGAGGGCTTCCCTTTGGTATCTGGTTGGCCACTATGAGAACAGGATTCTGGATTACTAATAATAATAATAATAATAATAATAATAATAATTTTTTATTTATATCCCGCCCTCCCCAGCTGGAGCCTGGCTCAGAGCGGCTAGCAGCAATAAAAGTAACACAGCATTCTAAAATCAATATTCTAAAATCGATTCAAAATCAAATGGCAACCACTGGGCCAGAGTTCTTTGAGGATCACCAAAGGAGGGGGGCAGACTGTCTATTGGCCTGATTCAACAGAGCTCTTATGTTCTTATCTGTTACCTTCTGTCCATCTTCTCCTCTTCTTCCCCCCACACCCTCTGCTACACTGCCCAAAGATCCCAAATTGTATTTAAAAAATTTTTGGCATCATCATCATAAATTTTTATTTATACCCCACCATCCCCAGCCAGGGCCGGGCTCGGGGCAGCTAACATCAAATATGAATTACAATAAAACATAATAGAAACAACAACAAACAAACAGTTAATTAAAATACGGCTTAAAATAGAGCTTAAAATGCAGCCTCATTTTAGTAGTAGCCCATAAATCAAGACCATAAAGGGACGAAACATCAGATATTCACCCGAGCCAGCTATCTATGCTTGGTCCTACACGGGCCAGCAAAAAAGCCAAGGGAAAATTTATATACCAAATCCCATATAAGGGGTCAGAGTGAGTCTAAGCTGAAGACCAGGGGAGAACAGCTCCATCTTGCAGGTCCTGTGGAAAGATGTCAAATCTCGCAGGGCCCTAGTCTCTTGTGACAAAGCATTCCACCACGGCGGGGCCAGTGCTGAAAAGGCCCTGGCCCTAGTTGAAACCAATCTAACCTCCTTGTGGCTTGGGACCTCCAAAGTGTTGTCATTTGTGGACCTTAAGGTCCTCCGCGGGGCATACTAGGAGAGGCGGTCCTGTAGGTACAAGGGTCCCAGGCCACATAGGGCTTTAAAGGTCAAAACCAGCACCTTAAACCTGACCCTGTACTCCACTGGGAGCCAGTGCAGTTGGTAGAGCATAACACCTGGTGTAGCCAATTTGCAAATTCACCAAAAGTAATATTGGGAACTCTGTTTAATAGCAATATTCACCTCTAATTGAATATCCCCCTTTTAAAAGGTTGAAGCAATAAGTTCATATATGTTTATATTCACTTGCTTTGACATAAGCTAACTGGCTTACTTGATGTTATCCTTATCAGTGCTAGGCTCTGAGCTCAGAAATGGGATCTATCTCTGGGTATTTGCCACCTATGCCCTCATTTGGGCTGGTGAAGTGATGGGAAATCCTAGACAAAGTGACATATACTGCTTTGTGTATAAAGAATATGTTCACGTTTGCTTGGGCACAGACAAGCCATCTCCTTGCTGTGGTGTCTGTCCCGCGCCCGCAAAGGCTAGGAGAACTGGCAGGCTGCTTTGCTATAAAGAATAATTAATAATTTTATTATTTGTATGCCCACATTCTTTAATGAAGCACTAGAACTGGCCATTCTGATGTTTTTGCCATCCTTCTTTGGCATCCCGGCATCCAACAGTATACACAGATAGAGTGGGGGTATGGGGCTCAACATTAAGCCCTGACCCCGAGATTGTGCTGTTGGCACTGTGGTCTAAACCACTGAGCCTCTTGGGCTTGCTGGTCGGAAGGTTGGCGGTTCAAATCTGCACGACGGTGGCGAGCTCCTGTTGCTCTGTCCCAGCTTCTACCAACCTAGCAGTTCAAAAGCACACCAGTGCGAGTAGATAAATCGTTACCACTGTGGCGGGAAGGTAAATGGCTTTTCTGTGCACTCTTGTTTCTGTCACGGTGTTCCATTGCGCCAGAAGCGGTTTAGACATGCTGACCACATGACCCGGAAAGTTGTCTGTGGACAAACACCAGCTCCCTCCACCTGAAGTGAGGTGAGTTCCACACCCCATAGTCGCCTTTGACTGGTCTTAACTGTCCATGGGTCCTTTACCTTACCTGTGCTGTTTTTTCCTCGCCCCACACCCAATAAGGTGAACTTCTGCCAATGGAGAACCTTTTGCCTCTGTGGAGGATCCCCACACAAGTGAGAACCCTGGAAGAGGCAACCTTGCTGTATCCATGTTGGTTCTAACGCTGAGTGCTGCCTGAGCAGGCCTTTTGTGCGCCTTGAAGCCTCGTTTACTAGACTCCTATTGTCTGCAACTACTCTGCTATTTCAGTAATGGGAGACAGGCAGGGCTTTTTTTTTCAGCTGGAACTTGCCAAAACTCAGTTCTGGCACCTCTCAGGTGGGCGCCATTGCAAATTTGGGGAGAACAAGGGTTCATGATGAGTTACGGCACCTCTTTCTCTAGAAAATTAGCAGTGGCAGACAGGTAAGTATCCAGATGGCTCTGCAACCTCTGTGCGAAGTTTCAGTGCTAAATTATGTTCATCAGGTTTATTTTACTCACTTGCAAAAATAAATAAAAGCGCATTTGTGTATCCGTGGCGCGTGCGGATTTGTGTGTTATTCGAGCTTTTGCTTCATGCTATTCTGTTGCCTTCCCAGAGGAAGCTTTGTGATATTGCAGAGTTGTTGTCTTACAGTTTTTCTTACCAACTTAATTAATTAGCACAATGTCACTCCTGTTGCTTTTTTAATGCCTAAGACAGTTGGTGACATTTGCATTAACCTTTTCCACCCCGAGGTGACGGGGCTGGGTTGGCAGACTGCGTTTCTTGCCTCATGCTTTTTTTCCATCTTGGATGTTTTCACAGATGGGGGACTCAAGGTGACTTTAGCACGACGCACGCCCTTCCAGCAGTGAAGGTGAAGCTGTTTACTGAGAGCACCGGCGTGCTGGCTTTAGAAGACAAAGAACTCGGGCGGGTAAGGGCAGCGATGCTTCTTCAGCTTTGCTTTGCAGGAGGAGGAAAACCCCGCCACCCATCAGGGGTAGTGTTTTATGAACCCAGGTCACAAAAGAACACAGGCTTTCTAACCCGCAGTGCTGCAAATTAGAAGATTTCATCTCTGGCATAGCTCTTTAAGAACTGCAGCCTACTGAACGTCCCCAAACAAGGAAGTAATATTGGCAGCTGTTGGGACATAAAACACATAAATGCACATTTGCAGAACAGAAAAGGAGGACAGAATTTGTTCTAGAGCTAAAAGACAAGCTTTCTGGGCTGGGAAAGAAGGAGCTAGATTGGTTCCTTGTAAGCATCACAATCACTAAAGAATTTCAGAGAGGAGATTGGTTGAAGTCTTTGTTTCAAATAAAGTGTGGTGTGTGTCTCACATAGAATCATAGAGCTGGATGGGGCCCTGTTGCCAAATTTAGCACTCACCTGACCCATCTCCTGGTTGGGCTGGCGAAAGCACCAGGGACTAAGGATGGGGGAGAAATCCAAGGCAGTTCCTATTTAATGCCAAACCGACATAATTTGCACTTTCTGAAACAATATTCGAACTGAAACCCAGCCATCCTTCAAAATTTCACACATTTCCAAATTTTGCAGTAAAGTTCTCTGGCCAAGTAATGCATTTATTAGGGTAAATAAAAATGCAGGTATTAGTGAACATAACATACCAAAATCTTATTAGGCGAAATTGCTTTGCAAAGATGTGTCTATTGTACAAAATTGCACACGAATATGTGTACATTAGAAGAAAATCACACTAAAATATTGATGAATTCTCGTGAGGCCAAAGGGGGTGTTGGAGGAACTTAGGAGGAGAGGTAAAAGATGAATTTCTATAAAATCAGATTAATAATAATAACAACACACTGGGAATAGAAAGGAAGGGGAAAAGAAAGGACAGTTCTTACAGAAGAAAAAAGTGTGTGTAAAAGGAGCAGGGAGGAGGGATAAAAGAAACTGGCAGTTGCAGGGGGCTAAGGTGTAATTTGAAAGAGAGAAAAGAAGTAAAAAATACTTTGAGAGGCATAGGGAGAGTGAAAAATATAAAATAAAAAACCTATACCACTGTCTAAAACAGGGACACTGACTCACAATACCTATGGAACTCTTTGCCACAAGCAAACTTCTGTGGCAAAGAATTTAGCAATTTCAAAAGAGGGCTTTTGTACAGGTATCAATAGAAAATGATGTCACTAATTGCTAGATGACCCATCAACATCTGCCTCCATTTTGTGACTGGCTGTGCCCCTGCACTACCATTTTGTGTCCGGTTGTCCTCAGTAATCTTTAGTCATCTCCAGCGGGCCCCGGGAGTAGAAATTCTGAGAACCCCTGACTTAAGAGCTTACTATAAGTGTGGTAGCCAAATTTGTAAGGATGTATCTGTCACCACATTTAGGGACAAGGCTTCAATGAAGTACACTTTATTTAACAATATGAAATAAATGGAGAACACAGCAATGGGCAATTTAAAAAGACAATATACAAGCACTGCTGCCGTAACTTCAGGAAGATTGGTGGGAGATGTGAAATTAAGTCTCCCTAGTCCACACTTCAGCTCACGAGTGATGGGTAAGCTGTCTTGGCTACATGCTTTAACCTACCTTGTCTAACAGAAGATGCTGAAGTAGAACACTGATCCTAAATTTCTCTTTTACCAATTCAAAGAGATATTTTAGTTCAGGCAAGCTATTGCAATGAAGAAAAGAAGGATGAAAAATCAAGTCAGATCCACTTGACACATTGTCAATGCAGGCCTCTTCCAGGTGTTTGTTTTAGAGTAGAGATAGGTAAAGGTAAAGGGACCCCTGACCATTAGGTCCAGTCGTGGCCGACTCTGGGGTTGCGGTGCTCATCTCGCTTTATTGGCCGAGGGAGCCGGCCTACAGCTTCTGGGTCATGTGGCCAGCATAACTAAGCCACTTCTGGCGAACCAGAGCAGTGCACAGAAACAGCGTTTACCTTCCCGCCAGAGCGGTACCTATTTATCTACTTGCACTCTGATGTGCTTTCGAACTGCTAGGTGGGCTGGAGCAGGGACCGAGCAACGGGAGCTCACCCCATCGCAGGGATTTGAACCACCAACCTTCTGATCGGCAAGTCCTAGGCTCTGTGGTTTATCCCACAGCACCACCCACGTCCCTATAAGAGTAGAGATGGGATTGCCTAAATTGTAAGGCTGTTAAAATTTACCTGAGCTTCAGCTAACTTGTGCTGCAGACATACAAAGCTGCAGACTGTCCTGGAAAATACTTCACCTTAACAGCCCGGGACAGGAGGATCTGCTGTGGATGTTGGGGATTGATTACATGATGTCAGCTGGATGATCAGTAAATAATTCAGTATGCTAAATTTGGCAACAGGGCCCCTGCTGAATTAACTGCAACCTCCCCCTTCTCCCCCCCCCAGCTGCTAAGGTTCATAACACTAATTCCCCTTTTTGTGATTCAGCTTGTTCCCCGGTGCTATCAGCTACACACAGAGTGCTCCTGAATGTTCCTTCTCTGTTGCTTTATGACACTTCAGTTAGTCATCATTGATTTTCCCCCTCGCTCTCTCCAGAGCCTGCAGCTGCACAATTTGTCTTGGTGGCAGACATAATTGCCAATGAATTCTATGTCTGCCTCTGCTTTCTCTTCACTCACCCCCCCACACACACACACTCTAAGCGTGAATTTGGACATAAGGACCATCTGTGTCTTTAAACAGGAGGTCCTTTTAAGGTGCAGAGACTGAGAGATGCCTTTACTATTAAAGGCACCTTCACTTCCCCTCAACTATGGGCAGAAGGCGTCTCTGTTGTCTTCCCCCTGCACATGAAATAGAATCCTGATGAATAGACAAGTAGGTGTATTTAGAGATTTGTTTTTATTTATTCCAAGAGAGAATTATGCCCGTGGTTTAGCATTTCAAATAAATACAGCCCATTTTTTTTGCAGATGAGCGAAGGAAGAAAATAGTGCCCCAAAGGTAGCAGGACCAAGCAGTCTAAAGTAGAATGAAGCCCCGAAAGAGAAAAACCCAAAGGTGTTCTTGAGACCAATTGCGTGCTTGATTGGAACTTAAAATATTTCAGCTGTAGCTCAGTGGCTATCTCAATGCTTCCCATTTAGCTGTAGCAATAACTGCAAGAAGCGATAACGTCCACAAGCCACAAATCACTGTTCCATGAAATCTGAGAAGAATGGGCATTTGGTTTTTCTAACAGCCCAATCCTGTAGTGTCCATGCATTTTTGGGGATCCATGAAGGCTCAATAAGCTTATTTCTGTTCCCTGCCTGAGACTGCAAATATGGTGGGTGTAATGGCCCTGGGGCATGATTTATAGAGAGACTGGGCTTACCTGCTCAGTTTGCAGCCAACTCCTAGGCTCTCCTCTCCAGGAAACCCAGTGGAGCTTCCAGAACCTTAACCGGGGGTTCTTTACTACTACCAAACAAGAGAAACCCCTTGCTCCTAAGGAGCTGCATGGCACACTGCCTCAGCTCAAAGGACTGTACCAAGAGGCACTGATTGCTTGATTTATTGCATTTATATCCTACCTTTTTATCTAAGGAGCTTAAGATGGCAAACATGGTTCTCCCCTTCCACATTTAATTCCCATTTAACCTACCCTGTGAAGTAGGTTAGGCTGAAAGACAGTGACTGGCCCAAGCTTTGTGGCGGAATGGGGATTTGAACCCCGGTCTCCCAGGTCCTAATCCGACAAACTTGACCACTACACCACACTGGTGGAAGGCAGACAATACATCTTGAAGCTATCTGAAATATGTGTGTGTTGTTAAGTAGAAATTGCAGCACAGTTTTCTGCTGGAGTTGCATTTGGGTTGCAAGTTGTGTAGGCCTGAGCTTTGTTGTTGTTTATTCGTTTAGTTGTGTCCGACTCTTCGTGACCCCATGGACCAGAGCACGCCAGGCACTCCTGTCTTCCACTGCCTCCCGCAGTTTGGTCAAACTCATGCTGGTAGCTTCGAGAACACTGTCCAACCATCTCATCCTCTGTCGTCCCCTTCTCCTTGTGCCCTCAATCTTTCCCAACATCAGGGTGTTTTCCAGGGAGTCTTCTCTTCTCATGAGGTGGCCAAAGTATTAGAGTCTCAGCTTCAGGATCTGTCCTTCCAGTGAGCACTCAGGGCTGATTTCCTTAAGAATGGATAGGTTTGATCTACTTGCAGTCCATGGGACTCTCAAGAGTCTCCTCCAGCACCATAATTCAAAAGCATCAATTCTTCGGCGATCAGCCTTCTTGATGGTCCAGCTCTCACTTCCATACATCACTACTGGGAAAACCATAGCTTTAACTATACAGACCTTTGTCGGCCTGAGCTAGACATGTCCATTATTCTGATATGTTTAGAAGAGGAACAATTGACCAAATGTAGCTACTAACGGGCAGCTCACAAACAAGTGTATTCCATTTGAAATGTGAATGAAACTTAGGCTCAAGATACTGTTGGTCTCCACAGGAGATTGTTGGGGTCAGTTGCCACCAAGAGTAATTCAGTTCTTGCTTGGCATGGAGCTTGTGTAGGAAAGAACCTTTAATTGGGTAGCCATAGCAGGGAGGTGCCCTCTAAAGTTTGTATGTCTTGGATAACTTTAAAAAAGGAAGGAAAAAATATGCTACATTATTTTTAACTTGGCAAAGAAAATATTCATTTAACATAATAATTTGCTGAAGTCAGAGGACTTGGAGGAAGCATTCAGTGATTTGAGCCGCGTATTTAAACAGAAATTAGGTCTGTTGCTGCAATCGGTGCTTGAGATGTTTTAATCCCATTACAGAAATAAAAAAGGTATAGTCTGTTGAATCAGCAGCAGAGTTCAAGATCGATGGAATATTAGGAAGATGAAGTTGTGTGTCAGTATTAGGCAAATACAGCTAGTCAGGAAAAAGATAGAAATCATCTGAGTAATGAGAGTACATGCCCTTAAAGGTTAATGCATTAGGAGGAGATTAATCCTGCTGCAGAATAATAAGAAGCTTAATAATGAGATTTTACCTCCTGAGTCATTGGAACAAGCTGAAATGGAAAACAGAGGTGCCAAAAGTAAAAAATGATAAGAACATGTCTTTACTCTTCAAGAACCCAAATAGGAAAACAAATAATATATCAGAAACAAGATACAGAATAAACCCTCAGGGGGGCGGAGAGGGTATTAATTAAACCGTGGATAGTTTTCCTGAGATATTTTTAATTGTGTCAAAGCACACACCTCGGAATCATCTCCCTAACCTTCCATAGCTTTTTATAAGATGTTATCATTTCCTTAACCTTTTCATCCTCTTCAATTATTTAAAACAGTTCTCATTTCATTAACTTACAGTGTAGCTTAAAGTTTAGCTTTATCTTATTCAGTAAAATGAACCTCTCTCCCTTCACATTGTTTTTCATCTTTTTATGCTACCACAACCAAAAGCTGCCATTATATATTAGCATACTAGAAGTCATACTTGGTGGTTTTTAAAAAAATAAATATCTTCTTTTTGGTATATTTAAAAACATTCACACTCTTATAGCAAATTCAGTGTCTTTCTAAACACATTCATATTTAACTGAAACAAAACTGTGCCCAATACAAGACTTTGTGGTCCATGGTACAACCATACTTTGAAGGTTGTGTACAGTTTGGGTAACCACACCTCGGTGGGGTGAGGGGGTTGCCTCAGAGGCAGAAGAAAAGAAAACACTGGATTGGGAAACCCTTCCTCAGCTCCCCAGTAAAACTATCCAATTGGGAACCATAGAAACAGGCATAAGAAATCACTTTGGATATGGAAAAGAATGGAATAGGATGGGGATTTTGTTTAGTGACATCACCAGGGCCTGCCCCCTGTGACATCACCGGGGCCCAAACAGAGACCTAGGGGTGGGCCCCAAACTCTTAGGGCCTGGGATGCTCCTGACCAGACATCCCTATGGCAGAGGTGTGTACATACAGAAGCAGACAATCGGGAGAGGAGTCTTGTCAGTCAATATTGCAAGAGTAACCTTCTGGAGCCTTGATGGCGGATGGTGCCAGAAGCAAAACTGGGTGAAGCTTGAAGTGGCTCTTATCTTTGTAGAAAAGGCTACATTACAGCCAGACAAAAGCCACAGGTTTCTATACAAATGCACACACTTATTCACACATAAATATGCATATCTTCCAAACAGGCAAGCAAGAGTTTGATGACATGTTCCAGCCTGGTAAAATCTCTCATTGAAGGGCTGTCCTGGGGTTGGTGGGACATGGCATGGTAAATCCTGGGGGCCAGAAAGGCCTGGAGGGTTGCGTTTTGCCCCAGCCTGCTTTAAATACTGAGACCCAAAGCCAACACTTTGAACTCAGCCCAGAAACACTGCAAAAATCAAGAATGTATTGCGTTTCTCTCTCAGTATCTCTGCACTCTCTGTTCTCTCTAAACCTTACCATACTAAAAGTTTCTCTTCTTTGTCTCCTTCAGGTTGTTCTTCATCCTACACCCAACAGCCCCAAGCAATCAGAATGGCACAACATGGTTGTTTCCAAAAACTGTCCTGATCAGAACCTGAAAATCAAACTTGCAGTCCGAATGGATAAACCTCAAAACATGAAGCACTCTGGGTAAGTAGTTTGGCATCCGTCATTTTTCTTCCTGGCGCTACAGGGGGAGAGACAAATGTGGCTTTGCCTTCCTCCTCCTTGGTTTACATATGGTTAAAAGATGATTCAGTGGATCTCAGCTAATCATTTCAAAGATAATCACCACATTTTAAAAATAGTAATAATAATATTTTTAATCACTTAAATTAAATGCCTTGCGTAAACCACCCTAATATTTTAGTTCTAATTAGCCCTGCTTTCCCTCCGCCCCAGAGCTTTTGGAAAATTTGACTTTAATTTGTGACATGACAGAATATGACAACCTCCATTTAAAGAATGACAGCTTGTTTTAATAAGTAATAGTTTGTTTATTCTGCAGATGCGTAGAGCTAAAAACTAAATCTGTACAGAATTCACCAGGAATTTTGTTCTGTTTGTGTGTGAGAGACAGAAATAAACAAGGAAATAGCCCCATTTGTATTGTGTTGTTGTTTTGTTGTTATTATTTGTATAGCACTCTTTATCCATAGAACTCAGGGCAGTTCACAACGTAATACAAAAACACTAAAAACATATTAAAAATACAAACCAGTAATCTCCCCTTCCACAACACATTTAAAAGGGCCTCAGATGTCAACCAGCCAAAGGCCTGAATAAAGAAGAATGTTTTCACCTGGTGCCTAAAGGTGTGTAATGAAAGCCCCAGCTAAATCTCTTTAAGGAGAGCATTCCACAAATGGGGAGCCACCACAGAAAAGGCTTGTTCTCATGTTGCCACCCTTTGAACCTCTTATGAAGGAGGCACACAAAGAAGGGCCTCAGAGGATAATCTCAGGGTCCCTAAAGGTAAAGGGACCCCTGACCCTAAGGTCCAGTCGTGGCCGACTCTAGGGTTGCGGCGCTCATCTCGCTTTATTGGCCGAGGGAGCCAGCATACAGCTTCCAGGTCATATGGCCAGCATGATTAAGCCGCTTCTGGCAAACCAGAGTAGCACACGGAAACACCGTTTACCTTCCCACCGGAGTGGTACCTATTTATCTACTTGCACTTTGACGTGCTTTCGAACTGCTAGGTTGGCAGGAGCAGGGACCGAGCAACGGGAGCTCACCCCATCGCGGGGATTCAAACCGCTGACCTTCTGATCGGCAAGTCCTAGGCTCTGTGGTTTAACCCACATCCCATCAGGGTCCCTAATCTGTCCCAATTGCTCAATGTCAGAAACACACATGGTTGATCCCCACAACCATCATCGCCACTGCCACCCCAGTTGGACGGAGAGCAAAAAGAGAGAATGAATCTCTACAGACCACAGCAATCATTGCCATATCTTGTACAGATCATCGCCATATCTTGATTTGCTTGATGTGTATGTTTCTTATATTGTATTTTCAAAATAATAGTCTTGTTGCTGTGTGGTAAGAACATTAACAGAAACTGTCAATTATCATTATTTACAGGGAGATGTAAATCTTTTCTATATTTTGCAAATGTACTATTTTATTAAAATCCTCTGGAAGACTGTGTGAAGATGGTACAGTTAGGAGAAAAAGAAGCTAATACAGCAGAAAGTAATTTCTCTTGTTACAGTACTATTTGGATGTAAACTATTCAATAACCTACTTTCACCAGGAAGTATTTCATCTCTGCTTTTTCACTTTTCCTCATTTCTAACCTGAGAAGTAGGACAGTTAGAAAGTTCCTTGCCCAAATCCATCTAGTAAATGCTTGGCAAAGCATAAATTTGAACTCCTTTCTAGTTAAAACACCCTCTGCATTAAATTATCTCCTGTAGGAAAATCTTCTACTTATTCTCCATAAAAACCTGCCCTAAATTACACTTCCAGAGCCTATTCTATAGTAAAAATAAATAAGCAAGGCCAATATGGTGACATGTGTGCATGACAATTGGGGACCAGTCCTACTAGATCAAGCAGCCCTGCTAGACCTAGCATTCAATTAATTTCCTCCCCTCTTGTTTAGAAATATTTCTGTGCACGCCAAGAATATGTAGCTGACCAATCTGAGATTTAGATCACCCTCTGTAGATAGTCATTCAGCAATATCTCATTTCTTTAGAAGCTTCTGAGTGTAACTCTACTAATTAGCTTTGGCTTTTTGTCACAGTTCCTTTTGACTCACAGTTGATTCTGAAGTCTTCAGTACATTTAAATGATTAAGCCATCTGCCCTGTTCTTACAAATTTTGATGCTCCAGACCTCTCCGAAGTCAATTACAATTTCCCCACTAACTTCAGAGGACTTTTGTTCAAGCCATAAATAATGCATCCTAGAATGTTTCTGCTAAATTATGCATAATTGTACAGCATGTAGGCCAAGTGCCTGTCAGTTTTGTCTGCATAGATTTAGGCTTGATTTAAATGTGACGCAGGAGGTCAAGAAGAATTTCCCCGGGTTGCAGGGGCTCAGCACCTCATTTAAACCTGGCCTTTATATGTGCATTGAGGGCTTTGCTGGCTGAGGGACCTGGTTTAAGCAAGGTACGCAGGCAATTTCTTCTTGCCTGCTTGGCATCACATTTAAATCAACCTTTGGAGACAAATTTGAATTCATGGGACTGTCGGAGCTTCCTCACACTTTTCTGTTCTTTGCACCTTTAAAGCAGCATAAAGGGCAGCGCAAATATTTTTCAAATGGCAAAAACCCTCCTCTGATTCCCAAATATCACTGGGCCTGATCACATGACATCTTTACCCATATTCAATCCCTGCAAATGGAGGGTACACTTTCTTTCTCTGTCCACCCAGCATGCCGTATTTTTCCGTGTGCCCCCTATTTGGGGGGGCTCCAATTTAAGAAAATGTGGGGGGATTGCCCATAGTTTTTGAGCTTTTTGGGGGGGGTGCCAAAAATCACTCGCCAGACTGACAAACGCTGCCAATCGCACGCATCACAAAAGCCGCACAGCGTCTGTCCACCGCCAACAGCAGCCAGCAATTGCACACACAATTGCCACAGCAGAAGCCAGTCTGCACCAGCCCTTGCCACAGTCACCAATCACAAACCTTATGGACACAGCAGCAGCCAATCCAAAGCAGCCCTTGCCGCAGCCACCAGTCACCCACCCAGTCACCACTGACAACCTCCTGCTCGCAACTGCAACCGATCTCACATCCCCCCTCTGCACTATCCATGTATAAGATGAGCCCCAATTTTGAACATTATTTAACAGTAAAAAAAACCTCGTTTTATACATGGAAAAGTACAGTACTTGTCCCAACTCCCGTCCTTTTGGATACTCACACATGGCTCCCTAGGCTTGCGGATAGCAGGCTGTTCTGGGGGCTGGGGTCGGGGGAAGCTCGGGCTTCCCAAGCGCCAGCCCCGTGCCTGGGGGGGAAATAAATTTTTTTTCTTTATTTCCCCCCCCCAAAAAAAAAAACTAGGTGCGTCCTATGGGGCGGTGTGGTACTTTTCAGAAGCAGGGCACATGTATTAAAATCATAGCTCCCTCCAAAATAACTATTCAGAGTGATGGTTACTGCTTTCATTCTGAATTGGCTTTAGGAGATGACCGCATAGCCAATTCTGATTGGCTATATAATGTCATAATGGTTAAATAATGTCATGATGTGTTATTTGTGTGGTAAACATGGCCCGTATAAAGCATAAACAACAATAAATATTTACAGAAAACATAATTTTTTTACACCCTATCGTATATGATGTTAATATATTTCTGAAGTATCGTATGCCCTCCTTTTAACACACCCTCATAGCTGATTTGCAGTAAAATTCTCCTCATCATTTGATACAATGATATATCAAATGTATCCATATTTTCAACACTTTGTAATAAATAAATGATCATGACGCAAGATAGCAAAATGCTGCAGAAATCGCAACACAAAAATATTTTTTCTTGCTTTGCCCATATCCACACTTTCAACACTTGAAGCATATTTATAAATTCTTCAGTAAGTCCTCAGTTTCCATGTGGGTTGAGTTATGGGGATATCGCCTAAAGCCAAAACTGCATATAGTCAAAATACATTGGGTGCAATGTGTTCCTGGACGCCCATTTTTATTTTTTTAAAAATATTTATATTGCCGCATGGGTAAAGCTGAATGTACACAAGATAAATGTGCACAAGTTGTGGGCTTACTGTACACACAGGTCCGACTATACAAATGCTCATTCTTTGAGCATTTCACTTATCCAAACATGATGAATTAGTATCCAAACCTCGCCATACACACCACAGATTCAGATATCCAAACAACTGGATCTGCATGTAGTACTGTAAACAAATAAATAGCCATAAACAAGCTTTACTTTTTGTGTTTTGTTTCGCCAGAAACTGTGGTAGAAGGAAGAGATCAAGCAAATAAGAGAGCATTTTTCCTTCCTTGTTTGCCTTTTGCAAGGCTTCAGAGAGCTTTCCTGGGTTTTTCTGTCACGTTGGGGTCAACATTTCATGGTCAGGAAGACATTTCCCCATAGGAATCAAACGGAAATAATTGACTTATTATGCAAAAGCTCACCAAACAAACGGTTTTCTGAGAAAACATTGTGTTTGGATTGTGAGACCTGCCTGTATTAATTGAACTGTGAGACTCAAAACCATTTGTGAGATTAGAGATGTGGTAAACCTTGCCTTTATATCTGACTATATAGCCTTTGACTTTGTGAATGAAATAAATATTATGTTAAACTCACCATAAGTATTATGTTAAACTCACCATAATCTTAGTCTTTCCCGTAGATATTTGCCTACTGAAATTGCCTCTGCTTCTTTTGTAGATATTTGTGGGCCATTGGCAAAAATGTCTGGAAGAGATGGAAGAAAAGGTTCTTTGTGCTGGTCCAGGTAATATTTCGACTAATAAAGGTTCTCCTTATTTTAACATGAGATGGTTTTGCCGGCTCTGCTCTTTTTAATATCTCTTTTAAAAATTCTATTTTTTGAAAGCATGAATTCTGAGAACTAGTATAGTATAGTGCAGCTTTCCCCAACCTGATGCCCTCCAAATATTTTGAACTACAGCTCCCTTCATCTCTAGCCGGCATGATGAAGGAATGATGAGATTCATAGCCCAAAACATCTGGAGAGCACCTGGTTGGGTAATGCTGGTGTAAGATTGAGAGATGTAAGCCAAAAAATCTGAAACTCAGGTTTCACCTCATCCACTAGATAAGCCACTACAGTACAATCGCATTTTACACACATTTAACTTGCACAATTTCAGCTATACGCACTTGAAGACAGGCTGGTTGAAACTGTGCATGATAAATCCAGCCACGCTGGAGATCTTTTAAACTCTCTGCCTTGCTTGAGGGGCAAGGCCCGCTCAGCACACCAGCTCTGGGATGCTCTCACAAGATCTTGAGGGGTGAGATTTCACACAAGCATCCCTAAGCTCCCACAGCCAGTGTGCTGAGAAGTCCTTGCCTAGCAAACAAGGCTTAAAAGCTCTTTTGTTCCAGGTTCCGTTTCTTCCACTTCTTAATACATGCTCTTCTTAAATCTCAGCTCATCTGTCAGCTCCTTAGGCAGCCGCACCAGTTTCTTTAGCTGCCTCTCAGTCTTCTTTCTTGTTGGAATGGTCTTTCACCTTTCTTAAACTCCCATCCATCTTGTCTCCCTTGTCTTAAGAGTATTTCTGACCATGGGATATCACCCAATATCCCCTTAACCTTTTTGAAATTGGCCTTCTTAAAGTCCAGAGTGCCTGTCCGACCGCAAACAGCTTTCCCTTGCCTCTGTATCATGAAACCTAAGAGAACATTATCACATCCTCTTGGATCACATACTCATAATAGTTTTGGAGTAAGTCCAGGAGAGAGTGTGTGTTCTCTTTCGGTTTTGCTGAGTGCCTTTCTGTACATCACCTACCACTCTGGTTGCAAATTTACCCTCTGCAATGAACAGAATGCTAATTGCATGCAAATTTCACAGCACTGGCTCATTATTCACCTCATTGTAAATTCTGAGCTATGCAGTGTGAAAGTGATGGCAGAATATGACCCCAAGGTTAGGAATGAAAATGTGTCCACGGCATCATAAATCGGGGAAATGCACGGCAAAGTCAGTATAATGCTCATAACTGGCTGGAGAATGCCAAGAAGTTTTTATACGAAACACTTTTGCTGTAGGAAGTGGGGAAAAGGCCAATCACTTAATGTCTTATAAGTATCTCTTCATTTTCTCCTTCAGATAGATGTTCTTTGAAATGCTTGAGGTGGATGCAACCTCCAGCCTTACTTATTTATTTTCACATATGGGAGTCCATAAGATATAACCGCATGGCTCTTTTAAAAAAGAAATAGAAATGATTGCTCTTGCTGCTCTTCTAAGATGGCATCACAAAAGCAATTGCTCTATCTAGTATTCTTGAAAACTACCAAATTAGTCTTCTTGTTAGGAAATTCATCTTTAGGTACGCCAAGCAGAACCGTGAAATTTGGTTGAGATATGGTGGTGGGAATTACTGGCTGCTTCTACTGGGCAACTGAGGTTGGAGGCAAATGTAGGTCCTTACTAACATCTGTTGGGAGATGATGGTGAGGCAGAGAACAGTTCAGTCAGCATCGTGCAAGCACCTGGTTGGTTGTTTGTTGGCTAGCAGCTTTCCAAATGGCCGTAGCCCACTGACATCATGGTGCTAACTGAGCCACTGCCCTGCCCTCACAACACCAAAACAGTGATTCTTGCTTGTGAACTACCCCACTGGCTGCAGCTGTATATGAGGCTCTTAAAGCATCAGACCAGACATCCCTCAACTGTAGCGTCGTAATGATGTCACATACACTTTGGTGTATTTTCATATGATTCTAGTCATCTCATTTCACACATGTACGTTCCTGGTCTTTAAAATCTGGCACTTAAAGTCTTTTGACAGTCTTATGAGCTATACAGCTGGTGGTCACTACCAAACAAGGTTTTGTTTTTTTATGGTGGCTCCAAAGTTTTGAATCCAGCTTCCTCTCACTATATAACAGAAAGAGCAGCAAAGATTGTTCTTGGTTGGCAGTCTTTTTTAATTTCTGGGATTTGTTTCTTGAATAAGCCCAGTTCAATGAGGTTTTAATATGTCCCCCAAAATGGTCTTACGGTTTCAGATAGGTACATGTGGGATAAGGTGGTCTTTAAAACCAGCACTTTAGATTGAGTTGAGAAAAGCTGAGGAACATTCAACGTTCTCTGACAGTCGGCGCAAGGGTGGTTGTGCTAGCATAAGAGCAAGAATAATGGTTGCGCAGTGTGAAATCCAGTGCATCAGTTCTGCTAGCGGAAGCTTGTTGTGCAACTGGTCATGCGACCGCTCGTATCGGGGCTGCAGGAATCTGGTGCACAACCAGCCGCAAGAACCATGCTGCACTCTCTCTTCTGCAAGCCATTCCGATAGCATTCTTCTTCTTTGGCGATCACTCGTAGCCGAGTAAGATTGTCTTCCATAAACACATTTTAACAGTGAGTCCGTAAGTGACTGTGGAGGCCAATTCTAGATCCACACGTCCTTCCACAGTGGGGACATTGGTTTCCGGGTTGGAGTTGATCACAGTGTGCATTTGCCAAGCGTGCCTTCCTCCTAGCACATTTCTCCCTTGCATCCTGAGTTTGAGTGTCTTCAAAGCCCATGACACCTTTGGTAAAGGCTGTTCTCCCATTGGAGTGCTCACAGGCCAGTGTTTCCCAATTGTTGGTGTTTATATTACATTTTTTAAAAATTTGCCTTGAGACAGTCTTTAAATCTCTTTTGTTGACCGCCAGCATTACGCTTTCCGTTTTTAAGTTCGCTAACTTTAACTGAGTGCAACAGTGAATTCCTCCCCTCATCACTGCCACCTAGCAACACAAGAACATGGCCTTCACCTGCTGATATTACACTGCTCCATATGGTCATGTGAAGGGGCTGTTGAGAATGTGCTGACTAGTCCCAGCCCCTCGATGACAAAGTGCATGCCACAACGACACTCTCCCCAATGTGTGATCAGCATGAGAGACTCCCTTCACAGTAGGGGGAACCAGGGGGCCTCTCCCTGTAGATAGAGCCTGACGCACATATATCTGTGCTTGCAGACTGGCGCTGTTGTGTCAGCCAAAGGTGTTGCTGGTGTGCGCATCGTCATCTAGGATTGGGATCTGCTCATGCAAGGTGTGAGGCTAACCCTCTCTAGATTCCTCACACATTTGGTACCTACATGCACCAAACACCTGAATAGGGCTTATGGGACCTTAAACGAAATCACATTTATTATGGCATGCGATTTCATGGGCTAGAGTCCACTGCATCATGTAATTTGCATTTAGCAGAATGGACCCCAATGGTCATCTCGCCCAAGCCCCTGCAATGCAGGAATCTCAACTAGCTCATACCTGACAGATGGCCGTCTAGCCTCTGTTTAAACAAGGGGCTTGTAGAACTTGGAGTTCAGTGAAAAAGCATTTTTATTGTATACTGCCACGATATTTTTTGAATGAGTTGGCAGTTTAGAATTAATCTTATCAATAAATAAATAGAAGTAGAGCCTGTGACAAGTAAACCAGAGCTGAAATGTATTCAAAATAAGCCCAGTGACTTTTGTAGCTGGGGATAACCTTTTTGAGGTTTCAAATCCTGTTGAATAAAAATATACTACCACCTGTGGTGGGACAGGACAGCAAATCAACTCTGTTCAGACTCAAATGAATGAAATTAAACTTCTTGTTAGTTGTAATTCAGCAGTTTTATACTGGAATTTTCCTTCTAAATTCCATTTTTCAGCTGATTAATTGAGGAAAGGTTATGCTATAATAAATGTGTTTGTCTTTAAGGTACCACACTATTGTTTTTATGGCAAAAGGCGAACAAGCTTATCTCTCTAGATACTGAACTGGGGTTGTTCAGGCTCAGTTACATATGCTAGAAAATCATGAATCAGGTACCCAGTGTTTACTGGCATTGCAAAAAAGGAATCATATGCATTAAAATAGATGCCAAATTAAGAACGAATTTGCAGAATTACAAAATATATTCTTTTAGAGAAAACCACTGCAGAAAGAAAAACCCTGATGAGATGTTAATTCTGATTGACAAAGGAACTACTCTCCCACGGACATGTAATATCTGCTGGCATCCCTCATTTCACACTCATGGAGTAATTCAGATCTGATTATTTTGATTGAGCAACTGGAAGCTGGAGACTGAACATTGTCATCATTTGTCACGGATTGTCCAGGAGGTGGCAGCAACATGCTACATATCTAGGGACAATGACTTCTCTTTCTGTCTCACAGAGGGGTGAGCAAGAGTGTTGTTGCTGCTAAGATTTATACAGTGCTTTTTTTCTATAAAAAATGTTTAGGGTACTCTCATTTTCCTACTCATATTGAAATACTGCCCTTCAATGAGGCCAAACTTAGATTCACAAAATGTTTAGGGGTATGTGTACTCCTGCATCCCCCCAGGAAAAAAGCACTGGATTTATATACATACTGCCCTTCTTCATCAAACGATCTCAGGGCGGTTTGCAATATACTTTTTTTTAATGGTTCAGTCAACAGAGAGAGATGTGCTTAGGAGGGTCCATTTTATTGGATCTCACCCGTGTGTAAGTCCACACACACCTTCTCTCTCATTCTATTCTCTGCACTTGGTAACAATGCAGTAAGTGTTCCGAGAAGCAAACAAAGGGCACACAAAAGGAAAGCAGCTTTTTGATTAGTTAGAAATATTTCTGGACTCACTGCATTTCTTATTTCAGAACAACATGTGTACGTGTGCTTTGTCTTTCTCCTCTCTCACTCCTCCACCCCATCTCCTGTCTGGTTGGTCCATTCCCTTTCCCCCAGTCCCTCAGAACCCTCCCTTTTGTAATTTTTATTTCTAATTTTGATTTATATACATTTAACCATAATTTTAACATTAATCATCTATTCTCATATATATATATATATCTCCTGCCCTCTCATTTGCTATGGTTGCTGTTCATCTGCTCAGGTGCTGATCTGAGCCTGAAAAGCCCATAGAGCTGAAACAGGAAGTGGAGAAGAACATTGCTCTTCCAACTTCCTCCTTCAGCTTAGTATTTATTTATTTATACATACATACATACATACATACATACATACATACATACCCTGCTCATCTGGCTGGGTTTCCTCAGCCACCCTGAGCAGCTTCCAACAGAATATTAAAAGCAGGATAAAACATCAAACATTAAACACTTCCCTAAACAGGGTTGCCTTCAGATGTCTTCTAAAAGTCATATAGTTATTTCCTTCACATCTGAGGGGAGGGCATTTCACAGAGCAGGCGCCACCACCGAGAAGGCCCTCTGCCTGGTTCCCTGTAACCTCACTTCTTGCAGTGAGGGAACCGCCAGATGGCCCTCAGCTCTGGACCTCAGTGTCTGGGCTGAGTGATGGGGGTGGAGACGCTCCTTCAGGTATACTGGGCCGAGGCCGTTTAGGGCTTTAAAGGTCAGCACCAACACTTTGAATTGTGCTCAGAAATGCATTGGGAGCCAATGTAGGTCTTTCAGGACTGGTGTTATATGTGCTATGTACCTTTCCAGGGCAGGGGCTGCTAACCCCCCACACCACCTCATGACAAAGGGATGGGGCCAATGGGTGACACACCTCAGAGGTTTTGCAAGTACCAAGGGAAGGCCTTAAGAGCGCAGTTGCACCCACAGGCGTCAGAATTAGACCATGGTAGCACTGCATGGTTAGAGTGGGCAGGTTTCATTCACACACGCCCCTGTAGGTGCTAACCATTTGGGAACACATCTTTAAAGCCTTTCAATAGGCAAACAATAATGCAGGAGGCAACAACAAAAGAAACCCAGTGCTATGAAGGCCTGGGTGATGCAACGAATGACTAGAGATACCCAGATGGGTTGTGACTGGTGATAAGTCCTTCACAGTAACACCTTGAAAATTGGCTCCCTTTCCTCGTGTGGGTTTTTGGAACCACAACAATATCTTGTGGGTTTTTAAAGTATGGATAATCAGAGTGTGGAGAAAGTAGCAAAAGAAGCTAGCAACAGATTTGAGAGTGAGGTGGTGGCAGTTATAAGCACATGATTAATGATTATTTGAGACCAGAAGAGGGCAGCATGGCACTAAATTATCTTAGCTTGCTTGAAAAATCTTCTGTTTTTAATAAATCACATCTTATTGCATATCCTAGCAAGGTTTGTGCGTGTGTCTGTATGTGTATGTGTGTGTGTGTGTGTGTGTGTGTGTGTGTGTGGATATACATCTTGTTATATACATTCTTGCTAATAGTAGTTTGGAAGGAAGCCTTGTAGCTTTTCTGCGATGGCCAGCAGACACTCTGATATCCAGCGAGTGAGGGAGGATTTCTTCCAACCCCACCCCCCAGTTCTTCCAAAATGACAAACACAATGCATTGATACGAGAGTTTTAAGGAATTGTCGGAGTCAAAGTTTCCTTCGGAGGTCAAGAAAATGTCCAAACCAATATAATTGCGTCAGGAATCCAGAATGTGACACAACCTTAACAAAGTCATTTTGAAATCATTTGACAGTAAATTTCCCTGTAAGTTCCTAGCCTAGAGCTGAGGAGAATCCTTTGCTTTCTAACTGCCTTCTCCTAGACGATCCTGATTTTTCAAATGTTAAGTACAAGCTGGCTCTTGATGCAGCCTGATGGGCACCTCAAGGCGATGCCAGAGCCCCCTGCAGCCAGCAAGAAGAGTGCCGTCAAGAACTTGACATTGAATGTGTCATGTCACGCAGATAGATGGTAAATCAGAGGACTGAGAGCTGCCATTTGCAGGACCAACGACAACAACTGTACATATCTGTGGGGTCTTCATATTGCTTTAATATGACTGGCAACCAGCAATTTAGTGCACATTGTTTCTGACAGTGTGTCACTCTGGCGCTCTCCAGATGAATGATAAGCGGTTTCAAAGCATGTAGATTCCGCCTTTTGGACAACAGCTTCAAAAAAATAAAAATAACAAAAGCCCTGGGATCAATTCAGGGAGTGAAAAGCCCACTGTGAACTCGTTTATTAAGGAATGTTAAAGGATCGTTTTGGACGTAGTCAGAACAATTTATTTATTCATTTGCCATTTGACTCCTTATTACTGCTACCATCAACAGGTTCTACCTGGAAGTCTCTTGCCCTGGATGCCCCATGGAGATGATGATGATGATGATGATGATGATGATGATTAATACCCCGCCCACCTGGTTGGGTTTCCCCAGCCACTCTGGGCGGCTCCCAACAGAATATTAAAAACACGATAAAACAACTCAATGAAGTTAGGCAAGGGCTATAGAGTGTTTGCCCATCAACTGATAAATCTGAGACTAATCAGCACAGGAGACTAATCTCCTTCTAGGGATAATTAAAACCTATTCTGTGCTTGTTCGTGAATTCTGAACTGCTCAGGGACTGGGAGTAGAGATCTGCAGTCCATATCTAGTGCCTGTGTAGAGGAGGTTACCTCTGGTTTCCTAAAGTCACGGGTTATTCATCTGCAAGTGAACAGCCGAGGGCCCAGTGCAGATATGATGTTCTTGGTTTGTAAGTGTTATGTAAACTACGGTTTCCCAGTTCTGTTGTAACAGGAAAATTAGGTTTACCATTACGGCATGCCAAGAAGAAGAAGAAGGAAGTAGGGATTGGACCCAATGCTGTCCTTGATCAAATAAGCCATGGGTTTATTAGACTGACATTGTTTTGCCTGAACCAAGCTTTTCCCCTTTACAGCAGAAATTAGACTTGAAAGAAGCCACCTGTGGTAACTAATAAGAGGCTTTTTTGAAGCCTAATTTCAGCTGTGAAGATGCACGAGGACAGGGCCCTGTATGTGCCAGGGAGGGCCTTTATGGGCACGTCTGAGCCATCAGACACTATGTTTACAACTCCACAGTCCAGTTCCATTTGCTCCCTTTTATTGTTCCCTGTTCTGCCTAACGACTGCTCTGTGGACAAGAACGTTCCATTGCATATATTTGATTATTGGAAGGCCAAGGTCTTACTCTGTGCCCCTAGGATAATGAATGTAGTATCCCAGCATTCTCTCTTCCGCTAAGTAGAAACCTGTGCACTTCAAGACTGGTGGTAATGATCCCAAAATATGGCATAATTGGGGAGAGGTTTCATATACTAGAGTTTCAACTGAGATGGATATAAATAGATATAGATAGGTATAGATGGATAGAGATTAGATAGATGATAGATGATAGATAGATAGATAGATAGATAGATAGATAGATAGATAGATAGATGATAGATAGATAGATAGATGATAGATATTTAAGTGGCTGCTTAAATATTTGCAGATGCTGCCACTTTGAAGAATTCAACCATCACCACCGGGTGTTATTTAAGTGTTCTGATTTTCCTGCAGGTTAGCCAATATACATTTGCTATGTGCAGTTACCGAGAGAAAAAAGCTGAGCCTCAAGAGCTGTTGCAGCTTGATGGATACACAGTGGACTACACAGACCCACAGCCAGGTAGATAAGTCGACTGGTGCTCTTTATTTTCTGTTTCCCCTTTTTTTTTCCTGAACAGTTATGGGCCTAATCAGGATTTGTTCCATTTATTTCTGCAAGCTGCTTGTTTTCTGTTTGTTGTTGCAAGCTACGAAAGGGGTCCTTAAACTGGTGCCCTCTGATCCCACATGGTGTGAGAAAATCATATAGATTACACTTTCCTGTCATTGAAAACTGCCCTAAGTCTCTGCACCCATAATGATATGATCCCCAAATCGTACTCACGGGCAACTGATTGATTAGTGCGTGTGAGGCAAGGGTTTCTTCCACATCTCTCCCAAGTCTTTGATTATGGGATATTTGATTATGATGGAAGGGTGGCTGCAGGGGCAGAAGTCTTGGTAGCCAATGCCGTAGATTAGGGCTGATGGGCCCGTCCGTTAACACTAGGGAGGAAAGTATGAGGAAGGGCGTTGCAGTAACTTGTTGCTCTTCAAGGAGGTTGAGTACCTGCCTGTTTAAAGACTTGCCTGGAGACTGCAACTTCTTAAGTTTCAAGAGCAGAAAAAACATCACATAGAATCTGGCACAGTCACTTTCTGAGGGTTGGTTGTACATTATGTGTGTCCATTTATTTGTAGGGCTGGGAAAGACCCCTGTCTGAAACCCTGAAAGGGTGCTTCCAGCCAATGCAAACACTATGGAACTAGTTACAGATAGGTAGCCGTGTTGGTCTGCCATAGTCAAAATAAAAAAAATCCTTCCAGTAGCACCTTTAAGACCAACTAAGTTAGTTCTTGGTATGAGCTTTCGTGTGCAAGCACACTTCTTCAGATACACTGAAACAGAAGTTGCCAGATCCTTCTATATAGTGAGAAGGTGGGGAGGGGTATTACTCAGAAGGGTGGTGGGAATGGGAGATTGGCAGATAGCTGAGATGAGCCTGCTGACGACTCTTCAAATGCCAACAGTGTCCTTCAGCTCTCTATATTGGACAAACAGGCCAAACCTTACGCCAAAGAATAAATGGACATAAATCTGACATCAAGAATCACAAAACAGAGAAACCAGTAGGAGAACACTTCAATCTCCCAGGACATTCTATACAAGATCTCAAAGTAGCTGTTTTACTACAAAGGAATTTCAGAAATAGACTGGAAAGAGAAGCTGCTGAATTGCAACTCATTACCAAACTTAAAACCATGGAGAGACCTGGTTTGAACAAAGACATTGGATTCTTATCCCATTATACATGACTAAGCCATTTCTCACGTTCTCACCCCTTGCCTTTTCCTGTTAGACCTATTACAGTCGTTAAGAGTCGTCAGCAGGCTCATCTCAGCTATCTGCCAATCTCCCATTCCCACCACCCTTCTGAGTAATACCCCTCCCCACCTTCTCACTATATAGAAGGATCTGGCAACTTCTGTTTCAGTGTATCTGAAGAAGTGTGCTTGCACACGAAAGCTCATACCAAGAACTAACTTAGTTGGTCTTAAAGGTGCTACTGGAAGGATTTTTTTTATTTTGACTATGGAACTAGATAGTCCAAAGGTCGGACTTGGAATAAGTCCGCTTCCTACATTCCTAAGCTTCATTTGACCCTAGTCGTTTGCCCCCTTCTGCTTGCTGGATTGGACGCTAAAGGTCTTTTGCCTGAACACTCATAGGAAGCAGGGGCTTCAGATTCCCCCTGCATCTTGCAGCATTCTGCACCACATCACATTTCTTTTTGGAGAATCTCCTGGCCTTCAGGAGCAGCTTTCCTGGAGGCATGGGAGACTACGGGCAGAAGGGTAGAAAGCTTCATTGGGCAAAGCTTGCATTTAGGATCCCAGCCACTGAATCCCAAATCACATCTCCAATTGCTGCCATTCTAATTGCTGGTTTCTGGTCTTCTTCAGGTTTGGAGGGCGGCAGAGCATTTTTTAACGCGGTGAAAGAAGGCGACACGGTGATTTTTGCAAGCGACGATGAGCAGGACCGAATCCTGTGGGTCCAAGCCATGTACCGAGCCACTGGCCAGTCCCACAAGCCTGTGCCCCCCACTCAAGTTCAAAAGCTTAATGCTAAAGGAGGAAACGTGCCCCAGCTAGACGCCCCAATCTCTCAATTTTGTAAGTAAAACAAGCTCTAATTAAAGCAAAGAGAGAGAGAAGAAGTTGCGGGGGGGGTTGCTCAAAAGGTTGCTTGTTCATGAATGGGGGAGCAGGGGTGGGGTCCAACTTTTTCAAAATACATTTTTCATTGGTTTATCTTCACATCTGAGGGTTCTGGATGCTGTGCGCAGTGGACTGAGAAAAGAATCCTATTGGGGAACATCCAGAGTAAAGTCTAAAATGCAATACTTGATGGAAAGGTTCTCAGAGGAGATGTCTCAGAAGGCTATAGGGTATTCCACACTTGTTCCTTACAACAATTGCATAAACATCCACATAGAGCTGTCCATTTTCAGTTCTTCTCTGTGCTTTCCATTTTTATGGGACAAACCATTAGGACAGCCATATTCTGTCCCATAACAAAACCAGCTATTTATGCCAGCCTTCCTCAGCTTGGTACCATCTAGATGCTTGGACTACAGCTTCCATCGGACCCAGGCAGCATGATCAATGATCAGGAATGATGAGAGCTGTCGTCCAGCTGTAGCTGGAGGCTACCAGGTTGATACAGTGCCAGGAATCAACCATCTTTTCAGGATTGGTGTTTTGATATAGGACAGCATAAGCTGTCTTCTGCCGGTGTTGTTTTAGAAAAAGCAGGTGTATTATAAATGTGTAAATCCAGTCACCTAACACTTTCTGTATCCTCCAAATCAGCTGTAGATCACAAGCACATTTTTTTGCTTTATCTGTTATCCAAATTTAAACAACCAGGAACCCAGCCTAGCAAACTGCACAGATAGTCAGGATTGTATTTGTTAGTTACAGGAAACAAGAACCTCTTAACCCAAGACCAAATAAATCTGTGGTGCACTCGTGGTTTTCAGCCACTAGATTGTAAATTTTTCGTTGTAATAATCAATTTACTGTTTTTGAACTGTTTATTTTAAGAGTTTTAAACTCCACAAACACATAACTTATTTCCATTCACAAATGTCACCTTTTAAAAGAAATAGATTCATTAGCAGTGCAATCTTATGCATGTCTACTCAGAAATACGACCCATTGGATTAAATGGGGTTTGCTTCCTGGTAAGTGTGTATAAGACTGCCAACTTAATCATGCAATTTGCGAGTTATTTATTTATATTATTAATTATGTATCCACCCTTCCTCTGAAAGAAACCCAGAGCGTCAAACAGAAAAACAAAAAAAGGGAGAATTTAAAATCAAGTAACACTTTTAACTAGTTACAGATAGGTAGCCGTGTTGGTCTGCCATAGTCAAAATAAAAAAATCCTTCCAGTAGCACCTTTAAGACCAACTAAGTTAGTTCTTGGTATGAGCTTTCGTGTGCAAGCATATCTGAAGAAGTGTGCTTGCACACGAAGTGTGTTCTGAAGAAGTGTGCTTGCACACGAAAGCTCATACCAAGAACTAACTTAGTTGGTCTTAAAGGTGCTACTGGAAGGATTTTTTTATTTTGACTTTTAACTAGCTCAGAGACATGATTTTGGGAAGAGGCTTAGAATAATTGTACTAATTGTGCTGCTAAGATTGTTAAGTTGTCCCATGGAAAAGGAGCTAAATAAATTTCCAGCACAATCTTTGGTGTAGGACATTGACCAGTTTCAGCTTAAAAAGTTGGTTTGGGGAGCTTACTCACGTGAGCCCTATGCAGCTATTGCAGTCAACGTGTGGAAGAAGAATTATAATCACACCATGTGTAGATTATACTGCCTGCATAGGGACTTAAATAAATAGACCCTAATGGGCATAGGGTGGAACCTGTATAATCTGTACGAAATGTACAGATTGAGTCATTTGTGTCTATGTGGATTGGGGCCTATTGTGCGCTTAACCTCCTTCGCACATGTATGGTATGCCAAGGAGGTGGAGCTCATGATTCTCCCATTCTCCACAACTTGATTATAACATTTCCAGAGGGTTGTGGTCACTTCCACATGGTGGAATCAACCAATTGCGTGAACAGTAAACCCATGGTGAGCTGACACACTCTTCAGCCTTCTCACGAAGACTCCTGAAAATCAAGTTTCTAAGCAGCCCAAAATCAAAGATTCAGCATGGGTTTGTACATCAGCCTTCCTTGCCCTCTCATGTGTTGAAGGCTCTGGTAAATTTGAAATACATCAAAAGCGCTTGCCTTTACATATACGGACTCTTAGACACCTCACTACTGATCATGTTTTAGTTCCTTTTCCCCCTACAGAGCATATCTGTGAGGGTTTTTAAAGTTTTGAGAAATATTTAGATGTGCCGATATCGTTTTATCACATGCTTGCATAGCTTGGACTCTTACTCTGACTTTATTATTGCCCAGCAAAAGCTTGGTTTTCATTTCAGTACGAATGAAAACATGGCATGATGCAGACCGGCTGAAGGTTGTTCCTTTCATGGTTTCCCTTCTGTTGCCCGTTACAAAAGGAAAACTTTCATTGACTTAAGTGGCAGTTTGACTGATTGGTGGATTGAAATGCTACAGCATTGGGCCTTATAATGGCATGTGCATCCTCACTCCCATCACCTTTAGGTGTGTGTGTGTGCGCACACACACACACACACTGCACACATTAGGAGCAGCCCGTTTTCATGATTCTAATGACATGACACGTTTGTGACGCAGGTCAGGTAAGTAAACAGCATACTTTTCTGAATTGCTTGCACAAGGACACCACAGAGCAGTCTGATGGCCTTTCCTAGCTCAGTGAATGGCTGGCTAATCCAAGAGTGAGTCATAAGAATACTTCTCCTTTACATAATCTAATACTCTTCCCCAAAGCTCTTCCATTTCAAGCATTCCATGTGCTCTGTCTTTACCTACCTGGCACCTTTCAGGATTCTGAATTTCCTGTTTCGCTCTTTAGTTCTTAAAGAATGGTCTCCTTTCCCCACAATCCCTAGCTGGCGAAGTCAAGAAGTGTGGGACATACAAATCTCAAGCCCATGGGATCTCCCATGGGCTTGAGCCAGTGTGGTGTAGTGGTTAAGAGCAGTAGACTCGTAATCTGGTGAACCGGGTTTGCGTCTCCACTCCTCCACATGCTGGGTGACCTTGGGCCAGTCACACTTCTCTGAAGTCTCTCAGCCCCACTCACCTCACAGAGTGTTTGTTGTGGGGGAGGAAGGGAAAGGAGAATGTTAGCTGCTTTGAGACTCCTTCGGGTAATGATTAAAGTGGGATATCAAATCCAAACTCTTCCTGATCAGCACCGGGAGCCTCCATAATGATTTCCAAATGGTCTCCCTCTCCTCTTTTTGACTCCTCATAATCCTGCGGTGCTCCTCATCTGAGAACGTACCACATTCAAAATGAGACAATGGAAATTCCAGACCTAGCTACGGCTGTACCAGATTGCTCCCCTGCTTTGGGATGGGCCAAGCATATCGCAGAATGTGGCCCCTTCCCTGATCCATCTCCCACTTTCAGCCTTGTATATCTAACACCATGTTGAGCAAGACTTTGAGGCAAAGAGAGAGAGGAAAAGACAGAACATGTCAGGGCGCTTGTGCACACATTATGCGTTTCCTCTTAGTGGCTTAACTGCTCAGCTCCTTATATTAAAAGATCTAGTGATCTGGATATCCAGATTCTGCCAGAGTTATATTCCTAGCATAAAAAGGTAATGGGACCTTTGACCATTAGGTCCAGTCGTGCCCGACTTTGGGGTTGCGGCGCTCATCTCGCTTTATTGGCCGAGGGAGCCGATGTACAGCTTCCGGGTCATGTGGCCAGCATGACTAAGCTGCTTCTGGGGAACCAGAGCAGCGCACGGAAACGCCGTTTACCTTCCCACCAGAGCGGTACCTATTTATCTATTTGCACTTTGACGTGCTGTCGAACTGCTAGGTTGGTAGGAGCAGGGAAGGAGCAACGGGAGCTCACCCTGTCACGGGGATTCGAACCACCAACCTTCTGATCGGCAAGTCCTAGGCTCTGTGGTTTAACCCACAGCGCCATCCGCATCCCTATTCCTAGCAGAGCTGTTTATAAAACTGACCAGCTGATAAGAGCAATCATGTGCTCCATTGTGGAATATCTTTTCCCTGGGGACATCCCCTCTCATTTGCAGGCTTTGCTTCACATCCACATCATACATTTAAAGCACACAGCTTCCCCTGTAGAATCCTGAGAACTGCAGTTTCTTAAGGGTGCTGTGAACTGTAGCTCCATGAGGGATAAACTATAGTACTCAGGATTTCACAGGGGAAGCTGTGTGTGCTAAATGTGCTTTAAAATCTGGGAAAAAATGTGGAAGTAGAATTGGCTTTTCCCTGCATTTCTCCTCTGCTGGAGTAGCAAATAGGGCAACCAAAATGAGTCTGCTTTCCAGAAACCTGTCCCTAAAGAAAACATCACATGCTCCGTCTTAGCAAATGGATGCAGTGGCTGAAGGCAGCCCTTTTCTGCATTTCTATTTCTTCTGATGTTTCTGTTTCTTCACAAAGTGATTGAAATAGGCACATATGCCAACAAAGACAACCACGGCAGAGTATCATGAGGGTAGAAAACTGCAGACCTTTTAAGTCCTGGTCGAGAGAAAATGACTGGTAGGTAACATGTACGGCTATAGGTAGCTGGAAAACTACCAGTAGAGGTTGCTAAAGGTAATCCATAATCTCATAAATAATAGTAATAAATCACCATGTTCATACGGTCCTGAGCTGAAACGCAGTTACCCTTGGGTTTATATACCACTTAATTGACAAAGACCTCTAAGTGGTTTACATAAATCAAGGGAGGGGATGAACTAAACAAAAATATTGGAGTGAGTGCATCTTGCATCTTGCAAATGCATAATATGTGCACAGGCCTTTAGCCCGAACCCATGCATCGCAGCTGCTCCCCCCCCCCCCCCCCGCTCACCAAAACACCAGTGAGCTCAGGCTGTGAAAGGTCATGCTTTATTAATGCCTGCATATTTGCATCACTTTTTTTTTCTTGCATCAGAACACCGAGCTCCTTGTTAAAATGCATCAATGGGCAATAAAAAAAATATACGCAGGTAGAGATATAAGCATCAGAAGTGAGTCCTTTTTATGCACACATGATGATGACTGCCAGGTATCACACAGGGAAAACAGAACAAATCGTTCAGTTCCCATGTAAATCAAGTATTGCATTTTAAAGGGTTTCATTTCTCTGTTTTTCTTCAACCACAGAAAGGTAAGTACTATTGTGAGAGAAACGCTTTTATTCTTGTGCATTTAGCTTGCATATCCTTTTTGTTTACTTTTCCTTGTTCACAGTAGCATATAGTTCTTGGCTACATGAAAGGCTTGAAAGAAAGTACACATTAGAGGCACTTTTCATTAGTGTAAAATTTTTGTTAATGCTTTCATAGATGACATAAATTGCCTAAAGATGGCAGAGCTGCTTTGTGTTACTGACCAGGAAAAAACAACAACACTCCGTTCTTACGATGAAGCTGTCTGTAAAACAGAAACTCAAGAAACTCAAGAACAACACATTTTACAGTTGGGAAACTTGGGAATAATACTGAATTCATTTGGTTCCCACCTAATTTGTCTTAGCAAATGTAAACTTTATGCAACGCTCGACTTCCCGTATGATAGCTGGCTTCCCACTTTGAATGAAACAGATAGCTTTTATTTAAGTATATAAAATTTAAAAGTGGAGTGTATTTTTGCGGGCATTTTAAATGCAGAAAACAATAGATCCTGCTATTCATCAGTTTTATAAAGTCCAACAATCCCATTTTTTTGTGAGAGACTGGTACTTTTGTTATTGCTTTTTGTTTCTACCAATAAATCAATAAAAATCAGCACTTTAATCCTATGCATGTTTATTCGGAAGTAAGAGCCACTGTTTTCATTGGAACTTACTCCCAGGAAAGTATGCATAGGATTTCAGTGTTAGTAAGCTAGAAGGTTCATGCTATATATGTTTCAGTAAAAGGAAAACAAAAATCTACCCAAAGCCTTTGTTCATTACTCCTAAAATTATGCACAACACCCTTTGGCAATATATAAAGTTTCATGAAACGGCCACTTGTCTGGGGATATCAATTTTTATCTGTTCTGTTTTATTACTGGCACACTAGCCAAAATGCACACACAGACACACACACTTTCATTTTTAAACCTTCTTTTAAACATGAAAGATTGTTCAGTAATTGTTTCACATATCACCTGTGCTTTTCCTTTCCTTTCCGTTATTTTGTTTTGTTTGCTTTGTGGTATCTGTTCTATTTTACGATGTTGGTCGCATCACGTGCAAAAGATTTGGCTGTTCTTTTTGAGAATTCGTGTGATCCTTTGTTTCACCCTTTATATATTTTGTATATATATTTATATGGCTAGGTTTTTGAGCTTCATTTAAAAAAAAAACAGCTGTTAAGTGTTGTTGTATATTCGTGTTGTTTTAAAGTTTCTTTATTTGTCTTTTATTTTCTTATTACTCTTATTATTATTTTTTGTTTCATACTTTGCTTGAACCCAAGTACTCTAGCTGCTAGGTTAGAACTCCTGTCTGCTTTCCTGAGCCTTGTTGCTAGCCTTTATGTTATTCTGGTTTGTTCCTTCTTACCCTGCTAACTTCTAGCTGGACTTAAGGGTAAGTGCTTCCCTGTAGCTAGCACAGATCAGATAATCAGAGTCGATTATCTGACATATGCAATGTGCTTCCCCACCCCACCCCTCCTCTTAAATCTTTCTCATGTTTAGATTTCGTAGTATAAATTTTCCATATTATTTTCCTGAATTTAGGTTTGAAATGTAAGTTTTCCATACTGAAATTAGGATGCATGTGGTGTTTGCATAATTGCCTTCTCTCCCTGGCTTTCATATTGGCATCAACTGATCCTCTTAGTAAAAGCCAACCATTGACATTTTCTTTTCCTTTTTATTTTTCTTCTTCTTTTTCATCCCAAGGTTGTAAATATGAATTAACATCACAATGAGACTGTAACTATTACCTTTCTTTTGTTTCATGGAACTGACATCTAGTTTTGACTGCTTTGATGCCTGACAACAGATCATTCTGCACTTTGCCAACCTACCGTTCTTTTTTTGTTTTGTTTTCCCCCGTTCCAATGATTAGCTTGGTGTAGTTCACCAGCAGAATGGTGTTAACCCTGGACACTTCCAAGAATAGAAAGGTAGGGCAGTGAGCCTTATGAGGGAAGGTGCTATATGTTAAAGTGGTGGGGAATTAACAAGAGCAGTAATAGTTCCCTGCGGGCGCAAGTATGACTGCTTATTGAGTAGCAGTTTCCAGTGGTCTAGAAACCAAAAACATGTATCTTATGTGGTGATCATTTTGGTAGACTTTTGCTTTTTCATTTTTCAACATATCCATATGTATAACCACATAAGAGAGGGAGAGAATAGCTTAGAAGCGATAGGGTTTCTTCCTTTATCCCATCCTCACCTTTCCCCCTCTTCCACACCGCCACTAAAAAATAAAAAATAAAAATAAATCCATTAAAATGAATGTTTTGGCATGCGATCTCATATATAACTCTGCTTTAGCAAAACAACAGTCTTTTTTAAAAGAAAGAAAATGTAAGGGATCTTTAGCTGCTAAATCATCTTTTTGTTTCCTTTCCCCTAACCCTAGGTTTTTTAAAAGAAAGACAAGCTGAATCCATCCTAATAAAAACAAGTTCCCCTTCCCCTCCATGTTAACTTTTAAACAATATGCTGTACTAATTTTTTATTTATGTTCAAAAAGCTGTTCCTCATACAAATGGTGAGTGCACCTTTACTTAAGAGAGAATTGGAGCTTTTACTGGTCACGAGAGCTGGCAAATATGTACCTGGAGTATTCTGAATGCAATAATGAAATGGAGCAGGTGGCAATACTCCTTTTCCCCTTTTCTTTCTTTTTTTCCATGAGCATACCCTGGATACCAGGCAGAATTTCTTCACCACTTCTAGCAAATACTTTTATTTTCTTTTATTTAAATTCTTTTACTCAATTTTTCTTTTCTTTTTTCTTTTTAGTTCTTTCTAAGTTGGTGGGGGAGGTCTAAAGAGGATCAGATTTGCTATAGAACAGAGTTGGGGGTAGAAAATCTGGATTTTGCTTCTTTTTTAAAAAAAGAAAGACTGAATGAATTCTGGTCTGACAGTATGTATCTTGCATTAGAATGCATTGCTATCCTCTTAGTTGTTTTATTTTCAGGAATGTGTGTGCTTTTAGTTGCTTTAGTCTCTATTTATCTCTCATGAGAACACTGCTTATGTTTTCTTGTATTGTCAACTTGCAGATGCTACATTACAGGAATGCAGTATTATAATACAAATTCAGTTTTCACATTTTTTTTGCATGAACTTCAGATATACTGTAAATCACTGTCTGGACCTTTTAACAGCAATGCAATGCCCCCCCCCAAAAAAAAATCCCCTCTAATTACTCCATTCAAAACAATTCAAAATGCAGTGACTGGCACGCTCCTTTGTTTTCGGAAATCTGTTTATTGAATGGGCCACTTAGTTTATTCTGAGCACCACTAAAACATTACCTATTAAACACTTTTCTGATTGCAGTAACATAATTTAGTGATTTACAGTCAAATGCATTACTGGAGAGAAACCATTGAAACAAATTTAAAGGAATATGCTTGTTTATGCCATAGGGAGTCAAACACTATAAAGCATGGTCAGTTTTGTTTTGTTTTGTTTTTAAAGCAACTGAAATAATGCCAAAGAAGGGATCAGTATTGTATGAAACTTTACTCAAGTGAGAAGTCCTATAAGAACAATCACTTTGGCTTCAAACCAGGGGTAAAATTATGGCACACCCTAAAACAGCAAGGGAGATAGCAACCTCGTGTAATTAGATTTGGTATGCCAAATGCCAAGATTAGCAGTGAGGCAGTGTTTAGAACCGAATTATATGCTGCTCAGGGTTTTCTCTCTTTCTCTGCCTGTCCCCCCCCCCTCAATTCTGAAGTGTGCTTGTTCTCTTTAGACACTTTACTGCAGTGTTTTGTTACTAAGTAGTTACTTTCTGTGCATCCATTCAGCGTAGACCTATGAGACTATGAAGGAGCATAGTAGTTCTTCAAGGCATGCAATTGCCTGTGTGTGCAAGAGGCTGGGAGTTGCCTGAAGTCCCTTTTGCCCTCTTATCCACTGTTGTGCAGAGCTAAAGAAGAGTTAAGAATTGGGGGGGGAGAGAAAGAGAGAGAGAGAATGTATGCTTGCCTGACTATGCCAATAAAGAATCTTCTAGAAATATCTGTAAATGAATAGCTGCCATCAATCATTGTCATTCCTTTATTTCATGTCTACTGATGAGGTTGACTAGTGTCATTGTTTGTTACTGTCCAAACCATAACTTCATTCTTGTAACGTCAAGCAGATATGACAAGCACACATTTTCCAGATGAATAAAATACAAAGTCACCTTTTAATTTACACTTCAGCGGTTGCTGGTGGTTGCTTTTGTGTATATATATATATATATATATATATATTTAAATAAACAAATCTGTTCTAAAATAAAAATGTACTCAGATGCTCATTTGGCTTTTTGAGCTAAAACAAAACTACTTATTTCCTGCGAAATAAACAAAACAGGTTTTCAGATCCTTGCAAACAAATGAATGCGCTGCAGCCTTTTATAACGGGAATCATTCATGGAGTTTTGCACCCATTTGTAAGGCTCCATCAGAATGTGTCTAAACTCTTGATGTAGCAACAAGAAGAAAAATAAATAGAAAGAGAAAGATGCTTGACGCTTCTGTCTACTTTGGTCAGAAGATAACACACCCAAAGTGGCCTTTCTACAGTCAACCTTATAGCACCAGGAGGAGGAAAGGTGGGATTTTTCAAAGCTGTATTTTCCTGATGGCAACATGCCTTTTCAGAAGTGAGGCATATATACAAAACATTATTAATGACAGTAGAGGTTTACAACGTCTGCTGATTTAACCCGCAAATTGCCGTGCTTGTATAGGAACATACCTTAAACTAAGTCAGACCACTGTTCCATGTACCGTAGCACTGTCAACACTGATTTGCAGGTACTTTTCAGAGTATCTGGCAGGGGTCTTTCCTAGTCTTACCTGTCAATGCTATTGAACCTGGAATCTTCTGTACCGTAGAGATTGCGTGCTGATCTGAAGGAGAGCTTTCCCTTTCGACAGCAGCCCCATATGCCTATAACAAAAATCAAGGCCACATGGTCCCTTGTCCAATGGGGCAACTTTTTAAGGGGCACAGCAAGGCTGTAGCAGGAAGGGAGCAGCTGAAAAGCCCCCACTGATATTCCCCCCCCCCCAAAAAAATACATTTTAATGCATGGTGGTGGGAGAAGAAACATCTCCAGAGAAGCATTCTATTATGAAAGGCTTCCATCCAAAACTTGCAAATAATTTAGTATTGTTTGTGGTACCAGCTCCTATTACGGAATCTCCCCACCCTCCCCAAAACAAAACATTTCCTTGGCCTTCAGGACTGTGTTGAATGTATTGGATTCTTTCTGCAAATGGAAAGGGTCAAGATGCAGCACACAGGCTCTGCTGGCAAGAAGAGGGAGAGGCAATTCTTGGCAAGTCCATTTCCCCCTACATCAGGCATGGCATGGCCAAACTTGGCCCTCCAGAAGGTTTGGGACTACAACTCCCATCATCCCTAGCTAACAGGACCAGTGGTCAGGGATGATGGGAATTGTAGTCCCAAAACATCTGGAGGGCCGAGTTTGGCCATGCCTGCCCTACATCCTCCCTACCACAACTCAGCAGAGCAGTTTCTCAGGGAAGGGGGAATCCATTAACATGGCCTTCGCCTCCCATGAGCGGAGGTCCAAGCCAAAGAATCCTAAATGTGCCAAATCCTTTAACATAAAGACTTCCAAAAGTACATTGCTGTGGAAGTTTACATTGTCATTGCTGTTGCTGACAAGAAGATCAGGGTTTCAGAACAACCAAAATAGTTTATTGCTAACCAGTGATTCATTTAAGATCTCTAACAACCATCTGTAATATTCAAGGAATGGCATAAAACCCACCTAATCCTGATAATTGGTTAAAATCTTTTTTCAAACTGTAAAGAATATTTATATTTCAATATAGCTGGCAGGGATTGCATTGAAACCATTAGACCCATATGTAATTTAAAGTGGAGCAGGAGGGAAGGTAACAAAGGACAGTAGGTTTAGATATCATGCTTTGCTTTTCCTAGAAAGAGAAATGTTTTAGTGCAAGTCTATATTTCTGCCCCAGCCAAATCAACACTTGCTAAAAATGGAAGCCAATCAAAAACCCTAAAACAGCTTGCTGGTGCATTTATTTTATCATTTTGATGAAGGGGAAAAAAACAGCATTGCCAATGTAGGATGTTAATTAATATTTTATCCTCCAACATAGATTCTAGGTATTCCAAAGAGCTACAATGCAATTAGAAAGCATAACATTTAAAGTTGTGTCTGGGTGCCTAATCTGCAGCATAATCGCTTTCCAAACCCATCTCCAACTTGAGCCATGTTTTATTTTTAAGTATCCAGATCTAAGAGGGCAATTTTGAACATCTTCCGTTCTTCAGTCTTAACCTGTAGCTAATGATCAGTGAACACTATCAAATTGCTCTGTAAGGCCTGTGCCATCGTCCATTTCAGTATCTGGATCTGGATTGTATTCTGTCTGAGGAACCCACGTAGAGAACTTTGCAACTACTTTGCACCTCCCCTTCACAGGAGTAGCTGAACAAGTCAGGGCACAGCTCTTTATCATTGCTCCCCTTCGTATGCAAACCCAGAAACTATGGCCGTTGGCCTCCCGACAGGCCAGAATATGAAGGCATGCTTAGGTTTGCACCTAACAGAAGGCTATGTTTAAGTGCTCGTCCGGTTGCTCACACAAAGAGAGGAATGAAGTGGCTGCAAAGGAGCTCAGTACACCCACCCCTATGTAGCTCTTGCTCATTCTGGCTTTGCATCATGACTGCAAACTTCACCAGCACCTCTTTTCACACTGCCATTTCTAAGCACCGGCTTTCACAGAACTGACTTCACAGGACTAACTTTACACAGAGATGCAAGCCGATCGGGAGCCTGGGGCAGTGTGCACGCCCTGTGCCCAGGGGCGGGGCCAGCCACCCACAGGGCGGGGCCAGCCGGGGCAGGATGCTCCGCAAGGCCTCCTGCATGCCTCCTCTCACTCAGTCTGCCTTACAGCTGAGGGGGAGGCAGCGGGCAGACTTTTGGGGGCAGCGCGGAGCCTGCGCGCATAAGCCACCATGTCTCTCCCAGGAAAGACGTGTGGCTTGGGCGCGCTGCAGGCCCCGTGGTGAGTGCCGCCCAGCATTTTGTCACCCCCCTCAGTGGCGACACCCATGGCAGACTGCCCCCACCACACACACCCTTCCTCCGCCCCGCCTCTGTGGGAACAATAGCTTCTGCATGGATGCTGTATGTACATGGCCGCTGGGATGTGCATGACTGCAGCAGCTCGAAAACGTGGTATCCATGATCAGCAGTTGTGTGCAGCCCCCATGTGGAGGCATTGGTTCCCCTAACTGCACCTCCGCATGAGCCTAACCCAGCCACCAGCATAATGAGGGCTGGGTGCATTCACACGTTAGTGTGGGAGCTTGATACGGAGGCTTCTAAAGCTTGGAAGCTAGGTAGAAGATTGCTAGGCAAGTTGTTAAACTTCTAATAAATTCCATACCACCATTACCCCATGCAGTGTACACAGGCCGTATTCGCAGAACTGTTAACCCCATCCCATTGTGAAATTGTCACCTCATAGTAATCATCATATCAGGCTAGATATCCACATAGAATGGCTCCAACACATGTTGGAAGGACACCACTGCCCCGGGGTGAAAGGAGCATGAGCAGTAAGCTTCTGGGAAATGATTCCAGGACCTGACATTTTGCAGCCAAGCTGGTGGGGAGGGCAGCGCAGTGAGCATGATAGAAGCAGGTCTGGTTTAGGCCAAAAGCACCTGGCTAGAGAAAGGCTGTCCCTGGAATGCATTGCTCAGTACTGAAGGTGGGGGCAGCATTTATCAGTGCTCTCAATGGAGGGAAGAGCACTCCTACTTAAACAGAAAAATGATGGTGAGAAGTTTTCAATGTACAGGGAGTCATTTTTAAATATGAGGCAGCCGTCAGTCATCCTGTTCTTCCCAGCTACAGGCTGATGCGGTGCATTGCAGAAACAGTTTTGCCACATGCTCCCTAGTTTGTCTACTACAAAAGACCATGGACCACAATCCTGGCCCAAATTGAGTCAGCTCTAGAGTCGAGGCAATATAGGACAGGATGCTACCATTTCAGGGCACAAAAGCAAGGCCAAGACACCTAGGAGGAAGCTCAGGGAAGCTGGGAAATGATGGAGGCAGGCAGACAGATTCCTACTCTCAAAAGCTGGTATGTCAGTCTGGTTGCCTGCAGCCTATCTGCTGTCCTTACGGGAAGCTGGGTCAGTGATGACTCAGCAATGAACTTTGTCCCAGCTGATTCTTATTCCTGGTGTTAGCAGGTAGGATGCAGGGGAAGTCATTGGCAGCCACAGCCATGCACAGGTGCAATGCTTTATCTTTGCAAAAGCACCCGTGTGCATGACATGTATTCTGAAGACCAGTTTCTACTGCAAAAAGACAGAGAGAGAGAAGTAAACATGTTTCCCACCTATACTCAGAGCCAAACTACTATATCAGGCCATGTCTAGTGATAAAGACTCTGATGTAAGCTTCTGTTTTTTTAATTAAAAGAAATCATGAAGGATAGTTCACTTAATTTTTAATAACTATTAAAAGAGGCTGAGCATGACACTGGATTCCTGTGAGGTCAGAATTCTACCCTATCTAGAGGATGAGGGGCGCTTTCAACTCGTAGCCAGTTTACTCTGGCTCGCTTATTAAAGCATCGGGATTGACAAGGCACCATGGCTCATAATTGGAAAAGTCATGAAATATCTGAGCAGAACTGGCAAATGAAGGCCTCCAGCCAATTTGTCAGCTTGCAGTCTACTCGGGGAAATTTGAACACTACAGCCTTGACTATTTAAAATAATTTTAAAAAGCTTCATCCAGCCTGTTAAAACTGTGAAGCTTCTCATTTATTATGTGTTTATTATTCTGGCTGCTGTAAAACTTGAAAATGGCAGGGGTGGGGAAGCCTTTTGCTGGTGTATTTGTATTCATCAAATTGATCTTGGCCCAGAGGGGATGGGCATCGTTTGTCAAAAGAGATAGACAGCATCTGATTGGTTGCTCATAGTGTGCTGCAGTTTGAAACCCAAGGTTACACTGGACTTGGCTGAAGGTCTTAAGCCTGAAGGGAAGTAAACTTACAGCCTGGTCCATTGTAACTTAACAATGCACAATCATCAGTATTGATGATGGGATGACATTCTCTGCTGTAGCCTGCAGCTGCCTTACTCTGCCTAATGGTAGAGCCGGCACTATGGCTTGCAGCCAAGGTGTTTGACTTAATTCACACATTCTTTGCCACTGAACTGAGAAACATACAGGGCTAATTGTGTGGCATCAGCCAACCAGATAAAACTATATTTAACGCTGCTCTGTAGACGTGCAGCTAGAAATTAATTTGATAAAAGATAAATTAGAAGATCAACCAGTTATTGAATAAAATATGTTCATACTGAACAAAAAACATAAAACCATACTCTGGAATCCTATCCTTTCAGTGGATTGCAGTTAAGCCCCTCAGAGTTCAGTCAGGCTTTATTCCAAGTCAGCATGTACAGGGAAAGGTTAGGCTGCCATTTTTAGTTCAACGTACAGAATCAAAGAAACACATACATTATTTGCTGAACTAACACCTCGTTGCAGTTAATGGAGATGCTGCAGGTTTTATAGTTTGCTTGTGTAGCCTTTTAGAAAACCAAAGTCTTCTATGTAGATAATATATAATAAAAGGTTCGTCCCCTCCCTGCTCTTGTTTTCTTTTTATTAAAAAAGGCTGCACTAATTCCTTAATATAGGAGCCAGGCGTTCTCAAAGCAATTTGTGCAGTGCTCCCCACTTCAGAAACCTTTCGCAGAAATCTCCTTTGTTTCTATATAAGCACAGCTCCACTCGCTGTTTTTGAAACACAGGCCTTTAAAAAGAAAAAAGAAAAATCTTGTTGTGCTTTTGAAGTGAGAATCATCCCAAAGAAACTCTAGGTCTTCATTTTAAGTGTGCTATTGTGCCCTTCAGCTTTGCTAATTCTCTTAAGACCTTAGTAGGAAGCTGTAAACAAGGTAGGGATTTAAATCCCGATTTCCTGCTTTATTTGTTGAGGATTTGTGCAAGGCCTCACTTAGCAGAAAACTGAGTCAATGGAGAAAAAGAATTTAAGGGAAAGGGGTTATTTTAATTCTGTTGCTCCTGAACAAAACACATCTGCGTTAGGACTGGAAACAGTGTCTTTTGTAGACATGCCCCTGTCTACAAAATACTTCCTGCTATCTAGGTATGATTTTAATTAATTAATTAATTAATTAATTAATGTGGGTAATAGGTGTAGTCTCTGTAAACTTGTACCAAAAGACATCAGCTTAAAATGAAACGAACAAAGTGGGTATTTTATCAGAGTTAAACATGTATTATTTATATAATGTTAGCCGCTCTGAGCCCAGCTATGGCCAGGGAGGGCGGGGTACAAATAAATTATTATTATTATTATTATTATTATTATTAGGCTAAGGCAGCATCTTGCATTTCTCCTGTCCCCCACAAAGTAGAACAGAAGTTGAATCCTGATACAATGCTTAGGTTGCAATCCTATGTGCACTTACCTGACGGTTAGTTCCACTAAAATCTGTAAAACATACTTCTGGGTTGAAATGTATATAGGATTGCACAGTAATTATCTGAATCAATTTTTAATAGGGTCCAAAAAATAATAATCAGACTGCTCTGTCACTGAAATAGAAATTGCACCTCCATTTAACTTGTCTATGATGTTTAGAAGAGCATCTTTTATGTTGTTTCTTCCAGAAAAGTTTTTAAATCTGCTGTAAAAAAATAAAATAGCAAAAAAACCCAGACCCCTATGTTTATGTCTGCAGGTTGAGTAAAAAAAACAAACAAACCATGATGGAGAAGATTTTAGTCCCAAAAAGTCAAAAAGGGCTTCTGCTTAGCCAAATATAGTAAAATTAAGAAAACATAATGAACCACATTTCCTTAGAATGGCAGAATCTATTACAATTATTTAGAAATACATAAATAGGAACTGGCTGTTTGTTACCGTCCTTCTAGTTTGCTTTTTGGGATGAGTTGTTTTGGAAGTTTGTTTGCTTTCATGAGGGAAAAGTTCTCTTGTTAAATACAGAAGAAATGTGCTCAGGTGGGGTAGATGCTGATTCTAGTACCTTTGGCCTCAAGGCAATAAATAAGTGTTGCAAGTTGACAATGGAAGCTGAAGACTATTTGATAGAGGCTTGTGAGCCTGGAATTCAGCCGAATGCTAGGGAGCGAAGTAGTTCTCGTGCTTCATTTAATAGCATTTGATGCATCTTATGCAATGCAACGTTTCTCTAAATTGTTTCTTTCTCTATATGTATAAATGAACAGATGCAGATAGAGCTCAAAAGCATGGCATGGATGAATTTATCTCTTCCAATCCCTGTAACTTTGACCACGCTGCACTCTTTGAGATGCTTCAGCGCCTCACTTTGGACCACAGACTTAATGATTCCTATTCTTGTCTGGCAAGTATATTCTTTGGTCTATATAATATCAATACTGGGCTCCAAAGTCTGATTTGGGGAAAGTGTGTGCCGTGCCACTGCAATTAGTGGAAGCCGTGCCTGCTTACTCCAGGTCCGAAACTGGCCGCCAAATGTCTTATGTTTTGAAAACAACCTCTGTTGAACCTACTGTCTTTGCTAGCCATTCTGCACAGCATAGGGTTTCATGTTTCCTTTTTAATAAAATATTGACATGTAAATGCTAAGAAACAGAACTGACCCTCCTACTTTAGTATCCATCATTGCTTCACGTCATATCCTAACCAGCAAAGTCGGTGGAATTGAACCAGGAAATAAATTTGGCCATCATTAAAAGGTAAAGGGACCCCTGACCATTAGGTCCAGTCGTGACCGACTCTGGGGTTGCAGCGCTCATCTCGCTTTACTTGCCAAGGGAGCCGGCGTACAGCTTCTGGGTCATGTGGCCAGTAATGACTAAGCCTCTTCTGGCAAACCAGAGCAGTGCACGGTAACGCCGTTTACCTTCCCGCCGGAGCGGTACCTATTTATCTACTTGCACTTTGACGTGCTTTCGAACTGCTAGGTTGGCAGAAGCAGGGACGGAGCAACAGGAGCTCACCCCGTTGCGGGGATTCGAACCACCGACCTTCTGATCAGCAAGTCCTAGGCTCTGTGGCTTAACCCACAGCGCCACCCGCGTCCCAAAGTCGGTGGAATTGAACCAGGAAATAAATTTGGCCATCACTAACGTGTTTTAAATTCCTGTATAATTTTTAATGTACATTGCTGTGTTTGATCCTGCAATTGGGACTTTAGCTTTTACTTGCCTTTTGTGTCGGGTCAGACACCTTCAGAACATCACACTTTTTTTGTGTGGAATGCATATACTTTCACAGTTATATATTATCGTTTGCTTGTTCCTATGACAGCAGGATTACGGTTCTGGCACACCTCCTTGATTGTACTGAACATAATTTATGAAAGTTATTTGCAGCCTCGGAACCACAGATATGTCTTTCCACCATTTTAATCCCCCGACATAACTTTGCTCTGCTGACAAATTCAAATTGTGACTAGACTCACCTGCTAGTCTGTTGTTTCAGCTACTAGACATAGTAGTTAAAACCCTACACAGCTTTGGCCCAGTGTACCTGAAGGAGCATCTCCACCCCCATTGTTCTGCCCGGACACTGAGATCCAGCTCCAAGGGCCTTCCGGTGGTTCCCTCACTCCAAGAAGTGAAGTTACAGGGAACCAGGCAGAGGACCTTCTCTGTAGTTGTGCCTGCCCTGTGGAATGCCCTCCTACCAGATGTCAAAGAGATAAATATATAATCTTCTGTAGACATCTGAAGGCAGCCCTTTTAATGTGTGATGGTCTGTTGTGTTGCTGCTGTTTTTCCAGTCAGATGTGCAGGGTATAAGAAATAAATACATTATTATAGGATCCTGGGAGATTTGGAGTAACAGTTCAATAAAATTTGCATTGGTTTGGATGTTTTTTTTCTCATAATGGGGGCCTGAATGATTACCCTATTGGAGTCATGAAAGGTTTTCCCTCCAGATCAGACTGAATTTGTTTTCACCTTTCATTGCTGCATGATATGTTCTGCAAACATTCTTGTGCTGTGCACATGATTATCTGGCCATGTTTATGGTATGCTTGGATCTGCATTGGACAGTTGAAGGGTGGGGAGAATGAACAGAGCTGTCCTCAGGCTTGGGAAGAACATAAAGGCAGACTTGCAGCTCTGTCCACAAAGGTTGCTAGTAAAGTTGTCTGCACAAACCTACATTAATGAACTACGGTACATCAGTGGCCAATAAGGAAAGAAACAGCTGTCTTTAAAAAGTTTTCTTCATTGATCACCTCAAGGTGATGTCTACTCACTATGAGTGACCAGGTTAACATCTTATTTATCAAATCTCAGCGAAGGCCTTTGCTTCTTTCTGACTACAGTTCCATTATTCTAAATAGCTGTTTGACTCTGTGAACAATGTTTAAAGTGGGTGGGCATTGCTTACTTGAATTAATTTTCTGTGTTGTTGTTGTTTTAAATCAAAACCCTTGTTTTGAACTTGGCACTGGTGGTTGTGCTGGTATATTGAGGCTACAATTCTACTTACCAGCAAACAAAAAGTAAGCGTAACAACCTATCTCTGTCTTGCCCACTCTCACTGCCCCACTGTACATTGTTACTATTATGTAATCACCATGAGGTCCCATATTACCAAGATAAAAAACCAGATACCAACCAAGAGAATAGAATGGATCCGAAAGAGAGAGAGAGAGAGAGAGAGAGAGAGAGAGAGAGAGATTGCTGCTACAGACAAGTGAATTCCCCTTTGCTGGCTCCTAAAACAAAAACTTACCGTATTTTTCACTCTATAAGACACACTTTTCCCCTCCGAAAAAGTAAGGGGAAATGTGTGTGCGTCTTATGGAGCGAATGCAGGCGGGAGGCTCTGCTCAGCGCTCCCTTTAAAGAGCCGCGTGGAGCATGTGTGCAGCTCTTGGGGGCTTTTCCCCAAGGACGGAGAAGGGCTTTAAAGGGAGCGCGGCTCTTGGGGGAGCCTTAGCCGCATGCAGCCTCTCCAGGGCAGGGAATGAAGGCTCCCCTTGCCCGGGAAAGGCTGTGCATGACTATCCCATAAGCCAGAACAGCAAGCGGGATCGCTGCGCAGCTTCTGGGATTCAGAATATGTCCTGGCTTCTGGGATTCAGAATATTTTTTTTCTTGTTTTCCTCTTCCAAAAACTAGGTGCGTCTTATGGTCTGGTACATCTTATAGAGCGAAAATATGGTATCCTTGTGTCTAATGTACTGGGTAGCTTTTCTTTGGGAGGCAGCAGATGCTGATTCATTCACCTGTAACATACATGTCTCAGAGAAACCACTATCTATAATGCCCATCTGCATTCCTTGTCTTGGCTGCATATGAGCTTCCTTATAAAATAGAGGTTTTCTATTTTACCTTTAAAGTTAATGAGACGAACTAAAGCTGCCTAACATTCCTGTTTTAAACACAATATATGGAATAACACGGAATCTTTAACACAATATGTGAAGCCTTTGCAGCCCATTTATTTATACTTATGTGGATTTTTTAAAGGTGTGTGCATGTGTGCGAATGAGAGAGAGAGAGAGACTCTGTGTGTGTGTCAATTCCATACTAACAGTATCAAGCCAAGTTCTCCATTTGCTGGGCTTCACACAGCTTGACTCACTAAGATTTTTTTCAAGTTGCAAATAAGATGTAAATACCAACTGGTTCACAGGTGATCCTGCCATGACTGGAAGCCTGTCCTGAAGATAACATGTAAGGCTGTGCAGAAAGAAAATTGGGTTCCCTCCAAGTAAGATCTGCTCAGAACGGACCCACTGAAATTAATGAACCTATGTTAGTCATGCCTGTTAACTTCAGTGGGTCTACTCTGGGTAGGGCTAGCATTGGATGCCACTTATTGCTAATTTCCCTGCTCAGGAGAGAGCACATCTGCTTGCATGTAAGTGAAACTGTGTGAATCAGCCCATAGTTCAACACTGCCATAGATGAGTCAATGCAGAGGCGTCCCGAGGGAACTCGAGCAAACGTACCAGAGGGCCATGTCTCTCTGAGTTTAGAATGAGTACAGTACCCCTCCCTCTCTGTTGCAAAATTTGCCTCTACAGTTGTTCTTATGGCAATTCTTGTTCGCTCTATGACAGTTTCATAGACAGAAAGATGCCCTAGAAACAGCATCCTTGCTCTTTCTTGAGCCACCGCTGTACAGCTTCACTTGATTCCCCAGAGAGGCAGAGATTTGTATGAAAACAAAGAAATTGACTCATCGCAGATAAGACAGAGGCGACACTTCTTGGCAGGGAGAAGCATTTGGGGGAAGAAGCAGAGGTGTTGTTGGCACCATTTACTGAAGCTGCCTGCCACGGTCTTCATAGCCATAGGCTCCCTCTCTGCAAATGGTCTTTTAGAAGATGCCTCTACTGTCCATCACTGGTACTCACTGCCGTATTTTAACATTGCAATTGGTGCCTTTCTGCTCTGTGGATTTGACATGTGGTGACTTAATGTGCTTTGTTCTACTACTCTTGAAACGGACCCAAAAGCTGCAGAGATAAGCATACTTTCTCCTTTATATCTGAAATGAAAATTTGCATTCAAACGTTCTAAGAGTTTGAAACACACACACACCCCAAAAATGGTGGAATTGGGAGATTGCAGAGTTTCTGAAAATGTCAAACTGGATGATTCCAAAACATTCTGTATTTTTGAAAATCAATAACATCTGCAATCTAAATATTCAATGGGAAATGCCGGAAGGCCTAGTCTCAGGGTGTTATATGAATACTCTTATAGTAGTGCCTGGGAATTTTTTGTCAGTTGTTTAATTCAGAATTTTTAGTATTATTAATTTTCACTTTCCCATTTTAAATATTATTCTAAGTAAAAACTATTTATTTTAGGCCATTTTGTAAATTAAAATGAAAATGCAAAAGGAAACCATTAATGCCATTTACTGATAAATGAACTAATATCAATCCCTTCTCCTTCTGACATACCTCCTCTTTCAGCCTCCTGGCTCTCACTCAAGACCCAAACAAACTGAGAGCTCCTCCTCTCAGAAAAATAAATAAATTTCACAGCAAAGAAGGTTCCTGGAACGTTCTGACACCATTCAAGTCTCTTCCTCTAGGCTTGTTTTTGATTCCTGAACTGGGAATAGCAGTGGTGTTAACATTTGTGGAGTTTGCACCTGTGCCTTATAAGGTTCTTCACTTTAGACTCAAGCTTCCCAATGCATTGCAGAATGTTATCTGGTAGGATGGCAAGTATTTTCTTCAGATGGTTACATAATCGTGGTCCCAACAAATAGCCCATCTACCGTTTTCCTGTTATCTTCTGCCAGCTCTTTGATGCATTTTTTCCCTGTGGTTCAGTGTTCATTCACTGTCAGGGAACTGACATCGGAGCTAGAGGCGGAGGGAAGGCTCTCAAATGATGCTGGAGAACGGCCCAGCAGGGAGAGAGGCAGCTCAGCAGATGGGGAAGCAAATCAGCGCAACACCCGGGATAAAGGGGGGCAGATGGGGGAATCGGCGAGATGGCTCCAGGACTCTTCACCGGACACCAGCGGGGAGAGCACAGGTCCTCCGCTACCCACGCCCTCCCTGCGCAGAAGACTTCCGCGCAGGGAGAGTAGGAGGAGACTTGGCGTCAAACAACTTTTATGTTGGAAAAGGCTTAAGAAACGCCCACTGACGGATTCTGCTAGCGACTGAGGCAGCCACGAAGTGAAGGGCTGTCCAGACAGAAAGGTTTAACCAGGCAACATAGCCAGGAGAGGCGGCAACTTACGCACGAGCAACCCATACTCATTACAGCAATCCGTCAGTCCCTGACGTCGCTCGTGCACAGCGACAGGCAGGCAGCATCATGAGCAAAACCGGAGAAGCTGGCGCCACGGAGGGAGCAGCTGGAGTGCAAAATCTGGTGGAGAGGAACCGAGATTTGGAACAGCATGTGGCTCTTATGACGGCGCGGCTGGACGAAAGGCGGGCTCAGGATGCTCAGGTCAGACCCACCCCCGTAGCAAGGAAGGTACCGGGACTGGTACACAAATTTGGAGGGAAACCCCAGGACTACAGTGCGTTCCGAACGGAAATAGAGTACGCATTGGAACTGCAACAGAATGATTTTGCAGACGATGGGGAGAGGGTTGCCTATATTGTCGGACATCTGCAGGATGGGGCCAGAGAATGGATCAGGCCCCTAATGGCAACGCAGAATGCCGCCTTGAAAGACCTGAGGAAATTCTTCCAGGGGATGGATGCGATGTATTCCAGTGATGTACAGCAAAGTGTGACTCGGCGGGAACTGATGGCCTGCAAACAGGGGGACCAGTCAGTTAGAGACTACTGGTCACGCTTTGCCATGTTAGTCCACCGGCTCGGGTGGGAATTGGACTCTGAACCCATTCAAATGCTGTTCGAGGAGGGGTTGTCCCCAACGGTGAAGGACGAGCTTTCCCGCGCACCCCGCCCACAGTCGATGGATCAGCTGACCAAGGCTGTGCTTGCCATTGGTGTAAGGCAGGAAGCACGGGCCCAGGAGAAGCGGGAAGGGAGAGAGCAACGTTACCATGACTACCGCATTCCTGGAATACCAAGGCAGCCTTCCCCACCGGCGGAGCCAATGGAAATAGATGGGGCGCGCGCGGGGGAGGTTTCCAACTTCAGTGAAGGTCACAAGAGGGAGGGAAAGGATGGGAAAACCACCAAGAAGTGTTTTCTCTGCCAGCGGCCAGGACATTTTGCCAGGGTCTGCCCGCAAAGAAAGGCCTGGCAAGGGATGGTGGGAGCTGCAGGGGGTGAGGAGGAGATGGTAAAGGGGCAGGAGCAGGGAAACGCCAACGCTTGGCTGCCACTCAGCGGGCACAGCAGCCAGGCCAGCAACAATAGAAGTGCCCCAACCAGACTCCCCCAGGGCGGCTATAGCCATAGAAGTGGTGCTAGAACTCCCGAATGAGCACCCAGTCAAGGTGAAAGGGCTGTTGGATTCAGGCAGTTCCTGCAATTTCTTCAGCAAGGACTTTGCACTAGAGCACCAGCTCCACCTGCTGCCCCTGGATTTCCCCTTGCAAGTAACCACCATTGATGGCAGGGAGCTTCTGGGAAGGGAAGTGACGCACCAGACCCCACCAATGAGAATGAGGGTTTCCAGGCACACGGAGACCATCGCCTTTCACGTAGCCTCACTGGCTGGGCCCCCAATAATATTAGGGATGAGCTGGCTAGCACAACATGATCCAGTGGTGGCATGGCATCAGAGAACGGTCACCTTTGGGTCCGCTTACTGCTTGGAACACTGTCTAGGGGGGGAAACCCCAAGAATGACCGTGGCCAGGGTGGCTGGGATAGCTGTGGAGCCGAAAGGGGAGGTGCCACCACAATATGCTGACCTGCAGGAGGTCTTCAGCGAGAAGGAGGCAGATAGACTACCCCCCCATAGGCCCTTTGACTGCCAAATCAACTTGCTCCCTGGGGCGCAGCTACCGGTGGGTAAACTGTATGCCGTGTCGGACAGGGAGATGAAGGAGTTGCGGGAGTTTATTGACAAGAACCTGAAAAGAGGCTTCATAAGAGAATCAAAAGCGGTAGGGGGCAGTCCGGTGTTCTTTGTGGACAAAAAGGACACTAATCAACCCAGGCTCGTTGTGGACTATAGGGCCGTCAATTTGGTATCGGAACCAGTGACCTTCCGAATGCCCAGGATTGACGACATTTTAACACGGGTGAGGAAGGGGAAAATTTTTACCAAGCTTGATCTCAGGGGAGCATACAACTTGATTAGGATGAGGGAGGGGGACGAATGGAAGACCACAATGTTCACACCCCTGGGGGCCTTTGAGTACCTAGTTATGCCTTTTGGATTACAGTCGGGCTCCGCCTGTTTTCAAGCTTTCTTGCACCACGTGTTGGGGTCCCTGCTGTACAAGAACTGCGTAGCCTTCTTGGATGACGTCTTAATCTATTCGGTCAATGAGGAGCAACATGTCAGAGACGTCAGGGAAGTGCTAAAACGACTGCAGAAGCACCAGTTGTGGGTCAAGCTGGAAAAATGTCAGTTTCACACCAGAGAAGTCGAGTTTCTGGGGTACAAGTTGTCAGACAAAGGCTTAGCGATGGACCCAAGCAAGGTGCAGGCAGTGCTGGAGTGGAAGACGCCCAAAACCCGGAAGGACGTGCAGAGGTTCCTAGGGTTCAGCAACTTCTACAGGAAGTTCATCAAGAACTTCACCCACTTGACAGCACCCATCACAGATTGTCTCAGTAGCAAAAGGAAGTTCGTCTGGACAGAGGAGGCCCAGCAATCCTTTGAAAAACTGAAGAAGGTGTTCGCATCGGAAGAGCAGCTCCTGCACGTGGATCTGGAGAAACCCATGAGGCTAGAGACCGACGCGTCCGACAGAGCCATTGGGGCGGTTCTTTTGCAGCCAGGGAGGGGCAAGCAGGAATGGAAACCGTGTGCCTTTTTCTCGAGAAAGCTGAACAAGTCGGAGCAAAACTATACTGTGTATGACCGCGAACTGCTTGCAATCTATGCGGCGTTTCGTCGATGGCGACATCTACTAATAGGGCCGCAGCACAAGATCCAGGTTTGTACAGAGCACAAGCACTTGGAATACTGGAGGACCGCACGAGTGCTCAACCAGAGACAGATTCGATGGGCACAGGAGTTCTCCAAGTTTTCCTTCGAAATCCGATACGTGCCAGGAGAGGAAAACGTGAGAGCAGATGCTCTCTCCCGGAAGCCGGAGTACATGGAAGGAGAGGGGCCGCCGGAGATACGACACGTGATCCCCGAGGACCGATGGGTGTGTGGGGGAACCTTGGTGGGGAAACAAGAACTGGCCGGACTTACTAGAAACGACGTGTTCGCACAAACTAAAATCCGGGAACTACGAGACGTAAGAGAAACCCAAGGAGGGTTTGAGGAGAAGGAAGGGGTGCTGTACTATAAGGGGGCGCTGTATATACCGGGGGAGACCCTACGGGGGAAGGTACTCAAACAACTCCACGACAACCCCACAGCTGGACACTTTGGACAGCACAAAACCATGATGCTTGTCACCAGGCAGTTCTGGTGGCCCAGGGTGAGGGAGGATGTACGGGAATATGTACGGGGGTGCGACCGCTGCCAAAGGGCAAAGGGGGAGCGGGTTGCCCCCGCAGGATTACTGGAACCCTTACCCACGCCGGGGAAACCTTGGGAGGTGGTGTCCATTGATTTTATGACCGATTTGCCCAAGTCCCGGGGGAAGACAGCGGTCATGGTAGTGGTCTATCTACTAACAAAAATGTGCCATTTTATAGCTTGCTCACATGCGGTCACGGCAGAGGAAACGGCCAGGTTGTTTGTAGATCACATCTTCAGGTTGCATGGGGCTCCTTCGAGGGTTATCTCTGACCGCGGGAAACAATTTACTTCCCGTTTCTGGAGGAAGCTCATGAGCTTGCTGCAGGTCGAAGTGGGCTTCTCAACGGTGAGACACCTGGAAACCAACGGGCAAGCAGAAAGAGCGAACAGTATACTCCAGCAATACCTACGCTGCTACGTCAGCGGGAGGCAGAACGATTGGGTAGAGAAACTAGCGCTGGCTGAATTTGCGTACAATAACGCTGAACATGTGTCCACGGGAATGAGCCCGTTCATGGCCAATTATGGGTGTCACCCCAGGGCCTTCCCGGGGAGTGGGGAGGAAGGTTGGAGCGTATTGGCGGCAGAGCAGTTTGTGGAAGAAATGGAAGCCCTGCACCAGCAACTTAAGATGAACTTGGAGCGGGCCAAGGAAATTTACAAGAGGCAGGCAGACAAGCGGCGTAGGGAAGGGGAGACCATACGGGTGGGAGATCAGGTGTGGTTGTCAACCCAAGGGTTACCTTTTAAGGGGGGGTGCAAGAAGTTGCAGCCCAGGCGGCTGGGACCGTTTGAGGTAACACAGCAGGTGAACCCCGTGGCATTCAAGCTCAAATTGCCTGACAGCATGAAGATACACCCGGTGTTCCATAGGTCCCTACTCTCACCGTACAGGGAAGGACGGGGATTCCCGGGGCGAGAGGGAGAAGTCACCACACACCCGCAGGTAGAAGAGAGGGAGCACCACAACTTGGCCACGGAAATACTTGATTCAAGGTGGCGAGGACGCCAGGTGGAGTACTTGATGGCTTGGGAGGGAGAACCCGGGTCGGAAAACACGTGGGTTCCCGCGGAGGCAATCACTGACGGGTATCTGGTGGAGGAATTCCACCGCCTGTTCCCGGACAAACCCAAACCATTAGCGAGATTCTGGGAGGAGCAATTTGGAACCACAGACGAGGAAGAGGATTTTGTGGGTTTTTCTGCCTTCGAAGGGGAGGGAGAAGAGGCTTCAGAGGAAGAAGAATCAGACTGGGAGGCCCACCCCGCGGGAAGGGATCAGAGCGGGTGGGAAGCGGGTTTTGAATCCTCAGAGGATGGCGACAGCTCCTTCCGGGGGTTCCCCGCATCGTCGGCCGAAGAAAGGGACGAAGTTGGGTCAACAGGTTGGGCCGGGGGTGGAGGGGGTCCTGGGGGGAGGTGGATGTCAGGGAACTGACATCGGAGCTAGAGGCGGAGGGAAGGCTCTCAAATGATGCTGGAGAAGGGCCCAGCAGGGAGAGAGGCAGCTCAGCAGATGGGGAAGCAAATCAGTGCAACACCCGGGATAAAGGGGGGCAGATGGGGGAATCGGCGAGATGGCTCCAGGACTCTTCACCGGACACCAGCGGGGAGAGCACAGGTCCTCTGCTACCCACGCCCTCCCTGCGCAGAAGACTTCCGCGCAGGGAGAGTAGGAGGAGACTTGGCGTCAAACAACTTTTATGTTGGAAAAGGTTTAAGAAACGCCCACTGACGGATTCTGCTAGCGACTGAGGCAGCCACGAAGTGAAGGGCTGTCCAGACAGAAAGGTTTAACCAGGCAACATAGCCAGGAGAGGCGGCAACTTACGCACGAGCAACCCATACTCATTACATTCACGAAGCGGTGAGCTGCTTTCATGCTGAGTCTTGTATGAAAAAAGGAGAATGCAGGAGCATCATTCCGCAATGGAGCCAAAAGTCGCCAGAAAGAAGCCAAGTTTATCAGAGGACAAGTTCTATGGACAAAAATAAGTGCCATGGCTTCTTCTTCTTTTTTAAGAATAATTTTAGAATAAATAGCAATCCCACGAAGGTGAAAATTACCATCAGGCCTTTCTAAAACAATTTCATTTTTATTTCAGGAAAGATGGGGGGGTATGCTCAACAGATGACCACCTTAACCTTCATTTATCCAAGATATTTGGTTGCAAAATGGACTTTAACATTGCTATAACAAAACGGAAATAGGTCCCTAGGATCATAAAGGCTAAGTCTCAGTTGTATTCCAAACACCTTGTTCCTTGCCGAAAAAGTGAGCGTTTAGAAGGTGCTGCGTGTTTCTTGATTTGGGTCTGGAGATGGAATAAAGGAACAAAGGACACCTGAAGTGAGAAGAACAGCCATCTGCTGAAGTTACACCGACTCTAGGAGAGTTTCCATGGCAAGCATAGTTCAGTTTCAAATGGCAAATCCCATAAGAGAGCCCATGGAAGTGTCAGTGACACGGTAAGATTCCCCCAGTAAACAAATTGCAGTAAGGAAGGAAGGAACTGTAATAATAATAATAATAATAATAATAATAATAATAATAATAATTTATTATTTGTACCCCGCCCATCTGGCTGGGTTTCCCCAGCCACTCTGGGCAGCTTCCAACAAAGATTAAAAATACATTAAAATGTCACACATTAAAAACTTCCCTGAGCTGTAAGTATGAGAAGCCAACAAAAGCTACACCAGATCCAAACTCGTTCACTGGGGGTGGGGGTGGGGGCTACTGCCGGCTGAGCCGGCCAAAGCCTGGCAGACAAAAAACAAGCCTTTAAAACAGAGTTTGATTTACACCACCCTTTTTGCTGGTGTAGCTTTTGCTGGGTTGCCAAGTCGCATGACCGAGCCGAACAGAGTCAAGATCCAGCATAAATTCCACTATCCAGTCCCTCCTCTACCACTCTTCTGGAACACCCATTTTTCAAGGTTTATTGGGCACTGGCTGAGCTAGCATATCTCCAGCTGAGCCAGGATTGGAGACAAACTGCCTGAGCTGGAGATCAACCACATCCTAACTTGCTCATCCCGGCAGATCTAGGGTTATGATTCCGCCCCCCAAAATCATGAACTGCAATTGGGACTAGAAAAACCAGAACACACAGACAAGGGTCGACCTGGGAAGGTGTTCTAGGCAGTGTTTGGCAAGCTCAGAAAAAGGAGCCTGTGGACAAAAAGTCAAGGAGGAAACTGAACTAAGGAGCAAAATAGATTCACAAATGCAAGACCATGAAATGAAAGGTAGATCTGCAAAGTGGTTCTGGTCGATCAACCTGCCTGAAACCACCCCCTGTTCCTTTTTTCCCTTTTCTTTTAGGGGCTGCTTAGAAGCTGCAGCTAAATATCAAATATGACACGTTACCCTATCCAACAATCACACAACTGTAGAGTTGGAAGGGAACCTCAGGACCATCCAGTCCCCACCCCCACCCCTGCAGTGCAGGAATGTGAAGCTGCCCTGCATGGGGATCGAATCTGCAAACCTTGGCATTATCAGCACCGCACCCTAACCCACTGAGTTATCCAAGCTGACTGACCCCATCCCTGCAACCCCCTAAATGGCCTTGTAGCCATTTAGATTTAATCTCTAACCAGCTCAGCAAGCCTCCCTTGCCAGTGCACAATCAGGAATGCACTTCAGGGCTTCTGACTGTACACTGGCAAGCGCATCTCCACCTGCCCCTCACCTGGTGGCACAGGAGCAGGTGGGTGTGGCTTGGGGAAAATGGTCTCAGACGAGACCAAATCGGAATTTGTGCCACCCATGCCTCTCTCCCTGCTTTGCATATCCTGTAGCCTAATGAAGAGTTCGGTAGAACTCGAAAGCTTGACATCGTTTTGTGACATGTTGTGCTATTAAACCTATTGCCCAACTGTAGATTTGGGTGTTCTTTCCCTTTCCCCCCCGGAAGTCTAAATCCCACTAGAAATCAGCAGCGTGCCTTTTATTTTGCTTTCCCTTCGCCCTGCCCCACGCACCCCAGACAGACACAAAGTATGGGAAATATTTTAGTCTCAGCCCCCCCCCCCCAAAAAGCAGAATCCCGGTAGCTCTCTCGAAGTGGGAACAGAGAAAAGAAGCCGCCATCAGAGGACTCTCGTGACAGGCCACCTTCTGCGTTATTCTCAATCAGCATCTTCGTTTTCACACATGCGCTTTCTGGCGACTGGAGTAATGAAAGGAACTGTATCTGCTCCCCTCCCCATGCCTTTGATTCTGCCCCTCATTATTTTCATCCCTTTTTCAATCTGTTCTGGAGTTGGCCCAACAAGGATAAGCAAATCCCTTCGACGGAGTTTCTTAATTGATATTTCTTCAACTCTCCTCAACAGTAGCTATTTTGGCATCCAGGAAAGATTTGGTGTCATCCGAGTGGTAGAAAATATATTTTAATCTTTTCACAGCAGCGTCATTTCAAAGACGTAGCATTTGGGGTGGCAGATGGGGTGGCAAACAAGTTGCCTGAAGGGGCAGGGCATTGATCTACTCCCTGCAGGAACTTTTCAATTAAAAGATGAAAGATTCTGCAGTTTTGAAGCACGATATACGCACATCTTATCAATTGTTCAGCATCCCTATCGATACTGAATATTTGTTTTTCTTTTTGAAAAATGCCTTTGTTATCATACTTAACAGAATTTCAAATTAGGTGAGAGACAGTCTACCTGAGAAGCCATCATCGCTGTCGCCATAACGCACGTTCTCCCGCCGTAAAACGATGGTATCGTGCTCTAGCATGCTGGGATAGATTTACAAAGTTGCTTCCCTATTAATTCATGCCTCTGCAACCTTGAAACTTCACTATTATAACACTTCTCATCATGAGCAGTGGCCCTGTAGACTGTTCTGAGAAAGCAACTTGAGGCAAACATGATGGTCTGCCGGGAATATGATTTTGCTTTACTTTCATTGCACCTGAATATAGACTGGCTTCTAATCAAATTCCATTCACAATCCCAAAATCTTAGTATTGACCTATAAAACTCTTATACAGCTTGAGCCTTAGAAACCACCTTGGTTGTGAGTCCTAAAAGACCTCCTCCCTTTCCTGCAGACCGTTTTTCCACCTGGCCTGGGAAGGCAAAGTCCTGACTGACTCCAGCTACAAAAATTGAAGCTGCTGAACAGATTCTTGGGCTGGCGTGTTTTGCTGAAAGGGGTGTTAATGTTGGTTTTTTCTATCTTTATTTCAGATCTTCTTATGATTTATGTGGAAGTTGTACTGTTTGGTTGTGTATTTTTTTTTAAAAAAAATCTTGTTTATGACTACCTTTGTGATGTTGTAGTTATGTATTTGTTCATATTGTAAGCCACCTTGAGCATGGTTTGAACTGTGTAAGGCGCCATACAAATAAAATTATGTATGTAATTTGTAAGCTTATATGTTGTAAGCATATATTTGCATAGAAGAAGAAGAGTTTAGACTTGATATCCCACCTTTCACTCCCCTTAAGGAGTCTCAAAGCGGCTAACAATCTTCTTTCCCTTCCTCCCCCACAACAAACACTCTGTGAGGTGAGTGAGGCTGAGAGACTTCAGAGAAGGGTGACTAGCCCAAGGTCACCCAGCAGCTGCATGTGGAGGAGCAGAGACACGAACCCAGTTCACCAGATTACGAGTCCACTGCTCTTAACCACTACACCACGCTGGCATAGGTAGCCCATAGCATCTGATAGACTTTTCTTCCTCTCTTTTACTAGAGGAGCCTTAACGCTTTGCAAACATTTCATTTTTGGCACAGAGGTGACAATTGGGATCACAACTGCTATCCCTAGCCTTAATCATCATGTGCTCCAAATGCCATCCATACAAAGTCTAGACATGTATCTTGTGACATGCACAGGTTCTGTGCACATGAGCCATGTGTTCCATTCTTACAGGGGTACAAATCACACGACCAGAGCCCATGCACATAGGCATGTATGCCTACAGGCCCTTGTTGGAACAGGTCCTCGGGCACTCTGATACCACTTTAAGCAGTTGTGGCTTCCCCCAAAGAATTCTGGGGGCTATAGTTAAGGGTGCTGAGAGTTGTTAGGAGACCCCCTGATTCCCCATCCAGAATTACAGTTCCCAGCGTGATTTAACAATCAATCCCTCTTCGCAAGGAACTATGGGAATTGTAACTGGGAGGGGAATAAGGCGTCACCAAAGAACTCTCAGCACCATTAACAAGCTAGAGCTCCCAGGATTCTTTGAAGGAAGCTGTGCCTGTTGAAATGGGTATCATAACACACTAATTAATGAAAGTCATGATGGCTGCCTTACCTCTGTTTTCAGAATACCAGTTGCAGGACTAGATAAGTCTTTACATTATGCTAGGACTTCTAGTATCATTCTGGAACTGTGCTGTTAATTGTTCCTGTTGTTTTTTCTCCTGCTGGTTGCGTTATATTAATGCCTGTCAGAATGGGGATTGTCCCTCTGAATGGGTGACTTGTGGGTGATTCATTCAATTTGCAGGTGCCTGACTCATAGCTTCAATCAGCCACAAACTTGTTTGTATGCTAGTAATAGAAGGTGATTATCAGCTGGGGTGTGTTCATGTGTTTAGCAAGCCAATAAGTAATAAACAAAGTGATCAGTATTAAAAGCTGTGCAAATTCTTATTCTTTCTGAAATTTGGTGAATCTGATGTACACTCTGTCATTGTGATATTAAGTTTCTGCAGCCAATTTCTGAAGGTTATTGGATTTGTATTTACTTACTTACAATAATGCAAGCTTCGTGTGTTTGCAAATGCTTTTCATTTCCATTGCTAATACTTTCTTTATAGAGGTTTCCATTTGTTGTTGTCACTGTTGCTGAGCATCACATTTCCAGATCTAATGCCTTCGTTTGAAATAAATTCTCTCTTATTTCCAAACAGGGCTGGTTCAGTCCCGGCCAGGTATTTGTGCTAGATGAGTACTGCGCACGTAACGGAGTCAGAGGCTGTCACAGGCATCTCTGCTACCTCAGCGACTTGCTTGAGAGAGCAGAAAATGGAGCGATGATTGACCCTACCTTGCTTCACTACAGCTTTGCCTTTTGCGCATCGCATGTCCATGGCAACAGGTAAGTGGAGGACATGCTTGTCTCCATCAGGGAGGGGCAAGTCTCCAGTACAGATTTATTTGGCTACTATTGCATAACGGCTCCTTCCATGTGACTGTGTTCTTATTGTATGATGCACAACATATTGGGCAGGAGAATTGACTTGCTTGTTGTTAGCAAAAGGAAGGCAGCAAAGAATCAAGTGTAGACAGACCCAAACAGTTGACTGTTGCTTTTGGTTCACTTAAGAAAATAGCTTGACGCAGTTTGGGGGAGGGGGGAAGTAGGGTAGTGTGATGCTGCAGAATGTATCTGTCATTGGGTACGATGAATTTGCCCTGTTTCATTTTCATCTGAATGAGAATAGACAGCTAAATACTAACAAACAAAAGTTCTGTATTCTGCTATAAAGTACTTATTAAGACTCAACTTGTGTAACTGAGATGCAAAACCGATGTGTTAAGAATATTTTGAAATGTAGATTCAGATTTTGTTTTTTTAATGTAGCGTTGGCCACTTTGCAACTTAATGATAACTTCTGATGACTTGATTGTAAATAATCATTATATCTTATTTTATTTGGGAAGCATGTTTCAAGTCAACATTTTTTTAAAAGTCTGGAATGGGGAACATTTGTGGCCTTCTAGCTGTTGCTGGACTACAGCTCCCATCATCCCCAGCTATTGGCTGAGGATGATGGGAGTTGGAGTCCAACAAATATATACTGGGCTGCACATTCCCCAGCTCTCTTTTAAACCATATATCATATGCTGCAAGATATACTTGAGTTTATTTACAAAAATGTATACATTTGGATCTTCATGCAGTCTCTGTATTGGATGGGAGAGAGCAGAGATGAAATAACTGAGACTCTTTCCTCCAGGTATTTTTAACATCATGAAAGGAGAAAGAGAAGTGGGGAAGGAGCGGTAATAAATAGCCTTATGCCCTTTTTCCAGGTCCTTTGTAAAACTTAAGCAAGGCTTTCCATTGGCCGGTGCTAACTACTTTCTGCCTTGTTGGCTCCACTAACATGCAGCACAGAACTAAGAATATCCCTCAATATAATGGTGAACACGTAAGAGTCTACCAGGGCTTTACTAATCTATAAGGTCCGCAGTTACCTTCCCTTGCCAGACTGTCAGTTGAGCCTGCTACAGTGAACCAGACAGAACATCTATGGAAAGTTAAAAATAAAACACAAAAACACTTTTGCCACTTGGCAGCCACAATAGCTGCACAGCCATTTCAAGCTCACTCCAGCCTTTTAGGATTAAACAGTAGATTTTACGCCTGAAAGTGTTGCTGAGATAAGTTTCCTTTCTCTATAGACAGCGACAGTATTGTTGCACTGATGGTTTTGTTTTTGGAAGTTGCATTCTATACAGTGAGATATCACACTCTGCTCTGCATATGCTACCGAATAGCAGAGTGTTATAAAATAATGAAGTGTTTTTGTAAGCTCTCTGGTAAACATCATCACGAATTATTATACACATTGCCGGTATTTCACATTATAAGGCTGCCACTAAAGTCACAGTTCATTTGATCCATCTTGTCAGGCTAACAGAGTTTGCTTCTCCATATTTTCTTTTTGGTTATGGCTTTCATTTGCTTCTTTTGTTCGCTGTTGGCATTTATTATCAGTATACTGTTGTTGTTTCTATTATTTGCTTTTAGCTTGTTTTCTTTCATTTCTTCTGTTACACTTTCTTTTGTTACTTTTCCTTTTTTTTCCGTCTCTGCTGTCCTTACCTTTTCACTTAAAACCATCCCTGTCATGTCCCAAAGTCAAAAAATGGAAGAGATACTTGGTGCCATACTGCCAGTGGCAAATAATCCCCCAGCCGTTGAAGTAGAGCCAAAAAAGGATTCCAAAAAGGAGTCCAAAAAGAGGAAAGATTCCAAACCCCAGCCACCTCCAGAGCCCAAAAGGTAAGAAATGGCAGTTTTACAAGGTTGCACTGCAGAGTTTGGTATCAGCCACTGAGCACACTGGCTTGGACCTCAAGAAATATGAGCAAGAAAAAGAAAAGAAAACCACAAATGTATTAATGCTGTTCCATGAGCACACATGCAATCACTAACACAGGGTTTGCGTGTTGAGTCACAGTAGCCCCCCAATAATTCACACTTCACACATCAATTTTTGTTTAAGGTTTTTGGCATAATTTTGGCCACAACTTTATTCAAATACAAAAATGTGAGTGGTTGCTTAGGCATTGGTTATGACTATCTGTCCTTGCCCTCAGGGACAGAGCTGGCCTTCCGGACACCAGCGGAAGCCAGCGTGGGAAACAAGTATTGGGTGAGAAATAAAGCTGGGCACCAGACCATTACTTCTCACCCTCATGTTCCTGTGGGGCTTGCACGGCCCAAGTCCGACTCCGGGGACAAGGACGAAAGAATGGCAAGCCCCTGGATTTCCTTTAACGGAATTCCCATTCGCATCATTTGGAGGGGTAGGCACTTACCCCTCCAAGCACCAATTTAACCAATGCCTAACCGCCAACCTTACAAGTTGTGACGATTTGCTACGCAGTAGGCAAAAACCAAATGGCACCAGCCAATCAGCCAGATGGCAAAATTCCTACCAGGCCCTCGCACCAAGGCGAACGACCCCATGACAGGCATAGCAAGGTCAAGCAATCCTTCAATACCCCCCTTAAACAAGGGAGGGAGGGCGGGTGATCCGATGCAAAACGGCCAAGAGGCCGTGCCAACGTCTGGCCCCTGTATATATAGACTCTGACCCCTCCTCCGAATTGGCAACAATCAAAACACCCCAGCAACCCAGTTTAACCATTTAAATGGTCGGGATTCAACTAAATTTGCCTAGTCACTGGAGGGTGGCCTGTTCCCAACCGCAACACGTGCTCTCTGCTAGGGAGAACACGCTTTCTCACTCAGTCACTCATCCATCCATCCGTCCCTTCATTTAGGTATCACTTCCCATGAAACATCGCAAAGCAGTTAACAATAAACACACATCAATAAAAAACATCTGCAATAAAAACACCCACATAAAAACAACTTCAAATCCAGTGCAGATACAGACTGGGATGAAAAATCTCCACTTAAAAGTCTTCTTGAAAAAGGAAGGTCTTCAGTAGGTGCTGAATAGAGATGACGCCTATGTAACAGGAGGTAGTTCTAAAGGGCAGGTACTGTGACACTAAAGGCCCAATTCCTACAGAATAGGCCTCATGGTGAAGACACCCTCTTCTGTAGGACACAGTGATTGGTTGGGTTTTTAAGGGGTGAGACAATCTTTTATTCTGGTATCCTGGTCCCAAGCTCTATAGGGTTTTGTACACCAGTAGCAATCTAACCCAGTAGCTAATTGGCAGATTTACAGCATGAGAAACATGGTGAATAAGGAAGATACAGGCTGTAGCATATAAACTTGAGTGGGCCATGCAGAGGTCTTGAGAAAGAGCTTGTTCAAAGTCCAGTTCAAGGACATCCCTAGATTTGAAGTCAGAAACAGAGCTATCCCATGAGTAGGAGGTTCTCGGCTCTTCACCTTTTTGTTGTTTGTAAGGACCAAGCAGACCAGAAAAAAACAATGGGTAACATGGTTCAGAATAGGCAAGTTGAAGTTTTCCAAAGTGCCTGAGGAAATTTTCAGCCGTGCTGTGTGAACCACAGCTTCATTCATACATTTCCACAAGACTTGGGGCAGTGGGTTACCTATGCTAAGTTATACAGAAGGTGGGTTTTAAATTTTTAGAGCTTTTGGAGTATTGATTACTTACACACTTAAGGTTCAGTCTGAGCTGTGTGGATTATGGTTGACAGAGGCATGACTGGAAAATCTGTATAATCAGATGATAAAAGCAACTTTTGCATCTGTTGATGAAACCTGTAGCTACAATGAGTGTGTGTGTGTGTAATTGTGTGCAAAGCCATTGCATTAACTGTTGTACCATCTGTAGATCTTGAAGTGATTTTTGAAATGCTAGTTCAGTCTATTAGCACTGCAAGTTAAAGGATCACTCAAACAAATTCTAAAGTAGGCAAATACATCACAATGGCTTCTTCCTTCTTCCTTCTTCCTTTGTTCTGTCGTGAGACTTCTCTCAATTAGGATAGTATAAACAAAACTCCACAAAGCTCTCAAACATGCATTTTGTTGAAGTTCACAAGGCACATGTGGAGATATTTACTCACATTCCAGTAGGATTTTCTTTGGCTTTGAATGAATGTGGTTAGGAAGTTCTCTATGGAGTTCTGTAAGAACAAGTGAGTTTACCCCTCTTCCTTGGCTTGCAAGAACTAAACTGAACCAGGTTGCAAAGGAGAAGAAGGTTTTTCCCATTCTGGGCAGAGCCAATAGAAACTAGAAAATTACTGTGCCTTCATTTCCCAGCCTGCCTTGAGGTCTGGAAAGGGGAAAGGCACTACCTTTTCTTAAAGGAGCAGCATTATTATTCCTTCTACTTACGGTAATACTAATACTATAGAGAGATTTGCTATCACTAAATAACTGAACCCTGTGGGGCCAGAACATCCTTTCTAGCAGAAGACAAAACAGGGTAGTGATAGTCCAGCATGGCTATTCTTAGGGTATCTGGTTTACAGATTGGCACTTGATTTCCACTTGTAGTTTTTGAGAGAGAGAAATCGCAAACCTTTCGTGTCTTACCATGCAATCCTATGCATGTCTACTCAGAAGTAAGCCACATTGACATTGAGTTCAGTATAGTTTACTAATCCCAGGTAAGAGTGTGTAAAACTGTGGCCTTAATTACTATTTTATAGATGTTTCTCTTCATCCTGCTCTCTCTGTTTTTCAATGTTTAAAACATGTTTTCTCTGGCTAAGAGCAGATGTGTTTAACATGCCTCTTGTTAGACTTGTGAGTAAATCCATTTGCTTATTGAAGGCAATTTTAGAAAGAAAGAAAGGGGAGAAAGCTCACACCACCAACAACTGGCAGTTTAGCTTTCTGAGAAATGAGGTTGGCTGTCAGTCAGAATATGCCACTCTAGTAATGAAGGTCGAAGAGAGAGAATTCTGTGTGGCTATCAATCTCCCATGTAAGCGATAGACAGTGATGGAGCTGAGGTGGGTTGTCTGTTTGTATTGTGTTTGTGTAAGGTCAGACAGTGAGACAACAGTAGCTTGCAGTCAGCGAGAAAGTGCAGAGAGAATGTGATTCAGATGGTGCAGGACAGCCTGAAGGTCAGGACTGACAGAATGACAGGCCATCAGAGGAAAGAAACTAACTAGATGCTATCCAGGGTCCTGCTTCATGAATACAGTTCTGGGGTAGCTGATCAGTGTCAGTGCAGGACAGGAATAAAATGGCTGCTGTTAGAAATACACCTCTAGCTCAGCTGTGACCCCTGCGCCATATCATGTGAAATGTCTACAAAGCAAAAAGAGAGTTTTGCACTGTATATTTTCAGACTTTGCTGGGAAGATTTTGTCAGTTGACTGCTTAGATGTTTTATTAGGAAAAACTACTTTCCAGGCAATGATAGAATTTGCTTTCTTTCTGTTTCTTAGAAAATCAAAAAACAGAAGGTCATTTTTTAGTTTATAATATAACTTCATAATATTATTTTTCTTCTCCCTGAGATGTATAATGGAATTTCTTTCTTTGGGACATAGATGGATAGATAGATAGATAGATAGATAGAGTGTGTATTCAGCTTCCACGATCTTATTCTCATAATGCTAAACCATGGTTCAGCATTATGTGTGAATTCAGCAAACTTATTTATGTGTGAAATGGATTGGTTCTATATTTCCATTGCTTTTAATCTAGGGACGTAAAATTCCTAAAATAGAAGAAGTGGGCAGGGATAGCCAAGGGGCGTACAATCAAAGACTTGAAGCACAAGCTACCCAGCACAAGCCACCTGCCACTGCCACCTCCTCCTGCACCCAGCTCAGGAGTTGGATGCCACCCACCCACCCCTTACCCTACAGGTAGCTCTTCTGTGAGTGGAGTGCTACACTTATGGGAACAATTGTGTGCATCGAACCCTATGCAGAAGGGGCCAACTGGATTGGGCCCTGTTTATGTTGGACACAATCCATGCAGATCCCTTTCAAGTACTGCATATCTCAGTGGAAGTGACTTGAGACCATGGTTCACTCTCTCACTGAAATGAATGGTTACAGTACAGAAACATGGCAATAATTGTACAATTGTTGATATTTGTCTGTAGTTCATTTGCACCGTTTGGATAGTTTAAAGTATATATATGTGTTGCCGTTTTATTTTAGCATGTAAGGTTAGCCCCCTCCCCCAAGAGCTTTTGGGGCAGAATATCTGTTCCCCTATATTTTTGCATTTTTGACATGTAATAAGACTCTGAGAGAGTTTGGGTATGTGCTGATCATAGGAGAGCCTTGTGGAGCATAAATACTGTGGCAATGCGGACCCCTCCCTCCTCCCGCCTCTGCTACAATTTTGCCTCCCTGTCCAGGTGTCAGCAAGGCAAATGCAGCCATGTTCACTGTACACCATGTGGCTTCCCTTCCACAGTTTAAGCTTTGCTTTTCTGTCCTAGACCAAACCTTCACTATGCGTAAGTAAGTAAGTAAGTAAGTAAGTAAATGACTGCCCCTGACAAAGACTCTTTACTCAAAAGGCACTGGGACTAATTCACTACATTCCCCCTAGTCTCACCATCCAGTGAGCAAAAGCATTGGGGGCGCTTTCCTTTCTGACCCCTAGGATGGAGATTCTTTGAAGAACGTTTCAGCTGAGAGACTGTATTAGGAGGCACCTTCCATGTTCTGCCTTAAGCTAGGCTCTTTCCTGCCTCTGTAATGAATGGCTGTAGGTTGCAGGCCTGCTTTGCTGTACAGTGGTACCTTGGCTTACATACGCTTCAGGTTACAGACTCCGCTAACCCAGAAATATTACCTCAGGTTAAGTACTTTGCTTCAGGATGAGAACAGGAGGCCCCATTAGCTAAAGTGGTGCTTCAGGTTAAGAACAGTTTTAGGTTAAGAACAGCCCTCCAGAATGACTTAAGTACTTAACCCGAGGTACCACTGTACTGGTATAAGGCAAGGTGTTCTGCCCCTAACAAAGACTGCATCCACGCTATACCTCTGAAGCACATTCAAAACTCATTTCCCCCTTCAAAGAATTCTGGGCACTGCAGTTTGCCCCTCAGAGAGTCTGTTAAAGATTTCTGGGAATTGTAACTCTCTGAGGGGCAAACTACAGTGCCCAGAATTCTTTGAGGAGGTTGAAACATGCTTCAAATGTGCTTTAAAGTTCTAGTGCATTTGTAACCAGAGAATCTTCACTCAGAACATGTGGGGTTTAATAAACCACACAATTCCAACACCTCTTTCATTTTTCTTGTATTGGTCAAACCCTCCTTTATCCAGTCATCTAAGAAAAAAACAGTACCAGTCTTTACCATGTCCAAAGGCAGGGAACCAGTAAGATGGCGCAGTATGAAAAAGCATTTCAAATATCCCACCTGCAACCCACTTTCTTGATTTGGCGCAGCATAGCTTTGGCCCCTTATCATTTTACATATATTAATTAAAATAGGAAATACTTCTTTGTGCACAAACCTTTTTAAAAAATAGATAAACACATCTTTTTTGTCCCGCCTTTCTTCCAAGAAGCTCAAGGCGATACCTATCCTTGTTATTCACACAACTGTGTGATGTAAGGTTAGGCTAAGAGACTGATTGGCTCAAGGTCATCCAGGAAGATTCTTGGCTGAGCAAGGATTTGAATCTGGGTCTCTCATGGGAACATAGGGTCCATCTAGCTCAGTGTTGTCTACACTGGCTGACACTGGCTCTCTGGGAATTCAGAAAGAAGTATTTCCTCAGTCCTATTTGGAGACACAAGGGATTGAACCTTGGACCTTCTGTTTTTAAATCATGTGTTCTACCCCTGGACTATGGCCCTTCTCCAATCTTAGTCCATCATTCTGACCTTGTGCTTTTCAAGCAGTACTGCTTGTACCACCTGATATACTGTGAAGCACCACTGGTTAAATGTCCTGTTCTAAACTATTACACCAATATCTCCCAGTTACCTCCAGGACCTGAAGAAGTGTGCGTCTGAATACAGAGAACAATAGTAGAAAGTGCTCTTGTGCTGGTGGCCTTCTCATGAACTTCTGGTTGGCTAATGTGGGGGGGGGGGAGATGCTGGACCAGATAGGCCTTTGGTCTGATCCAATAGAGCTCTACTTATATTCTTACTTGGTTATTCACTACAGGAAATAGGGCTCTGGAGCAGATTTCATAGAATCGTAGATTGGAAGTTACCACTAAGGTCTTCTAGTCCACGCGTAGGCAAACTCGGCCCTCCAGATGTTTTGAGACTACAGTTCCCATCATCCCTGACCACTGGTCCTGTTAGCTAGGGATGATGGGAGTTGTAGTCCCAAAACATCTGGAGGGCCGAGTTTGCCTATGCCTGTTCTAGTCCAATGCCTTGCAATACAGAAATCTTTCACCCAGCATGGGGCTCTGAGATTAAGAGTCTCATGCGCAACTATTCAGGCATTTGGCGTGATCCAGCAAGGCTCTTCATATGTTAACTTTGTATATAAGAGAGTTTCTATGAGAGGTACTAATGAACATGCTGCTCACCCAAATAGTGGGTGTCAGCCTTGAGCAATGCAAGAGAAATTAGATCTATAGCTCTGCCTATGTTAGCCACAAAAATACAGCAATGGCCAAGTATACACATTAGCCCCTTCATACTGTCTCATTCAAGGTTTTCCCATGTGACGTGATGGCATGGTTGCAGCAGAACAGGCAAGAACCAGTAGATAAAACCAGGTGTGGTCATGCATGTGGGGAGCAGCACTCAATTTGCCCTTTGCCGGTAACAGCTGCATTTCTGATGTGACATGGTTATGTAATAACACAATACGCCTGGGCTTACAGCCAGGCAGCCATCTGGACATGCTCTTTGCATCATAATAGTCACAGGTATTGTAAGTCCTCTGCACCGCAAAACACTTTCTAGGGGCCATGGTGTAGAAAAAGGAAAGAAAAGAGGGCTTTGATCCTTTAAATTTCACCAGTTCGGATCAGGTATTTATCAGGCTATATGTGCCTACTAATGGGCATTTTTTCCAAGAACGGGAGAGGTTATCATGAAAGGTGTAAAAGACACTGTGTTCATTTCAAAGCCACACTGGAACAGGCAAATGTCAAAGGGATTAACCCCAAAGAGCTATAATGTGTGTTTATAATTGCACACAAATGCATGCTATTGCCTCGTACAGTACTCCTTGGTTTAAAAGAAATGATTTTGATATATTTGCTTGAGCAGCATAACTAGCCCCCGAGGCACTGTGTACAATTAGAAAAGGGCATGGTGGGGGAGGTGGGGTTTCCAGAAAGAAATCGTGGCCTTAGGACCTCTGGTCCTAATTATAATTTATAATTAACCTTGCGATTTGCACAAAGAAGCAGTGGGGGGGGGGGGATATTGTCTTTGCCACGAGACCATTTATTTTTAAACTTGACAACTCACTTCAGAAAGATTTCTTTGGGGGCTGATTAATAATTAGTCAATGAGTAATATTAGGAGTAGACAGGGACATTTTAGCTTCTCGTGTAATGTGTTTACAATATTTTAAAATGCACACTATGAACAGCTAATTTAGGGTTTTAATATCTCATCATAAAGGCACCTTTTCCTGGCACTATCCCAACCTCCTTTTTCTCTCCACCCCCCAACACCCATCTGTACTATTATGCCCTATTAATTTCTCTAGCAGAATCCAAACAGTATCAAAATGGTGGGGGGGGGGGAGAGGGAATCTGCTACCATTCAAGTCTGAGATATTTCCAATTCTGTAGGTTGACCTAAATTCATATAGAGGTGCCTGCACTGTAACATGTCTGCAATTCTTTGTGTGACTACATAGAGATTTACAGACACCACATGTCTGACGTTTCTGTGCACTGTTTCTGTCCTTCCTCATGTTTTGTATTCCTGATCTGGATCCAAGCATGACATAACTACATTTAAATGTGACATTATGTACACGTTTTTTAATCATTGGACATAAAATGGTAAAATACAAATTGCACAAGCTGCAGAAACCTGTGATTACACTTGTAAACATCAAATATTGAAATGTCTCGGAAGTGGCACCTAAACACACAAACACACATCTACAGCAGAAATGTGGATTTCTTTTCCCACCAATAATGCCTTTTGATTACCGGTATATTCTGTTGCCTTCGACTGCTTGCTTTGCAACAAGAGAATGTTCCAAATGCAGCAGAGAAAAGGAAATCCTAAGAGCAAGAATGCCCCAAACATTAATTTGAAGGCAGGAGGAAGCACACATATATAAATTGAGATAATATGATCGTTAATGACAATGGTTCCTTTTCCCTTCAAGTATATAAAAATAAGTGCAGGGCTTTTAATTTATGTTTATATAATCATAGTGCCGTCTACAGATTCGTACTTAATTAATGAAATCATGGTTCTTCAGCTTCTGGGGAGATGAGCAACAAGAATTAACATAACTCATAAATTTCCAAAAGATGTGCAGCTGGGTGGTAGTATTTGGAATTTGACAAAAAACATTGGAAGTATTATTATTTGTGACATGGCTAAAGATGGGGGATTGTGAGGAGAGTAAAGATGACAGAACTGGTGCTAACCACTGTGACAAGAACTTGAAAAGCAGCCGACATGACATCTTTCCTATCATGCTGCTGAAAATGTCAACTTTGTGAAGGACAGTGAGAAAATGGTTTGCTGAATGTTTGAAAGGTAGATTCAAGAGATGCTCGTCATGTCAGATGTAATATAGTCCACAGCTGTTTGAGAAAGGAAGTCCTTGCAGTTGTGATGGCTCTTAGTTGGCAGGCCCTTCCAGACATCCAGGCGGCTCCAAAAATGGCTACAGTTGACCTGTAGATTGTCTGAAGTTTGTTGCTACATGATACACAGAAGCCAGCTGTGATATTTTATCATTATTAATTCCGTCTAGTGTTGTGAATACATTTTTTAAAAAATAATAATAATAAATACACTGTTTCTGCTCACAGGTACAGTGCAATATACACAGGGGAAAAAATACTTTGTAAGGACAGCTATGCAGACATATTATGTTTCACAAGTAGTTTTCACATGAGGTAATGAGTGACAGCGCAGTTAACACACACACACACACACACACACACACACCATCTTATACCAGACTGGGCAAGTGGGGTTGGACTGAGTTGAAGCATCCCATTTTTCCAACTAAGCTGCCAAGCATAATTCCTTGGATGCACCCATCCAGGAAGTCCCCTGGTGGTACCCTAACCCAGCAGAAAGCCCCAAAACACCACCAGTGGTAGTAGGTGGTGGGTCATGCAGAGCCAACCTGCATTCTGCTAGATCCTGACCCATTCTCACAGTTATCGCTGGCCCACACTGAACTTGATCCAGACCCAGTCACTTTAACAGCATGGAGCTGCTGCAGTGATTCTACCCAATTGTTCTGTCCCGTCCCCTCACTGGCCACTGACCTGTGGAAGCTTTCTGATGCTGCTACAATTTAGGTGCAACTCTAGCTTCTAGTAGCTCCCACATTAAAAACAAAAATGGATTGGGAGGCACTGGAAACTACAATCCCCATGCGTTCAAACAGCAGTAGATGTACCTGAAAATGCTCAGGTGTGTCCAGGCCTTAAGGGTGGGGCCAGCAAGGCATCAGCACTCTCCACTGCCAGCACCTTCCTTCTCAGGGGTCTCTCAATGGAGAGCTCCTTCAGGTACTCCAATATTCTCTTTATTTTTGGTAAAATAAAGGTTTTTCTCAGGCAACTTGGGAGACCCAAGCTAATTCACAAATAGATATAGTTACAGGTAGGTAGCCGTGTTGGTCTGCCGTAGTCAAAACAAAATAAAAAAATTCCTTCAAGCCTACCAATGACAAACACAGTTGGTCTCTAAGGTGCTACTGGAAGGATTTTTTTTTGTTTGTTTCACAAATAGATACAGATATAGGTACATAATTAGTATTCTGGTTAAATTAGTCTGTGTTTTCTTCTTTTTTTCAACTATTCTCTCTCAATTAATGAAAAAGGGTATTGTATTTGAGCTTTAAGGAAGGAGAGAGAAAACGTTGGTGAAATTGTCGTGAATGGGGCATAGGGCAGTTGTTGTGTGTTTACCTTTCAAGATTGCTGTGGTGTTTTGTGAACGTACGGTACTTTCTTCCATTCTGCAATCCATCTCTCAAGTGGTTTGCATTCTTAAGCCTCCCCTTGTTGTCCATCATTCCTGAAAACACTATAATATTCTTGGCAATGTATGGAAAGCTGCCTACCAGGTCTCTGAGAGCTGTTGGTCTGTTTATTTTAAAAGTCTATTTACTTTTCAAGGACTAAATGCAGAAAGATCATTATTTTATATATATATTTAGGTTAAAGGAATGATTTTTCATGGGGGGGGGGGAATGGCAAGCTCACTTCTCTCAGGTACTTGGGAGCCAGCCTCCCAGTTTCCCATGCTTCTGTCAAAGCTCATGGGAGGACATTATGGCCTTCCATTGCCAATAGAAGACTGCTCCCATAGGGCTTTTTCAGTTCAGGAAGTGCAGGCAGCCATGACAGGGGAGTGCTGGGGAAATGTTCAGTGGAAAGAAAAATACAGTGGTACCTTGGGTTACATACGCTTCAGGTTACATACACTTCAGGTTACACACTCTGCTAACCCAGAAATAGTGCTTCAGGTTAAGAACTTTGCTTCAGGATGAGAACAGAAATTGTGCTCCGGCGGCGCGGCAGCAGCAGGAGGCCCCATTAGCTAAAGTGGTGCTTCAGGTTAAGAACAGTTTCAGGTTAAGAACTGACCTCCGGAATGAATTAAGTACTTAACCCGAGGTACCACTGTATACTCAACACCCTCAGTCACCAATAAAGTGTGCTCAACTCTGCAGAAAAATGGAGGCTACTTTTGTGAGGGAAGAAAGCTTTAAAGAAATTGGGCGGCAGGTTTCAGCACAGTGCTAGTTTTATTGCTCTGGTAAACTTCCTTGAGCCTACAAAAGGAGTGGCTCGGTAGTGTTTTGTGGAGTGCAGCAAAATAAGCAGCAGTCTGGTGCTCTGACCCCAAACACAATTGGAAGTACTTTCTCCTGCAATGTGTTCAGAATCAGAGTGTCAGCCATTGCCATCTGTAGTCTGTGGTTACCATTTTGTCTTCTTTGGAAGAAGCCGCTCTCTCCGTAGTAAGCATGTAGGGTTCACCATAAGTTCTAAATTGATGTCTTTAAAACGAAAGGAGTACAGGAAAAGAACAAGTTTTTGAGCCACATTTTGTTTTCTTCTGCATTTAGACTCATGTCAAGACATTTTCAGTAACACACTTCATAGGTTATTGCTGCAATCAGGGAAAAATCACACATTTCGTTTAATAATAGTTTGACAACATGAGATGGGCAACTACACATGATGGGCTTATCACCTCCTATCTTGGATTTTTCCCTTATTGGGCAAGTGCCTGACAAGAGGCAATGATCTGTAATAACTTGATCATGCAATAACTAGTGGTAACAGTTTCACACGTTCAGGTTATCAAGTGATAGCTACAATTATCACATCAACAACATAACTTGTGTACTTGCCTGGCATTTGTCTTTCAAACCTTTTAATTTATCTCAGTAAACAAATATTTCCTATATCTTAGGCTGCCGTCCCTAATTAGTTTGAGAATTACTTTTAGTTAAACGGACCTTCTCTAAAATAAGAGGTTGATTTGAAAATTAGCAGTGCCCTTCATTTTGAACAGTTAGGGTTCTGTGCTTGCACATTTCTTTGAAATTACAACGAGGCCTTCCATTTGGCCTTTTGAGGAGTGTCTCCAAGCACTGTGAGTTGAAACTCTGTGCCATGGGTAGGGCAACTAAGGTTCGGGGGCCGGATCCGGCCCAATCGCCTTCTAAATCCGTCCCGCAGATGGCCCAGGAATCAGCATGTTTTTACATGAGTAGAATGTGTCTTTTTACTTAAAATGCATCTCTGGGTTATATGTGGGGCGTAGGAATTCATTCATTCCCCCCCCCCCTTCAAAATATAGTCCAGCCCCCCACAAGGTCTGAGGGACAGTGGACCGGCCCCCTGCTGAAAAAGTTTGCTGGACCCTGCTTTATGCTGTCACTTTTGTCTTATTGTAGGAATGCTCACTTACTATAAAACAAAAACATACCATGCAATCTGAAACATGCCTACTCAGAAGTAAGCTCCATTGAGCTCAATGGGGCTTACTTCCAGGTAAGTGATTCTAAGACTGCAACTTTAGTGGTAACATTTTCTAGAATAAGGAATTTTAAAATATTCTAAGTGTTTCAGTAATTAAATGTTTCAAACTAAACAACCTGCTAAATTTTCATGCAACTATATATTTAAGCAAAAATGAGGCCAAAACAATATACTTTTGTACTGCCTTATGTCTTCTCCTAGTGATGTTTCCAGTTGAGGCCTAAATCAATATTTTTATTCACTCAGGCTTGGTGTATAAAATGTATACTGAATTCAAACAGTAATACCATAGAATAATCTAAACACATGGGCTATGAACCTATCAAACATGTAAATCTCTCTTTTCCTCAATAGGACCTATGTATACAGGATTAGTGTTAGGCAACCCAATTTTATGAGTGTTTATTTTTGAGTGTTTAAAATTCACTTCATCACTTTAAATAAAAAAGACAAAAATACATTTCCAAAGCATATAATGCCTTTGTTTTAAATGGGTGAGTTTTAACCATATTTAACATCAAGTGCTAATATTTATTATATTTTGAGGTTTCTGCATCTTTAGGTCAGTGAAATATTGACTGTACAGATTGTATTTTTTATATATAAAAAAAGTTAGGAGCATTCTGATTCATTAAAAGGAAAAATAAAGCTTACCAATTAACCCCTGACAGGAGGTTCATTAGAAGCTTTGTAATCCCTTGCCAAGTCTTTTGTATAGCCAAACTAGTCTAATACGAAGGGTTTACAAAGCTTTAATCCAAACACGGGAGGAGGCCTTTAAGTAAGAACATTTGTTCAGTTTTAAGACTTCTTCCATTACTCTTCCTAACAGAGAGAGAGACTTACAGTTACAAACTGAGTACTAGCACACAAGTCCACACACTAGGAAATTGCCAGTAGTAGGAAATAGTGTTGCTAATTGTCTGGTTTGTTGACTTATTTTCTGGAATGGATTAGAGTAGTTAATTACCTTTTGCATGGATTATTCAATGGACAGCATATGACCGCGCCAACCAATTTGGGTATACAGAGAATTTGCACGATTCCCCCGATCCACAGTCTTGGCTTTTGCCTTTGGTTTTTGTTGACCATATCCATGTAACAGAGGGATCATAGGATGGGGAACTGTTTTCAGCAAGAGGGCCACGTTCCATTGTTGGCAACCTTTCAGGGGCTACATGCCAATGGTATGTGGGAGGGGCAAAAGTGAGTGGGTGGAGCAGCAAATGTAAATTTTGCCATTGTGTGGTAGGCTAGTGTCTACACACACAGAGACACACTCCTCACTCTCCTTCCAGGCAAAACAAAAGGCAATATTGTGGGTTCAAGGATACATCCCAACCAGGTGGAAGCAGGACCAGCACAAGCTGTAGCTTGGGGAGAGATGTGGCTTGAAGAAAGTTCCTAGGACCAGGCAGAGAGAACAGGAGGGCTGCATTTTGAAGTTCCCCACCCCGGCATAACAGTTAAAGCAGAGCACTTTGATTTTGTCATGAAATTCTACTCAATATTGATCCAGTGTAGATTCCAATGTATAGTTAGCAGAGTAACAACTTAAACACGTTGCAGGATTCCCAAAAAATAGGCCAGAGGCAATCGTATTTCATCCAGCAAAGCTTTACTGCTACTGAAGGCAAATGAGCATAATGGTCACAAATCCAATACATTCAGGATTGGCGCTGTCCATAAGAAACTCAGTTGCAGCAGACTTAACTTAAACTTACAATACCATAATAAATCTAAATCTTAACACTAAGCATACTATGTACAGATTCAGGTAGGTAGTCGTGTTGGTCTGACGCAGTCAAAATATATAAAAAAAACTTTAAAAATTGTCCAGTGGCACCAGCTAAGTTTGTTCTTGGTATAAGCTTTCAGAAGTGTGCCTGCACACGAAAGCTTATACCAAGAACAAACTTAGTTGTCTCTAAGGTGCTACTGGACATTTTATATATATATTTCATACTATGTACAGAATGCCACGCCAGAAGGAAAAGAGATAGAAAGAGAAAGTGAAACCCGGGCTCCTTCTGGCCCTACTTTTATAGTCAGCATGACCATGACTGAAAGAGATAACAGAACCAGTTTAAACCAACTGTACTCAGGTTCTCTAAAGGAATAACCCGAACATCAGGCACCTTCTGCTTATAATTTTCATACAGAGAAGCTTCCAGAACCCTCTTGAATTAAGTAGAATAGGAAAGATCTCTACACATCAGATCAATACTTTCTGCACTAAGAAATGCAAACTGACAGATTTAAGTCAACTTGTGCTTAACTGCTTTGCACATGGGTGGGAGTTTCACAGCAACGCATTACTTGCTGAGGTAAAATAATTAATTTGGTACTACTAGGCGTTGTTCAAAGAACTGCATTCTGCACGTAGGAAGAACTCTGCTTATTTCGCTGCTTTCCAAAGAAGCACAGACACTTCCACAAGAGAAAAACCTTGCTCCTCCTTGCGTTTGTACTTCCTCACACTGCATTGTTCACACCTTTGATCCTAATAGCTGAAAGCAAGTAGGCAGGATCTAAACTGGTGTGAGTCCCACTCACACACAAGCTCCTCCCTTTCAAGCGGCAGCTTTCTACCCCACCCCATACTGGGGACCCTATCGCTTTAAGTGAGTTCTGCCTAAGTACAGTGGTACCTCGGGTTACATACGCTTCAGGTTACAGACTCCGCTAACCCAGAAATAGTGCTTCAGGTTAAGAATTTTGCTTCAGGGTGAGAACAGAAATCACATGGTGGCTGCAGGAGGTCCCATTAGCTAAAATGCTGCTTCAGGTTAAGAACAGTTTCAGGTTAAGAACGGACCTCCAGAACGAATTAAGTACTTAACTTGAGGTACCACTGTACACTACATCACATGAGACTGAAAGGGGGCTGGTGGGTAGCAGAATGATTCGGCAGCAGAGAATGAAGCTGTTTTTGCTTGTTGCCAAAATCATATGGGCTCACCCAGTGGCGTAGCGTGGGTTGTCAGCACCCGGGGCAAGGCAAGTAATTTGCGCCCCCTAACCTGTGGATTTTAGTAGGGGCAGATAGCTGCAAGGGTGATCGCGCCCCCCCAGATGTTGCACCCGGTGCAGCCGCCCCCCCGTACCCCCCACGCTACGCCACTGGGCTCACCTGTGAAGAGCAGTCGCCACCCTGCAGACCTGATCCAGAGGTGGCTTACAGATACGGGCCTCAGATGATGACCTCAGGTTAGGCGCAGCTTCACATGGGGAAAGGCAGTCTCGTAGGTATGGAGAAATATATGATATTCAGAGATTTGCCTCCCACACGAGTTACGTAGTGGCAACACAATTTACTGCTTTGGCCCTGTGCCTTTATTGAGGCTGCAGTGAATACTAATCCAAGAATTTCAACCCAGCTGGAGTGCCCAGTGTGGGGCGAAATGCCACACTCACACAAGGGAGGTGTACATGGAACTAGCAGTGACCTTGAAGTGAATGGGGGTACTCCAGGGATGGGGGCCCTGTGACCCTCCAGGTTTCCTATGTGGTGTTGGAAGGGACCCCCAGAGTCATCTAGGCCAACCCCCTGCAATGCAGGAATATAACTGGAATTATAATCCCTGTCATTGTTAGCCACTAGCTGTGCTGTCTGGGGCTGATGGAAGCTGGAGTCCAATTATATTTAAAGGACCACAGGTTCCCCACCCCCCAAAAAACAGATGCTATTCAGGCTCTCTGGTACCACTGATTTCAGGTAATCCGAGTCTGGAAACCCAATATTCAAATACTCTTATTTATTTGTATAATTGTTTTGACTATAATGTGATGGATTACAGTGCTGATGATTCATAAAAGTCATGAGGTAAAATGCAACTTATTCATAGCTTTTCTCCTCCAGGCCTGACGGAATAGGAACTGTAACAGTAGAAGAAAAAGAGCGATTTGAAGAAATCAAAGAGAGGCTGCGGTTGTTATTGGAAAATCAAATCACACATTTTAGGTAATGACTGATGTTTCACCTTCCAGACAAAGAGCCAACTTGCTGCATTTCAGATGCTGCAGTGATGATTACTTGCATAAACAGCAGGAACTTTTAAAGTGATTTTAGTGTACTATATGTTAGCATATAGATGTCACTGACAGTTCAGTCATAGAGATGTTACACAGAAAATGTAAAATGGAATTATGTGTGCATTTTTGCCATGAAAGGTTTAGAATAGAAGTCTACAGTGGAATGTCTCCATGTTATAAACAATTGCCTTTTTCTGTTTTTATCTTGTCAGTACTTATTAACTAAAAGCAGCCAGAAGATTGGGGTTTTCGTTTTTATAAAGTAATGCTATTCCAGTTTCAAAACCAAAATAGCAATTTCTTCCTCTCCCTGCCCTGCCCCTCCCCGCCCCCCTGCCCGCCTTGTTTTCCTTATTCACTTTGAACCACATAAGCGGGGAGTGACTGGGACTTGCAGTATGGGTGTAAATCATTTGTTAGCTTTTAAAACATTTTGCACGCATCCAAAAATGCTATGTATTTACCCTAGGTATTGCTTTCCATTCGGCCGACCAGAAGGTGCTTTAAAAGCTACGCTATCACTCCTGGAAAGGGTAAGCGTAAGGGTCCTGAAAGGTTGGTTTTTAAAAAAAATCCAGTTCTCATATTTGGCTCTTTTCATTCAGCGGAATTTATATTGACTTCGATTATATATTTGGAGTCTGGATGCCATTTTCCTTCCAATCACATTGGAAATGAATGGGTGAAAGGGCTTTTCAATCTCCTGGCATGTTTGTGTGTGTCGTTTCATTTGAGCAGCATTCTTCAGTACACCTGCTCTCTACTTGGGACACACCGTGGTCCAGATTTCATGGGTGGGTTTGGTTCATAGCTGTCAACGTTCCCCTTTTTTTAAGGGAAATGCCCTTATTCCGAATAGGATTCCTCGCAAGAAAAGGGAAAAGTTGACAGCTATGGTTTGGTTGGGCTGGGTTACCTCTTGGCCTCTCCTGACTCTATGAACAACACTAGCTTAAAGCTTCATGTACACGTGGATATTTTATAACACCTAGAATTCTAATTGCAATTTTCTGTGCCATAAAGTCATCGTTTTATCCTGCTAGCAGAAAAACCTGAACTCTTATTGAACTCAGCTCTAATTGAACAAGTACTTTAGGGCTGGTGCAATTAATCCGTACATCTAATAATAATGAACCTTGTGAACCGATCATTTTATCTTAACATCTCATGCACAGGTAGCCTAAATATAGTGCTATCCAGATGTTGCTGGATTTCCACTCCTAGCAGCTCACTTCCTCACGTTCCTCACGTTTTGTGTTCCTCAAAACGCAAAACACCTAGAACCATGGGTCAGGGTGATCAGGTTCAATAGTTCCCAAGATGCAATGGGCAATGCTGTTGCTGCCTGTGTTCTAACCAGTAGAGGGAGACAAAGGGCACTGTGAACCCTTTGAAATCTTTTAGGTGGGTGAAATGGAAAACAAAAGCAGTTAATTTCAAGATGACACAACAAATCAGTGTTTCTTATATCAAGGTTTTGATGAAAGACATAGTTACTCCAGTCCCTCAAGAGGAGGTAAAGACCGTCATCCGTAAATGCTTAGAGCAAGCTGCATTGACTAACTATACACGGCTCTCAGAGTATGCCAAAATTGAAGGTAAGGCGATTTTGCTACTAAAATTAACACTGGTTTCCTGTTTCAGTGAGACGACTAAGCTGCTTTTTTTAAAAAAAGAAGAAAAAGAAAATAAATAAAATCAAAATATGCCATAGCTTGCAGGATAAATAAGGCTAGGGTAAAATCTTCCTCTCTTTTTTTTAAGAACATGAAATGGTACACAGGGTAATTACTTTGCGGGAGAGTAAGCTTGTTTGGTCACTTGTACAATATTCATATGTGCTGTGTTGTTGTTTTCCTAGAAAACAACCATTGAGATCAACATAGTATGTCATGTTTTGTAACTGGAATGGGAAACACAGCTAATTGCTTGTGACAGCGGAGTTCATGAAACAATGGAAATATCAGAAATTAAATATTTTTAACTGTGCACACTCATTTGTAAGCCACCTTAGGATGTCTATTTATTTATTTTTCCTGGGTAATGTTTTGCCACCTCCTCTTTTATGCATAGCAGATCTTGTCAAATCAGTTGGCCCTGCACTTGCATCAGATTTCATTCTTGTCACTCTAAATTCGCCACAGCTGATATTATTGACCTTTTACGTTAGGGAAGAATAACAACTAGTGACCAGAGACACATGTAGCTATCAAAAAGACATTTTTAAACTTGCTTGAAGATATGCTTTTGGCAGGAATTCTATACATGCAGATAGATCTTTACACATTAATCAGTTTTCATTGTTACCTTTTTGGCTGCTGTACAGTAATTTGAAACTCCTACACAACACGACAAATGCCTTGCTGTTAGATGTTTAAATTGAATTATGTGCTGTGGATTTGGGGTTCTTGTCATGTGTGAGCCATGAAGCTTTGCTAAATAAAGCAATGTTCTCGTTTGCTTCGAATAATAATGCTAGAGGAAACAATATCACCGTTCAATTATTTTTTCTCTTTCCATAGTCCTTGCTGGTCATAAGGACTGGATTATTGTGATATGCCCCATATTTCCAGGGTCTGTAGATTATACACCTCCTCTCTTTTTCAATGTCCCCCCCCCCCCACGTTGACAATGCAAATTGTGTACCAGTGGTAATGAATTCATTGTTATGCATCCAGTGAGAAACGCTTAAGAATTGGGCACTAAAAGGATGTTTATCAACTCTTGACTTGGTAATGAGCGATGAAAATAGAGAAGGAACGCAGGTCTCTTGAGCGCTGTGCTATCAAGCAATTTATCAAAGCACTCGACTTCACAGAATGGTTTTAATTGGTGAACTCTGTTAAAAAATTCAATGTTTAAATATGCTGCACGAGGACATGGGAGAACTCCAGTTCAGAGGCAGTTTTGGGGTTGTTGTTGTTGTGACTTTCCTTTTGAATGGACACTGGACTCCCAAGGTCTCTGTGTAACGCTCACTAACTCTGTCGGTAAGCTTTGCTCTCTTCTTTCAGATATATCTATGCAAAAACAAACTTTATGATCTGTAAGTAAAAATGCATTCATTTCCCAAAACGTAGAACAGTTAGCGTGTACTTTCCTTTGGTGCCTCAATTCTTCTTGGTTGTCTTTAATTACCTTGCCCTCTTTTTTGGCACTGTGACTTTTAGGTCTGGGAAACTTTGAAGCAACAAACTTTTTTTATTATTTGTTTTGTTTTCCTGTTTTGTTTTGAATTCCAGCTATTGTTTTCGGAGAAGTACTTCATCCCACACTACCTGCTCTCTTCTGCTTCTCTCCTTCCTTGTTCGTGGTTGGTTCAGCCACTTTTCTATGCTGCCTCTATAAAAAGTGGTTGCATCAGTTTCAGAGCATGCTGGGATTGTTAATTCAAAACAACCCAACATCCGCAAGCTGCATGCTTCAGGTTTTCTCTCATGAGCATAGTCCGCTCACTCTGAGTTCCTCTTCGCTTTTTTCTGCTCCTTTTTTTTTTCAAACTTAAAAACAATCATTGTTTGACCATTTCTGCAGCGGAGTCTACAATTTGGAAACCAAATGCCTCCTTCGAGGTCTAACTAGCCTGAGTTCGTTAAAATTAAGATAAGAAACAATTTCACAGCAATGCTGCTTGAGGCTATGTTTATGAAGAAATACCTGTGAAAGCCTTAGATACTGAAGGCTAAACTCCTTAGTATCTTGGAGCCTTAAATCAATCAAATTCTATTTCCTTCTATTCATGACGTTCCGACCATTATATTCCCGCAAACAATTCAGAACAAACCTTTAGAATCATGGTCACAATCTCTTTTGTGACTCATGAGCATGCTGAATGGTTAATCCAGTAAACCTCCAATTTTAAATCTTTTTTTTTTAATTATTATTTTTTTCCTGTGTGTATCCCAAAATACTCTACAGCTACTTTCCTTTTGAGCTAATGTAACGTTTTCCTCTGACCTATGACCTATAACCTCTTTACCTCTGACCTAAGCCTCTTGCATGCCCAAATCCTCTTTTATAGGGAAAAAGAGAGAAATGTATGAGCATCCTGTCTTCTGCTTGGCCTCTCAAGTGATGGATTTAACCATTCGTGAGTACCTTCCGCCCTCCTCTCCATACCGTCTTCACTCTTTTCTGTTTTCATTACTTCAGTACAATCCAGAGCCAAACCAACTCACTTTCCTTGCTTCAAGTCTTTTAGCATTGGCTTTGTCTGTTGCTTCTGTCTGTGAAAGTCCCAGTGTGAGAAGTCCAGTCACTTTTTATCAGCCTAAAAAAAAGAGAGAAAAGAAAAAGGTTAGAAAAAAAAATCAGCTGTTTTTGTTTGTGACGAACTCCAATTTGTCTGTAAGTTTTTTCAGTTCTTCTTTCTGTCTGTGACCTGAATGCATTTTTACTTTGCTTCTGTGTAACCCCAATTTGTAAATACTTGTCACTGGTACACAATCAAAAGACAGCAACTACATGGGGGAGCAATGAGCTAGAGGTCAGAAAAAAAAGACATTGGGAAAGAGTCATCTCTATCTTTCCCTAACGTGTATGTGTTTCAAAAGTTCTTTACAATCTGTGCATACGACCGCAGAAAAATGTCTTCCCTGTACATTAGATCTTCCACGTCTCTTGTCTGTTTTCTCTCAAACAGAGTGCTATCCAAGGTTTTTTCCCCCTGAATATTCCTCTATAGAGAGCTCTGAATAGGACAAATTGTGTATATTCGTTTTACCAGTCTAATAGCCAGTATGCGTGCTCAGAGCTTAAACCACCTAAACACCAGTTTTTCTTTGTACAACATAACATTTTATCTTGGCAAAGCAAGTCGTTTTTGATGATTGCCCATGCTTCTGGGTGGTGGGAAAGATTTGGGCAACTTTTTTTCTTTTTGAATGTCATATATCACACATAACTGGGGGGCATTTTGATCCACTTGCTCATTAATCCTGCATATCTGTTCTTGTTTCTCTCTCTTTTCTCCTTGTTGCTTTCTCTCTCTTTCATATAGAGAATCAAAAGGATGCAGGTGAACAACTGTATATTATACATTGCTAGGATTGTTGAGTTTTTATTGATCTTTGTTTTCCTTTCCGTAGCTCCTTAAGATATGTACTCCTTTATAGAGAGAAGTTGGAGTTGCAGTAATACTTAAGGAGTTAATTTGTGCTGTCTTAATTCCTGTAATGAGTGTTCTCCTTCTCCCCTAAGTAGATCTAGTAGAACAGAAATTCAGTGCCATCTTACTAGGAGACGAGACACAGTTTAATCAAGAAAAAAGTTTACAAAAACAACCCTCAAAGTACATTTTAGAACTCAGTACTATTAGCAATCTGGCGTTCTGTTCAAACCACTGTTTGATACCTAAACTTAATCTCATTTTTGTTTTTCATATATTCTGTTCAATACCCTATTCGGGTTGAATTGTTTTCCTGTTAATGTGTAACTAACAATACAGTCGGAGAGAAGTCATGTTTCTTGTATTATTATTTTTTGTTTGTAATGTGGTGATGTAATGAAACAAGAATACAGTTCAGATTAAAAAAAAACTTTGAAAAATAATTCAGTAAAAATTCGTCAGAGATGCCACCTTTTTCATGACTTCTGGATATAAAAAAATATTCATTTGAAATTTCGTAAGATCTGAACTGTTAATTTAATTTATTTTTCTTTATTTTTCTTGAGTCCTTCGTTTATGTTCTGTGAAAGCAGATTGTCTGGATTTTGAAGTGTTTTTAGAGAGAGAAAATATTTCTGCAATGCATAATTTTGTTGCAAATTCTGCCTTGGATTGCATCAGGGTCATCTTTGAGAGACGCTACCACAAAGTGGCTCAGTATCTCATTTTTTCATACAATAATTCCACTTACACCAGAATGAACTATACTAAAATACTAGGAAATCTATTCTTTTAGTTGAACAGTTTGTCGTCCCCTAAGGAAAGCTCACAGCAAATAACTAAAACTGCCTACCCTTCCCTTTGCATAAACAATATTATTAGGTAATCATTTTGTCACAATATCAAGGGCATCCAGTTATCTTGATTTATACAGAATTTAAACAGATATTTATGACTAATGGTGGCTCTGACAAGGACAGGCAGCCTTACATGCATCAACTTGATGCATCCATAAAGTACAATTGAGGCTGCATCTGCATCAGGCATCAATGTACATTAGCAAAATGAGACAATCACGAGGGAATAGTACCCATGCCACATGTATATTGTGACCGTCCAGAATTATGGAGTGGATCTGAACATGTCTAGTGAACATGGTTCACTGGTCCATCTCTATATTTTTGAATATTCACCAGACATGTAAGGGATTGTCACTGTCAACAGTCTATGTAACATAGTCTAGGTAACATGTGCTAGGTAACATAGTCTCCATATTTTGGTTATTCAGCGTATCTTATGTGCAGGTTATAGCTGTGGATTAGCCATCTTTGAACTACACTAACAACCTTGCAGTTACATTTTTCTGGCATTCTATATATTTCCCCCCACTTGATTAAAAATGGGTCCGGATTGCATCCATTGTGTCCATGTTTCAAACTGAACTGTGTTTTGCTTGCTTTCTGGTTCAGAAAGTATCATGATGCAGTACACGTCAAATTGACACCAAAGAAACATGGTGGGTATTCAAACCACAACCACATGAAAGTCACTCTAAAGTCAATTGGTGACATCCATTGTTGTCCACCGAGCTGCAATACAGATTTATTATTTCACAATGGAACTTTCCCTTCCTCTCCTCCCCAATGTGCCTCCTTTGTACTCCTAGTAATCTGTTCCAGAAGATCCCCCACCCTCCAGAGTATATTTTGGGGACCTGCAAAGCGGATGAGAAGTGGGGGAAGTACAATCCTGTGAGCAGAAATATTCTCACCTGATGTAGAACATCACTCAGTAGAAGAATTCAAGCTCCAATGAATTCTAGCATATCATAAAACGTAATGCAAAAGATTCATTTATATTTGCACATGGAATTTTAAAATACATTGTTTAGAAAATAATAATTGCAGCAACTTTTAGGTACATTTCTATAGGTACAGTTCTGCACAGATATCTGAATAACTTCAATACTAAAGGGTCCTGCTCACTAATTTTCACTGTGTTTATCTTACTCTGCTAGAGAAGCATAATATGACATGCCAAAGTTAGGTAGATTTTAAGAGTGTTCTTAGTGATACTTCTTGATTTGCTGTAAGTGGCTTAAGGCAATTCATACCATATTACAGCTTATAAAACAGAGCATTCCTTGTACATGTATAGTCCTAATGTGATTTGGTAAAAGAATATATTTTGTTTAGAGTAGTCAGAAGGTGTTGATTAGCTGCAAAAGACAACCTGCATGTTAAATGGAGCAGGCAATGAAAGTAAGAACAATGGAACAGATATTGAAACCAAAATGTTGTTATTTGATCATGTAACTAGTAAAGCGCAGTCAACCCATAACAGCCTTGCATGTTGCAAACAAAGAGATGGTTATTGCCAGTTCTAACACAACGTTGTGAAATATCTTTAAACCCTTTAGAAGGCAAACAAAATCTACTTCTGCATCGTTAAAGTGTTGAGTAGTGGCCAGACTACATGCAACTGAAGCCCCACGTGAGGGGAAAAGTGGATTCTTTCATATCAGAGGAATTCCCCATAGGAGCAAAGGAGGCTGACTTGTCCTGGGACAAGACTATTTCTTTCTCTAGCACCCTCTCCATGATTTTAGGCAGAGGTCTTTCCAGTCACCTGTTATCTGATCCTTTTCACTGAGGGTGGCAGGATTTGAAACCCCGGGGCAATCTCCATTCAACCCTCCTGCCATTTAAAAAAAAATCCCATAGAAATTTAAGAGGGACATACATGGATTCTGCTTTCATGCTGTCGGTCAATCTCGGCAGCATAGAGCAGCATGCAGATCTGGGTCCACATCCAGCCAGGGATGGAAATTAAGCTGAAAGGAAGCCTGAGCCTGTTACCAGTCAACAAATATACATTTGCACAGGGCAGACAGAGGTGTCCTCAGCCTCCTCCATCATCCCGTCTCCATTTAGGGCGAGTATGAGAACCAGTGGCCAGTTGTTGCAGCTGGAGAACTATTTCAGCAGCCAACCCTGCCTATGTTCTCCCAACCATTACTTTCCTATCCAAGGAATCTCTAGCAATGAAAGAGTGGAAGTAAGGGTATGAAACACTTTGAAGTTGAATAGAAGGAGTATATAGCTACAGAGTTCTCCAGAAAGCATCTGGGATTGTTCTACACTAGCAGTTGGGTGTGCTGCAATGCTACAGCTAATAGTGAAGCTGTTGCATCTCTAATATGCTGAAGGAACCTGAAGGCTTGGGTTCTAGGAAGCCATCAGAAACAGAAAGCACCAAGAGCCTAAAGGGAGCTAATGTTTCCCTGCTTTTTCTCTCTTATAAGTCACAGGCAAACTTATAAGACGCCTTCTCTTCCCAGGGGTCTTTTCCCCCAGAGCTGAATCTTTGCTTGTGATTCCAACCAGGAGTCCAGCTAGAAGGGATCTCCTGAAAGCAGGATAGGAGTTGTACATGAGACTAGTGGCATTGTGTGGACAGAATGTGTGCTTGATTCTATTTATTGTTTCAAAGAAGATAAAGTAATTCCTAGACTATAAAGACAGAAAGTCCTGCAGCACCGTAGATTATACCCAATCATCACAGAAAAATATCCACAAGGTGGCAAAAATGAGCAGTTTTCAGATAATGGAATAGCTTCTAAATGGTATTGAAGTTTTCCTGTGTTTTCATACCCACCGTTGGTATTGATTTATCCCGTATGATACCAGCTTTTCGGTACTTGTACTGAGCAAATATATTGCTTTTCACACCATCCTGAGCATTTCACTTCTGTGCAATGGATGTGAGAAGAGGTTGAGCATCTCAGCAGGGCAATCAGCTCAGAGTCGTTGTGTGAATCAATACCTCCATACGGGAATGTCTAGCCTGCCACTATTGTTTCTGAGATTATAACGGCCCTCTTTTGAGCTGTTACAATCAGGTAAATCACAACAGCTACAAAAGACATGTAGAATATGGAGATGCCAATTCCTACAAACTGAGCTCTGCAGGCATGCTGCCCATCCAAATGTCAGCCAGCCCTGCTCTGTCCCTAAGTCCCCAAGCTAGAGCGAATCAGGTCTCTTTAGTACTCACACATGCATAAATAATAATAAAAAAGAAATTTTTTTTATAAAAAAAAATGCTGTTAATGTAATCCTGAAAGTTGAAAGGGTGGTCCTGGAATTTGGACTTTTGTAGTGTGACGGTGTTCCTGGTTCCGCCCACTGCCTTTATAACCTAGCATGAAGCAATTACATCTCATGCCAGAGTTTGGCAGAAGCCATCTATATGCATTTGTTGGCATCAGTAGGGAATCAGCAGGGGTATTTTAATTACTATTGTGGTGCATGTTGCGGAGCTGTAGGGAAATATGCACAGATCCCTCCCTGGTTGCTTTCAAAAATACTTATTCCTATTTCCTTTTGTTTTTACAATTTCATTTCAAAGAAAGAAAAATCAGAGTAGTGGATCAATGTGCTGAGAACTGCACAATCCAATCCATAGGTCATGTGTTTTAAGCTGTTTTGTTTTTTTAAAAAAATACTTGATAAGGCCAGCTGCTATGGCCACTTTGCTTTACGCTGTTTTCTTTCTTTATTCCTCTCGCTCTCGCTCTCCCCACCCTTTTTTCTGCTTCACTCTCTTCCCCATATTTTTCTGCTTTGGGCGCCCACTCATGAGCGCGGGCACTCGCAAACAAGCACACCCCAACTGCAGTTGCGCAACCCAGGCGTGTTTGACAGCTGCAGGATTTAAATGCCAATCAGCTCTGAAATATATTTTTCATCTAGGTCACTGTAGGTGTCTAGGTCTGCAGCAACTGGCAGAAATGTGCAGCTGCTGGCAAGTTCAGTAGCTGGAACATATTTAAGGCTAGTGCAGAGTTGAGTTACTGCAGGGCCTGCTGCACAGCTAAGCCGTGTCTCATGGGTGCAATTGTCCTCTGGCTTTGGTATTCCTTTGAGGAAATGCCATTCACGTTGTAACTGAATGGGAACAGGTCAGATGAAAATGGTCTGCAGCGACATAATTGACCCATGCATATATCTGGTGCAAGGGAACGACAGCCTTTTCCAAACACTGCTCTTGTTATCAGCATTCGTTGTTTTAGTTTAATTTTCTGGGGTGGACACACACTAGCACACACATGCAGAAGAGGCTTGCCAGGGGAGGCAAAGTTGCTATACTAGCTTCTTGGCAGCTGGGTTGCTTGAAGTGGTCTGAAGGTCAGCATAGTGCAAACACACCAGCGGAGCCAAGGAAGCTAACCTTGTCCAGAAAAATTACCCACCTGTGACCATCTTAAATATTTCTGTATTAAACAGAGCGGTGTGATGTTGGTCCATTAGACTGAATGGGTACAAAATACAGAGATAAGGACAGAAATTCAGGAGGCCATTGGAAGCCAGCAAGTCTTCTCCAACTCAGAAAGACAAATAAAGCTCACTTTTCCTTTTGAGGTGAGCTTTAATATGCCCTCAAAGGGCTTTAACCAAGACTAGCCTGGGATATTTTTTTCTCTAAATCAAAGATTATGAGTTGGCCAGATTGCATGCTAGATAGGATGGCTGTTTCCTAAGAGGCCTACAGCAGGCTTCCATTTCCAATCTTTTCTTGACTCACAGTGGTTCTGTGAAATTCTGCCCCCTTGACCCATAGCATCACGGGGAGAAAATATCCCCACAAAGGGAACAAAGGGAAATACTAGACAAAATCAGAAATAATGTGTTTAGCATGAGGCAAAAAACTTTACTAGTATCCCTTCCCTTCCTTAGCCCATGAGAAATTAGGCTAAGATGTTTTGGGACATGAATTGATGGATTCATTTCAAGGAAAGGGGAACCATTTCAGAAAAAGGGAGAAAGAAATTTAGTCACCTAAGTTGTATAGGTATTCCTAACATAAATGTTATAAGGAGCATTCAGAAATTTCATAAAGCTCAGTGAAGCTTTCCAAGTTCTTTGTACATTATTTGTGAGGAATGTGGACTGAGGTTTTGGCTCAGTAGGGCTGTTCAGGAGAGATTCCTCTATGCATATATGCAATATGTGGTGGGGCAGCCAGATAGCACATCCTGACCCTGACAGCCATGCACCTACTGCTCTTGCCCCTGATATCCACTCATTGACAAGGGAGGGCCTATGTGCTTAGAGCAGCAACTTGGCCCGACAGGCCTCTCCATATTTGTCATCCCAAACATGCCTTGTTAGGTTGCCATGTGGGAAAAGTCACCATATCAAAAGGAAACGTGAAAACTAAGCTTGAACAGCCCTTCAGGTCACCCATTATGGTTATGGCAGACCATTATGGGTACGATGGGCATATGATTATTTGGCTTTTGTTTGTGTGACAGAGAGTGTATACCTCTTAGAATGGGATGGATGGTTCATTAAGATTTGGGATACCATCCTTCACATGGGCTTCTCAAATCCCATTGGCTTCAGTGGAATCCAAGCAGGCAAAGTTTGTGTGGGATTGCTGCCTAAGGGAGCAATCCTAAAGCAATATCTGCTGGGATAATCAGGCTAGTATTCAGCAGATCTCTGGCTGAGCCAGGAGGTTCCTGGTGCAGCCAGGCTTGTTGCTGCTGTTTAGTCGTTTAGTCGTGTCCGACTCTTCATGACCCCATGGACCAGAGCACGCCAGGCACTCCTGTCTTCCACTGTCTCCCGCAATTTGGGCAAACCTGTTGTCTTTGAGTTTTCTTGGCAGGGATACTGGAGTGGCTTGCCAGTTCCTGCTCCAGGTGGATAACATTTCGTCAAAACTCTCCACTATGACCTGTCCGTCTTGGATGGCCCTGCATAGCATAGCTCATAGCTTCTCTGAATTATTCAAGCCTCTTTGCCATGACAAGGCAGTGATCCAACAGCTTAACTTCCTCACCCTCAGCTCAGCTGGAGGTACGCTGGAGTATCTTCCCTCATCCTTGGCTGAACTGAGCCTGGCAGATCTTAAGCTGTAGTAAGCCCTGAAGAAAGGGCGTTCCAGGGATGTGATGTGGGAGGGACCAAAGTGGGGGGAGGACTTAGGCCAGATCCTAAGACCATTCAGCTTGGTCATGTGACCTGGCAACCCAGCATCAGTTAAGCTATAAAGGGTGGTATAACCCAAACCGTATTTTAAAGACTTGTTTCCCCTCTGCCAGACTTAGGTCAGCTCAGTAGAAAGTAGCCCCATGACTGAACGGAGTTTAGATCTAGTGTAAGTTTACGCCAGCTTCATGTATATAGGATTGCTCCCTTACAGTTGCGCTTCATAGAGGCAAATGTTTCTACCACCCTGAACATACAGCCATTTATAACATTTTATAACACTTTCAAAATTACAGTTCACCAGAAATCATCTTCCTGTAAAGGGCCAAACAATTAGGTTCTTTCTTTCTTTCTTTCTTTCTTTCTTTCTTTCTTTCTTTCTTTTCTCCTTCTTTTCCATCTCTGGAAAATGCAAGCAAAAAGAAAAGGGCTTCTGGCAACAAACCATGTAGATAAATATGCCAGACTTCTTGCAGACAGAATTGTTTAGAGAAGTGCTTTGGCTATTATAATGTTGATCTTGAACATAACAGAAACTATAGGAGAGGTACATTCATCATATAGAATTTGTTGTTGTGTGCATACAGAAATTATTTATATATATATATATATATATATATATATATATATATATACACATATATATTCTCCCTAGGCTGATATCACAAACTATATGACAGATGGGTCAAGTCCTGATTTGCAGTATTCTAACATTTGGAATAGCAAAGTAACATATTTGATAGAGCTGGCAAGTTTTTATATATGATTCAACCCAGAATATAAAAGCCACTAGAATTCCAAGTGGAAAATAATGAGCTGGAAACAATCAGAAACCACACATTTTTTTTAAAGAAAGCGAGAGATTTGAGTACATATTTAAATTGCACAAAGAATGCTATATAGCAATCCTTTTAGCCCAGAATGGTGTTATTTACTTTTTTCAAAATGCAGTCATTGCAAAACAATTCGTTTCTGTACTTTCTGCTTTTTTTCAGTTAATAAGTCTCACAATATCTAGAAGAAATCCATAGCAGGCAATATTTCTTGCCACGATATGGGTTTAAAAGGCATGCAATGCTATTTCACATTTGACACATGCAGATAAAGTTTTTTTTAAAAAAACATACACAACTAATTGACTGTACTAAAATCCTGCTTTTTGCACTTGGCTACATGAAATAACAATTAGCATTCGCACTGAATTTTAAGCATCCTAGATTGTGAATTCTTGTAGCATAGTGGAATCTGTCGACTTCAGAAAAAAATGTTTGTTGTCATAATTGTGTAGTACTTGAGTTGACGATAAGCAAAACAGCAGCTATTCCATTTGTACTTTTATCATTTCTGCTTACTTTTCGTTCAAAAGTTTTCATCTTTTTTTGTCACTGTTTATGAAGTCACATGTGTCTTTACTTTTGCTGTCTCTTTACATCATTCACGAACAGCTCGATCGTCAGTGCCCAAGCCCCCAGCTGGGCCTACTCCATCCATTCAAACGCAGACTAACATGATAAATCAGATGCTGAAAGGCATACCTAAGCAAGCACCAAGTAACCGTAATGGTTTTCCTTTCTTTTATTAAATATATCTTTCTAGTTTAGCCTTTTTCTCCTTAATGTGCTGTTAGCATAGGAGAGTAGTCTCGGCTGTAGGCTTTGAAAAAGAGAAATTTCCTAGCGCAGCGCTTCTAGTAAATAGCATTGGTTTCAAAATGTCCACCTTTTTTGTCTAGCAATGTCTGACATATGCAACATTTTCAAATATCAACGTCAGCACAAAATAACATTGTTGTTGCATAACATTTTGCATGAGATATGTGAACCTGTATGAATTAAATTAAGTATGAAATGATTGAGAAGTATGCCGTTTCATTGAGCAGTGCTCCAGTTGTCCACAATATGGTTCTCTAAAATGGAGGAGGTTATAATTTTTTTAAAAAAAATGTTGTTGAAAAGAAAATTAAGCTTGGGATGAAACTACATTTCATCTAGAGACAAATTCTTGCAGGTAAGCTTGTGGTTATATCTGCTGGTTCAGCCTCTCCCCAGGTGTGAGTGGAAGGTACAGCCCCAAAGGGATGCAGTAGCCAAGGCATTGTATAATAATAATAATAATAATAATAATAATAATTTATAATAATTTATAATAATTTATAATAATTTATAATAATTTATTGTTTATACCCCGCTCATCTGGTTGGGTTTCCCCAGCAACTCAGGGCAGCTTCCATCAAATATTAAAAACAATAGCATCAGACATTAAAAACTTCCCTAAACAGTTGTCTTTTAAAGCCTTCAGTTGTCTTTTTAAAGTCAGATAGTTGTTTATTGCCTTGACATCTGCTGGGAGGGCATTCCACAGAGCAGGCGCCACTACCAAGAAGGCCCTCTGCCTGGTTCCCTGTAACTTGGCTTCTCGCAGTGAGGGAACCACCAGAAGGCCCTCAGTGCTGGACCTCAGTATCCAGGCTGAACGATGGGGTGGAGACGCTCCTTCAGGTATACAGGCCCGAGGCCGTTTAGGGCTTTAAAGGTCAGCACCAACACTTTGAATTGTGCTCGGAAACATACTGAGAGCCAATGAAGACCTTTCAGGACCGGTGTTATATGGTCTTGGTGGCCACTCCCAGTCACCAGTCTAGCTGCCGCATTCTGGATTAATTGCAGTTTAAAAAGCAAAAAGAAAATAATCACTTAACATAATTGGATATTTAATAACAATAATTTTATTATTTATACCCTGCCCATCCAAATGGGTTTCCCCAGCCACTCTGGCAGCTCCCAACAGAACACTAAAAACAGAATAAAACTTCAAACATTAAAAACTTCCCTAAACAGGGCTGCCTTCAGATGTCTTCTAAAAGTCAGATAGTTGTTAGTTTCCTTGACATCTGATGGGAGGGCGTTCCCCAGGGGCAGGTGCCTCTACCGAAAAGGCCCTCTGCCTGGTTTATCTGGATAACCATAATGTTATTGATAACCTCTTTTATTATAACCCTCATACATACTGGGGGGGGGGGAGAGGCGTAAGTTCCCAAACTCAGTAATATAATGTGCCCTAAATATGGCGTTCTTCTACCTAACTACTAGAAGCACTGAGCACTGCACATTTTGGCAGTCCTTGTGTTTTGTCACTATTTATCTCGAGGCTCAGTGAGAGATCTGTTGGCGTTGGTGTGGGTATGGTTAGAGTTTGTTAATGCAGTCTTCCCCAGTGCTATTTTCCTAGAAAAAGAGGCGCCGGTACTCACCATGTGACAATAACTGCCTCCCTCGTTCTCTTAGAATGGCAAGGGCACCCACCTGAGTGGTGCCGGAACTGAGTTCCGGCAAGTTCCGGCTGAAAATAGCCCTGGTCTTCCCCAACCTCATGCCTTCCAGGTGGTTTGGAGTGCAGCTCCCATCAGCCCCTGTTGAAGTGGCCACAATGAGCACCGTAGTGACGCGCAAATGTAGATGTAAGCTGGTGTAACACCACTGGTGTCAACTGGGATGAATTAGCTTAAATCCTTTATTCTAACATTCCTAATTTCTGGATCAGTTTAGCTAATACTCAAAATCACAAACAGTGTTTGAGATCCCCTGCACAACCATATGTATGCATAAACTGTGAAATCAGATGTTCCCTATGCAGATAAGACCAAGATGCTGTCTCTAGGAAATGTATTTGATACCGTCTCAACTGCAAAGTAAAACAATTTGTACCGCATATTTAAATCCAAAGCTGGAGCACTGTTTTCATGGTATAACAACGAACGTGGCTTTATGGTTTGCTCAGTACTAACTACATAGCATTTTAACCCTTGCATGAAGTAGAGGTTCCTCTTTTTTTTTTTTAATTACTATTATTAATTACCCTGGGATTTTTCTTTTCTGTTGTTTCTTTTAAAAAAAAAAAAGCAACCAATCTGTTGGCCTTACATTGAGCCTATCCTGTCTCACTCCATTTTAATTCAAGTTCTTGTACTACAGAAAATGTAGGTCGGTTAGTCACACCTGCCAAAAAGCTAGAAGATACAATTCGCTTGGCGGAATTGGTAATTGAAGTCCTACAGCAGAACGAAGAGCACCATGCAGAGGTGAGCAGCTGTGGCCTAAACATTTCTGAGCAGGGACCCATTGGACCAAGTGTCATCCCTCTGCGTATTGCACCTCTAGTTATTTATGCCATAGGGTGTGAGCAAGGCAAATCCACTGTCTACCCCCCAAAATAAAACTAAATATCACTAAAAAGAAAAAATAATTTTACAGGAAAAGACCTTTAAGGCTACAGTCCCCTACGCACGTACCCGGGAGTAAAATCCTGTTGACCTCATGAGACATGCTTTTGAGAAGACGCATATAGGGCTCAACTGTAGAAGATTGATTAAACAACTATGGGCATAATTGCTTAACCATCACTTTACATGCCAGTTCAGTTGGGCTGGGGTTTAAAGAGGCAGTTCAGTTATGGATCATACCCACCAGTGGTCAGATTCTATTCTCAGGTTCTGTTCCAATGTAACATTTCGGAGAAGATTACCTGTGGAGAAATCCATGGAGAAAACATTACGTTGGAACGTAAAAACTACATGGATTTTGCAGGAGAGATCTGCAATAAGAGAATTTGATTGCTGCTCTTCCTTGCAAAAATAAAAGGAGAACAGAACCCCAAGCAGATATACTTTGCTTTCCAATATAATGTGTTTTTGCCTGGGTTACTCCACCTGGTATGCCTCAGCTTTGAAGTCAGTTTGCCACTAATAATTTTATGTTGATTTATTAAATCATTGTGGAATGCAGCAAAATTTGGCCAGTTTTCTTTACCTGCTGAATAACTACAACATAAAAGGTTTCTAATTTAAGAGGTGGGTTAAGATGAGTTGAAGTTTGAGTTTTCTTGTTGTGCAGAAGCCATATTATATGTAACAAACAGCCAATAATAGAAATTAATCAATGAATTGACAACTGCCCAGGCTAGGTCAGGTCTCTATAGATGTTCAGTTGTTCATATGCTTTAATATGCAAGGAACTAAAGCATGCATAACAGGGCCCAAGAATACAGCTTCAGTTACTATTCATGTTGCCAGAAGTCTTGGCACAACTTGTGCCATTCAGTGAGTAAGTTCTCCAGCAAAGGGAGAGCTGGTTTAGTTGCCACTCTCAAAGCTGTTTAGAATCCTGTTAGGATTCTAAAGCACACATGTATTAATCCAAAAAATGAAATTCTGACTCCTAAGTAGTCAGTGTGCATTTGCCTTCATGTGGTGCCAGGATTTCATCCCCCCATATACAGGTGCATATATGAAGTTAAATTTGCATGTAAACTCATATCCAATGTTCTTTGAAAAATGTAGTGATCTGTGATAACCTTTTTTTTATATAAACGATCCTCTTAAAATTAAGATAAAACTATCCTTTGTTTATAAATTTTAACACTGCAGCGTTAATTCCCTATTTTCTCCTTTCCTTTTCATTGACGTTTCTATATTGTATTAAATACATTTTAACATAAATAATTTCGCCATTAAAAAAAGCAACAACCATAAATCAGATGTCTAATAAAAGCAGAGTAAAATCAATTTATTTCTAGTGCGCAGCAATCCACGAGTCCCAACTAATGCCTGATTGCATATTTAAATTTCCTCCCTGTTTTTCTACTGTTCATTCAATCTTGGATGATCCTGGCAGGGGAAAGAGGTATGTGACTAAAGTGAATGAAACAAGTCACCTCCTGTCATATTTCCGTGCATGCCCTCTCGGTGCCATGTTTCCTAATGGGATCTTCCCTGGGTCATCCTTGCTTTGTAACTCTGGAGCCAAGGAATGTAACAGCAACTTCTGTCAGAACTGCTTGTGGAATTGTAGCCCTACATGGCAGGGCCAATGTGGGGGGAAATTCTCCAGCCCGTGCATGTAGCGATGGATTTATTTTTACAAGCACTGCAGTTACATCCCAACACTTGTCCTACCTGCCTGGGCTCTTTCCTCAGCCTGTTTACCTCTGTTGCTCAGCGTACACCTGATCTCTATATAGTTCCCCCCTGCTGGTAATAAAAATAAGTGCCAAACTATTAGCTAGGATAGCTATAGCCTTCCTCTGATTTTGTCCATTGTGTGTATTGTTTTGGTATATGGTATATATAAATATATATACAAAATGTACATATGGAGAGAGTGTTGATCCAAGGTTCAGGAGTGGAGCAAATTCTGCTTTCATGTTGCTGAAAGACTAGCCATGTTAATTCAGAAAGAGCATAATTCTGGGCAGCTGTGGTGGCATACCTATGGCAAATAATACTGCTTCCCACCTCACTATCTCACCTTTTTCATATACCTCGTGAAGGAATGAGAAATCGGCAATTGTTCAATAGCAAGACAATGGCAACAGCTGATACAAGTGGCCAATGGCTGTGACTTTGAGGCATAGGTTCTGTAAGGGAAAGTAGTTCACCACATGTTGAGAGCTACCACATGGAGCAATGTTGGCAAGGGACATGTCTGCAGCGACCAGTATACACGCACATGATTCTGCTAGTCCAACGTTATCCAAGTAGAATGCAAATGGACCACTGGTGAACAGCAACCACACAGGACCCTTAGCATATGAGCCCGCCTTGACTGAAAGTAGTTATCTCTTAGAGCAGAGCTGGGGAACCTGTAGCACTCCAGTTGCTCTTGGACTCCAGCTGCCATCAACCCCAGCCAGCACGGCCAGTATGCAGAGAAGATGGGAGTTGTAAGCAACAGATTCTCCATTCTGGAGGGCAACAGATTCTCCATCCTGATTTAGAGAATCAACACAAATCCATTTTGGGTTTTATAGATCAAGAAGACTGATGTGCAACAGAGCAATCCTAACCCCTGACTTGCCATGCTGAAGGAGGTTAGGATGTGGGCAGTACCTGGATCTGCTGGGATCCACTGGCAGGGTGTGGGGAGCTCTGCCACCATTGAGGTTCCCACTGCACCCTCCAAAAGCATGGTCTCTAGTGGCATCCCCACCAGCGCAAACCCTTGAAATGGGGTGTTTCAGCAAAGGGAAGAGGGTTAGCTTGGCTGGCCAAGAAATCTGCTGGATCTTAAGTCGACCCAGCTATCCACAATTGGCCTGATCCACGCTTTTCTTCTCTGCTAGCATTTGCACTGTCTCCACCCCTCCTTCCTAGCCAGGCCAGCACAAGCAACAGGGCCACAGATGCAGCAGTGGCTTGTACACTCTGTTCAGCCCTGCTGGGAATTAGGATTGCTCCGTAAAATAAGTAAGTGTAGCGTAGATTGGTGATGTTATAGATGCTATGGCCAGTTGCCTTTCCCCTTCTCCCTCCAGATTTACTGACTTTGTACCATTAAAAAGACAAAATGAAAACATGCCCTTCTCTTACTTTCCATGAGTTTTCATAGGTACTTTTCAGGTCGCTTGAGGACTTCACGCGCATCCTTACATCGCTTACTGACAACCATTTAAGACAAGCAGCATGAGCACATGGGAAGGGTATTGTAGAATGCACAGTGGATGAACACACCTGTTAATGCGCACACCTTTTAAAATTCCTTATACCAAGTGTAACTACGCAGAAAGGGAAACAGCTGTCTTGGGGGGGGTGTATTGAGAAACATTATCAGGAAAAATATTTCTTCCTAGTTCATAGTGGGTTTGTTAACAATTAGCAAGCGCACAACACTCCTCACTCTTGCCTCCCCCCCTCCAAAAAAACCCAGAGAACAGTGAATATTATCTTTAAATATGTGCTGTACAATTAATTTCATTTAAGCAAAAGGGCCCTGAACTGTGTTGTTGAACAGTTGCAAAAGCTAAAGCTCCTGTTCAGATCCCAACAGACATCTTATAGCCTTTAAGTCTATGCCATTTGTCTCATTGTTTGTAAACATTTCCCTAAGTAACAGGGCTTTTTATAGCTACCATAGGCAGTCTCAGTACTGCCATTCTCTCTCCTTATGTATGTATATGTAGGAGTATGTATATATGTATTTTACCTCCTGTGAGACATGCATATATACATGAGTTCCCATGGGTGCGGGGGGGGGGATTGTAGGTGTGGTGATATAGGGAGGATACTTCCTTTCCATGCTTGGGACAAAGAAGGTAAGTAGATGGCAAACTAAACTTTTCTTTGTTGGACTTTATTGTTGAGTAACACCATGTTACTTCTCTCGATTTGGAGAAAGAAGGAATGATATACTGTGATCACAGGGCAATAAGCTTGTCATGAATGAACAGACTTACTGAGTGCAAGCTGACTGCTACTTACAGAGTGAAAAACATTGTTCTTCAGAAATGACTGTGATCCTTTCTTCTGAATTTCTAAAGCATTAGCTCTCTTTCTCCCTTTTTCTTTTTTTAACTCATAGGTATGTTTATTATATGTGGACATTATTACTGCTGGGTTTCTTCCACCAATCCAGTGTAATTTATAACACAGTATTTTAGTCCAGAAGATAAAGCAAACCCTATAAAGATAACAAAAGCAATCGATAACCTGAACCAAACAAAGCAGAAAATTGTGAACACTGTGCAATATTTTGCCAGGGAAGAAATACAGAACTTTTTAGGATTACAATCCCTTGAAATCTCCGAAAGGAATCTGATGGGCCATTGTGGAAAGCAAAATGCTGGACTAGATGAACCTTTGGTGTGATCCAGCAGAACTCATCTGCATGAAATTTCCGTAATAACTAGTCTGTTAGAATTAAATTTCCCCTGAAAATCTGGATATGATGCAAATCAGATATTTGTGCAAATCTGATATCTGCAAAGGCGACATTAATAGAAAATAACAAAGCGATTATAGCAATTACATATAAAGTAATATAGAGCTCTTCATGTTAAAGTGTCATGGAACTATAATACTATATAGAGATTCAAATTTGTATAATCTTAAACCCTCGCACCATGCCTTGATATTTCATACTATGGATCCCTTGGCACATATCCACATAGGAGTTTTCTGTGGGAACCAGGACAAAAAAACCAAAAAGTATCTGAACAAAGAGAACCCCTCAAGACTTCCTGTTAAAAATTAATATAATCCATGTCATGGTGCACTGCTTGTAGTAAAAAAGAATGCCTGAGTAGGTTAAGGAATAGAATGTGAAAGTTGGCAATTTGGGCCCTTCAGTGAATCATTCGAATGTTGATTATAAATTTCTGTTAACGTCTTGAAAATAATGCATTGCAAAACAAAGTAGGGGTTCAGTCCATGTATTCATTTCTATTTGAACCGTTTCCCCCATCCACTGATTAAAATATACCATTGCAACTGACATGATTAGTCACTAACAATTTCTGTTCAGTTGTATGTACTTACTCATTTTATGCACAGTGTTTCTTAGCCACCTTCCAGCAAAAATGTCCACAAAACATTTCTAATTGAAGACATGTCTAACTGAAACAGTATAAAACAATCATTTAAAAGTACATAAATCAGCAATTGGAAATCTGCTGTTAACTCCAGAAATGACTGGCAGAATAAAGAGGTCTTCATCTGCTTCTGAAAAGAGCTTGGAGAAGAATACATAGATAGTACAAAACTAAGACATTCTCAAAGTAGGCCCAATGGATTTAAGCAGTGCTTTTTTCTGTAAAAAAATGTTTAGGAGTACTCTCATTTTCCTACTTATACTGAAATACTGCCCCTCAATGAGGCCAAACTTAGAATCACAAAATGTTTAGGGCTATGTGTACCCCTGCATTCCCCCAGGAAAAAAAAGCACTGGATTTGAGTCAGTTGTGGTTTTCTTGGTCCTTGATTTCAGTGGGTCTACTCTCTCTGAGTATGACCTAGTTGGATACAAACCATAGAACTCTCAGGGAAGCACATTCCATAACTCTGGGGCCACCACACAAAAGGCACTGCTCCTGTCGGATTGACAGTGTCACCTCCTCAGAGGATGGAACACAGAGCAGGACCGCATTGGCAGATTTTAAAATGGCTATTTAATCAAATATACTTAGCCTTTTCCTCACTTTCAAGTCTAACTTTTTTTTTCCCCTTGGTAAATGCTAATGACATTTTTTTACCTTGTATAAACACTAAGCTGTTGAATAGTTTCCGTATTGCCTAACAGTTACTGCACAAGGTCCTGTTGACAACTCCACTCATACTGCATGTTCCTCAGCAGAAGTGATTTTAAACACGCATGCATGTGTTCCAAACACATTCACATCTGAGTCATGTATGATGTGAATGTCACTTCAGAAAAGCTGTACAGTGAATTCTCGAGGACCCATGCGCATGACAAAAGAGTTACTTCACTGATATTTCTTGGTTTTCAACTTTAGATTTATTTCCTGCTGTAGGCACACCCTGGCTTGATGCTTGATGGTTCTTCTAATGCCAGCCTTCTAAAACTGGGTGGTAATTCTTCCATTCTAAGTGGGGCAAACCATCTTTAATTACTTTAAAACTTAAATGAGTTAAATTAAGGTAGGGATCTTTTTTAATTGACTGGTTGACTTTGCATCGTTAATGTGAGATGTTTTAGGGCCTGTCAGTTCCCGTGCAAGTGCTGTTCTCACATTGCAGTGGTCAGTCAGATTCTAGATGGATTTTTGATAGCATCGTAGGAAAGAAAAGGAGAAAACCCACAAACACAGTGAAGAAACTCCCAGATGTTTTATATTTTAGACAAAGAACTAGTTTACCCCTCTAGTAAATAGCATGATCTGAAAGGAATTGAATGGGTTATTGTAAACTGAACACGCATGCATCCTCTGTTGCATTACAGATATGTAGAGGAAGTATACAGATCTGATTCAACGCTCCTGGAGAAGTTCCTGCCCAAAAGTAGCAGGGGCTTGATGGATACACCATATCTGCACTATGCTAGCATTTTGTACTGCTGTTCTCTTTACAATAAAGCTAGTTTCCAGTAGGATCCCCATTAGTAGCTGTTGTTTTCAGAATGCCTATTACACGTGCGAAAATGCACTGTGGTTTAGGATATCACTAATACTTCTTTCACTTTTTCCCCCCTACTCCATTTAAAGGCCTTTGCTTGGTGGTCAGATTTAATGGTTGAGCATGCGGAAACCTTCCTTTCCTTGTTTGCGGTGGATATGGATGCTGCACTAGAGGTCCAGCCCCCAGATACCTGGGACAGCTTTCCACTCTTTCAACTTCTAAATGATTCGCTTCGTAGTGACTGTATGTATTGTATTTGGCCATTTAATGTTCCTTCTCTGATAGAGCAAAACAGTTGTTTTCTGGTTCTTTGTGGAATAAAAGTGGCCTTTGATCATTCGTTTGACTCTCAGTGGTTTTGAAAGAAAGGCATTATTGTTTATTCATACTCAGGAAACTATGTACCTTACATATGTAAACTCCTGCACAAAGACAGTATCAAACCTTTCTGTTGCCTCATTGAAACCAGCTTATAAATGAATAACACCAGCCAGTTATGCAGTTGGTTGGTGGTACTTGTTAGCAATGCTTTTTATTAGCATGACTGTGTTGAGGCCATCAATTTCAGTAGGTATACTCTGAGTAAACCTTAGCTGAATACGACTCTGTATGCATAATAAATGCAAGGGAGAACCACATGGGCCACTGCAGAGTTCTTTGAAGTTTCTACTTCAGTTGCTCATGCAACCAGAAAAAGAAGTCATGTTTCAAAGAGAAAATCAGCTTTGCTCTGTAGTAGCATGGACAGCTGTAGTGAAAACTTCAAAGAAGGAATGTGCAGAAGTTTCTAATGCATGTGCAGATCGCTGTGTTGGGTTTTTTTAGTTTAGTTTTGTTTATTATGGCTATCGTATCCTCCTTCCAATTTCTTCATGGCAATAGCTCATTAATGTAAGTTAGTGATTCCCAGCTGATGGATCAGAACAACCGTATTTTTCGCTCTATAAGACGCACCAGACCACAAGACACACCTGGTTTTTGGAGGAGGAAAACAAGAAAAAAAATATTCTGAATCTCAGAAGCCAGAACAGCAAGAGCGATCGCTGCGCAGTGAAAGCAGCAATCCCTCTTGCTGTTCTAGCTTCTGGGATAGCTATGCAGCCTGCATTCGCTCCATAAGACGCACACACATTTCCCCTTACTTTTTAGGAGGGAAAAAGTGAGTATTATAGAGCAAAAAATACGGTATCTTGTTAGGATGGGGAGACTACAACCCTCCAGATCCTGTTGCACTACAATTCCCATCATTCCTGACCATTGGCTATGCTGGCTGGAGCTGATGGGAGCTAGAGTCCTGCACTGTCTAAAGAGCCACAGATTCCCAAACTCTGATCTAGGTTGTGGGAACCTACAGGCAGAGTGTGTCGCACATTGCGTGGCAAAAAGCTGTGAGTGGGATTGGTGTCTGAAGAGGGTTGAAAGGTGAATCTTAAATAAAGACAAATGTCTGTGAAATAACATTTGAGCTTGCATCTTACAAATTTCATTATGAGCACTGGATGCAAGCCTAAGGACATTCTATACCACGAACCTCAACCCATTTAAGACTGCAGTTAAACCCTATTTAATACAGTTGGGTTTACTACCAAGCAGACCTACATCAGGTTGTGTTGCACATGTTGCAGTTTCCCTTCAAGGACACGTAGAAGCCGTAGTTCCGAAGAGCAGGATGCAGGGATTTTTCATGGCATTTTCCACACTCATAAAAAAACTACAGTTCCCATGATGCCTTCGTATTGAGTTTATATCTGTTGTTTATATGGGATCAAAGATCCAAGGATTTAAAGTGACGCATCTAAGGAAGTCTTAATCGGTACAAAGCATCTTCAGCATTTTGTACCCGGTACTAAGAACACAACTGTTTTGCTAATACCTGTGTTGCCACTAATGAGTATGATTTTATTGTTTGCTCGTTTGAAGAAAGATGGTAATATTGCAGTTACTAGCCTCATAAGAATCACAGAAATGTAGAGTAGATGGTTTGGTAGCTTTTGTTTGGCAGGACCTTTTGTATCTGAATTGTTTTGCCCTGTAAAGTATTGTTTTGAGCTCAAAAATTTATACTGTGTGATAAATATGACAGACTGGGTTGCTGCGAAAAACTTCTTACCATGCTTTTATTTATTTATTCTAGATAACTTGTGCAATGGAAAATACCACAAACATCTTCAAGACCTGTTTGCCCCACTTGTTGTTAGATATGTCGATCTCATGGAATCCTCAATTGCACAGTCAATTCACAGGGGATTTGAGCGGGAGTCATGGGAGCCAGTAAAGTAAGGAAACCTCCTTTGATACAATTGGAGTTTTCGGGTACAAGAGGACTCATACGCAGATGAATTAGTAAAACAGTAGATGCTCTGTGAATGTTTTTTGTTTGGGTGCAAAAAATATAAGGTCTTGAAAGAGAAGTCCACTGGTTTTATGGAAGACTTTATAGATACTCTGCGGTATATTATGCATTGTTAATTTTTAATTATTTGCATTCTGGAATGCAAAGGTAGATCATGAGTGAAAGTTCTCTCATTTGTCTCTTTTCGCTCTTTATAGCCCAACTATTGAACACTTAAGCATAGTGCTGTGTATTTCACTAAGCGATACTAACCACTTATGATATGACATAGGAAAAGCTGAATCATGGGTCAGCTGGTGGTTGTAGCTTCTTTCCATTAACTCTTGCTAGTGCTTGGGACAAGTGGTAGGATTCGCCTTGCTGCTTGGAAGGATGAGGAAGATGGCCAAGTCACTCAGGGCTGAGATAATTCTTTTCAGAGTATTCTTTGAGTTGATAGACAGGGCCAGTGACATGGTTCCTTGCCACCTGGCTCTTGGCCTCAGCTTGCAGATAATGGCATTCCTGCAGGTGATGTGGGACAAAACTGCTAAGAAGCAGCTCCTACCCCACTGCCAGTAATGCATAAATGAACCTTACATCTAAGACTCAAGCCTAAATCCAGGTACTCAAGAGTAACTAAACTAGTTTGTGCACCTGAGCCTTATGGTTCTAACCTGCAACACTTATTTTCCTTATGAGAGAAGTAGGGGAAAACTTATTCTTTTCCATATTCAGTTAAGGCTGATGCCTAGGTTGGGTTACAAATGCATTATTATTGTTATTTTTGTTGTTGTTATATCAAAAATGTGATGGTATGTAAAAAGCCTGATCTTAGACCTGATACCATTGAGTGGTTCTCTAATAACTGTCGTGTTCCCAGTACTCATGTGAACTGACTCTGAGTTTCTTACTGGGAAGCAATTTCTACTTTTGACCTACCATCAAGCAAAAAGCATTCAGAAAAAAAGATGGAAGCTTTCAGGGAAATTTGCCCAAAGGTGGAATTGCGTGTTACTTGCCAAGACATGTAATGAAATGGTGAAAACCACCTCTAAGGGGCAAATGTGGGGAGGCTCTTTTCACCAAAGAAAACTGGTTCTTGTCTCAAAACATGTTTGGAAAATACATTAATAGTTGCACCATAAAAATTGTGTTTTACATTTTATTTTAGGCAACAATACTGAAACATATACTTGAGAAATAGTGCACTTTGTAGTTTTAAATGAATTTAGATTTTATTTTATTTTAACATGCCATTCGGTCTATTAGGTCCAAGCCAGAGTCCACAATTTATTTATTCCACATTAGTTCCATGATCTGCATAATTGAGTTGTGGTTTGCAGTCACTTTTTTTTCCCCCTGCACATGTTCTCTTTCTTATAAAAGTCTGCTGCTTTTGAATAGTAATCTCTGTTTCTAAATTAATTCAGGGATATTTAATTGTATTACAGTCGCTTACCTTGTGCATGAAGATCTATTGATTTTAGTGGTAATGTTGTGCAGGAAAGCTGTGCAGGGCTTTCTCTTTATATGTTATCTTTAAAAGTTGTATAAAGGTGGATTTTTTTAGAAATGCCCTTCAAGCCTAACATGGCCACACTCCAGTAGCAGCTGGCATATTGAAGTGCCATTGGTTTCAGCCAGAGACTTGAGGATGTAGTTAACTCTCCTGTTAAATTCTAAGGGAATTAAACGTGTGTCTTTGGCTGAATCATGCCACGTGGTGCAGGCGGTGGAGGGATTACACTCGTCTATTTATACCAATCTTTTGTCAACTTCACTAAATTCTTACACTGGATTTGTATTTAAGGGTATGTGCCATTTTTGATTTGCAAACGAAAATGTAAATTCATGAAGACTTTGTTGAATTTTGAATATGCTGGTGAAAAGAGAGTGATCCAAATCAGAAACAGGTGGTGCTGCTTGATGGGGAGAATGGTGCCAACAAGTGGAAGAGGAACATAGAAGCTGCCATATACTGATTTGAACCACTGGTCCATCTAGCTCAGACACCAGCCATGGTTCTCCTGGACTTCAGACAGCAGCCTCCCCCAGCCCATAACTGAAATATGAAATAAAGCAATTGCAGTAAAACAACATGGCAATTAAAACGGGAGACACCAAAGGACACCAAGGAGTGCAGATCTTTGGACTGGCCACAGAGCACTGCCACCAGACTGCACACATCTGGGCACTCTAGTTGTGCCCTAACAAACTTGGCAACATTGCAGGCAATTCTGGAGCACACCTCACAGATCTTACATGCAGTCGCCTAAGCCATCTTCGGCTGGCCCTGGTGATTCCCAGGCTGTTTACTCTGGATGAGTTCTGCAAGCCAGTAGAGTTGTCTACTGCAGGAGATTCCAGACTGCTTTACTTTTGCAAGCAGTCGTCCTATTTCATTACATCTTTGAGAAGAAAAGGCTAAGGAGTAAACCCTACACAAATCCGGAGTCTCAAATATTGTTGAATGGCATCTTATACTCCTCTTTCCGGCAACTCCTGCAGCCAAGCTGGTGCCAAATGCATTGCTCTGCTTTCCTTTAGACCACACTGGCGATGCCAATAAGAGGGTCTTGTCCTCTGGTCACCCCTGGACCTCCATACACACTGCCCAGGCTTGTGCCCTGGACAGATCACTTTGGTGCTGCTAATGCAGCAAAAACAACACAGGAGGCAGCAGTTATGATATACTGGTCTCTGCAGCCATAGCAGGCTCTATCATTCTCCAGCAGTCTGACTTCACCCCTGGAGGCGCACTCCATTGTCTCTCAAGACAGACAGGTGCCAACAACAACAACAACCTGTTCTGAACATCATTAAGAAGTCATCCTGTCTTTCAGGAGGATCCACTCAGCAGCCATTTACTCTTCTGACATAGGAAGAAGGGGAGCAGGATGGACTGCCTTTTCTCCTTTCAGGACTCAGCTTGCCATATCATAGCATGTTGTGTAGGAGGAGCTTTATTTCAGTCAGAGTTCTTCCCACCTACCACTGAGACAAAGACTCAGAATCCCGTTGCTAATTACAGTGGTACTTTGTACAGAGAGGCTGCCTCCCCTGCTCTTGGAGTCCAGCCATAGACTGAATGCTGGGATGAGGGACCTGGGGAAGTCCAGATGTCATTGGACTCCAGCTCCCATTAGTCCCAGACAGCAAGGCCAGTAGGTATGGTAGTCCAAGAACTTTTGAAAGGCCACAGATTCCTCATCCCTGGTGCAATCACCATAAGCCAATGATTGGAAGCCACTGCTTTAGCATATCTAGGGTTTTCAGCCTTAGTTAATAACAAAGCTAACAATGTGACCTCCATTCAGTGTAAATTATTATCAGCAAATATTCGCTTCCCATTCGAGAGAATTGGAGAAAAGCTTTCAACTTTATCTGGAAGAGAAAGCAAGAGATGCATATGTCTCACGGAGCCTTCTGCTATCTTGCTTTGAATCATTAGGTCAAATTGTGTGGATGGAATCTCATTACCTCTCGCAGGCCAAGAAGTTCTATCACAACACAGAGTCTTTAGAATAGACCTTTTGACATGCCTGCCTGCAAATCAAGGTTGAAATATATGGCACTTTATTTAACCTAACCAGATGGCTCTATAAGAGATTGTAGATTTTTTTAAAAAAATCCATTGCAAAATGCTGCAGAGCACCTTTGAAATTGACTCGAGCCATACATAGAGATAAGCGTTGAAAGCAATGAAGAGTCCCTACAAATGCTGTATAAATATGCCTCTCTTTGTTTTATTTTATTATTGCTATTATTTTACTCATTCTGCAAAAGCTGCAAACCTTATCAAGATGAGTCGTCTTGCTTTTTGAAAGGTTTGCACAGCTTGGTTACTGTGGACAAAACCATGCAGGGGAAATTAATCGAAGCAAGGCAGCAACCCTAACACAATTTTCCAAAACACTGAATATGCAAGATAAATCTATTCTCTGGAGATTAAACGCAGACAGTCACATGAGGTAAGGGATCAAAGCAACAGCACCTTTGGACTCATTGCTTGATGAGCTCCATGGTATTCAGCAACCACCCAGATATCAATGCACTGAGGAATTTGGTCCACAGAACTTGGCTCATCTGGAGCAAGGTCACAGTACACAGGTCAGCTACCACACGAGAAAGGGTAGCAGGACAAGCATGTTAGCTCCACCCCCATCCACATCCATTTTCATCAGCTGCCTTGAGTTGGAAGGTGACTTTCTGCAGCAGAGAGCCTCCTGTATCTATGCGTGCTTCCTGTGTGTTTTGGGGCACAGAGCAGGTAAAGCTAACATACTTGTTCTTGCTGGAGCCCCCTCACTCACACCTACATACAGGGCAACTTGCCTGTGTACATAATGCCTGAATAGGGCTTGTGTGCCCTTTACAGGAAATCATTTAAGAAAAATGCATCATTTTCATTAATACTGTACTTTCATGCAATTTGATGTCATTGTTAAGAGTAATGACTACCAAAGAAATAAATTTTAAAAATTATAAAGCAAAGTTCAAACCTGGGGGGGGGGGAGGATAGGCTGTAGGCCCTGAGAAAGAGAGCATCAGTACTCACCAAAAAAGCCTTTCTCATATTTCGTCCAGCACATGGTGCCCAGAACTTTCCATATACCACATTTTTTCGTCTATAACACACCCCAATGTATAAGACGCCCCCTATTTTGGGGGTCTCAGATTTAAGAAAATGGGGGGAGATGGGAGATGGTCCCATGTATAAGACACCCCCTGATTTTTAACATTTTTAGGGGGGGACCTAGTCTTATACATGGAAAAATACGGTATCTCTGAGGAGACCATATGTAATTGGTCTCCCCACATCTGGGACTGTAAGGTGGTCCCTGCGCCAGCCTTCCAACAGCCTTCGGAATTGGAAGTAATTGCAGGGGGCGGGGAACCGGAGGAATTTACTAAAGATGGTGGTTGTAGCTACATGCAAGGACATGGTTGTAGTGGCTAACTCCCGGTTCTTAAGGGATACAAGGTATGGCAGGACCTCTCATGCCTGAGGGGAGTCTGGGCCCACCCCGGCATGAGACCTAAAGGCTTCAAAGGAAGACGATGCCCTGGAGTAAGCTTGGAATGTGGAAGGCGCAATGGACTGTAATACTCCCTGCATCACACCGTGCCTCCAAGTGCCCACAGGTCCTCAGGAAACGGCCCTGACTCCAACTGAGCCCCGGGTGCCAGAGCTCAAAAGCGATCCTCCTGAAATTGAGACAGTGTCCGCTGTGCTATTACCGAGCCCTGGAACAAAACTGGCTGAAAAGGAGATGTTAGCCAGCTGGAGCACAAATGCCCATAACAACCTCAGGTCCAGCCAGAAGGACAGCTTGGCCAGAACCCTCACCACCACTTGATTGTCAGACCCTGAAGTTCCGGCATTCCTCAACCCAGATATGTACAGCCACCAGGATGGGGAAGAATTCTAGGAAGGTAAGGTCGCATGTGATCCTTTCTCCCTCCAATGAGCAGGCCATGGCTGGGAGCACCAACAACCCTTGAAGTAGACCCCGAAGCCTAGGCTGCTGGAGGCATCGGAATGGGCCTGGGAATTGTGGCGAGTGACCAATAGAACCTGCCAGAAGGAAACCTCATTGTATGCTTGCAGGAATACCGACCACACAGCTGACGGTAAGCAGTCCTTACCTTGCTCCCTCATGGAAGTCAGTGGTCGTTCTGGCTGCCTTGCCCTCCCCTAGCAGTAGCCAAGCTTGCTGTCGGCTACGCACAAGCAAGCACAGGACCCATATCTGCCCCATGGGTATTAGACAATCTGCATCACAATTTGACTGCAGCACAAGGGATACTTTTATAAGAGAGAAATGTGTGCAGTGATATTTAGAAGCATTGTCATTTTTCACGCGTGCCGTTCTGTGGCTCTAGTAACACCCAGGTGCTATTACTGTTAGGTGCAACTCCGATAACTTGGCTGAAACTTCAAATCAGATAATTAGATGTGTAAATAAGATCAGTTGCCCCTGCCAAAAAAAAAAAAGTCCAAATAGAGAAGCTCCGAAATAGACTTTGCTTACATATACTGCAGTATTTTAGTTTACTGTGAAAAAGAAACTGAGTTGTAATATGGCTTTTAAAAGAAATGGAATAAAAAGGTATGTGTGGACACAGCACCATATAACAACATTGCATTAATACTTGACTGCGAGGGAGGAAAATATTTTATTAATAGTAAACCTCTTGGGTGATACCCAACATTACTCATACTCAGAGTATACCCATTTAAATCAGTAAGTATGACTAATATTGCTTGTCACTGTAAAACTACAGTAATGCACGTTTTATTAGTTGAACACTGAATACCCAGTGTCTTTTAAATATTATTATAAGCATCTTTTTTAAAAAATGTATTTATATGTGATTGACAAGCTTAAGTTGCTTTTCTTCATGAATTTACATGCCTTCAATTAATTTCTTAACATTTGATGTCCAACTGAATATGCCTATCAATCTTGGAATTTGTAACAGATTCTCAGCCATTCTGAGAACTCATTTCCAATTTGGATTAAGAGGCATTCATTTGCCTGTGTTAAAGGGTTATGCAATATTTTAGGTTGCAAACAAATTGCAAATCGGCATATAATTATGAAATAAGCAGGTCCCACTGAAAAGTCCATAATTGCCTTCTGGATTGCAGCCTTAACTAGAAAAATAAAACCACCAGATTGGAGGCAACAGTTCCATTAATTAAAACACAGTGGATTGGATCCTTACTTAAGAGTAGACCTCATTACAGTCAATGGGACTTAAGTCAGTCATGAGTATCATAGGTCCCATTGGTTTCAATGGACTACTCTAATTATGACAAAGTCTAGATCTAGCTGTATTTAAGAACATATCTCTTCTTTCCCCCTTTCATGGGTGCCAGAGGAAGGCCTCAAGATTTCCATTGTACTCATCGGTGTCTTGTTGGTGACCTAAGGTGATATCCAACTAAGTCGTACTACTAATCAATTTCAGTGGGTCTACTCAGAGTATCGCTGGATCTCATCCTTCCCTCCACCCATATGCCAAACCTTGCTACTCTATTATAGTTGAAGCAGAAGGGATTTTTCACTTGGTGGTGACTCAACATTCTGCATCTGGAATGGTTTGAAAACATTGCATCCTATTTACATGGAGTAAAAGCAACACAAATACATACCTGGGCAAAAGTGGCTTGGAAAAACAGCCGAACACACAGAGGTTCACTGCACAAAAAATCTAATTCAGTACCAGTTTTGTGTCAGTGTCTGTATTCAAATACATCGGCTGGGATCCAAACAAAGAATAGGTGTGCACAGAGCAGAATCATAGACGCACAACCAGAGTTTTGCTTTTAGGTTTCCACGGAACGTTTTCACATAGGCCTGTCCTTTGCACATGCATACCACTTCTTTGAACCCTTAGCCTTAGATGCACTTTCCCTGTGACATCCCACTTGAGATTATACTAAAATGTGGGCTGTTTAATACGGCTGTAGCCAGTGTGCTGCCCTACAGGTGTAGGAGCAGCCAGCACGGAGTGATGATGCCACACTACTGCCTTCCTGAGAGTGGCATCATTGTGGCTTACCAAGGTTAGAAGCAGAGCAGGACGGTGGCAAGGTCAGTGCTTTGCTGGTGCAAGCTGCCGCCTCGATGTTGCTGCCACCCTGCCCAGACCGGTCATGGTGAGTGGCAGCGTTGCCACTGTCGGGAGAACAATGGTGTAGCGCCATCCCACTGTGCCAGCCTTTGCTGGCTGTTAGGCTACAATTCTCATGATCTCTGACATTTGGCCTCTAGCTGTGGTTGATGGGAGTTAAAGCCCAACAACTTCAGGAGGACACAGCATTGGCTTCCTGTGGTGTCAGTCACATTTTGGCATGGGACAAGGAGATGATGCCAATCAAAAATAAAAGAAATTGATATGCAAAATGTTGACCACCCTCGCATACCAGTAAATTTCTCAAGTGTACAGTTCTTTCTATGACTTTAATCTGATCGCTGGGATTTGCTTTCATAATGAAACTGCAAGGAATTTCTGAATTAATCTTGCTCTGTTGTGGGTGGTATATAATTGTATGGAGAAGAGTTTCATTTCTCTTTAAGCTGGGCAGATGGTAGTTAAATCATTTTGCTTTTTATATATAAAAAAATGAATGATATGAGAGTATATCTTTCTTACTGTCATCTCTGGAATATGTCTGCTATAACCAGCTGTCCTCAGTGAGCATTGTTTATGTCTAAAATGTTTGTTTCCTGTTGAGAGCATCATAAAAATCCTCAGAGAGTGAATTTCTAGGTACCAAAACTGCAAGATGTTTTCACTCGTGAGGTCATTATTCTGGTCACATCTGTTTCATCAGATGAAGCGTCTACAGTCACTAACCCTCCCGTGTGTATTTTTATGGAATATGTATTTTATTACATGATAATGTCTTCAATAGAGAGAGTCAGTCAAATCACATTTCAGGTACCAGGCCTGCTGGAATCATAGCTCTCATTGTAGTGATAAACTTTTATCTAGGCTCCACTGCACCACTTCAGATGAGTACATGACCGAATGCTTCTCTATACAAAAAAATGCCCCCCTCTCCAAGTAGTTATCATAAAGCAGGGTTTCAGCCTAGCTTTCTTCCTGGTTTGTTATATACAGGGGATTTCCTGGCATGGAGGAGTATTCAGTTATGTGAGCCACTTCCTGCAGTCAAATGCTGCTGGTCAGACATGGTTTTTACCACTCCTTTGGGAGCCAGGTATTAGGCTAAGAGGTTGCACTTGCTCATCAGAGTGTTCTTGTTTGGTTTTTTCCTCCAGTAGCCCCAGAAAACTTATCACCTTGTTGTCAATTAACATTATTAATTGGGAATGGGATCATGAGATCATAGAATTGTAGAGTTGGAAGGGACCCCAAGGGTTATCTGGTCCAACTTCCTGCAATGCAGGAATCTCAGCCAAAGCATCCATGACAGATGGCCATCCAACCTCTGCTTAAAAACCTCCAAGGAAGGAAAGTCCATCACCTCCTGTGGGAGTCTGTTCCCCTATAGGACAGTTCTTCCCATTCACAGCAGGGGCTTCTAATTTTGCTCTAGAGGTTAGCCGATTCCATATTTAAGTCATGGGGAATATATGAGAATAATGGGTGGAAGTCAGCGCAGCACTAAGGAGCTTTTTCCGTCAGTGCAAACATTTATGATTGCCGCATGGAATTATCTCCCTCTCCTCCCCACTGCGTACTGTCCTGGCAGTTCTCCTGCCCCTCCTGAGCAGATTTGGAGTAGGTGAAGCTCCCTTTCACTAGTGGGAATCCTTGTGTTGGCTTTCACTAGCAGAACTGATTAGCTGAATGCACATCACGCTGAAAAAATGTACCCAAATCTCATTGTGTCCCAGAGCACTAAAAAGTGCTTCTCTATTATTACTACTGCTGCTACTACTACTATTACTATTATTAATCATATATGTATGTTACTATTGCTAATCCTGATCTGCAGTCTGGGGCTGAAGTAGGTTTAGAACTCATATTTCAAGTCTATAGGGTAGCAAATCCTCAATCGTACAAGCTCATTCCTTCAGGCATTCGTTTTGTCACTAGAATTAGGAACGAAAATGTGAGTATAGATTGCATAACAATCCCCAGAAAAGAAAAGAAAAATTAAAGATCCACAGCCCTGCACATATTTAATTTGGGAGTAAATTTCATAGAATACATTACAACTTATATCTGAGTAGACATACATAGAACTGCAGCATAAGGATGCAATCCTTGGCACATTTATTGGGAGTAAGTCCTGTGAAATCAGCAGACCTTAGCTCTTGTTTATATTCATAAAACTAGACTTCATGGATGTAATCCTAGACCCCCTTACTTGAAAGTAAACTCTGTTGAATTCAGAGGGACTTACTCCAGAGTAAATGCACACAGGATTGGGATGAATAGTTTTTCTCCAGTCTAGAAGTCTGCTGTAATTTCTCACGCTACTGGAAAATCAGCCTTGGATTCCTGAAGCCAGTTCAATCAGAAAACCCTATGCAAATCCAGAGTGGAGTCTCTAAGATGGTTGGATGGTGTCTTGTACTCCTATTTCTGGCAACTTCTGCAACCAAGCTGGTGCCAAATGTATTTCTCTCATTTCCTTTTCCACATCAGCTGCTGGAAAATCAGCCTTGGATTCCTGAAGCCAGATCAGTCAGAACATTTACAAGTCTCCCTGGGTTCTGGTGGCTCCACAAGCTTCCCCTACCCTCTGTGCCACAGGCCAGGAGATCTCTGCACCTGCTTACAAATCCCCTAAGGAGGCTTACAAATCCCCTATAGTTCAGTTCCGCTGTGGACAGAACCACACATGCACCACCCAATTCTGTTTTGAGCAGAGTTTGGTGATAATCGCTATCAACGAACAATAAGTAACTTTCTGTGACTGCCAAAGATAACACATGCATGTAAGGATTCTCTGTTCACTTGGATGGGAAAGACAGCTTTGTGTGTGCATTCCCACTCAACTGAAATAAATGGGAAATCCTGCTTTAAGTATAGGAGCTCTCATCAAGTTCTTATGGCCACATAGAAACATAGGATCAGGGATTTATTTGTGTATGCCCAAATTTAAGGTTGTTGAGCTATTTTTAGTACTGCCCAAAGTTCTTGAGCTTTTTGTCAAGATCGTTTTTGAGCTAATTTTTATGTAAAATCTGCAAAAACTGCATTACCGACCTGGGCTGCCATGTGTCCAGAATTTCCCAGTATTCTGGATATGTCCGGGAAATCCTGGACATATGGCAAACCTACTCAAATTGTAGGAAGTGTTTGTTTCAGTCGCTGAGAGTTTGAATACTGTCCCCTGAGTCCGTAACAAAAAAATGTATTTATATGGAGAAAGGAAGTTCAAATTCGATATTCATTGGCTATTCCTATTTTAAAAAAACAAACAAACCATCATTTAAAATAATATTCCTCTTGAAACTTATAGTGCAATCCCTATGCATATTTACTCAGAAGTACGTCCCGCTGTGTCCAATGGGGCTTACTCCCTAGTAAAGTGTATATGGGACTGCGGCCTTAGGGTAACTATGTCATTATGTCCTCCCTGTTGTACATTTGGATCCCTGAAGTACGTTCCCTCCTTGTAAATAGGAACCAGTCTCTGTGCTTTGAAAAGTCCTCAGGATCTATGTAGGTTACGTCCTTCTGTATTGATGTTTTAATTTGCTACTTTATAAACGTCTCTTCTTTCGTTTTCGTCCTGGCTCTCTTTTCTTTTCAGCAACTTGTTGTTTGTCATTGTTACTTTTAATTGCAGACTGCTTTAAAAACAAACAAACCCCCAAGCCTTCCATATTCATGCTTCTCTCTGAAATGTTTTTGGTTTGGGTCTTTTGACTGTCGTCTCGCTGTGAACTTTGCAGATTTGTTTATGAGTGCCACTGTGCTTCTGCTGCATCTGCATTGTCACCGTGATGGTATTTTTTTCTTTTTCTGTCTGTTTCTTCCACAGGAGTTTAACAAGTAATCTGCCCAATGTGAACCTACCAAATGTGAATCTCCCCAAAGTTCCAAATCTACCAGTTAACATCCCGCTAGGCATCCCCCAAATGCCTGCCTTTTCTGCACCGTCATGGATGGCTGCTATATATGATGCTGAGTGTGTATTCAGTTCAATAGATCTCATTTAAATCAAAAGTTTCCTTGGCATGGATATGGATTGTTTATTTCTCTTCGTCAGACTTTGCTAGAGCCTCTTTAAGAGAACAAGCGAGATTGACGTCTCTTTCTAGAGGAGAACTAAATTTGGCGTGCGTTCTGTTAAAATTTAGCACGGATGTCTGTATCGAATGCATTTTTTTCCTTCCACACTTGACACTTGTCAACATACCTGTTGATAAGATTTGGATCGGCACACCAAAAAATACTATTGTGTTGGTTGCGAACCGTGAGATAAGTGTCAAGGATGTGTGCTATTTAAAAAGAAAAAAGAAACTATCCTGCGCTCAGCTAATTTTGCCATTATCTTTATTGGGATCTAAAAGCCCATATGCTTCACCTGATTGTTCCTGCTTTCCTAAATGATTGTTAAAAAGAAAGAAAACAACATTTACACTGTTGGAATAAGTGCTTTCAGAGTTGGCCCAAGCATACTGAATCACCTGCCTCAGGCGTCAGGTTGGGAGGGGCAGCGGAATGAGCACTTTCTTGCTGCTAACAAATCAGAACAGGAATGCCCCTTTGCCACCTGCCGGCCTGGACACTTTGGCAAAGCCTTGTGAAACTTCAGGTGGCTTCTCTGTGGTGCCTGAAGCATGGGGCGGTTTCCGATGCTGCGAAATGCAGTAGCGAAGGGGGCTGCCTGGTCCTAGATGGCAAAGTTGCTTGAGCCCAACCCTAAATACTGCTGGAAGCTCTGCATCCCAAAGTTGCTGTTGCTTAGATAGTTTTACTCAAGTTAAATAGGACTATGGCCTGGCACACCAGTCCTATAACCACATTACAAAGGGAAGTGGGGAAACCATGGCAGTCTCTGACCATCATGAGCTGAGGTCTTCCATTCCTGCAGACAGCTAACCCTTGCAAGTAGCTGCTTGCATAGGTCTCCTTGCATGAGTAGTGGAATGTCAGAAGAGAAAACTCAGGCAGGATTTACGCTCCTCTTCTTCTATGAACAGGAAAGCTGCAGCTACATAGGAACATAGGAAGCTGCCTTATAATGCATTGGACCATTGGTCCATCTGGCTCAGTATTGTCTACACCAGTGTTTCCCAAACTTGGGCCTCTAGCTGTTATTGGACTACAATTCCCATCATGTCTGACCACTAGTCTTGCTAGCTGGGGATGATGGGAGTTGTAGTCCAAAAACAGTTAGAGACCCACGTTTGGGAAACATTGGTCTACATTGAATGGCAGTGGATCCCTAGGGTTTCAAGAAGGAGTTTCTCCCAGCCCTACTTGGAGATGACAGTGGGGACTGAAGCTGGGACCTGGCCAGTACATCCAGAGAGGCAAATGTATATGAATGGTTTCAGTCTCACTCCAAATTGCCCCATGGAAGTCAGTGGGACGCATTTGGAGCGACCAAAGTAAGCATAGCCCTGCCAGAAGTGTGAGTGTAAGCACAGATGTCAACTTCCCACCCACAAGTGTCACTTCTGTGCTTCAGCCAACCTCCCAACCTGCCTACCTTCTTACAACCCATCTAGAGAGGGGTCGCTGGCTGTCATCTTCCTCCTCCTCTGTCTCTGTGTTCACCTTGCAGGGAGGAGGGTTCAGAAAAAACTGGAACTAGTTGGCACTGCCTGCTGTTGGCTATGGCACCACCTACTGTTGGGCTCCCTGCTTTCCACCCTACCAGGCCCAATCCAAGCACGACGAAGCTTATCGTACTGCCTTTTTGAACAATCATTTGGGGACAGGAAACTGTATTCAAATTTTAATCTAAAGACCATTTCCAACAAAATGTTATGATTTTGAAAAGCAAGTCAAATGAATCACTGTACAAGAAAATGCTGTATTCATCTATTAAATTGTATATAGAGAGTTTTTTAAAAAGTACCAGAACTGATAATTCCATGAAACGCAACTCATATTCATGCTAAGCTGGTTTATTAAAGGCTAGACTAGACTAGGCAGTATGTGTAAATAGTTAACTGACAGTTTTACTTTCTCTCTGTGCATGCTCTGTGATATTGTTTTGTTTTGTTTTCGAAAAGATAAGAATCAAGGCCTCAATCCTGGACATGCTTACTCATGAGTAAGTCTCATTGAATGACTTGAATGTCACTTTCTCATGAGGGCATGCATTTAGGATGGCATTCAAAGACAAAGCAGTCGTCTTAAGTTTCGCGTATGATTTTTTTTTGAAGAATAAAACTTGAGCACAAATTCATCTTAAAAGCAGTATGATGGGGAAAAAATGAGCTACTGAACTTGTCAGCTTTAAGCCAAATGTGTGATATTGCTCTCCGCTTTTCAAAATCCAGTGAACTCTTCAAATGGGAGATACAAAACAACCCAGAGATTATTTTTTTATTTGAAAATTCTGGAAGCAGATGGGTATCGCCATGTTGTAATACTAAATACCAGGTTTTTCCCCCCATTCCTGGATATCTGATTGCTTCAAACATAAATACACTCTATTCCAAAGGCAGGATTAGACTGGATTTAAAAAATAATAATAAAGAGAAGGTAATTATTCTCAATGTATGTTTAAATCAGAAGAACTGAAATGATGCTTAGCCAATTATGCCACTGTTATGATGTGTGCTACTTCTTTGCTTAACCAACCATTCAAGAAAAAGCCTGATTCTCTTATCTTTTCATTGGGCCCATCTCCCTTCTACCCATTAAGGACATGTTTCAATGTTTTCATGCCATTACATGTCTATTTATTACAACTGAGTCGATGCATTCTTTGGGGGAAAAATACCCTTGTTAGTGCAGGATTCAAAGGACTGCGCCCCCCCCCCCCTTGGCATGTTGGGAATATATTCTTCACCCTGCAGTAGCCATGTGTGCATTTAGCTATATCTTCCCTTCTGTAGCATTAACTCAATGCAGCTGGCATCTGTCACAATAGAAACACCCATCCTTATTTGTTTCTATAGACGATATCAGCATGACCTGGTAATGCATGGTGTGTAAATACAAATTATTGTGTTAGCATTAGTGGTATGCGAGGAGTCGGGTGCGCTTCTTCAAGTTCCCTCGGTCATAATCAATGTGGAGAGAGGGATGAGAGAGAGAAGGAGAAAGGTGCATAAATTTCTCAGCATGAAGCACAATCTGAAGCTCGTATCTTATCCTGTAAGTAGAGGCATTAGGCATAATTGTAGCTGAAGAGAAGTCTAAATCAGCAGCTGGACTGGCTGGTCCCGTCTGTATGGAAGATCTGGGTAAGAGAACCTGCGCTTTATTGAACCTGCACTGAATTGTAAAGGCATTGCAAAAGGCAAAAGGAAACTTACAGAAGTCTGGTCAGGTATATTTATTTCTCTTTCTGAAAAAGAGAAAGGAAATTTGGGGAGGGGGGGAGTCCCAAACTAAAAAGAGGTAGAGAAATCAACAAAGCCAAAGTTTTCTGAGATATATAAAAGGATGTCTCATTGTGAATTATTCAATTGCCTTACCCTGGTTTGTTTCCAGCTGTTCAAAAAGTGTGTCCTCGCTCACCACTTGTTAGCACTGTTCTTGTTTTTTCCTGAAACCCTTGGGGATGGGGGAAGGAGAACGAAGAGAATGAAGCTTGCAATGCGGGAAGTGCATGAAACCGAAGAATAACCACATACGTTTGTGTACTGCGGTTATTATCAACCAGAGATTTGCCTTCAGTTCAATAACTACATACCCTAATGTGATTATTGAAACAGGCTGGTTTTTTTTGTTTTTTATGCTATATGCACTGTTTCCAGATAAACGTTCGTTACCCTCTTCTGTCTGATCTGGAAAGACTTGTAACAGCTAGGTAGATTAGAAGAAGAACAAAATGTACAGTGTAAAACCCTGATGGTGGAGATTCTCCCTGGCATTGTTCTGTGTCTCCAGTCACTGTTACGCCCCCGTTACGTGTGCAAGAACGATCTCCACATTAGGTTTCCAGAGCCAAAGAACAGGCTGTAACCTCTCCTGTCATTCTTATTTTTCCTTTTCTCCTGTCAGCAATGGATCAGGAACGTCAGAAGATCTGTTTTGGAAATTGGATGCCTTACAGACCTTCATCAGGGATTTACACTGGCCTGAGGAAGAGTTTGGGAAACACCTAGAACAGCGCTTAAAACTTATGGCTAGTGATATGATTGAGTCCTGTGTGAAGAGGTAAGTGGAAACCAGTGGCGTAGCATGGGTTGCCAGCATCCGGGGCCACGCAGAGGTGGTGGGAGGGAGGGGAAACGATGGGGAATGTGCATGAGCATTCAGCTTCCTAACGGCATCCGCATCACCCAGGAGATCGTTGTCTGGAGAAATCACTTCCTGGTGCACATGGAGAAGCTGTTTTTAATAGAGCCCAGCGATGAAACTGTGCAGCTGTATTGAGGCAACGCCAGGTGTTGAAATTTTGTGCCCCTAACAATTTTGTGCCCAGGGCAGTCACCTCTGTGCCCCCTCCCATGCTTCATCACTGGTGAAAGAAGAGTTTGAATTTGATATCCCGCTTTATCACTACCCTAAGGAGACTCAAAGCAGCTAACATTCTCCTTTCCCTTCACAACAAACACTCTGTGAGGTGAGTGGGGCTGAGAGTCTTCAAAGAAGTGTGACTAGCCCAAGGTCACCCAGCAGCTGCATGTGGAGGAGCGTAGACGCAAACCCGGTTCACCAGATTATGAGTCCACTGCTCTTAACCACTACACCACACTGGCTCTCAGTGAAAGCACTGGTGGGAGCAACTAGTGTCCACATAGCGTGCATCTAAGTTTTGAAATCGCATCCAATTGCTTCTGCACAATTGTGCAATTCTGCTTTATGCAACTGGGACAAAGCATGCTGGAAATGACTTCCCAAAATATTAAGTACTTGATGAGTAGCTTCTGTGAGAGTTTTAAGTAAGCCTTAGCAGGGATTCCTCAATGAGAAGCTCAGTAATGGCGAGCAGCCTTCTCAAATCAAACAAGAGCAGTCATTCAGGGCAGAACTACATACTTGGGGCTACTGCCAAAAAATGGTGGTGGCGTTCTTCATTCTCTCCCTCTTTCCTGCCCCCGCCCCCCAAACAATAGCTGGTTCAACTGATCATATGACATGGCATCATGCTATGCTATGGTGAGCCAGTGGGATGTAGCAGTTAGAGTGTTGGTCTAAGAGATGGCAGGTTGAGGTCTATATTCCTTCTCAGACATGAATCTCACTCTGTGTTTGTGACCTTGGGCCAGTCACTATTTTTTGCTGTGAGGATGAAATGGAGAGTGGTGAGAACCTTGAGCTCCTTGAAAAAAAGATAGGATAGAAATGTTGTAATAGTAGTAATGATGCTGATGATGAAGAAGAAGTTTTTCCCCACCCAAATCCACATCATTGGCTGTTGTTGGAATAGGTTGGGTAAATCACATAATGAGAAGAGAAGAAATAAACCTGGGGCTCCTGTTTTGCAATAGAACCTGAAGAGGTGTTGTATATTTACTTGTCAAAGAATCAACTTATAGCAGTTTATGTGACAATTCAGAAGAGTTCAGGCAAACGAGTCACATTATGACAAAATGAAAATGCAACAATTCAGTATTTTGGTGGAGTTAATCAATTTAACAGGTTTGTATAATCAGTGCTGAGTATTGAACACCCATATGATTTCCTATACTGCTGTGAGTTTTCTGTTTGGTTCCTGGTATACTTCAGTTATAAATTAGCTTGCAACCTGCAAAGATAAACTTTTGTAGCTTTGGCAAATCACTAAAGAAATAAGCTAAAAAGTGTGAGTTGCCGTTCATGAACATTTTTCTTTTACATTCCGAAATGTGTTGGGCTAGGAGAAGAATTCAGCTGAAAATGGAAACAGGAGCGGAAACTGATGAGTTTCGCTTACCTATTTCATGTCCAGAGTAGAACTCAGTTGTCATGGACTGGCTGGATGCAGAGAAGTGGTGGGAGGTACAAGCCAAGGAACCCCTAAGGAACCCCCAGATGAAGAAGGCTCAGAATCAGGGGGCTGGTAGTAGACGACAATGGGTGGTCAGAGGGAGAAGGAGTAGACTGGGAGGAGGAGGTGTTAGGAGCAGAAGAGGCAACAGGATTGAGTGAGCAGGGAGAGGCTGTGGCAGATAGCAGTGCAGACTCAGAAGCGAGAGGGGTCAAGAGGCTGAGTGAGGCAGGCTGTAGAAGAAGACGGGGGGTATCCTTCTCCTGCTGTGACCAGCTCCCCTTCCCACTGATCTCCCAGAACACACAGGAAAATGAAGACTTCGAAGTATTGTATTGTTCAGTCAAATTAGTAGCTGCAGTATCTTAACTTTCAAAATGTTCCTTTTATTTTATTTTTTTATTACTTTTAACAGAACCCGGATTGCGTTTGAAGTAAAGCTGCAAAAAACAAGCCGGTCAACAGATTTCAGAGTCCCTCAGTCAATATGCACCATGTTTAATGTTATGGTTGATGCCAAAGCTCAGTCAACAAAACTTTGCAGTATGGAAATGGGCCAAGAGGTAAAACTTATATTTATTTATTTATTTATTTATTTATTTATTTATTTATTTATTTTTAAAAAATGTTTAAAGGTAAAAAAATCTGCATCTTATATTCTGCTGGTTTCAGAAACATTCTAACAGTTGTGGATTTAGTTTTCCATATATAGACTATGCAGATGAAAATGCAGGGTCACTCCGTCAAACAAATCCCCATATTGAATATGGACACTCAGAACCCCTGTCACTTAGAAGTGACTGTTGGCAAGGATTGTGATGTGCACAAGGTACCTTTAAAGCCTATTTATGCATGACAGTGTTTTATATTGAGTCATTAACTCCACCTTGGAACCAGACATACGTTTGCCCCAAAGTCTTGATTTTTACATGCAACTACCAGATTGCAATGGCATGATTATTTTGACCAACAGGCAAAGAAAACCCAATGAGAAACAAAGCAACCTGAGCAAAAGGACTTAAGGGGAAATAGGAAATTGCCTGATCCTATGTAAAATGCAGTCCTGCCTGATTGGACTTTTCTAAAACCTACATTTATAATACTTCCGGGTCCTTAATGACTCAAAGGTTCCAAACTGGTCCAGTTTTATCATCTGCTGGTCTAATGTGTTTTACTTCTCAAAGACATTATCACAACTTGAACATTTCCACATGTGATGTTGTGAAGTAGAAAGACATGCTGAATTGGGCTCAGTGAAATGCATAATCATAATCCTCTTTTGTTTGGAAGACTTGAAACACTGTTCAACATTTTTCTCATCTCTGTTTATGACCAGTTCAGACACAGGGCTTGGATTCTCGTATTTCATTTTCAGTAGTGCATACAACAACAACTCCTCATGTTCAGAATCTATGTCACATGGGTTATTCTAGCTTTTTTTATTTTCTTGAAATATTTATCTCATTCTGATATTTACAAAATAAAGCACCAATCCAAATGGATTCATGGGGAGATTAGACTGAGTACAGTGAGCACTGGAGCAGGTCCTTTGGTCCTCATTTTCTTTTGTTTGTTTGGTATGCTATTTGTTCTTTTAGATGCCCCTCTTTTTATATAATCCCGGGATGCAACCTTACTGTTGTGAGCACTAAAGGCTTCCCTCACCCAAGTCAAAGCATGTACTTAAATGAACTCTCACCACTCCTGGTTTGAAGTTAGCCCAGAACCACAGGATTTGCCTTGCATCTTCTGTCTTGGTGCAGCCTTTTCGTTGCACTTTTTCAAAACAACCTCAGGAAGACAGTCGTAGTGAAGCCGCTGCAGCTCAATTATTTCTGCGTCATTCCTTGTTGTTTTGATCCATTATGATCTATAGGAACGTCTGCTAGAGGTTTCTGGCAACTGGCCTGAAGTGACACTTCTAAACTCTTCCATTAGTCAAGTTTGTAAAAAGCAGCAGCGTTCAGTGCTCCTGGCTTAAGCCTAGTATCTCTTTACAAATACAGCTTTCCAGCACCTCTAATAATAACACTATTAGTTGAAATAAATTCTAGGCCTTACACAAATGCCAAGGCTGGGAGTAAGCGTAGGCTGCGCTCCTATGCACATTTACCTGGGAGTAAGTCCCGTTGAACTAAACAGGACTTACTTCTGAGCAGATATGCATAGGATTGTTCTACCAGCTACCTGTACATGTGATGGTGAGAAATTTGATTCTTTGGGGTTTTAATTTGCCATTTCTCCGTTGTATCAGTTTCATTTCCCATCAGGTATAGCATAGGTAAAAGGTGCTTGCCAGCCTCAGTTACCCCTGTCCAACTCCCATTTTACTTGATTTGTCACTCGCATTGTTCTTGCAAATCCATGACCCATCATGGTTGATAACAAGCAGCAATTCAGTTGCACAAAGAATCAGCCTTTAATATGTCTTAGGCAAATCCACATGTGCCTCTTTGAGAAAGTATTGATACTGCGGTACACAGATTGCATAGCGATTGTGTGAAGTAGCAGTTGCTCTGGTATGACGTTTTTAACAAATAGCTGAACTAATAGACCTGCAAATCAGATGTGAGTTATCTGTGCATAAGTTACTGTTTAGGACTGCAGGATTACATACACCCCTCCTTCTCCCCTCCAAGTCTTTTGTTTTCTCTTTTATTCATTTTAATGAATTCCTACCTCATCCCAGTGTCTCATGCCATCTCATTTCTCTTTGCTTTTCTCCTGTTTCTCTCAGAAATGTATAACTGCTAATATATAAAGTGATTGACTAATAAGGACTGCAGTATGGCAAGGGATATTTATGCCAACGACACTAAATTAACCATTTTATCCATCTCTTTTCTCAAACAAAGTAGGGGTGTATTTGATTCAACCTTCCATGTGGCCAAACCCAACCCATTTCCAAAGGGATAACGTTATTGACAGTTGCTGCATTCTTAGTCTCATGCCAGCCACAGCCTAGAAGGGTTTGCTGGCGGGATGCTTTGCTATTCCCCAGGCTAACTGAGCTCTTGTTTGTTGAACCAAAGGTGCTCCCAGAGCCACAGCAGCCAGCAGCAACTTGAGCCACAATGCTTCCTTCCTGGCAAGCGCATTGCTGATGCTTATGGGGAGAGTGAAGGGGTGAGGCGGTGGGGGTGTCTGTACAGTGCGGACATACCAGTGGGAGCATCAGATGGGTTCTGCCAGTGCATCTGCACCGCACCAACCCCCACACCACCTCACCGTCCCCCCTCTTAAGTGACACACCTGCCAGGGAACCAAGCAAACTGCTTTTGACAGTAGCCTTGGGACATAATCTTGCCCCTCCTTTCCAGTAGAATTCCTCCGTGTGTTTGCTGTCCTCATTTTCTCCCCACATCCTTAGCAATTGATAAAAGGCCTTTCCTCTTAATCAATCACGGGACTCATCTAAGTCAATTGCACACATAGGAACAGTCAATTTGCAGCAACCTCCCACTCCACCACATGTAATGGAACTAGCAGGAACTATACTTCTATCATCCCACCCAATCCAATCCCAGTAACAACTCCATTTCAACTGTGATTTAGGGAGCTTCCAGGCCAATTGTTTATTGAGCACTGAGAGTATAATATTGCTATAAATGATGCTTTACCAGACATTCATCCTGATATGTTCATGTGGAGGCTATACAACTTTGCCAACATTTTCCAGGGTAGTTTTCCATCAGTTTTCTTATCAGACTTTTTACGGTTAGAAAAGACATGGGATAATTGCACCAGAAAATTCAAGATAACCACCAAACGTTATTATTAATTAGATTTTGAATAAGATATTCATCATAAGATCTTAGGGTGGTTCGCAGAATAAAATACAGGATAGAATAATAATAATAATAATAATAAATTTTATTTATATCCCGCCCTCCCCAGCCGAAGCCGGGCTCAGGGCGGCTAACAACAATCAAATAATCAAAAAATCAAATAATCACACAATCTAAAAATATTTCATTATAAAAATTAATTAAATCAAATTGATGGCAACCAATTAAGCAAAGTTCTGTGCAGGTTGCCAGAGGAGGGAGTCAGGCTGCGCCCTGATCAAAGGCCTGGCGGAACAACTCTGTCTTGCAGGCCCTGCGGAAAGATGTCAAGTCCCGCAGGGCCCTAGTCTCTTGTGACAGAGCATTCCACCAGATTGGAGCCGCAGCCGAGAAGGCCCTGGCTCTAGTTGAGGCCAGCCTAACCTCTCTGAGGCCTGGGACCTTGAGGATGTTATTATTTGCAGACCGTAGGTTTCTCTGTGGGGCATACCAGGAGAGGCGGTCCCGTAGGTACGAGGGTCCTAGGCCGTATAGGGCTTTAAAGGTTAAAACCAGCACCTTAAACCTGATCCTGTACTCCACCGGGAGCCAGTGCAGCTGGTATAGTACCGGATGAATGTGATCTCGCAGCGAAGACCCCATAAGGAGTCTCGCCGCGGCATTCTGCACCCGCTGGAGTTTCTGGGTCAGTCTCAAGGGCAGCCCCACGTAGAGCGAGTTACAATAATCCAGTCTGGAGGTGACCGTCGCATGGATCACAGTGGCTAGGTCAGGGCGAGAGAGATAAGGGGCCAACTGCTTAGCTTGGCGGAGATGAAAAAATGCTGCCTTTGTTATAGCTGTAATCTGCGCCTCCATAGAAAGGGAGGTATCGAAGATTACACCCAAACTCTTAACGGACGGTGCTGGCACTAATTGCACCCCCACAAGAGATGGGAGTTGCCCCCTCAATCCCATATCGTCCCGCCCCAGCCAGAGGACCTCTGTCTTCGAAGGATTTAACTTCAACCGGCTCCCACGTAACCATCCAGCCACAGCTTCCAGACATCTGGTCAGTGTGTCTGGGGCCGAGTCAGGATGGCCATCCATCAACAGATAGAGTTGGGTGTCATCAGCATACTGATGGCAACCCAGCCCAAAACTCCGGACAAGCTGGGCGAGGGGGCGCATAAAGATGTTAAAAAGCATCGGGGAGAGAATCGCACCCTGAGGCACTCCACACACCAAGGAGTGGCGCGATGACAATTCCCCCCCAAGCGCCACCCTCTGTCCCCGACCAGAGAGAAACGAGCGCAGCCATTGAAGGACTGTGCCCTGGATCCCCACGTCGGCAAGGCGGTGGTCCAGGAGTTCGTGATCGACCATGCCAAAGGCTGCTGACAGATCTAGAAGAATCAGCAGCCCCGACCCACCTCGATCCAGCTGCCTGCGGAGATCATCTGTTAGGGCGACCAGAGCCGTCTCGGTCCCATGACCAGCGCGGAAGCCGGACTGGAATGGATCCAAAGCAGATGTTTCATCCAGAAACCTACCAAGCTGTTCAGCAACCGCTCTCTCAATCACCTTACCCAGGAATGGAAGATTCGAGACCGGGCGGTAATTGGATAGATCTGAGGGATCTAATGATGTTTTCTTTAAGAGCGGACGCACCACTGCCTCCTTCAGTTCCCCTGGGAATATCCCGGTGCCAAGGGACAAATTGATAATATCCCCCAGGGGGGCCCGCACCTCGTCTGGACACGCTCTAATCAGCCATGACGGGCACGGGTCAAGAGGACAGGTGGTGGGCTTTCCAGCTTGGAGGAATCTGTCCACATCGGCTGGAGATATCCGGTCAAAGTGGTCCAATACTGGACCCGAGGACAGTCGAGGGGCCTCCAGTTCCTTTATTGTATCCAAATTGGCAGGGAGGTCATGGCGGAGCAACAGGACCTTTTCCGCAAAAAAGCTCGCAAATGCCTCACAGCTGTGTGTCAGATTGTTATTTAAATTTGGCTGTCCTTCAAGGGACGTTAAAGACCGAATTATACTAAATAATTGCGCCGGGCGAGAGCTAGCGGATGCAATGGAGGCCGAGAAGTAAGACTTCTTAGCGGCCTTCACTGCCATCTCATAGGTTTTCATAAAAACCCTATAAGATGTTCTTGAGGCTCCGTCACGGGCACCCCGCCATACTCGCTCTAGCCGTCTGAGGTCCCGCTTCATTTTCCGAAGCTCCTCGGTAAACCAGGGAGCCCGGTTTCTGCGGGGTCGCAGAGGGCGCTTAGGTGCGATCTCATCGATGGCTGCCAGGAGCTGGGTATTCCAGCCCTCAACAAGCTCAGTCAATGAGTCGCCAGGGGGAGCAAGGTCCCGCAAGGCTTGACGGAATCTATCAGGGTCCATCAGCCTCTGCGGGCGAGCCCAAATCGGCTCGCCACCTAAGCAGGGTGGGGGTGGAAAGTCAATCCTGGCTTTCAGAGCGTAGTGATCAGACCATGGCACCTTCATCGAAGGAGACATGATCACATCTATACCGGCGCCAAAGATCAAATCCAGCGTGTGGCCTGCTTGATGTGTGGGGCCCGAAACAAACTGGGAGAGCCCTAGTGTCGCCATGGAAGACACCAGGTCCAGAGCCTGTGAGGAGGGAGTGGCATCAGCGTGGAAGTTGAAGTCTCCCAATACCAATAGGTTAGGGAACTCCAAGGCCCAGCCGGCCACTGCCTCCAGCAGGCCTGACAGGGTGGCTGATGGTGCGCTAGGTGGCCGGTACACCAGCCAGACAGCCAAGCTCTCCTCGGAGCCCCACACTAGGCCAACACATTCAATGCCGGGGATCGATGGCGAAGGTAGAGCCCTGAAAGAACAATCTTCCCGGATTAATACTGCCACCCCTCCCCCCCGGCCCACAGTCCGTGACTGGTGGAGGACGGAGAAACCCGGGGGCGCCATCTCTCGTAAGGTAACAGTTACCCCTTCGCGCACCCAGGTCTCCGTCACACAAGCCAGGTCGACCCCCTGCGAGGTAAAGAAATCTCGCAGGGTAGCGGTTTTGTTGCCTATAGACCTGGCATTGCACAGCACCAGTGAAGGAGGTGAGTACTCCTTGCTCACCCTACCCTCGTCTCTCGGGATGGGGCGCAGATTGGAAGGGGTACGAGCATATCCGTATCTCGATCCCCTTCGCCTATAACATCTGCCCCCACCGCCATACCTCCCTCGCCCCTCCACGGTAGCAATCCCAAGCCTCATACTAACCTCCATTTACCAAATAGAAAGCAAAACAACCTAAAACAATTATGCCCAAACAAAACCAATCCCCACCCCACTCAATGTTCAACCCCAAAAACAAAACAAGACGGAAGAAACAAAAATACATAGATAAAAACCACCATTCATGGTGGTACAACAAAATAAACAATAAAAGCACCTTTAAAACACCTTAAAATATACATAAACATCTTTGACATTTGCTGCAGATAATGAAATAATATAATATTATAAAAACAACAACCCCCATTTAAGGTGCTGCAAATTAAAAGCAATTAAAGCATTTAAAACCATTTTGTCCATTGCTGCCGGTAGCTGCTCAGTCCTCTAAACTGTAATGGTAGTGCAGACCCCGCCCCCTAGGCCGGATGGAGTTGGCAGAAAAGGGAGCGGTCTTCCCAGCACTCACAAAGCAGCAACAGCAGTCATGTCCTGGAGGCCTCTCTCAGGGCTCTTATGCTGTGGCGATGAGTGCAGGCCCCGCCCCCTAGGCCGGATGGAGTTGGCAGAAAGGGAGCGGTCCTCCCAACACTCACGCGAGGAGCAGCAGTCGTGTCCCGGAGTCCTCTCTCAGGCCTCTTATGCTGTGGCGATGAGTGCAGGCCCCGCCCCCTAGGCCGGATGGAGTTGGCAGAAAAGGGAGCGGTCCTCCCAACACTCACGCGAGGAGCAGCAGTCGTGTCCCGGAGGCCTCTCTCAGGCCTCTTATGCTGTGGCGATGAGTGCAGGCCCCGCCCCCTAGGCCGGATGGAGTTGGCAGAAAGGGAGCGGTCCTCCCAACACTCACGCGAGGAGCAGCAGTCGTGTCCCGGAGGCCTCTCTCAGGCCTCTTATGCTGTGGCGATGAGTGCAGGCCCCGCCCCCTAGGCCGGATGGAGTTGGCAGAAAGGGAGCGGTCCTCCCAACACTCATGCGAGGAGCAGCAGTCGTGTCCCGGAGGCCTCTCTCAGGCCTCTTATGCTGTGGCGATGAGTGCAGGCCCCGCCCCCTAGGCCGGATGGAGTTGGCAGAAAGGGAGCGGTCCTCCCAACACTCACGCGAGGAGCAGCAGTCGTGTCCCGGAGTCCTCTCTCAGGCCTCTTATGCTGTGGCGATGAGTGCAGGCCCCGCCCCCTAGGCCGGATGGAGTTGGCAGAAAAGGGAGCGGTCCTCCCAACACTCACGCGAGGAGCAGCAGTCGTGTCCCGGAGGCCTCTCTCAGGCCTCTTATGCTGTGGCGATGAGTGCAGGCCCCGCCCCCTAGGCCGGATGGAGTTGGCAGAAAGGGAGCGGTCCTCCCAACACTCACGCGAGGAGCAGCAGTCGTGTCCCGGAGGCCTCTCTCAGGCCTCTTATGCTGTGGCGATGAGTGCAGGCCCCGCCCCCTAGGCCGGATGGAGTTGGCAGAAAGGGAGCGGTCCTCCCAACACTCATGCGAGGAGCAGCAGTCGTGTCCCGGAGGCCTCTCTCAGGCCTCTTATGCTGTGGCGATGAGTGCAGGCCCCGCCCCCTAGGCCGGATGGAGTTGGCAGAAAGGGAGCGGTCCTCCCAACACTCACGCGAGGAGCAGCAGTCGTGTCCCGGAGTCCTCTCTCAGGCCTCTTATGCTGTGGCGATGAGTGCAGGCCCCGCCCCCTAGGCCGGATGGAGTTGGCAGAAAAGGGAGCGGTCCTCCCAACACTCACGCGAGGAGCAGCAGTCGTGTCCCGGAGGCCTCTCTCAGGCCTCTTATGCTGTGGCGATGAGTGCAGGCCCCGCCCCCTAGGCCGGATGGAGTTGGCAGAAAGGGAGCGGTCCTCCCAACACTCATGCGAGGAGCAGCAGTCGTGTCCCGGAGGCCTCTCTCAGGCCTCTTATGCTGTGGCGATGAGTGCAGGCCCCGCCCCCTAGGCCGGATGGAGTTGGCAGAAAGGGAGCGGTCCTCCCAACACTCACGCGAGGAGCAGCAGTCGTGTCCTGGAGTCCTCTCTCAGGCCTCTTATGCTGTGGCGATGAGTGCAGGCCCCGCCCCCTAGGCCGGATGGAGTTGGCAGAAAGGGAGCGGTCCTCCCAACACTCACGCGAGGAGCAGCAGTCGTGTCCCGGAGGCCTCTCTCAGGCCTCTTATGCTGTGGCGATGAGTGCAGGCCCCGCCCCCTAGGCCGGATGGAGTTGGCAGAAAGGGAGCGGTCCTCCCAACACTCATGCGAGGAGCAGCAGTCGTGTCCCGGAGGCCTCTCTCAGGCCTCTTATGCTGTGGCGATGAGTGCAGGCCCCGCCCCCTAGGCCGGATGGAGTTGGCAGAAAGGGAGCGGTCCTCCCAACACTCACGCGAGGAGCAGCAGTCGTGTCCCGGAGTCCTCTCTCAGGCCTCTTATGCTGTGGCGATGAGTGCAGGCCCCGCCCCCTAGGCCGGATGGAGTTGGCAGAAAAGGGAGCGGTCCTCCCAACACTCACGCGAGGAGCAGCAGTCGTGTCCCGGAGGCCTCTCTCAGGCCTCTTATGCTGTGGCGATGAGTGCAGGCCCCGCCCCCTAGGCCGGATGGAGTTGGCAGAAAGGGAGCGGTCCTCCCAACACTCATGCGAGGAGCAGCAGTCGTGTCCCGGAGGCCTCTCTCAGGCCTCTTATGCTGTGGCGATGAGTGCAGGCCCCGCCCCCTAGGCCGGATGGAGTTGGCAGAAAGGGAGCGGTCCTCCCAACACTCACGCGAGGAGCAGCAGTCGTGTCCCGGAGGCCTCTCTCAGGCCTCTTATGCTGTGGCGATGAGTGCAGGCCCCGCCCCCTAGGCCGGATGGAGTTGGCAGAAAGGGAGCGGTCCTCCCAACACTCACGCGAGGAGCAGCAGTCGTGTCCCGGAGGCCTCTCTCAGGCCTCTTATGCTGTGGCGATGAGTGCAGGCCCCGCCCCCTAGGCCGGATGGAGTTGGCAGAAAGGGAGCGGTCCTCCCAACACTCACGCGAGGAGCAGCAGTCGTGTCCCGGAGTCCTCTCTCAGGCCTCTTATGCTGTGGCGATGAGTGCAGGCCCCGCCCCCTAGGCCGGATGGAGTTGGCAGAAAAGGGAGCGGTCCTCCCAACACTCACGCGAGGAGCAGCAGTCGTGTCCCGGAGGCCTCTCTCAGGCCTCTTATGCTGTGGCGATGAGTGCAGGCCCCGCCCCCTAGGCCGGATGGAGTTGGCAGAAAGGGAGCGGTCCTCCCAACACTCACGCGAGGAGCAGCAGTCGTGTCCCGGAGGCCTCTCTCAGGCCTCTTATGCTGTGGCGATGAGTGCAGGCCCCGCCCCCTAGGCCGGATGGAGTTGGCAGAAAGGGAGCGGTCTTCCCAGCACTCACAAAGCAGCAACAGCAGTCGAAACAAGTAAATCAAACCAGCAAAACAATAAACAACCCATCTAGAATTGACAGCCTGAGTTTCCTCCTTTAGAGTATCCACAGTTCCTTCCTTTGGATAAAAGGAGACCTATATATAAGGTCCACTGAATCCTACTGAGCCTACAAATGTTGCCATTATTTCTCTTAATTTTTTTTAATGATCAGATATGGAAAAATTTGAGGCATTTTAGGGAGTGCATTCTGCTGAACATATACACCCATATTCTCCCTGTGTCCTTATATTCAAAGGCAGCTGTTCAGACATTTGGCAGACATAATTTACCACCTTAAATATTTATATTTCTTCTGAATATTTAATGTATTGACAGGAATAACTTGTGTATCAAATATTTCTTGGTGGGTCTGGTATGTTTTTCTTCTCCGAGGTCAGATGGTCGCTAATAGAAATGCAGCATACACACAATCTGTTGGCGGTGTCATAATGAAACATGCCTCTCACATGCGCACCCAATGTCAGCCTAGTAAAGTGACTATAGATGGACTGAATTCATCTGCTTATAAAGCAGGCCAAAGTTTCTCACTAGTTTAGCTGAATTAGCATCCCACTCCTACAGAGCACTTTGGAGGACCTGGGTGCTTCAAAGCTTCCTAGGGTGGATTTTCCCCCACACTGATTCAATGGGTCAGCATGACAGGCGCACCAAATCCATGCCTTTCTCTGCCCAAAGAGTTCCAGTGCTGCCATACAGGTGGGACCACAAGAGGAAGAGGCACCTGAGAGCCGTTATTCCCCTCACACACCTACACTTCCCAGGGAGGAGTTAACAATCCTTCTTGCCAAGGGACTCTGGGAACTGGAGCTCTCTGAGGGGAACAACTCTCAGTGCCCTTAGCAAACCACAGCCCCCAGAATTCTTTGAGGGGAGCCATGGCTGTTTAAAATGGTATCAGCAATGCTTTAAATGTATGGTGCAGATGGGCCCATAGTTTAGTCCTGAGCTGGTATAAGGTATGTTCTCATGTTCTTCCCATCTTCTCCACTCTGAACTAAGCACTGCGGATCTAGTGGCAATTCTGTGGCAATCATAGTTGTTGTTGTTGTTATTTATTAGGACCCCACCCATCTGACTGGGTGTTGACCTTTAAAGCCTTAAACAGCCTTGGCCCAGGATACCTGAAGGAGCATCTCCACCCCCATCGTTCTGCCCAGACACTGAAATCCAGCACTAAGGGGCTTCTGGTGGTTCCCTCACTGCGAGAAGCCAAGTTACAGGGAACCAGGCAGATGGCCTTCTTGGTAGTGGCGCCCGCCCTGTGGAACGCCCTCCCATCAGATGTCAAAGAGATAAACAACTACCTGATGTTTAGAAGACATCTGAAGGCAGCCCTGTTTAGGGAAGTTTTTAATGACTGATGTTTTAATGTATTTTTAATCTCTGTTGGAAGCCGCCTAGATGGCAGGGTACAAATAAATTATTATTATTATTATTATTATTATTATTATTATTATTATTATTACCACTCTGGGCAGCTTCCAACAGAATGTAAAAATACAATGAAACATCAAATATTAAAAACTTCCCAATACAAGGCTGCCTTCAGATGACTCCAGAAAGTTGTGTAGTTGTTTATCATTTTGACATCTGATGACAGGATGTTCTACAGGGTAGGACCCACTACTGAGCAGGCCTTCTGCCTGGTTCCCTGTAACTTCAAATCTCACATTGAGGGAACCACCAGAAGGCCTTCAGAGCTGGACCTCAGTGTCTGGGCTCAATGATGGAAATAGAGACACTCCTTCAGGTATACAGGGCCTATGCCATTTAAAGGTCAACACCAACACTTTGAATTGAGCTCAGAAACGTACTGGGAGCCAATGTAGATCTTTTAGAACCAGTGAGATATGGTCCCTGTAGCCACTCCCAGTCACCAGTCTGGCAGTCATATCCTGGATTAGTTGTAGTTTCCAAGTCACCTTCAAAGGTAGCCCCGTGTAGAGCACATTGCAGTAGTCTAAGCAGGATGATAACCAGAGCATGTACCACTCTGGCAAGACAGTGTGCAGGCAGGTCGATGGAATGGGTAGACAGCTGCCCTGGACACAGAATTGACCTGCGCCTCTATGGACAACTTTGAGTCCAAGATGACCTCAAGGCTGCACACCTAACCTGCACTCTAGGAGGGCTGGTACATATCCGACCCTGGTTGCATCAACTTCCTTTTTTGCTTGCGGTAGCTCCCTGCCCCCACAACAACAAGCTGATTCACCAACATGTTCATTTCAAATGGGAATAGCAACTTTGAAGCCACCATTCAATCTACATGGAGAAGGGCTGATCTATAGCATGCAGGATAAAATGGCAGCTTCTGCTGGTGGCAAATAAATCAGAGGACACTTAGCTGCAAGCAGGAGCCTTCCTTAGTCAAACTGAAGGGGGCCACAGAACTTCTGTGCAGTGAGACCTGGAACAGGCACCCACAGAGTGCCCATCATTCCAATGTCTGCCAGAAGTAGGATTACCCACCAACATCCTCCCCATACATCACATCATCCACACCATGGAGTTTCATAATTAGAGAGTTGACAGGATGCCCTGCATTGCAGCTATCGGCAGTAAATGGGTAGCTTTAAAACAGCTCCATGAGCCAAAAGGCATATTGTTGATGTAACTTTTACTTTACTCCTCTGATCTTTTTTATTACAACCCGATGTAAAGAACTATGAATATGGTATGAAGATACAGGAGACTACTACCTTGCTGCAGCTAAGCAGGTCTGGGTCTGGTCAGTTGCCTGGATGGGTAACCGTTGCCTTTGAACCACACTGCTTTGGGTTCTGTAAGGGGAGCACAGAATAATATAAATGTCAGAAAGTAAGTAAATAGGAAGAACTTCCTAACAGTGTGAATTGTTCAGTAATGGAACAGGCCTCCTGAAAAGACAGTGGGCTCTCCATCACTAAGCAGAGGTTGGATGATACTGTATTACCAGATTTCCTTGTAAGGGTACCTCCAACTTTATGATTCTGTGATTCAGATTCCCTGAGATCCAGCGCCGAGGGCCTTCTGGCGGTTCCCTCATTGCGAGAAGTGAGGTTACAGGGAACCAGACAGAGGGCCTTCTCAGTAGCGGTGCCCACCCTGTGGAACGCCCTCCCATCAGTTGTCAAGGAAATAAGCAGCTATCCTATTTTTAAAAGACATCTGAAGGCAGCCCTGTTTAGGGAAGTTTTTAATATTTAATGCTGTATTGTTTTTAACACTCAATTGGGAGCCTCCCAGAGTGACTGGGGAAACTCAGCCAGATGGGTGGGGTATAAATATTATTATTATTATTATTATTATTATTATTATTATTATTATTATATATTTAGCCCTGCGGGTTCAGAATAGGGAGCAGGTTTGGGGGAACAATGTAGTGCTTCTTTGAGTCTGTGCCTCTAGTGACGGATTCCTATAGGTGAAGGGCCCTGTCGGTCTCTAAAATATACAATCCTCCCAGCGCTTCCACCAGCGCAAACTTCGTTTGTGCCAATGGAACTTGCCCTGGCGAAGCGGTTTGAGGATCAGACAGCTAGTCTGCAATCCTTCTGGCTGCATTCTAGTGCTGCTGTTGCTGCTGCTGCTGCCGTTGTTGTTCTCATTTGCGTTGTAAAGGAGATTTTAATTGAAAACATATTTGTCAATACATTTCACACTGTATTATTTTGCACACACCTAGCCATCCTTTTAGTTAAATCTCATAATTTATCCAACGAAGATGAACACTTAGCAAGAGAACTGTCACCCGCCCTCACCTCCAACAAACAAACATCCTTGATTAAAACAATATGATAATGTGGCAAATTAAGCATGTCTTTTGGACTTGTATGCGAAGCCCAGATTTTTTAAAGAGAGAGGGGGGAAAAATCAGTCAAGAGAATCTTTTTATTTTAAATTCCATGCATTGCCACCATATCCCGTGGGCCGCATTTTCAAAAGCATCGATGCACTTTAGGGGAATGTCCAGCTTGCACGTTCACTACCTTTGGTGTACTTCCGCTCAGCCTAACATGCTTGTAAGGGTCCCATTTTCCGTGCATGCATCAGAGCCAGAGCGTGCCAGGTTTGGGCATGTCCTGCATTGTGCATCTCTTGGTGCTTTTCAAAATGAGGTCCAAGCCAACATAGTTTTCACTGGTGTGCATGGTGTGCATTTGCAAGCTTTGTTTGTCCTGTGCTTAGTGGGTAGCACGTGTACATATATATGTCACGGGGTCACGTCCTCCAGGGAACGCCCGTTGCTGTTTTCCGCGTCCAGGGAGTTGTTCTGTTCGGCACGTTCTTCATGATGTAGCATGCTACTCCTCAGCAGCGCTGCCTGCATCCCACCATCCAGAGTAAATATCTGCAAAAGTGGCTGTGGCTGCTGGAGAAAAGAGGGATTCTGCACGCGAAGGAATATATTTTTAGCAGGTGGAGAAGCGGGAGCGGTGGAGGGTTTGCGCAAAGCACCTAGTCCCTTGGGAAGAGGGTGTCTTTTGGGTAGCCTGGCGACATGGCCCCTAGAAACTAGAGGAGATGGCCAATGGCTTCTGCTTCCTTACCTGCATCGCCTTTCCCCAGTCCCCTTTTCGCCTGTGCAAACACAGAGCTGCCCATAGTTCCCAGGCTTCCTGAGCCAGCAGCAAGTATATTTTACATCAGGCAGGGGAGGTCATTGAAGGTTAAGTCTTTACCTTCCTCACATGAGGGTCAGGGGCAGAGGACAAGCACTAGGTGGGATTCTGAAACACTGCTGCTTTTCGTAACGCATCTCTTGCTGATTTTCCCTGTGCAAATTGTAAAGCACCGAGTCGGGAGATTCCACCCTCCTCCCTCCAGCATACCTATGCCATTTCCAGCGCCTGTAAACACGTACACAATCACATGCAAACTCTGACTTGTTTGGTCCAAGTTACAAACACCTGTGCCTTTAAAACAAAAAACAACAAACCTCCCTTCCGAGGCTTAGCATGAATGTACACATGTAGCAGCACATGGGTGGTAGAATTACTGCCACTTCTACACTGTGGGTACAAGTTCTACTGCTCTAAAACTCCCCTTATCAGAACAAGGCACTTAAACAACATGGTGTAGCCTCATACCGGTCAAACTATTCACCAGTCTAGCCCAGAACTGTCTGACTGGCAGCGGTTGCAGAGGCATTTCCTATCACCTGTTACCTGATTCTCTCTTAACTGGAGAGGCTTGGGATCAAGCCTTGCACCTTCTGCATGTAAAGCATGGGTTCTGGTCCCTTCCCAAATATTGCCATTCAGCCCTTTTTCTGCTATACCTCTTTCTGCTACCTGCAATGATTCATTTATTTTTAACACAGGATAGCTTCCAAAATGCACATCCTTCATCTACAGCTTTCCAGAAGTAGAAGGGTCCATACCTCTGGGGTTAGGATTCTGCCCCCTGATTCTGCTGCATATGTAGATTCGGCCTCGGGGGGTCCTCTGTGGGAAAAGCTGCTACATCACGCACACACACGCACACACACTTTTCATCCCTGCAAGCTGGTCCAACACAACCTGACAATGCAGTTAATGGAAGAACAACAAAACAGATGTTCTACATCCCATTGGAAGTTGTAGGTGTAGTTTACATTCAGTCACAACCCAAATAAATTGACTGACATCGCAGATATGGGATTGGGTCGTTAATCAGATAGACTCTACCGAGTGAACAAAAACGTTATTTTAGGTTGTAACATTATGACGGTTAACCTAAAATTCTGAATACGATTTAAAAAAAAATAAATCTGTAATCAAAAGCCAATTCTCTTCTAATGTAAAAAACGGTGGTGGACAAAACTCACATGTGAATTCTGGGGAAATTGCCTCTTCCCAAGTGTCAGCTTCCTCATGATGATTCAGTAAACAAGGGGGTACCATCAAACTTTAGCCATCCCCAAACTGGAGTCCAGTAAGCCAAAACAAAAACAAAAACCAGCTGCCATGCCACTGAGCTCTACATGTATTATTATTACTATTCCTTTTTTCCCCAAATTGCAACAAAGATGATATTTCTCTGCCTCACTAGAGATGTTTCTGTGTATGTGTTCTGTGCAACAATCACTTTTCAAAAACCCGTTTTGTATTCTGCGTGTGGTTCTCTTTGGTAGCAATCTCAGGTATTTCAGTGAAAAGGGATTATATCCATTATATTTCATTTCCTTGTTGCTTATTGTTTCTGTGCATGCTGCTGCTTTTTCATGGCCCCCATTTAGAAGGTCCCATTTTTTTGAAGATTTTGTTTTTATTTATGGTTTACCTTCATATGTTCTTTTTCCTGTCTTCTGCACCTTCCTCTTTATTTCTGTCCCCAATCATCTGAAAGTTTGCTAAAGAGTGGGTAAGTGTGTCCTACATTTTCTTTTGTTTTCTTCCAAGTTCCTGTTGTAGTATGTGACTGTTCCATTGAAAGAAAGAGAAACACTGAGCAGTTCAAACTAGCGAGGAACTCTTAAGTCAGTTCTGAGGGACTAGCGTCTCACACTTCTAATTGCCCCTCACACTCCTTATTCCCCAAAGCATGATTTAGTATTTATAGCAGATTTGTCTCTTTTAATGTGGTTTTTTTTTCTGGTTGGATGTTAACATTTTAAAATAACATTAGCGCAAACAAGTGGAAATAAATACAGTGACTGAGATCAGCGCTTTCAATGTTTTATTTAATGTAGGAGGGGAGGAATGTGGAAAAGAAACTTCATCATATATTAAATATTTGTTCTTCTGTGCTTTGACAAAAACAAAAGAATGCCCCCCGTAGTGTTTGCTTAGTAGTGAAAAGCCTGTTTTTTTTGACAAAGTAGATGCTTGTTTTGTTAAAATTTGGCAGAAAGCTCTTGTGCCTTGCCTCGAATCACACGCTTTTGGTGATTCTCTCAGAGCTCCGTAGGACAGCAAGGTTTGATCTGGTCAGTAATTGGGTAGAGGGGCCCATCGAGTGGGTGGGTAGCAGCTCTCATCCTGTGTCAAAAGTGATGCTGAATGTTCAGTTGGTGTCAGTCTTTTCTATGAGCCGTCAGCACTAACCCAACGCCCCAGCATGGTATTAATTGAGGGGCCTTATAGTGTAGCAATTGCCATCTTTTGCATGAGTCAGAACACCCATGTCTCAATCATTTTTACACTTGGTCATAAAGGCTCCAATTCACTCAGGTGCTTAACAAGCACTTGTATTTGGAACTTTACATCCTTAGCTAATTTGTTTCGCCAAGAGTGGAGTCTAAACATTAAATTCCACTTGGCTTTCTGGAAGTGGGTGACCCTTTATACCCAATGCAGCCTGTCTGCCTAAACTCGACTCCTCTGTACGTTCCCTCTGACCAACAGCAGATTTGCTGTGCACCAGGAGACAGCTGCTATGTTGCTTTTTCAGCGTGGGCTGTGTTTCAGGAGTCATTTAAAACCTTAAAGAATGTGAATGCCTTAATTGCAACACCTTGGATCAATCAGAACTAAGAACAGATGTAAAGCGCTCTCCTACCGCTGCCCACTTTTATCATGATTTGCATATAGCAAAAAAAAGATGCCAGATTTTGTCCTCTGCTGCATGCATTTGACTCTCATTAATGTCGGCTCAGCTGCATGCATGGAACTGAAGCTAGGATTTGACCATGATTCATGAAATCCTATCAGAGGCTTCTTGGTTTAAAAAAAGAAAAGAAAAAAGAAAAACGCATTTTATCAACCCATTACTGCCCACTACACTAGAGCACGTGTCGATCAACATTTAAATATCACAGCCGATACAACAACAAACTAGACAGAAGTGTTTGTTACCAATGATTTATGCTAATAATATTTTGCCTCCATCTTCTTCCCCCTCCTTAGCACCAGTATCACTCAAAAATAGATGAACTAATTGAAGAAACCGTCAAGGAAATGATAACGCTCCTAGTTGCAAAGGTAACCTTCAGCTTCAGGTGAACCGATTCACTGTTAACATCACTCTCTCTTTTTCCTCTCTCCCTTTTTTAAACAGCATTTCCATTAAAATGTGACACATTAAGAAGTTTGGGTGGTTTGTTGTTTCTCACAGGAGAGATCATACATCACTCAGTCTCGACAGACGGAACATTTCGTGATTGCAGTCTGTACGAAGCAACACAGGGGTGCTGAACTTACAAAGTGCAGTTCAAGACGAAGACTGCAAAGCTCTTGTTTTCTGAACTTGATCACATTATCTGGACTGATTGGTTATAGCCGTTCATTGCCAGTTTGCAGGGAGAGTCCTAGGACTATAAGCTTACCTCTATGGGTCCACATTCCCTCTTTCCAGGTCCTCTACTGAGCTTTCCATCACACGCAGTTGCACTAGAGCAGAAAGCAGCTAGACTGGGTCAAACCCCAACACTTGGCCAAACGTAATTTGTTTTGGTTCCATCTTATCTCTGGGTGGTAGGTTCCAAAGTTTTTAGGAGGGTGCTTTATGTGGTTTTAATCCTTATAGTTCTTGTGGCTTTTTAAAATGTTGTGATTGTCAATCACTTTGAACTGTCAGGAAGGGTGTAATGCAAAATACAATGAACTCAGAAGCATTCTCATATATATGGCATATTGCGTGGCAATGGCAGCCATTTATCAATAGTACTGCTTCATCTAGTTTTCCATTTCCAGACTAAAAAGCATCTTGCAACACAGACTTCTGCCTGTGATCCTTGTAACACTTTGTATAAATGTTTTAAATAAATTAAATAAATGCACCATGCTTGCATTTATTTTAACTTCAATTAGGCAAACCAGGGGAGGACTATAAGGATCACAAAATAATTACAAGGACCTGTAGAACATATGGGACAACACGTGCCATTCTGGGTCTCCATCAAGGACCTACCAGCTGTTCTCCATTTGGTATTACTCTCGAGGAGTAACATATTTCTTGCACCTTATGCTTGGGAGTTGCACTCTCATTAGCTTCTGCAATGTACGGCACCAACATAACTGCCTTTCTCTACACAGAATGACCAATATAGCAGGCAGAGAGCAGCTGAAAGAGCTTTAATGAACATGTGATATACACACACACAACACAAAGGAGCTTCGCTTTATTTTATTTTTTTGCTTTTGATCAACAAACATTGAAAATGCAAGGGAATCTCAGAAGAGGGATTTTCTTCATTGTGCATAATTTTGTTGCCAAAACAGAAAACCAAATTAGAAACCTCCTAAACATTTGAAGATGAAATTGTTTTAGGCGGAAGCAAGAAAGGATTAAACATTTTCATTGATATGCTTGTCCTTTGAAAGCAACTGCTTTCCAGTTACTTATATTATTATTAATAATAGCTAATAAGCTTGGTGATGCCAAAAGAAAAATAAGTCAGTGGCTATACTTGATTCTCTTTATTAATGTATTCCATGACACCATGCTAATTTAGGACAAATGTTTAGTTATAGACAATATCAGCTCTTTACTCCAGAATAGTCAACTAGATTACCCCACACACATACAACTTGACTTTTCTTAATCTTCAATGACTTTCCTCCCTGCTAATTAGAGGATAGAGTTCTTTATCTCGTCATTGAAGTGTCATATCTCTACAAGCAATCTACGTAGCTAGAAGCTGGTTGATACACTTTGAAATCCCTTTTTACTCCGATGGACTTAATACTGATTTGCTCAGTTGCAATCAGGGTGATTTGATTATTCTTACAACTGAAGTATATGTCCTTTTGTTCCTCCAGTTTGTCACAATTCTGGAAGGAGTCTTGGCCAAACTATCCAGATACGACGAAGGGACGTTGTTTTCTTCTTTCCTGTCATTTACTGTAAGTTGCCTTCTTCATCCAACCACCCAATTGTCCCTGCTTTTTGCTCCTTGCACTTTTCAATTCAATGTTCATAGTTTAAAAGTAGTTTTTTTCATGGACTGAAGGATGGTTCTGGTTAAAACCACAAGGAAACATCTTGCATGGTCTGAAGTTATCTGATAACAACTGTCTTGCTGAAGCCCAGCAGGTATGGGTTTGGTCAGTGTTCCAGTGGAAAAGCAGTTCCTGGGAACTGTATAAATGCCGCCTTGAGTTCCATGATGGGTGAAAAAGAGCACATAAATATAATGAATATATTAAGAAGTACCAAAATAATAAAGGAGGCTGTATACCTTTCCAGAACCCTGCCAACTAAAAGCCAGTGTGTTACGGTGGCTAGTCAGGGAGGAGGAACGGGACCTGAGTGTGAATCCGTCTCAGTGGCCAAATTTACTGGGTGACCTTGGACTAGCTGCCATCTCTCAGATTGACCTACCTCACAGAGTTGTTGTGCGGATTAAAGGAAGAACCATGTCTGCTGCCCTAAAGGCAAGATGAAAGTCAGAGAGGGAAGTGTTCATTATCTATTTCCCTACTTTTATATACCCATCCAGTCCAACATCCTGTTCTCACAGTGGCCTACCAGATGCAGAAAACCCCATGTTCAATCCCAGACATCTCCAGGCAGGGCTGGGAGAGTTCCCTATCTGAAACCCTCGAGAGACTCTGCCAATCAGAATATACAATACTAAGCTAGATGAACCAGTGGTCAGACTTAGTATAAGGCAGCTTCCTATTCTCCTTTGTTCCCATGTTGATGTATGGAGGAGGTCTGTATATAGATCAGAATTTCTGTCCCTTTAATGAACTGCTGGATCAGGGCAATTAACTATAATGGGGTTCAAAGACAGAGATATAGACTTGGTTTAGGTGTAAACATTTCCAATGAAACATGAGCATGGTGTTCACTCCCCCCACGCCCCACCCCCTTGCCTTCCTCCCCTCGCAAACTGAGCTTTGAGGAAGGTATAATGGTTTGTTAAACCACAGTTTCCTGTGACATCCAAACCAGGAAAGTTTTAAGTACAGCTATCCAAGCAAGTTGGATACCTTTCCCATGCAACATCACAAACAATAAACTACTAACTCAGCCAGGCAGCCAACCACATGTGGGGAACTTTACCACTTCCTAACTTTTAACACACAGGAGAATATGGGTGCATCCACCAGTAACAAGTGGGGAAGAAAATTTTGTAGTCCCTTCCACTTCTCTTATTCTATGATAGACATGCTCTTATTGATCAGCTTTGAGCTCTGTTGCTCCTGTAGATGTTGCCATCTGAGGTGGTTGCCTTGCCTTATGGGCTCTGGTGCTCACAATTTTTTGAAGGAAAGAATGTGTTTTGAAAGTGCTTTAAAGGTATTGTGTGTACACAGCCTCAGATGAATATGTTCGCTAACAAGGATCTTAAACTAGAGCTTGAATATTAATATTCTGGTATTAAACCATAGCTCCTTATTTCAAACACAGTTGTTACTAACTGGTTTAATTAAACTAGGTTGTAAGCACCAAGAAAGGAAAGGCAAGGGGACAGGGCGAGAAAGAAATGTTTGGTCTTGTTGTTTGCTCCCAGCTGCTAGACTGTAGCTTAGCAAGGCAAGAACTGAGCATCCAGACTGGGCAAAATATTACAGAGCTTTGGGGAGTTATCCCGTATGCTTACAACACTATGCCTAAAAGAAGCATCAGCAGGGTAGCATAATTCTCTAAGTCTGTAGCATCATCCTTAATGCAGAATAACAAGAAGCATTGTTCTTATTATAGTCCATTTGCTTCTCCTTTCACTATACAAACAAATCATTTCAAATAGCATTGTCAGATTTTATTTTTTTTATAAAAAAAATCTCCAAACACCCAGCCTTCTACCAACTCCTTTTATCAAACATTGTCCACTTGCTTAGAAAATGACATGTCACCAGGGGTCTTATGACAAGCCGTTTTATCACCTAGTAGGATATCCTCATTTTCAATTCTTGCTGTGAAATTCAGCTTAAAATTAATGCATCAGTTGTCTTAATAGCATTCTCACTAACCACATCATTATAAAATATTCTTTGGATTCCTCCCCCCTTAATGGAACATCATTCTACATTTAGTCAAGGAGCTGGAGAAAGATGTTTTCTACAGTCAATAGTGTTTCTTGGACCTGGAAGTCCAGTCATTAGATGGGTATCTCTGCCTAAAGAAAAGAATTGCAACCAAGCTGATGACAGCTGCTCAAGATTCATTTCATCTGAAGCATCTCTTCACTTTGAACAAGAGAGTGGGGAATGAATTACTGCTACATTAATTAAAACTAGAGAGTGTATTTTACCCCCGGGACAGGTTACTGGCAATCTTATTTTTGTTCGGCACAAATTTTTGTCATAAACTGAGAAATTTCATGGGAAAAGTCACATAATTCCTGATGAGCTGCAGCCTAGCAAAGAGATCACACAACATCCGGCAGCATGAAAATTGCAATGTATGTAGCCAAGTTTTACACTAAAGAAAAACAAGCAGTTGTGGTTGGCTGGTTGTTGTTTTAGGGGGGGGAGAAGCTTAGGGTTGTTTTGTGAGAAGGCAATGTGGAAGACAGACTGAGTCATTGCCATATTATATCTCAATTGCGGCGAATATTCCTTTTATTTTGCCGCGGTTCCATGACTTCTTATTTCTGGTCTCTAATATTTTCTCTGCTTCTAGTTTTGTTACAGTAGCAAAACACATATTGTATTACTCTCTTCCTTTGCTGTGTATACAAATACCTTAATGTCAGTGAGATAACAGTAACTAAGTTATTACTTTTTTGTAGGTTATTTCCATTAGTTTTTAAGATATACAAATTGTTCTCAGCTACAGTATGTCCTCAAACAAACAGTTACTGTTTTTATGGTTGTTGCTACTTAACCTTCATTTAGTGTCCGCTATCCTAGATTAGAATGCGATTAACAGTTTTTTTGAACGTTTTAAAATGCTTTCAGAATGTCTTTGATGCTATTGTTGTTGATGTATTTGAAGCGCTGGACTCCTTTGAGAGGAAGGGAGGCAGATATAAATTGAATGAAGAGAGAGAGAAAGAGAGACGGGAGGGGAGGGATAGTGTCTTCAACTAAAGAGTTGGGACCCACAAGTACGCTGAGCCCCAGCCTACTGTGTATCACTTAAATAACAGTGCTGCCGTTTTGCTCTTTGTTGCGGTTTAGGAATCTCTAAGGCAGTGTTTTTCAACCACTATGCTGTGGCACCCTGGGGTGCCTTGAATGATAGTCAGGGGTGCCGCAAGCAACACTGGCCTCTGTCCCTCTTTCTTTCCTTCCCTCCCTCCTCTGATGCCCTCTCACATCTCTGCCTCCCAAAGGCTTGCACAGCTGTTTGTTGCAGCAGCCCTGGCTACAAGCTCCCCAGGCGGATGGTGCCTCTGGGACTGGCCAGGGGGTGCTTCCCAGGCCCCTGTGGAGCAGTGTGAGGAGGCACCTCTCTTTGGGACAGGGGGAGGAGCTCAAAGGCCAGGGCTGGCAACTGTGGTTGCCCAGAGGACTCTCAGTGTGGTGTAGTGGTTAAGAGCGGTGGACTCATAATCTGGTGAACCGGGTTCGCGTCTCCGCTCCTCCACATGCAGCTGCCGGGTGACCTTGGGCTAATCACACTTCTCTGAAGTCTCTCAGCCTCACTCACCTCACAGAGTGTTTGTTGTGGGGGAGGAAGGGAAAGGAGAATGTTAGCTGCTTGGAGACTCCTTTGGGTAGATAAAGCGGGATATCAAATCCAAACTCTTCTTCTTCAGGGAGAGGGGAGAGGAGAGGAAGTTGAAGGAACACTCCACAACAGAGGGTGTTTGAAAAATGGTTAGAAGCTGCCAGCTCTGAAGGCAAGGGGTGACATAACTGGGCCCCTGTGCCTCACAGGGGTGACACAGAAAGAATGTATTGAGGAAAGCAATACTGCATGTGCTGTCTCTGCGGGGGAGACAGGCCTCCCTCCTGCTCTCCTTCCTCTGCTAAGTTTAGTCATTTAAAAAACGCAAATTCCATGCTAGGGATCATTAGGGAAATGATTGAGAATAAAGCTGCCAATATCATAATGCAAATCTGTGGTGTGACCACACTTTTGGGTTGGGTGAAGAGCTCTGGTTACAACCTTAACTCAAAAGTGATGTTGCAGAATGGGGAAAGTTACAGGAAAAGGCAACCAGAGTGATCATGAGGTTGGGAAGGTTACAACATTTGGGGCTTTTCCATTTCAAACAAAGGCGAAGTTTGTAGTTTGCAAGCATGGTGAGAAGAAATGGAATAGGCCTCTCATAAAACTAGAACTCGGGGCCACCGAATCAAGCTGAATGTTGAAACATTCGGGACAAAAAAAAAAGTACTTCTTCGCACAGCACATAGTTAAAGCATGGAATTTGCTTTCTCGGGATGTACTGACAGCCACCAGCATGAATGTCTTTCAAAGGGTTTAGGTAAATTCATGGAGGATGAGGCTGTCAATGGCTTCTGGTCACGATCACTACATCATACCTTCCATATCAAAAGCAATATGCCTTTGCTTCAGGAGTGGTTGCTATGCACTTGGCCATAGGAGCCAGCTCCTAGGGACCATGGGGGGTTTGCCCCCCTCCAATAAAATATTTGAGGGGCTTGCCCCCCCCCGAAAAAGGCAATGCCATTCAAATGGGGTGTGTGCACTGCATCATGTGTGGGGCAGGGCTTACCTGGTCTCCCACAATATTCCATTCACGTTGGCACCCCTGCACCTGGCCTCCTGGCAGCGGAGGCAATACCATTGAATGGGAGGGGCAAGGTGGTAGGGAGGGTCGGTCGGTGCTGTGTGGCTTGTTTAGTGGAGCCATTCTGGCCCGCCCACTGATGCACCTGTACCATGCTGCAGTCACCTGCCAGGTTTGATTATCCCAGTGATGGAGACAATGATCTCGAACCTTCCTGATGTTCGAGTCTGTCCAATTTACTTTTTTGTCAGGGGGAAATAATAAGTGGCAGCTGGACACGCAGCCTAGGCAGGGACGGTGGGGGATATTGAAGAGTAACATAGCACTCGTATGCGTTCCAGTGCACATTCACATCCAGCATAATGTGCTATAAGGCACAGCAGTAGGTACTTGACTACTTTTTTTAGGCAAGGGAGCAAGAATCCCGGGGGGGGTCAGAATTTCATAAATATCCACTACATTCTGGGCTTTCCATTGATATTAGAGGAGAAGGGAGGGATGGTGGCAAAGTGCAGAGCCCATCCAAAGGTTCACCTTAAATCCTTTTGGAATTCAAAGTCCATGGTAATTTATAAATTAAAGGTAAAGAAAGGTAGGTCCATTAGTTCCAGTCGCAGACAACTCTGGGGTTATGCGCTCATCTCACTCTATAGGCCGAGGGAGTCAGCGTTTGTCCGCAGACAGCTTCTGGGTCATGTGGCCAGCATGACTAAGTCGCTTCTGGTGAACCAGAGCAGCACACGGAAACGCCGTTTACCTTCCCACCAGAGTGGTACCTATTTATCTGCTTGTACTTGACGTGCTTTTGAACTGCTAGGAGCTGGGACCGAACAACGGGAGCTCACCCCTTCAAGGGGATTTGAACCGCCGACCTTCTGACCGGCAAGCCCTAAGCTCTGTGGTTTAGAACACAGCGCCACCTGCATCTCAATTTATAAATTATGCCTTCTTGATTCTAACTTTCCCTGAATAGGGTATTTTTAAAATAGGTGTGTGACAGTGATTCCCCCCCCCCAATACCTTTTAACTGCACGTGGCTTGATTTTAGTGGTCCTATTTAGTGGTTCCTTGCTTTGCAGTCTCAAACAATGCATTTCCCAACTGGAACATGTAATTTATTCATCGCAAGATGCAGGTGTGTGCCTGCGTGTGTGTCTAATATTTAGGCTATTTTACCTGTAGCTTTCGAAATATTTAGAAGCAGGTGAGCATTTAGAACCCAAACAAGGATGCTGATCAGTGATTTATTCTAATTAGATATATGCTTGCTATAGAAATTCTCAGCCCTGCAGATGGGATGCATTATGGTACCTTTGCAAAAGGGTCTCTCTGTCCATCTGGAAACCATTCCGTTAGATATGTTAACTCGGAAATTCATGGACTCCCCCCCCCAACAACAACAACAACACATTCTGTTGCCAGCTGCAGAGATAACCCATTTGCTTTTACATTGCCTACCGAGAAGGGCCACAGAAAGGAGGGAAGAGCTTGTGACATTAATAATGCTGAAGGCATGATTGCAATACCAAATGCCCATAAGTCATTGTTCCCAACTCCATACCAGCCAGAGGCCCTTTCTTACATTATTCTGGTGGGATGGGAGCAGGGCTCTTTATCAGCTGGAACTCATTTCTGGCACCTCTCAGGTGGGCACCATTGTCATTATGAGAGAACAAGGGAAGCGTTTGTGGTGAGTTCCGGCTCCTCTTTTTCTAGAAAACTAGCACTGGATGGGAGTCATTGCAATGCATTAAAACATAAGAGCCTGTTGGATCCAGCCAATGGCCCATCTGGTCTAGCATCCTGTTCTCACAGTGGTTAACCAGATGCCTATGGGAAGAAGAAGAAGAGGAGGAGGAGTTTAGATTTGATATCCCACTTTATCACTCCCCTTAAGGAGTCTCAAGGCGGCTAACAATCTCCTTTCCCTTCCTCCCCCACAACAAACACTCTGTGAGGTGAGTGGGGCTGAGAGACTTCAAAGAAGTGTGACTAGTCCAAGGTCACCCAGCAGCTGCATGTGGAGGAGCGGGGAAGCGAACCCGGTTCACCAGATTACGAGTCTACCGCTCTTAACCACTACACCACACTGGCTCCCACTAGCAGGACCTGAGCACAAAAAGAGCCCTCTCACCTCCTCCGGTTTCCAGCAGCTGGTATTCAGAAGCATCTGTTCTCTGACTGTGGAGGTAGTAGCCATTCCTCTGCCACCAGTGTTCTGTGAGAAGCTCCAGGCCACATGGATGGAGGTGCAGTATGACCTTCACCCAATCTGACATGGGGCTTCTCATATTACTTTGGCAGCCCAGGATGAAGACACACTGCAGAAGTTCCAAACCCAACAGAGCAATAAGAAAGGAATCATCCCACTGAAGCCACAGGGACAAGTTTTTATTTCTGAAACAAATCTTTAGTGATTCATCTAGTACTCTGTTCTGTATTTCTGGAATTTTTATTAAAGCATGTACCAAATATTTGTCTTAAAATCATATTATTATTATTATTATTATTATTATTATTATTATTAATGAATTTATATATCACCCTATACCCAGAGGTCTCAGGGTCGTTCACAGAATAAAATCAAGATATAAAACCTCAAAATATATAATCAAAATACAAACAACAACCCAATCACACACAAACACACACACACCAAAAAACCCACATTTTAAAAGAACATAGGATGTCAATCAAATCAACCAAAGGCCTGGTTAAAAAAAAGGAAGGTTTTGCCTGGCGTCTTAAGGTGTATAATGAAGGCACCAGGCAAACTTCCCTGGGGAGAGCATTCCACAGATGGGGAGCCACTGCAGAGGAGGCCCGTTCTCATGTTGCCACCCTCTGGATCTCTCGAGAAGGAGGCACAGGAAGAAGGGTCTCAGAAGATGATCTCAGGGTCCGGGTAGGTTCATATGGAAAGAGGCATCCCTTGAGGTATTGCGGTCCTGAGCCATTTAAGACTTTATAGGTCAAAACCAGCACTTTGAATTGGGCCCGGAAACTAACTGGTAGCCAGTGCAGTCAGACCAGGATCAGTGCAATGTGTTCAAACTGTCTTGCTTCGGTGAGCAACCTGGCTGCTGAATTCTACACTAGCTGAAGTTTCTGAACTGTCTTCAGACTCAGCCCCACATATAACACGCTGCAGTAATCTAACCTTGAGGTTACCAGAGCATAGACAACAGTAATTAGGCTATCCTTGTTCAGATGGGCCACCAGCTGAAGCTTATGGAAGGCACTGAGGCCACCTGAGCCTCGAGCAACAGCAAAGGGTCCAAGAGTATCCCCAGGCTACGAACATTCTCCTTCAGAGGAAGTGTAACCCATCAAGAGCAGGCGATTCCCACCCACCTGGTCTAGGGAACCACGCACTAACAGTGCGTCAGTCTTATCTGGATTGAGCTTCTGTTTGTTGGCTCTCATCCAGTCCATTACTGAGGCAAGACACTGGTCCAGCACTTCCACTGCCTCACCTATAGATGTAAAGGAGAAACAAAGCTGAGTGTCATCAGCATACTGCTGACAACATATTCCAAACCTCTGGGAAACCCCACCCAGCGGTTTCATGTAGATGTTAAACAATGTAGGGGATAGGATTGAGCCCTGTGGAACCCCACATTGAAGGTTCCAAGGGGCTGAAAAGCCCAAGCAACACCCTCTGGGAACGACCATCCAAGTAGGACTGGAACCACCGCAAAGTGGTGCCACCCACCCCTAGTTCAGACAGTTGCTCCAGAAGGATGCCATGGTTGATTCTATCGAAAGCCGCTGAAAGATCAAGAAGAATTAACAGGGACCTGTTTCCCTTGTCTCTGCCTCTCAACAGATGTCATCATACAGGGCGACCAAAGCAGTTTCTGTGCCAAAACAGGGCCTAAACTCCCATTGAAATGGATCCAGAAAATCAGTTTCTTACAGAAGCGCCTGGATCTGGTCTGCGATCACTCACTCCACAACCTTGCTCAGGAAAGGGAGATTAGCAAGTGGCCTATAGTTAGTTAGGTTTTATCTTCTAAGTGGTTCAGTATGCTTAATTAGAATCTATCCTTCAGTGCCATGTACATTGAATTGGTCTAATAATTACTGCATTTTTATTTTTTAGTAATACTGCTAAGTTGTCCTATTTTGCTTCCCTGTTTGTGTTTTTTTTGTATAGCTCGAAAGCATAATCTAAAGTTGGCTATTTTTCTCTTTCAGGTGAAGGCAGCTTCCAAATACGTGGATGTGCCCGTAAGCACAAAAAAATTACAATAATTTTTGCAATAGTTCCTGCTATGTATTTTTAGAAGAAGAAAAAATGGAGTTGCTTTTTCTTCCCCTTTAAATCCTGTCTTAGCTAATGGTGTACTATAGACTCCTGTTTACAAAAGTTTCTGAGAGCTGATTTATCCTGAAAGTTTCCTGTTAATTTTACCCTATAGACATGCTTTTATTTATGATTCTCTGTCCCGTGCATCATATGCTGTTTATCATCCACCAATATGTAAAACAGGGCCCAGAGTCTAAATGTGGCCTCCAAGGGATGTCACTACAGCCACAGAACTTTTCTGAATTTGGGCACAACCTGCCATTAGCATGAAAAGGGTAACTTCACACTAACTCTGTAACAACAACAGTGTTACACTAACTCTGTAATAACAGCAGCGTTGGACCAAAGCTGCAGACTACCAACTACAAATTCCCTCTTTAAAATGTTGGCTCAGACTACAACTATACCACTGTAAGTGGTAAGTGTGGGAAGGCCCTAAGATGAGTAGTAAACTATCTTTGGCGATCACTCATAGCTGAATAAGATTGTCTTCCATAAACACAGTTTTAACAATGAGTCCGTAAGTGACTGTGGAGGCCAATTCTGGATCCACACGTCCTTCCACAAGGACTTACTGGGCAGGAGGAGGCAACAGTCCCAGGAAACGAAGGAAGATACTGTCGCGCATTTGAGTGGCATTGTGGGAAGTGGTTCCTGAGAGCTACCAGCATCTTGAAACAATGGCTTTGAAGAACAGGCTGCAAAGATGGGGGTCTGTCGTAATTGTGGTACACAGGCAGTACAAGGTCTAAAATGAGGCCTGGCCAGAAGAGGGGGCTTGTGAGGATGAAGAAGGGAGAGATAGCAATAGTTCAGTTTGCTAGGCCTAGCAAGAGGGAAATTACCGGTAAAGCCAAAACAGAGGTCAGGAATGTACATTAGGAAATTTTAAAACTTGTGGGAGCCATAAAGCCACGGCAAAGGCTTGTAATATTGCAGGGTGCCCCCTGACCTCGGCTGACCAGCACTCTGAGCTTTACAATGTATTGGAATGTATTGACCTTAAATGGAGTTGTGTTTCCTCTGGGCAGTGATGACCTTATATGGTTTGTGGGTGGGTTAAAGCCATGACCGGATGTAGGTAATGTGAGACATTGGCAAACGGCCATGCGGCTGGAAAGAGAAAAAGGATAATAAAAAAGCTACGGGAGGAGAGAGAAGTTCGAAAGGAGCTGCTCATACCATCCTGAAAATATTGCTGGCTCTCTGTGTCTTTATTTTATGCTAAACTGTGCCATTTGTAACGGCTGGCTCCGACAAGTGGTGCCCCGTGTGAGGCAACTTAAAGAAAACAGTCTGAGGCAGACTAAGAGGATTTTAAAAGAAAACCGTGTGAGGCTGAATAAAAGAATACGTCTGAGGCTTTTAAAAGAAAACCGTGTGAGGTTTTTCGATCCAAGCAAAGGATATCATCGGCTCACCACGCCCAGCAAGGGTTGCAAGCGCTAATCATCTTAAAAAGATCCCGGTGAGTTCGATCTCTCTTTTATATTGATTTTAGACAAATGGGCAGCTCTTTGTCTACTCCCCAACAGAAATTTTTAAAAGACTTAAAATTTCTCCTCTCCTCCAACAAATTGGAAGTTCCAGAGGGTGATTTGATACAGCTCATTCTGGCCATCGAAGAGCATTCCCCCTGGTTTCCTGCAGATGGGACTTGGGAATTAAAACTTTGGGACAAGATTGGGGCACATTTTCATGGGCACCCCAGCATAGGTGTTCGGATTCTTAATGCATGGTGCAAGGTTTGTTACGCCATGGTGCAAGGTTTTGTTACCAAAAAATATCTCCATGGCTGCATTGCCAACACAACCTCCAGCTTCCTTAATTCAGCCTGCTGTGCTGCCATCTGTTCCAGCACTCGCCTTGCCAGCAGCCCCAGACCCCAAACCTCCGGACTACAGTTCCTCACCAGAGGACCCAATCCTGCAAAAATACCGTGGTCTGGCTGGAAATGACCCTGCTCTTTCAGCGGCAGAACCAGCTACCCCTTTTCAACGTGCAGTCCTTGCCTGCTCCTTAATTCAGGATACTATGGCATTCCCTGTTATTGTGCCCCCTGCTGGTGCCCCGGCAGGCACCCAAGCCCAACACCAACCTTTTGACTTTAAGATCTTGAGAGAGCTGCAACAGTCAGTAAAGGCCAATGGACTCCAAGCCCCATATACGCAGGCGCTTTTAGAAGCCACATTAGCCCAGCTCTTGGTTCCAGAGGACATCAAGCTTTTGGCCCATACAGTGTTACCCCCATCAGCTGGTGTTTTGTTTGCCCACGAATGGGAAACTGCCTGCCGTGCTTATGCTCCAGCCTTGTTACAACAAGTCAGAGGAAATAATCCAAATGTTACCCTCGCAGACGTCATAGATGCCATGTTGGGGCGTGGTCCCTTCGCTCAAGCTTCAGTGCAAGCCACACTGCTGCAAATCTTATTGAGGGACACTGCTCTTGCTGCTAAACAAGCAATGAGAAAAATCCCAGAACCCAGTATTCAATCAAGGTGGGGTTCAATCAGGCAAGAGGCAAGAGAATCATATTCTTCCTTTATGGACAGGCTGCTTACAGCAGTGAGTCGCCAAATTGAAAATCCTGAAGCCAAACAAATAATTATCAAACAATTGGCCTTTGAAAATGCCAATGAGGATTGTAAGGTTGCGTTACGACCGATAATACACAATCCTGCCACAGACACAGCAGCCATGCTTCGCATTTGTCGGTCTGTAGGTACAGCCACCCACAAGGCTCATCTGCTGGCAGCAGCGCTAAATGAAAACCAGCCTGTAGCCACCGATACAACTTGTTTCCAGTGTGGCAAACCAGGATCACCGATACCCCAGTGGGGGTAGAACAGTGGCCTCTACCAAAAGAAAAATCCGCAGCAGCGGCACCAGCTATCTCTGACCAGCTTATTTCTGAACAATTGACTTTCGGCCACATTGAACCATCTTCATCCCACTGGCTCCAGCAGACAGGGAACGGTTTGCTTTTACATTGCCAGCATATAACAATTTGCAGCCCACCCAGCGATATCAGTGGGTTGTCCTGCCTCAAGGCATGCGGAACTCCCCTACACTTTGTCAACATTTTGTGGGTGAAGCATTGAAACCTTTCCGCATGCGCCACCTAGAGGTGCTGCACACGAGCTGCATCTGGCAGTGTTTGCCTTCCTAACCATTTGCCTTGCCATCCTTTGCTGCACCGTTATACAAGGAAGAGAAGCAGATGACCCTGTCCAGTTGAAACCACCATATTTCACCTGAGCAGTATCCACGGCTCAGCCACTTTCGAACTAGAAGAACAGCGTTGTTGAATAAGACTTTTAGGGGAGAAAATTATCATAAGATATGGAGGGATAATATTTTTGTACAAGATATGATTATGTTTGCCAGTTTATTGCATGCTTCTAAATGTTGGGTGTGTATGCCAGTCATTCCGGCATAATGCTTCATGGTGTGCCTGTCAATGGATCTTTTCAATTTACTAATATTATATCCCCTAAGCAAACTTTTTGGCCTCCAGTACAATTGACCCTCCATGAGCCTGCCCCCATTTGTTTTCAAATTAAAGAGGGGAAAGAATCATGGGGCATATATCCAAACTGTCAATGTACATTGAAATTCACTTTTAATAGCTCTTGTTCTCTTACAGGAACATACAGTGACCAATCTCAGTGCTATAGGAGTGACACCAGTGCATGGCTAATAAACTAGAAAGGAAGCCTACCATGCAGCTTGGAATCATAATTCTTATATTCTTGGCTTCCGGATGGAAGTTGGCTTCGACATTTATTGATTTTAGTGATCATTATAGTAGTTATTTGCATTATTTTGTGTTGCTGTATCCAATGTATTCCTTCCTTAATCTCTATATGTACTGCATGGTTCTCCAGTCCGCGGCCCGCTTCCGGTGTCACAAGAGTCGCTTATCGCGCTCGATATAACCGTATTGGTACTGACATATATGACTCTGATTACTAAAATAAAGAAAGAGGGCATGTGGGAGTCATAAAGCCACGGCAAAGGCTTGTAATATTGCAGGGTGCCCCCTGACCTCGGCTGACCAGCACTCTGAGCTTTACAATGTATTGGAATGTATTGACCTTAAATGGAGTTGTGTTTCCTCTGGGCAGTGATGACCTTATATGGTTTGTGGGTGGGTTAAAGCCATGACCGGATGTAGGTAATGTGAGACATTGGCAAACGGCCATGCGGCTGGAGAGAGAAAAGGGATAATAAAAAAGCTACGGGAGGAGAGAGAAGTTCGAAAGGAGCTGCTCATACCATCCTGAAAATATTGCTGGCTCTCTGTGTCTTTATTTTATGCTAAACTGTGCCATTTGTAACGGCTGGCTCCGACAAAAACTCATCATTCTTCCATTCTTTCTTGTTGTCTTTCCCAGGTGGCAAGCAACAATATAAGCAATAAAAATGTAACACAGCATTATTAATAAAGCTTCTTAAAATAAAAAAATACAAAATACAAAAAAATACAAAAATGCCAAAGCAGTAAAATAGAAACCATTTCCAACCACATCAATACAAAAATATAATGGCAACATGTCCAGCAAACAGCTTGGCTGAAAACCATAAAAACTCCAGAAGGACTTTTACAGAGGCCCAAACTACCTTATTCAAAATCAGATAAACTGATGGGTCAGTTCTTACTAACATAATTTAAGTGTAACCCAGATAGGCAGAAATGTTGAATTGGTGCTGTATATACCAAAACCAGCCTTGAACATTTCTGCAAAATAACCACATTATATCATTCTTATAAGGGCAAATAGTGCTGCTGCCTGCATCTCTCTATTCAGAGCTTGGATTATAATGAAGAGAACTCTTAAAGATCTCAGGCAAAGCACTCTGCTTGCCAGAAATTAACATTTAAATTAAGTTTAAGTGCAGTATATAAATGTTGGTGGGAGTCAAGGATTATGACTGATAAACAGGAGGCAATTGCAGACAGACTTTTTTTAAATGAGAATTTATAAACATGAATGACTACTTTTAACTTTACAAATATGGATCCATATGTAGAATTTGGAAGATAAAGATGTTTACATATTAGTACAGAGAAGCTATATGTGGTTTTGATCAGTAAACTGTTTTGCTTACTTCAGTATATATTTATGGAAGTTACAGGCAGAGTTTAGAATTTATTCCTTTTTCTTTTCACATTATGAAACATCATGACCGTTGTTTTGAAACCTTCCCACCCAAGTAGTCTAATCCACCAAATACCTGGTTACATAATATGTAGGTGCCTGGGGAGAGTTTTCCACAAATGGGAAGCCACCGCAGAAAAGACCCCGTCTCATGCTGCCACCCTCCAGACTTCTCATGGCCCCTCTCCTGGAGGGAGCGCATGAAGAAGGGCGTCAGATTATGATTGCAGGGTATTAGGAAAATACCTGCCCCCCATGGTTCAGGAACCTTGACATCAGGTTCCGACAACACCTATAGATTTGATATCTGCTTTCAGCCATAGGGGATTGCCAATCTCTGGACCATTACAGCATCAGACGGTGTGATTGCAGAAACTACAGGTGGGACATAAAATCACAAAATTTAAAGTTGGATGGGGTCCCAAGGGTCATCCAGTCCAACCCTCTGCAATGCAGGAGTCTCACCTAAAGAACCTCTGTATAAAACCTCCAGCCAGGCAGAGCAGGTAGGCATGTGGGAATGTTGGAGAAAGCAGCTGAGCATGGCAAGCTGGAATGAAAAGGGGATGTCAGAGCAGCTAAATGGAATACCCTCCCCAACTCCCTTCCTTGCAGAGGAAACCAATAAGGGGAAAATAATGTAGGAAGAGACCCTATGGAGGCACCTTCCTTCTTGCCATCCTGGTCTCAGCACTTAGTGGGATCCTGAAGAGTGGGACATTACAGTATGTTCTACAAGGGGACTATTGCAATCTGATTTTCGCAATGAAGTTGGTGCCTTCACTCCCTTTGTTCCCCTAACCCATCCAATATCTCAATTGACTGGCAAATTCTTTCAGTGGTGGGGAAACTCCCCAAACCTGTGCAGTCTGGAGAGCTTTGAGGTTTTATCTCTAGGTAAAAGCTTAGCTCTCTTAGCATCAACCAGATAACAATTGCGGCATCTAATTCTGGAAAGATGATTGTTTAGTACTGGAGAATTACAGCACTTTTTATTGCATCCTAAAGCTGGCACAATCCGCTTGCAGGAAATTGCTTGAAAAAATCTAACCGCCACGTTTACATTGTCCTCATTGTTTTTTAAATTAATACCTTGTCATTGTTTCAGTAGGTGTTAAAAATGTTACTGGCAGCTCTGGGGCCAACCATTGGCCCTTTGCTTGATAATTGTATTTCTATTTTAATATATATATCTATAAACTACCTTCCTACTGCTTCTCAAACTGTCCTAATTTTCACCCTGGAAATTACAGAGAAGTGTTAACTAACTTCAATTTACAGTGGCTGACAATCACATCTCATACAGAAAATGATACTTTGTGATCTGCGGTAAATCACAGTAATACAAGTAATGACACCCATTACGAAGAAACTTCCAATGTGCCACAGACATTTAAGATTTGTGTGGCAGCTTTCATAATGACTCTTGTTTCAGCAGTTTAATGGGTTCCCTCTGAGATAAGTTCGATTCCAACATATGAAGGAGTGTGAACTTACTTAGTGATGATTTTCTCCCAAATTATCTCCACGGCTTGCATCTTGTGAGGGAAACACAAACTGTGCCATGAGCGTCACAGATACCGCAAGCTTTAGAAGTTCTGGTTTTGGGGAGACAGACTCCTCAGACAAGTTGGAGACTGAACAGAGGAGTCCTGTGCACGTTTACTTAGAAGTAAGTGCCACTGTGTCCCAGCAGACCCGGGATTGCAGCCTTAGTAGCTATTTAGCATTTAGGGCCCAATCCAGCAAAGGTTTCAACAAGGGAAAGTCTGCTAAACTTTCCACTACAATCAATACACTGCCGAAGTATTTGTGCCCTTACCAGATGTATAGAAATAAAAGATAAAACTGCAAACTCTTTTTTATAATGTGTGGTTCTGATGGCGTTTTTTAAAAATATATACATGTACCTATTTCAAATGCCTTAGGGGAAAGAGACTAAGTGCTGGGTGTTAGCCTTCTAACATTGTATAATAGGAGATTTGCGTACAGAGGACGCAAGGGGTGGGGTGGGGGGGTGAACCCAGCAGGAGTTGTTGCTTTGCTAATTAGGTCAATAGTACCAAACATTGCAAGAGAGGACTTCCTGGCACCAAGAGCGTCAAGGGAAAGTCTATATCCATCTAAGCGGCTTCCCTCCAGGCGAAAGAGAGAAAGAGAGATAGTCTGTGCATACGGTGATCTTTCTACGCTGTGCAAGCTGCACTTAGTGTTGCTTCAGCTGCCTACCAAGCAAGAGCTGACACCCAAATATGTCACAGATACTCTGGTAGGAAAAGGAACCTCCGCCACAGTGTCAGGGAGAATAGAGTGCATGGCGGCAAGGGACAGGCGGACGGGAAGGATCCTTACAAATGAATAAATAAGCTTTTCTTGGGAAGATGCCATTTTCATGCTGGGTGTTTTGTGTTTTTTCCCCCACCCTCCTTCTCTCTCCTCTCCTCCCTGCCCCACTCCTTTCCTCTGTGCAGAAACCAGGGATGGATGTCGCTGACGCCTACGTGACCTTCGTGCGCCATTCTCAGGACATCCTGCGTGATAAGGTCAATGAGGAGATGTATATAGAAAGGTTATTTGATGTAAGTAAATGCCTTCTCCGCCTTGGGGGAATCCCAGGAGGAGAAACTGCAAAATGTGGCAAAATGAGACAGGAGGATAAGTCACATTTTGAGATTAAATGATTACTTTTAGATTTTTTTATTTTAAGTTTCCTTTTCCTTCTGATTGAAATTCTCTCAGCTCTCTGTCTGCTCTAATGTTCTACTCGGATCCACTTTGTCCCAGTTTCTCTCTCTCTCTCTCTCTTTCTCTCTCTAGATTTTTTAGATAAAAGCATCTTATATCAACATGTATCATCTCGTACCCGAAATATGTTAGGCTGCAATCCTATGCTCCCTTACCAGGGAGTGAGCCCTGTTGAACACAAAGGGTTTTACTTCTGAATAGATATGTATAGGATTTGCACTGCAAGTCATTATTATCATCAAAAGTCGTGTTTTTAAAAGGTGGGGGGAGGTGAAGAAGTCAGATAGGGTGCATGTGCAATTTGACTTGGAGATAGCATTGTTACTGAAAGACCATTTTTTAATTAAATGGTGGGAGGGAATGACCTTTCCCTCCAGGAAATCTAAGCATGATTTAAACATTTAAAGAAAAAACGATAAGTCCGATTTTTGCATTATAGAATACAATTGTAATGCTTTAAAACCAGAACTTGGGACCCTCTAGGAAATACTGGGTGGAACTTTTTAAATCTGAAAACCTAGGTTTAAAACCTTGGAAGAGGACGGCGGCTGTGGTGCCCGATAGCTCCCAAGTGTCAACTAAGATTTTATTTTGAATAGCATAGAGTGCATGTTCACAGACTTCTCTGCCTTTCTGTTGCTTCTGCTGTGCAACACATTTTCTGCCCTAGCAATTGTGCAGTCTAGCATTGACGCTTGCAGCAGGTGCTTGACATTACTGTTTCAGTCACTTGTTTGGTTGGATCTCTGTTTATGTTGTTTTTGTGGCTGTAAAGCAGCTTCCTTTTTCTCCCTTTGCAACCTCTCAGCGCTCTCTCTCTCTCTCGCTCACTCGCTCTCATTTGTTTTGTGCTGTTTCTCTCCCCCACCCACCCAGTATTCTGGCATTTGGATGTGAATGCCTTCAGACTTTATTGACGTGCTCCCTTGCTTGCATTGGGCAGGAAAAGCCTTTTCTCCCCCATCGTCACTGCCGCACCACCCCATACAAGTTCCTCTCCTGCTTGATGCCCATCTCCCCCCCCACTCCACCCCATTTTTCTTTTCCCACCGAAGCCTCTTCCCTACTGCATAATTCTCTCCTTTCACCGCCACCCTTCTCCTCTCCCCCCCCCCCCATATTCTCCAAGATTAAAATGGAACTTATCTCTCATGTCAAATGTTTTATCACATTATATCAAGTGGCATGAATTGGAGTCAAATAATCTTCCTGTGTACATCTTCTAGCATGACCCATATCCACTGAGAATGCCTCATTCATGCATAAAGCACTCCAGAGACTCCTTTCCTCTTAAGAGAATTTCAAGCATTTAAAAAAAAAAATGTCAAATACAAATCACCTATCCACTTGGCAATGACAAAGAGGCAGTCATTTCCATTCTGTTACAGATCTGCTAGCGCTCTGCCTGCCTATTGCTGAAATTCTTCCATTAGCAGTACATTTCCCCGGGACTGTTCTTTTCAGTGCCAACCTTTCCTTTGAGCAGTTTCCAGTTTTGTGCAGATCCCAGCAGACGGATAGTTGATCGGAACTGAATTTCAGTTCAGTCGAAACCATGATCTATATAAGGTCACATCTCTCTGCTTAAGCTAGATTTTAAAAGGTTTAGGCCTCTGTCTTTGCAGAGGAGCCAACGCACAGCAAGAATCCGTTTGGCTTAAACGTTGCATCGGCTTCCCCCCAGGAAGCACACCACTATAAGCAAGATGAACTCCATTACAAGGCCACAGATAAACACTGTGTTCAAAACTGGGTTAAATTTGCAACGTGCTCCCAATTTGGAACACAGCTCCAAAGAATATAAACTTAAATTCCAGTGTAAGCACTAAAAACCATGCCTAGGGCACTCATTTTCTACTCTTTTCCACCGTCGCCCAACAGTTTGCATACTCAAGCCATTCTTTTCTTTTTAATCTGGAAAAAATCAGATTAAAAACATTCTTTTTAATCTGGAAACATTCTGCAAAAGAGGAAGGGACTCCTGCACCTTAAAGAGTCATGTTGAAGAGAGATGCAGCTTGCATATCTATTCTGAAATTCCCTATTAAAAGTGCAGGAGCCCCCCACACATACACACTTTTAACCAGGCTGCTCTATTAACATCCTGCAGTTGTGACAAGGTGGCCTTGTGTGCCTTCCTGTTGGTGCACTTTGAGCCTTCATGAGCATATCTGAGCTATTAAACATATCAATGCCTACTCTTCCTTTTATCATGTCACCCTAGAGCAAGACCGATGGGGAAGCTGTAGACCTGGACTACAGCTCTCATTCAGCCCTGACCATTGGCCATACTTCCTGGGGCTGTTGGGAGTTGGAGTCAAACAACATCTAGAGAGCCGCAGGTTCCTCACCCCTTCTGTAAAACATGGGTGGAGATCCTGTGGTCCTCCAGTTGTTGGTGTTGGGATACAACTCCCATCAACCCTGACTCATTGGTCATGGTGCCAGGGGCCGATGGGAGTTGGGAGTCTCAACAACATCCCTGCTCTAAAATAGGTAACCGTCCCCAGTGGGCACATTGACCTGGGCTTTCTAAGGTCTTGTATTGCCTTGTATTGCGCTGCGCTGGGCAGCCGCTGCACTGTCCCTCCCCCAGATAGTCCCTTGCTCTCTCTCCGCACCACACGCCTGGCACCCACCCCCTCCACAGTGGGCGGCGACCCAGCGGCTCGGATCGGATTCGCACAGCCAGCACTGCAGTGAGAGTGAGTGAGCCAGGTAGGGGCAGAGAGCTGCGAGTGCGAGCGTGCCCCCCCCAGATGTTGCGCCCGGTGCGGCCGACACCCCCTGCACCCCCCACGCTATGCCACTGGCTGAAATTCCCTCTTCTACCCATGTATTAAAAGTGAAGGAGCTCTGTCTCCTTTTTCACAAAGCTACCTACTTTCACTGAATCTCAACAACAATGAGGCTTCAATCCTGTTGACACAGCAAGGCTTACTTTCTGATGAAACATGCATAGAATTGGGGTGTTAATAAAATCACCCTCTTTGTTTTGTTTTATTTCTGAAGGTGGTGTTCACATTAGATTCCTCTTTGCCTTTGTCACATATTCTCCACTTTTTATTTTTAAAAAATATTTTAAGTTATTAATATTATTGGCAATACATTTTCAAAAGGCTAATTTTGCTGTTTCTTTTGTTCCCGAGGCCATTCATTTTACACTGCTTTAGTGTTCATTACCTCCCCAGTTCCTCTTCCCCATGTGAGCTGTGATAGCAGAATTATTCTCCCTGGTGGATATTGGGGTATGCAGGAGATTATCTGAATATTACTGTGTGGTCTACATTTTAATCGCCTTTATTCTGTAAATTAGTCGGGTTTACTGTGGAATAAAGTCATCATTGTCATTTTAAAAATCTTCTCTTCAGGTCACTGGGAAAAGAAACAGATTGGCTAGTAAGTTAGTCTGACAATCAGCAGCTAACAAGGCTATTTTCTCCTCCAGGAGTTATTTACTGAAATTTCACATGACTTCTTTGTCCCATCGTACTAAAAGGGTGGCCAGAGGGCCAGTAGTTATGAAAAAGAAACACAATAGTGTTATTGTGCATTTGTGTTTTCTCAGCTGGAGGTGTGTGGTTTATCTGTATGTCGGTTCTAAAACTTTGATTTGAGGTTATACGGCCAGTTTACATCTCTTGGGTTTTTGAGAGGTGATTTTAGCATCTCTTGTAATCTAGAAACAGTAGCATTGTGTTACCTGTCCCAGGTGGGGTCCTGTGGTGTTGTTTAAATGATAAGAGAGTCAGGATTGTGTATGGCTAGGGTTTGCTTGGGAATCTGGGGTGCAGGGTAACGTTCCCATGGGTTGCACTCCCTTTGAAGGAAGATGTGTGCAGTCTGAGACTACTCCTTGAGCTATTAGAGGCCCAAGTGATGTCTGTAGCCAGGAGTGCTTTTTATCCGTTCATGCTAATACTCCAGCTGTGACTGTTTTTGGGCCGTGACAGCCTGCTGACCACAGTGGCCCCATGCATTGGCAATCTCAGGACCTGATTACTGTAATCTCAGGACTTGATTTCATGTGGGGCTGCCCTTGTATCTGGTCCAGAAGCTGCAACTGCTACAGAATGCAGCTACTAGACTGCTCACAGGAACAGATTACTGGCAACATGATAATCCGCTGCTGAGAGAGCTGTTCTCGTTGCCGATTTGCTACCAGCCCAGGTTTATGAATCCACAAAGCCCTGAACAGCTTGGGCCCAGAGTACCTTAGGGAGCATCCAATCCCTTACTGTATGCTCCACCTTGAGCACTGAGATTATGGGTAGGCAAACTAAGGCCTGGGGGCCGGATCTGGCCCAATTGCCTTCCCAATCCGGCCCGCGGACGTTCTGGGAATCAGCGTGTTTTTACATGAGTAGAATGTATCCTTTTATTTAAAATGCATCTCTGGGTCCTTTGGGGGGCATACGAATTCGTTCTTTCTTTTTTCAAAATAGTCCGGCCCCCCCACAAGGTCTGAGGGACAGTGGACTGCTGAAAATGTTTGCTGACCCCTGACTGAGATCCTCCAATGGGGCATTTTTGGTAGTTCCCCACACCCCTGGGGTCACTATTTTTATTTTGGTAAGACCCACCCTGGAGAGGTTTGGCAGGAATCGTTGCTGCCTTCTTCTGAAAACTGCACTGTTTAGACAGGCCTTCACAATGGGAATTTTTTCTTTATAACCAGCCAGTATCTACTGATGTTTTATTGATGTGCTCACTGTGGATATTTATAGACTGTTTTTATTGTATTTTTTTAATTGAAAGCCGTCTTGATATATTTCATGAAAAGTGCGGGTTCTAAATAGTTAAATGAATGAATGAATGGCTGGCTGGCAGGCAGTTGGACATAGAGAACCAATGCTGTCAGGATGTCATTCCCTTGCAAATGGCTCATCTGATTGCTGTGGGACATAAGAGATGTGGGCTTTGGTGTCATTAAGTTCCATGTATTAAAACATACCAGCTCTTGGGAATTCAGCTAACCAGTCCCACCAGGTTCATCCCACACAAGGACAGCGCAGTGGGGCTTGCACCCCTCTCCTCTCTTCATGCACCCCCACCCCATGCCTCGTGAAATTGGTTGGGGTGGGGAGAATCCCCAGAACAACATACAGCGGGGGGGGGGTGTTCCCTCTTGCAAGCTGCCCAGGTATATGTAAGTTAACAACAAGAAGTATGGCTCTCACACATTACTGCAAGTACTTAGAGTATGCAGGCATGTAGGCGGTAATTCCTACATTGTGTGAAGCAACCCTGAATTACAGTACTGGGGCAGAAGGTAAGGGGAGCTCTGGCAGGTTCCTTTCAAAGGAGAGAACCCAAATGCAACACAAACAGTGACAACATGGCTGCATGGGAGCTTCCTTCCCAAGGCAAATAGCAGGCACATAGGCCCCTGTCTGGACCCAGAGCATAGCAGGGGCAGGGTTAAAGCCCCTTTTCCTCTCCTCCCCCCTGTGCTGCATGCCATGATCTCCCTCTAGATTCTGTCCCCCATGACTGCTGTATAGTAAAGCCCAACACAAGCATGCAAAGACCAACCATGTGATTAGCGTCGCATCTAGCTTGGCCCTGTGCCACCCTTGGCTTCAAGAGACTTCAAAGTCCATCGCCAATAGATCTCACAATGAAAACCATCGTTTTGGATATTGTGAAGAATGCATTCTTATAGTCTGCTCCTCTGCAGCAGCGGAGTATCAAAAAATGAGATGAGAACCCAGGTGCCTATGTGGATCTTCGGATATTGATGCAGAATCCACAAAAGGCGCAGATGGCATTTTCCCTCCTCTCAGATGATTAATCCAATATCTTGCCCCTTGCCCAAAAAAAAATACTTTAAAAAACAACAACATGCTTTTGATATGAGAAATCAAATCATCCAGCGAAGCTCCCAAGATTGCAAAGATCTAAACAAAAATTAATTTATTTCCCCCCTCCCCTCCTTGTACTTCTTGAAGACATGAGCCTGCCTGACCAGAAGATAAGGATTAAAACAGATGTGCTTAGCAGCTAGTTCATCTGCTTAAGTCTAGCAGTCTCTGAGATCAGTGATTAAAAAGCCATCTCGAACTTTGATGAAATCCACAGCCCTGGTAATATGCAGGCCCTGATAGCTTTCTTTTGCAGAGCCCCTGTCTGTCTAAACCGGACGTAGGAAGCATTTGACTGGAGATGATATGTGGATTATATGGGTCAATTATACACTTAATCTGCCTTCTCTGCAGAGATTAAATGTTCATAGATTGACTCTGTGTATTTGGCTTGCCCTTGGCAGTTACCGGATCAGGAAGGTTGCCCTTACTGAAAAGTCTGGTAAGAACTTAATCATGCAGTGATAGGGCCTGATGATACTGGGATGCTAACTGCTCTATGCTTTTTCAGGAGACTTGACTTACCATTTCACTGTCACTTTACAATCAGCTGTACAGTATGTTAAGGTTACCAGACGTCCCCATTTCCCGGGGTCAGTCCCCGGATTTACAAACCAGTCCCCATACAAAATGCACTGAAGTTGAAAAGTGTCCCTGAATTCATTGAAAAAAATCTGGTAACCTTACAGTATGTGCCTAGATGTTTTCCTAGATGTATATATTTTTTTCTCCACTATTGATGGAACCACTTAGAAAGCACCTCTCTATACAGGGTAAAAGTGGATCTAAAAATGAGACCTCAGAACAAAAGGAAAATGTATTAACAAGCAGAAAGGAGAATGGCTTGGTCAATATCATACGCCTCAACTGTCCCAATTAAATCGAGATATCCCATTTTTAGACGCCGTACTCTCATGTGGGTCATGTAACTCACCCAGGAGCATGGCCCAGAAGACGTGTGTCCTGGTTTTTGGCTATGACAGTTTGGACTTACCTGAGACAATTCATCCTGAGTTTGAACGGCTCCACCATGCACACAAGTTAACATGATATGGGTAGTTTGTGCAGAGATGTTTCCACTGTTTTGGAAGGAGGGGGAGTTTGCACAAATTGAGGCCCTGTTGGAAGTTCCAGCCTTAAGGGAGGCCCAGGGAGCCTTCTCAGCACTCCAGATGTGGAAAGCATTCCCCTTCCCCATGAGGTTCATCTTCATAGGAAGCTGCCTTATAACCAGTCAAGACCACTGGTCCATCTAGCTCAATATTGTCAGTGTCTGCAATGATTGGCAACTGCTGTTCAGGGTTTCAGAAGGGAACATTTTCATCCCTAACTGGAAATGCTAGGGATTGAACCTGTGACCTTCTGCATGCGGTGCATGAGTCTCTACTACTGAGCCACAGCCCTAGTACCAATGTTGTTCAGCTTTCGGAACCAGCTAAAGACCTGTGTTTCCTGGCAGGCATTTTAATGTAGAGGCATGCTTAGATCTCAGGTAACTGGTGGTATTGTTGATATTGCATCTTGTTTTAATATTTGTTGTTTTTGTGTATTTATTGCTGGGATTTGAGTGCAAAGGGCAGGATGTAAGGGTTTTTTTGTGGAAATAAATAAACGTTACATTATGTGTGCTATGAGGAAGGGGGCACACAAAAACCTAATCTTGCAGTGCAGGAAGGGAATCACGAGCTGGGTAAGCATGTGATCTTCCCCACTAGATTCAAAGAATATGGAATCAGGCCTCTGAGATCAGGTCTAAATGTTACATCTACCCAGTGCTTTTTTCTGGGGTTACTCAAGGGTACAGAGAACCAGCAATTTTTATTTTCAAATGTTAAAAGTGTGGCGCCTGCTGTAACAACTTCATGGTGAGTACCAGCACTTTTTTTTCCTATTATTTCTATTGCATGTACCGTGTTGTTAGGTGCTGTTGCTGTAAGCAAAGATCAACACTGCTGCATGTGTTTTTGCTCTCGAGGAGTCTTGTGTGATATGTGATATTTCCTGTCTGCCCCTCGTAATTGACTGCTCTTTTTCACTGTATTTGCTGGAACATATTTCATTAGGCATACTTAGTATTGAAATGGAAGTTCAGTCTTTTGTTTCTGGAGTGTTTGCTCTTAAACTAATATGGCCAGCCCTGGTCAGGCAGGTTAATGCCAGTACTTTGACAGACAAGCATAGAGAAAAAGGGGGCTAGATTGTCTCCACAAGATTGGCCTCCCGGCTGCCACACAAACACACAAATTAATTCCTCCCAAGCTGCATCCCATGTGAACCTAATAATAAAGATTCACAGCACCATGTGATTAGGATAGTGTAGCAAACTATCGGAGGATTCTTAAGGTGAGAAGTGTGATACTTTCAGCATGTCACCCGAGTTTGCCTTTGAGCAGAAGCGTCTCATTACAACTCCAAACATCTCAAGGTGAGTGTAATGTTCAGAAACCTGTGTGAGATAGGCCTGAGAAAAGGGAGACGGAAGGAAGCCAAGAGTCCCTTTCGTTATTACAAATGACGGCCATGTTGCAGATCCACATCCATTGACGACAGAGATTCTTCTCATCAATTTTAGTATGTCTCCATAATGTTGAGTCTGACAAAGCAACAACATGCCCTCTCCACAAACAAATCAGAATGAATGCTCATTAAATAGCCAGTGTTTTCTAATTTCCCTACAAACAAATCAGGATGGAAACTCAATAGGTTGGCTGGAAGCAACCTGAGCTGCTCAAAATGTGCATGCTCTTTTCAAGGATTTGGGCATTACTTAAGGCCTCTTGATATCCTGATTTTATTAATATGTATTGTCATGACAGTGCAGAAAATAGTGTGCAGTTCCAAGTATGTAAGGCATGTGGGCCCAGGTTTGCAGGGCTACTACAGCATATCAGCGGCGTAGAGCCACACCAAGATATGTGATAGGGCGGCTACATGTCCTACTTTAGAGAGAGCAGTCCTCTACTTTGAAGGGGTGTCAGAGGACTGGTGTCTGTGTCAAGGTGTCCTCTCATTGAAGCACAAACTTGTTTAAAGATAACAATAAAAAGGGAGAGCAGGGACCTTGAAGCTGGAGACACCAGCCAGGAGACTGAACCTGTCTCCTTCTCACAGCCCTCACCCCCTAGGGTGAGATGTAATGCTTTTCTATTTAATCTTCAATACAATAATTATTTCCAAAATTGTATCCATAAATATCAAATGCAAATCTTATGCAAATCATTCTCCTCTTTTTTGAGCCATTTTATTGGAGCCAGAAAAGATCAGGTAGCTCTCTATTTGAAGAAGTGCCTGGTCTAAACCTGGTTAAAAGACAAAGAACCCTAAGAAGGGAGATCAGGGGCCTTGCAATTGCCCATCACCTGGCCACGGCCTCTCCCACTATGGTGAGATGTGCTGTATTTCTATTGAAATTATTGTAACCTTCTAAGTTTTCAAAGTAGCACGTGCAGATTTTATGTCCTCTTTTGATTATGTGTAAATGACCACCCTAGGTGGAGGGTCAGGGGTGGGGATTTCATTAATATGAGCACTGTATAAATCATTGTTCCCCAGCACCCCAGATCTTTTGGACTGCTACTTCCACCATCCCTGCCCATCAGCCATTGGAGGTCTATTTCTCTGATGTAGATTTTTACGGGAGGTGAAAGGGAGAACAGTTGTTTTGGGGGCTTCAAGAACATGCTCCCGTCACACCAACATGCTAGCCCCGAGGCATTTCTCAGCTTATCCTTAACTGCACATCCACTACCGAGAAAAGGACAAGAGAAAGGTTTAAGGGGGTTGATTAATCGTGGAAATGTTTTCTTGACAAATGCAGAAGAGTTGCACTTGTGTAAGAAATTGCTATCTATAGTATGTCAGAAGGTTTATTCCCTTGTGAAGTATTTAATTTAAGAAGGGCTTAGTCTAATTTATTTTAGATAGACTCTTAACAAAATAAGTCCTAGATTTGTCACTTGGCTTTGCATGCTTGTAGGAGTTTATGCTCCCAAAGATCTTTATCGAAGCAGCTTTTCGTGTTCCAGCAGACATTTGGTGAAGACAGTTAATTGGTTTTCTTTTCCAGGGGAGACTGTTCCACTAATCACTTCTACACTGGTGCAGACCCACGTTTGTTAATGGGGCTGCATCAGTGTAAACAGTCGCCGAATTGCTGCTTGAGAAATCAGACCAATTATTCTGTTACTTGAAACTCTCACTGACATGTTTAGTGTCATATTTTCTGTGTCTGAAAATGTGGTTATATTTTTAATGGCAGATTGAAGGCATCAGACAATCCTGGGTTGGTTTGTGCTTTTTTTGGAGGAGTAGGGAGATTGCTGTTGGAATTAAATATTATATTGTCAAGTAGCCCAGCAGAAGACTGCTGTTTCTTTTCTCCTGAAAAGTTGTCAGCGTTAATGTTTATGAGCTATAATACAAAATGATTAGCCACCTTGGGTTATATCCAGTGAGGGAAGCACTGTAAGGCTCATGTAAGGCTGGGCCCCCCAAAAGCTACACCTGAGGGTTAGGGAGATACTCCACAACAGTATGGGTTATGGAATAGAGGAGGTAAGAGGATCAGCAAAAATTGGATGCTCCACCTTCCCTGAGCAGAGGTTCTCCCACTTCCTAATGCCACACAATAGTACTGATCACCTCAAACAAGGAACCTGATGCATACTTTTCTTACAACACCAGAATCAAACCTTGTTCAAGCTGTAGGATGGAATCAACATAATATAGTCGGCCTATGGATAATCAGCTGGCATGTTTAACATGTATTTGGTTCCCTGTATCTCTATTGTGGTTGCATTTTATTTTCCTGCAAACAGCTCTTACCAGAACTTGCTGGTGGGCAGACAACGCAGGAGGTGTATTGCACTCATGATGTCCTGCTTTGTGGGCATCCAAGAAGCGTATGACTGGCCACAGTGGAAAACAGAATGCTGGACTAGAGTGGCCTGACCTAGCAGGGCTTTTCTTAATGATCTATTATTACCAGTTGCTGAGTGATAAGCAAGTGCGATGGGGAGAGCCGTTGCCTTCATGCCCTGTGTGTGAGCTTCCTAGAAGAGTTAACTACTCTTGCAAACAATACTTGACTAGATGGGCCTTCAGTCTGATGATTCACCAGAGCTCCCCTTCCTTTGTATAGGGTGTTTTTGAATGTTCCATGTATCCTGCCTGCACCCCTACACCAGAAGGTGTTGCCCATGTTATTATACCCACATTATCGATTGGAGACTGAGTGGCTTGTGTAAGGCTACCCTGCTTAGTGAGTTCATGGCGAAGATGAAATTTTAATTGTGAAATTCTCACTATGTAGTTCAGTGTGTCAGGCACGATGTTCTGCCAGAGTAGCTATAATTATTTATTGAATTTATATCCTATCCTTCACCCCCAAGGAACCCAGGACAGCAAACAGATACACAATTTAAAAACAAAACCATTCTAAAAGCAGTTGCACTTAAAAACATTCCTCCGATCAATGATTTTGGGGTCGGCAGGGGCAGTATTCTTCGGCCATGAAACGTCCATGTAAACAAGAAGGTTTTCAAATTCCTTCTGAAGGTTAATCATGGTGGAAACAGGCGCACCTCACTAGGGAGGATATTCCACAACCAGGGAACCACCACTGAAAATACTCAGTGCCAATTTGGCAGCCCCTGGCGGTGGCACCACCAACAAGGCTTCACCTGCCAATCGTAGACTCCAAGATGCTTGGAGGAAATAAGAGCTTGCCAGCTGTGACTATCCTACCAGCTGCTCAGGGCATTAATAAAGGAAGAAATTGTACAGAGCAACCCCTTCTCCAGCTGAACAGATATTCTGATGGCAGCTATGCTTATGGAACATCTCTGGCAGATGGGACATTCCACGTAACTGCTCACCCCACATCCTGAACAAAGTGTGGCACTGACAATTCCAAAAAAGGAATGTGCTGATAGTGTTCCAAGAGGAATACCTTTCCTTCTTAAATATAATCTGCCAGTTTGAGTGTTGTCTGCACCAGTCTTCCCCAACCTGGTGCCCTCCAGTTTTGGCTGCAGCTCCCATCAGTACCAGCCAGCATGGTCAGTGGTCATGGGTGATGGGACTGAGGGATGATGCACATGCCTAACTCCGTTGCGTGTGCAGTTTATAGTAAAAGCAAATATTTTGGATGCAGAAAACCTGAAAAGCCCATCACATTTGCAAACATCTTAAATCTCAGAAGGGCTGCATAATTTTCCCTGCTGTACTGTATAACCAAAAGGAAGAAAATTGACTGTGAAAATAAAAAGGTCACTAATCCTACTTTAGATTAAATGGGGGAGGGGGGTGTTGAGGAGAAAGGGAGAAAGGGAGTCCACCCAAAAAACCATGCGGGGGGGGGGGCGGGGAGAGAAAATGCTGCACCATTCAAACTCTTCTTTAAAAGAAAATGTTTTTCTTTTTAATTGAACTGTGGCATGGTTTGGTAGAAAGGTCAAATGAGAGGATATAATATCCCTTAGGGGCTGACAAAACCTCAGCTGACTTTAACTGAAGGTATCCAAGCAAAACAGGATTGGGCCTGAAATTTGGAAGTGACAATCAATACAGTAAATCCCCTCTTATGCAGACCTATCTTATCCAAATCCTTCCTTATTCTGGACATGCCTTATGTCACACATCTAATGGGAACAAATATTTTGTCCCCTCTTCTTCACCTGCCCCTTCCTCCCTAACACAGGACAGAAAACATGTCAAGGAGATAAACAACTATACATCTTTTAGAAGACATCTGAAGACAGCCCTGTATAGGGAAGTTTTTGTTGTTTGATGGCTCACTGTGTTCCTATATTTTGCTGGAAGTCACCCAGAATGGCTGGGGCAACTGTTGTTGTTGTTGTTGTTGTTGTTATAGCAGAGTGCATATCTTTCCTTTTCACTCTCTTCACTCTCTCTGGCATTTTCAGCCATTCCTAAACAATGGTCACCTCCAGCAAATACCATATCTTTCTATCTCCTATGTGCAGTAAATGTATTGCCAGGGCTGGAGACCTGGAAGCAAGCAGGTGTTACTGAGCAGCAGGGTAGCACACTTGGAAAGCAGACAGGCTCGTGGGGGGAAGCAGGCAGGTGGATGGGCAGGGACAGGTGATTGTAGAACAGCTTAAGCACTCTCTGAGTAACCTGATCCTCATACTGCGGAATTGGGCCAGAGTTAGAAGTTGTGCTGCACCAAAAGTAGCCCCGCTGGTGCCTTGTGAGACCTGACTTGTGCTGTTATGGTAGTTGCAGTGCATCTCTGTAGCCATCCAGACTTGCAGGTGCTGAATGCCAACTTAGGAACAAGCCAGCAGGCCCTTTTTCCTGCTGCCATAGCTCCCAGGTAAAGACTCCTGGTGGCTTATTTCGGCCCTCTGCTGGCTTGATGGAAGCTGCTGCAAGGCAGACGACTGCATGTCCCAGTGCATGTTGGTCTCTACTGCCGTTCTTTGGTGAATACATAAATTATCACCCACATTAAAATGTACTTGATGTTGTACACAGGCTTAAGTGCAACAATCAAGTGCTTGCTTTCAGACATCGTGACTCCTGGACCCAGGCCCATGCAGAGGGTGGGGCAGCCGAGTACACTTGTCCTGGCCCTCGGAGAGCTAAGCTGGATGGGCAGACCTCGCTAAGGATTTGTTGAACCTATGTGCTGTCATGCCAAGAATATCCTGGGCCCCCAGCCACCCTGGGCCTCAGACAAGCTCTGCGTGGGCCTGCCTGGACCAACATCATTATTTTAAGGGAGTGCAATGCTCTTGTTTTATGCCTCTAGGAATTATTCAGCACAACATTTGGCATGTTGAAAGTTACTATGGAGGACAAGTGTCATTGTTTTCGTTCTAGGCTAGCCTTTGCCAACCTGGTGTCCTCCAGTTTGAGGCTACAACTCCCACCAGCCCCAGCCAACCCATGAAGGGAGCTGTAATCCAAAACATACAGTGGGCATCAGTTTGGCAAAGCCTGTGGCATGCAAAAAGTAGTGTCCTGCTGGTGGACCAGCATATTCCAGTTGCCATTCTGTTTTGCTATAACTAATATGCAGGTATATGGCCACCAGAATTTATGGTAAAGGAAGTGGGAATCATGAGTTGTCAGGACTAAGCACCAGCAAATGGCCTGTGAACACAGATACGTCTGTGATAGGCTCCAGGGCATCCATAATTTTGCTGCTGTTGTAAGCTAAAGAGGCGAGATAGTTCTACAATAAGGGCACTGATGCAAAGGAAGCAGAATTTCCTCCAGTGTTAGAGGGAGTGTGATTCCGAGTGCAAGTTCTTTAGAGTTTAGCTGCATACAAAACAAGGCTACTACCAGCTTGCCCTAGGCAGTGGGCTAAGGAGACACTTCCCAGCATCAGACTGAGGTGGTGATTGGCAGTGTTTAGTCCTCTACCTCAGCAACAAAGGTTTAGCCCAGTTCCCTACAGAGTTCTCACTCTTCTTTCTCTTTCTCTGTGGACTGCCCAGTCACACACCACTGGCAAGCAAACCACTGGTGCATATTAGATTAACAGTCATAGGTCACCTATTTCCTCTTGATCTGTAGCCCTTTTCTTTTCTACCACCCAATATCCTTTTAAATCTTGCCCCCACCCTGCATTTATGATATCAGCCTACAAAAATGCTCACAAATAGCCAGGAGATCCATTTGCAACCCCATGTATGGCACTGGAAGGAACAGCGAGGACATTATTCAGCCATTCACTGAACATCCAGTTCACAGTGAATACCTAGCCTGCCCTTAAAACACTCACTTTACAATGCGAAAGCTACACAAGAGGACTCAATTAAGGTTACTGAGTCCAGTTTGTGACGTCTTTTGATTCCGCTTCTAGTGTTAAAGCATAAATACCAGTACAATTAAAGTATTGTATGACTGTCGTTATTCTATTGCAATGTGCAAAATAACATTACATCCCAATTACGCTGGTGCTGGATTGCAATCCATTGACTAGGAAAGGGCATGGCCCTTCACAAAATTGCTATGTAGGTAGTCTGTTTAGTTAAGGACCTTTATAGGAGAACTGAGTGTAAAATATCAACATTCTTTTTTTAGAGAGAGAGAACAAACAAGAGAATACAGTATTCAAAAAGAGGCCTTTTTTAAAAAATCAGAGCTATACATTTCCTTTGAGACCCTCTACAATTCACTGTTTCAGGTGTCTGTTTAAAAAAGACCTAAATAATACACAGTTTATGCAGGGTTACAAAAACCAGATTATATCCCACAGACTTGGTAGCTAGTGCTACATAGCTGTTATTTAATTCCAAGCATTCACAATGATCCACCAGTCTCTCCCACTTCCTCCCAGAAAACCTGTAATGATCATACCTTTCCATCCAAGCAGCAAATTTTCACTGTGTCATAAGGTCAGGGCATAAATTTCCCAGATCCATTGTATTCAGGGTGGGGGGCGTGTTCCTCTGGAGTCACAGTGTTTGTTCAATGGCAAAGATGACCAACCTCTCTATTCTCTGTGCAGTGCCATAAGGTCTGGGGACCAGGAGTGTGTCTTCTTGCACAAAGAACTCTTGCCGTGAAAGTGTGGACCATTACATCGGAATACAGAACACTGCTTTATTCTGTTGATCTATCTAGCCCAACAGCTCACCCTACACACAAGGGACTTGGAGCTGCCAGGGATTGAACCTGTGGCCTTCTGCATGGGGAACCTTTGGCTCTCCAGATGTTAATAGATTCTAACCTCTGTTAGCTGTAGGTGGCATGGACATTGGTAAGCGATTATAGGACTTGTAGTCCGACAAAATCCAGATGCCCACAGGTTCTGGACCCCTGCTGCTGCAAGCAAACATATGACCATATCTTGATTAAAATTCAGATATGGTGATGGTGAGTAGCTACATTTAGATGTCACCTTTCTCCCAAGGTGAAAGCTAAAAGCTCACCATTTGCACGCCTTCCAACTTTATATCTTCATAACAACAGCCCTGTGAGATAAATTGGGCTGAGAGGCAGTGGTTGGCCCAAGGTGATCTTCATGGCTGAGGCAGGATCTGGACATGGATCTCTCCACTGCTTGTCCAGCGCCCCAAGCACTGCACCACAGTGACCTCATAGTCAGAGGTCACATGCAGGCTGTCAATGCGCAAGGCTTGTTCTGTGGAGTTCTTTGGCACCAAGGGTGTTCAGCAAATGATATTTGTTTGCTCTAATGCTCTGGATAAAGGAATGTTGCATTAAAGTAAAGAATATCTGGTAATTCTTTAAGAAAATCTTGCATGCCACTCATGACTTCCGTTACTGGAATCTCTATCAGATCACATTCTTTGCCCTTAATTTTAAACTGTTTTGTCCCTCGGTACCGATTATTCTGGAGGGACACGGGTGGCGCTGTGGGTTAAACCACAGAGCCTAGGACTTGCCGATCAGAAGGTCGGCGTTTCGAATCCCCGCGACGGGGTGAGCTCCCGTTGCTTGGTCCCTGCTCCTGCCAACCTAGCAGTTCGAAAGCACATCAAAGTGCAAGTAAATAAATAGGTACCGCTCTGGCGGGAAGGTAAACGGCATTTCCGTGCACTGCTCTGGTTCGCCAGAAGCAGCTTAGTCATGCTGGCCACTTGACCTGGAAGCTGTACGCCGGCTCCCTCGGCCAATAAAGCAAGATGAGCGCTGCAACCCCAGAGTCGGCTACGACTGGACCTAATGGTCAGGGGTCCCTTTACGTTTACCTTACCAATTATTCTAGTTTATAGCTGTGACAAGTGTTGGCTTGAGACCATTCTGGTGTCCACCAGATTAACAATGGGTGCATGGGGGTCAACCGATTTAAGCACTCATATTCAGTACAGAGTAGCACTGAAAGCAGAAAAAGCCAAAAACTAGGATTGCAGGAGGCTGAGAACCACAGTACTAAATTCTCACTTCTTCATAATGCAGCTGACCACCTCCTCTTATGTTAGCAGAGTTCTTACTTTTCAAATGGCGCTCTCATTCACATATCAAGCTCTGTGCAGCTTTAGCTCTGAATACCATTTGCTGGCATCCACAAATGAGAGCAGCGTCCCAGGCTTCTCTTGGCCACTGTGAGAACAGGGCGATGGGCATATTCTTAAATTTACCAACGAACGTGTCTTGTTTCATCATCTGTACATGCACTGGGAAGCTGTGGTTCGCCACAACTTCACTTGCTGCGTACATGCAGTCAAGTAAATTTGTATATGCGTTTTCCTTCATGAAAATGATACCCATAAAGAGGAAGCTATTCGCCACGAAGCATCATTTACACAGGGAGTAACTGTATTCATTCACTGGTGCGATTGATTGATTGATTGATTGATTGATTGATTGATTGATTGATAGCTGCTGGTGGGCCAGCCGCTAGAGGGAGCATTGCACATATTAGCAAATGTCTTGCAACAGCACAAGGGAAATCCCTTTCATTTTGCTAGAAAAGTGTGAAATGTTTTCAATGTAAAAACATTTTTGATAAAAGAGATTGTTTTTTTAAAAAATGCAAAAACAACCCAGTAAATCTTTTGCTGCAAAGAGAAGTAAAAATATATTAAGAGTATCAATAAAGACTACAACAAAAGGGAAATAAGGACCTTTATAAGTGTGCAATAGAAAGGAATGGAGCTCAAACACATACACACATACACCAAAGGAAAATCCTTTTAGACTCAGGTTTAAGATAGTGATTTCCCAAGGTCAGCCACTTATAAGCAGAGGTGGAATTTGAATATGCATCTCCTAAATCTATTTCCATTCTATTTTGCTTCCATTCATAGTTTGCAGAGAGGTTATAGGATGTTGTGTCAAGCGAGTGTTACCCTAGGCCTTCCAGAACATTTTTCTGTCACTCTCTTTATCATAAAAAAAATAACTGATTTTTGGTGGGAAAAGAGGTTTGCTGTACAAGAACACAAAATCAGGTTTCATTTGCACTACCCAAATTTGCTGGTGTGCAACTGATCCCGCTTGAAGACAACAACAGTCTGAGAGGGCCCTAAGTCAACATGGTCCAGTGGATCACACTTCCTCTCGTACTTGATACTAAACAAATGGACAGTGGATCAGAGATGGATGTTTATAGCCACCTGCTCCTCCACCTTTTTAACACTTTTCCTGGAAGAAGTCCACTGCTGGCTTTCAAATTATATTTTAAGACCAAGGGCATTTAAAACTCATTTATACACATCGTAAGAGTCAGTGTGTTGTCGTGGTTAGTGTAGCACTATCAGAGTTCAAGGGCATAGTCAAGCCAGGCAAAAGTGCTCAGAGAGGATGCAAAGCAAAAGCCAGTGAAGTGTGTGGCCTGGAGGGAGTTTCTAGAAAATGACAGGAGGGTCCCATTTGACCCCATGCCTGAGGTGCCCCCCCCATCCTTGCTAGAGCACCACAGGCTACAACCAAACTAGAAGCAATGGCTCAGTCACATCTGTGTTATGCACTTATGTGTCAAATTTGCCATCAAAAAGAAAGAATGGGGCAAAGATCTGTTTCTGCCCTTCTCCCCATGAAAAGGACCATGTAGGGAAGAGATTTTGCTTTTTAATATTATGGAGTCTGGATTAAATAATAAATAACACCATTCCCCCTTTGCCTGATTCCATTGTCTCAAACCATTTCCATCCAGCCCACCTCTGATACTGGAACAGATCATGACGGGTAGAAACTTGCTTGAAACAACCACATGTACTGAGAAGTGCATTGGGGCAAAAGAGGAGAGAGAGGCATAGTAGTAATTTTTGAAGCACAGGGCAAGCTCGTTGTGACATCTGTGCCCCCAAGAGAGTCCAAAAAGGCAGGCAGCTGGGTGGTTTCATTATTATTGTTAGTAATAATAATAGTAATAACACACACATGTACATACACATGCACACACTGAAAGAGTAGCATTAGGATCAGCATAGCTGTCTGTAACCCTATGCATATTTTCTTGTGAGTAAGCTTCCTTAAGGGACGCGGGTGGCACTGTTGGTTAAACCACAGCGCCTAGGACTTGCCAATCAGAAGGTTGGCGGTTCGAATCCCCATGACAGGGTGAGTTCCCATTGCTCGGTCCCTGCTCCTGCCAACCTAGCAGTTCGAAAGCACATCGAAGTGCAAGTAGATAAATAGGTACCGCTCTGGCGGGAAGGTAAACGGCGTTTCCGTGCGCTGCTCTGGTTCGCCAGAAGTGGTTTAGTCATGCTGGCCACATGACCCGGAAGCTGTACGCCGGCTCCCTCAGCCAGTAAAGTGAGATGAGTGCTGCAACCCCAGAGTCGGTCACAACTGGACCTAATGGTCAGGGGTCCCTTTACCTTTAAGCTTCCTTAACCTCAGTAGTATTAACTTCAGGCTGTGCAGGTTCAACTTGTAAGACGTAATGAGCTTTAACAAAAGATCTTCAGCCAGCTGAAATGCAACCTTTACCTCTTTTGGTTTGTTGGGTGTGGTCATTAGGGGGTTTGGAGCATGGTGCCATCAGTACACTGGTGACACGCAGCTGTGTTTCTCCATAATATCTGAATCAGAATGACCGTGCGAGCCCTGGACTGGTGCCTGAATGTAGTGGCAGACTGGATGAGGGCCAATAAACCAAGAGAGAGGCTTTGTGGGTAGGTGGTTCCCATGTCCAGAAGGCAGGCCAATCATCCAGTACTCAGGTGACCTTTTTTACTTAGTCAAGGTGAGCGTTTTCTGACCTCTGCAATTATTTGTGATTTTTGGGTACACCATTTAGGCGCATTGCCGACCAGCAGTGTGATGTTGTGGTTAGAATGTTGGCTTTGAGCATGGGGTCAAATCCCAACTCGGTTATGAAGCTCGCTGGATGACCTTGGGCTGGTCACCTTCTCTCAGCATAGTCTGCCTTCACAGTGCTGCTGTGAGGATAAAATGAGGAGTGGGAGAGCCATCGATGCCACCTTGAGCACCGGGATGATAATAATAATAGTACGCCCTTTCCCAGTTGCGTTCTAATAAGAACCTAAAAAGAGCCCACTGAATCAGGCCGGTGGCCCATCTAGTCCAGCATCCTGTTCGCACAAGAGCACCCTCACCTTCTGTGTTTTCCAGCAACTGGTGTTCAGCAGCATTGCTGCCTCTGACCGTCGAGGCAAAGCACAACCATCATGGCTAGTATCCACTGTTAGCCTGCATGAATGATCCATGCTTGAGTAATCTCAGAGGGCAACCCATATGAAGCCTTATCTGGGCATGCCTGGGTCTTGCTGGACTGAGATACACCTAAAAATTGTAGAAATCGGGAAGAAGGTACAGGGTTATAAAGACTAGGACTAGCCACCTGAGAAACAGTTTCTATCCAAATGAGATTTTGGTTTTAAACGCAGTGTAAGGTAGTCTCTGTGGGAGTATATTGTATTTAATTATGGGGTATCAGGGTTTTTAGGGGGCTAACCAGGCTGGGATAGCTGGGATAGCAGGCTTGTTGGGTTTTGAATGTCTGATGCAGATTTTTTTCAATTTCGTTGTTCTGTATGGGACAATGACAATAAAGATTATCGTATCGTATCAAAAAGTTGGAAAGGATTCCCCCAAGGCCAACCTCCCACTGATGCAGGAAATCCATTGCTGCTGCAGATCGAACAGGCAGCCATTCACTCTCTGCTCAAAGCAGGGCGGGGGGGAAGCAATTTTACTGAAGGTTTTTAACATATCGAGCACTAAAATCCAAAGAGTTCACAGCTGCCTGAGGCAGTCTGGCTGGTCCACCATCAAACAGTTTGTACTGTCCAGAGGTTCTTCCTAATGCTTAGTCAAAATCCCATTTCTTGTCATTTGAACTCATTGGTTTGTGTTTTGCCCTCTGGAGCAAACAGAGAATAAATTTGCTCTGTCATCAAATGCTGGGAGATGGCAATTGTATCGCCTCTTTGTCATCTCTTCTCCAGGCAAAAAAATACATTCTTTTCAACTTTTCAGACTCTGGATAAAATACGCCCACACATAGAATGGCCTTGTACAATAATCCAGGTAATCTCTAAATGACAATACAGCAGTTCTGATTTTATTCCTGCTAAAGACAAATAAGGACACTTTTCTGCTATTTGCCTATCTCAGTCTACTACCTTTTGTTGCAGAGGGAAAAAAGTTGTGTTTTGCTTTGGGGTTTGTCTTTTTTAAGAGGTTTGGTTGTGCTTCTAGAATCTAAACTGATGCCAAGAATGCTTATGAAATAAATTAGTCCTTATTACTTATGAAATAAAATATTAGTGGTTATTACTGATTAAAACAGCTTGAGCTGTGGTATATACAGGTCAATTAAAATAAAAAGCATTATTAAAATGGGAGAACAGAGTATAATTTCTTGTGAGATATTAAACATGCATTTCCCATTAACAGCCATGGGAGCCTGAAGCCATAAATCCATGAATCCAGCCCTGGAAAACTATACCCAAGGCGTACGGCCTGTTAACACCCACGGGACTTCATTCAGTGCATAACTTTCATTAACAGTGATGGGAATTCCATGCAGTAGACCGTTTCAAGTCAAACTTAATCCCAATTAAGGGTGAAACTCCATCCTTAACTCACCCTATCACAGAAGTCCCTAAACAGTGGGTGATCTTATGGACCATATGTACTGCAAAAACAGAAAGAGAAGAACCCTGCTGTATGCAAAGGCAAATGTGTGCCTGCAAATTTAAGCTTCCGTCTTAACCCGCTTCCTTGTTTTGTCTAGACCAGACCTTTTCAACAATTTTTAAGCAACTCTTTTGTGGTTTATTTTAGCCGGCAAAGGGGAGGGGAGGGGATGATGTAATTTGATGCCGGGGGAGATTATTGATAATTCAGGATAGCAGCTTAACCCTATTATGTAACACCATCACAGCAGCATTATTAAACAACAATGCAAATGATTTTAATATTCAAAGCTCACTGACTTTCTAACTTATCTGCATCAATGCATTTTCAATGTGATTAAGGCTTCACTGGTACAGGAGAAAAGGGAGCAGACTGGCAGAGAAAGTATAAAGTGTTTGTAGACGGGTTATATGCATTGTTTAAGGCAACCAAATCACTGCAGCATTATTCTTAAAAAGTATCGCTGTGATCGGAAGAAATACGTGCCTACACTTATAATTGGGGCAATAATGTATTTTAGCCAGTTATTCTCCCTGAAAATGACACTGTAGTTAGAGTAAGTTTTAATGGCAAAACTCATGTGTATAAAATGCACCCCTTTGTCACATAAGACAGTTATTGGAGAGCTCTTTCCAGTGCACTGAATTAAACTAGAACATATAAACAAATTGGTGGGGGGGGGGGGAATTTCCAACTTTTTCCAAGATTGAAAGACCTCTTTTTCACAGGAGTGGTTCGTTATTCGCAAGAGCTGCTGCTTGGTTTTTCACACAATCCATCACACTGTAATATTTCTCATTTGTTTGGGGTCGTAACTGAGTCAAAGGTCTCCGATATACGAAGTCAAAACACCGCACAAATACTGAGCGATTAATTAACAACTATCATCTTTTAAAGGAGACAGTTTAGGAAATGGTATGAGCTAATGAGGAAAACGCAAAGTCTTAATGTGTGGTGAGGGGAGATAAACTCTATAGACTTCTTTTTTTTGCTTTGTTATTGAGTGAGGTGCTTTGCTTTTAAGCAGGGTAGCCTGTTCAGTTTCTTGTTCAATGTATATATAGACCAAACGGCCGGTCATAAAATTTGCTGAACAAAGTGGTACTTAGATTGGATTGTGCTGATCGCTGTTACCAACATAACATCGCTTTAGAAGCAGTTCGCTCCCTGTGTACAAGTAGATATGCTGACAGAAACATGTTAGCCCTCTTTGAAGTAACATGATTCAATCTGATTAATCCAGGTGCTTTGACTTAATTTAGATGTGTTGCAGGCTGCTCTGCACTCACGATTTTAGATGAAGTTTCTTGGTGGTGGCATAATTCATGAATGTATGATAGGAATAGATTTATTGACAGAATTTATTATGCATAATGCTGTTTTCGTGGCTATTTGTTTTCATAGGTCAGAAGTTCTGAAGCATGATTTTAACAGAGGAAAGTATGCTTAAGCTTGAAAGACTTCAAAGAAAAAAAGCAGGGAAGAACCTCTACAACATTAAACACTATTATGTACCTAATGAGGGAGGGATTTCTTAAAAAAAAAAAAACACAGCCACACAAGTTGAGTTTATCAAAGAACATGTATAAATAACAACTAGCGATTGAAACTCTCTTACAATGAAATACAAGGAGAAAATGAACCAAGCCTTTCACTCATGCTATTCAGAAAATAGCTTTTGCTGTGCTAATCTTTGTGGCTCAGCAATTGACAATATATTGTTATCAACAAGCATTAGCGCAAACAAAAGCATCCATTTTTCTTTCTCTGTGTCTTTAAATCATTTAATTTAAAAAAAATAAAAAATTGAAAAGACCTTTGCAAACAGCCAGCTAGATTGGCAGTAATAAGGATGATACACATTGCTCAAAAGCTGTTTCTCCTGCCCTGTCAAAAACCTACGCTATATTTTAAGTTGATAATTTTTGTTTGGTTGCTTTTTAATATAGGGTTTCTTCCCTGTTTGCCTTTATGGCTCATTGCAGCTGCTTTTCTCTATGTCAATGAGGGCTAGCAACTTCTCCCCTTCTTTCGCTCTTGCGAATCAAAACTGAGTTTTCGAGATCTTTAATTCCCTTTTTTTAAAAAAAACAAACCCTAAAATAATGAGTTGCATCATAAGTATAAAAGAGAGAGAGAGAGAAAGAGAGAGAGAGGCTTTTGTTTGGAGGAAAAAACCAAGCTAATCAAAGTTAAAATAAAGTCTTTCTCCCTCTCCCTCTCTCTCCCAAGACTACTGTCTATAACATGTTGTTCCTTATAGAAAGTGGGATATGGTGGCATTTGCTTGATTAACTTGCTCGACAAAAGTGACAGCTGCTGAGGGTGTATGTAGATAAGCCGCACAGCGCAGTTCCGCCTTTGTACATCTGTCAGCAAAAAAGGAAGACTAAAGAGTGAAAAGAGGCAAATTGGTCCCAAAAGGCAACCTATTCAACTTAGGAGGTTTGCTCTATTCAAGCACTCGCTGTGAAACTCAAGTACTAGGTAGCTTATTCAATTTCATTCACTCTTTAGAATAAGCCCACAAGTGTTTAATTTCTTATGCTACCGAATAAAAGGATGAAGGGAGCTTGCTTTTTTAAAAAAAAAAAAAAAAAAAACCTCCCCAAAAACTATCATTATTATTACTGGAAGCATTAATTGTTAAGATTTGCTGATCAATGCCCTCAACATTAGCTCGGTGGTAGTTTTCATAGATATTGGTGCTATTAAATCGTAATGGTATGTAACAGAGTTGACTTGTCTTACTGGTTTGTTTTAGGGAAAAGCAGATTTATTACTGTGATGGTGTCTCATATGCTAAGGATTCAAATCAGAACTGAGCTTTCAAAATGGGGCAGGGGGAGCCAGCCACAGAAGAAGGAAGGAAGGCCTAGCTAGATACCAGACAGGTAGAAGCTTTGTTGTGTTTTCATTATGCTCATCTGAAAATATCTACGCATGCATGGCCCCAGAAACCAATTACCATGGCTCAAAAAGTATATCTAAGGCTGCAAACATATCCACACCGTAGTGCTTTTCAGGCATGATTCTATATGTGCTTAAACAGCTTGGGGGAGATTTCTCCTTCCCTGCCTGCTCCAACCCTAACCTTCCTGCGGGCAGGTTGAGGCTGCACCAGATGGGGTCAGAGCATGCACTGGATAAGGGGCTTCAACCCGACTGAAAGATAAAGTGGGACTTATTTCTGTACACAGGATCATCATCATCGGGTCATTCCACGTCAGTTCAACGTGGTCATGCCACCCACCGTCTCGGATTTTGATGAAACTTGGTGTACACCCTTCACTTATGATTGAAAGCAACCCACGTAATTTTTTTCCCTCTCTATCAAATGGTTTAAAATTTATAGCACTTCAAAGTTTCGTGAAATCTGTGTTTCTTTCCCTCTTGAGATCCTCGGCCTTGTGTGCATTATACTTTTTTTTCTCCATAACCAATGATCAGATCTCTTTGAAATTTTACACAGAGATCAATAACATGATGAGGATTTCAGCAAAAAAATACACCAGCACTCAAAAGATTTTATAAATGCCTAAAAAAATGTATAAATGTAGCTTTTTTGGTGGGGAAAACTAGGTTTAGAAAACCTAAATTTTCAGCGTTAGGGCACAATGCAATCAAAAGTTTTTGATGGTGAAAATTATTGCAAAGACATGCTCTTTCTCAACAAAGAATAAAATTTATGGGTCTCTTATGTCTTGTAACAAAATTTTATGGTTTTTGGACATTGTGGGGGGGGGGGGAATTACTACTGGGTACAACTTTCCTATACTCCATAGCTGTAAAAGAAAAAATTAATGAAACAAAGTTCATCTTAAAATCTAAAATAGTATTTGTTATTACAAGGTTGTTGTTTTTCAAAAGTGCAGGCTTGTTTTTCAGTTTTGGGGTATTTAAAACTATGAAAATTGGCTATATCTCAAACTGTTTGAGATAGAGGGGGGGAATTAAGGGGGTTTCTTTCAACCATAAGGGAAGGGTGTACACCATGTTTCATCAAAATCTGAGACGGTGGGTAGCAAAACCCTTGTTTTTGCATTGATTTGATATGGAATGACCCCATCATCATTTTATTTTTATGTCACCTTTCCACAGTTAAAAACAATGCTCAAGGCAGCAAACAACATGACAAGATATACATAATTACAAAAGTCATAAACAATAAATAAACCACATCAAAAAAATACACAACCAAATGGAAAACCATTTCCACATAAATCAAAATCTAAAACTAAGAATACAGCATTGATATCACAGTTTTAAATGACATAGGTAAAAAATAATAGCAATTTAAAACAAAAACAAAAATGGAGCCCTCTCTGCCCAGCAGCAGTGGCAGAAGTCCTTTATGGAGCCTTCAGGCCCCGCCCTAGGCCAGGTGGTGAGTGGCAGGCCTGGGGCCCTCAGGCGCTGAGCAGGGGAGTCCTCTGCAATGCTAGAAAAATATTTTCCTTTAGCATGGAAAACCATGCTCCCCTTTCTTTGCGGCAGAAAGTCTCCCTTTCCCCCAACTTTCCATGGAGACTATATTCAAAGCCACCATCCAGAAGGGCTCTGGACATCTTACTCACTGCTTTGTAACATCACTTGCACCGTTGTGTTTCCAGTTCACTAGCCCAAAAACTCCCCATGGATTGCTGGGGGTGGCAATTGCCTCCACCACAATTGGGTGCCAGGTACTTTTTCCTGTAAGAATGGCTGCCATTTGTGATGCATTGCAAGGCAGAGTTGGGTTGAGGACTTGACACATGCCTGATAACCCAGAAGTCTGGAGTGGGCGGGGAGGTTTTTCAGTATCTCAACAAATGTGGCAAGTTGTTTGCTTTGTCCCAGAGAGCTTCCACTCCGAATGGAAATATGGGGGGAATAAAGCAGGCTGAAAGCTATGGAGTGAAAAACCTCTCCCTGCCTGAACATCTCAGTGAAACACAGGCTTTGCCCCTCTCAGTTCAATCTTAATGGGTGCACAGATTACTATGTCCCATATAACTCAGTAGACACCACTGAGAACCAAGCCAGAAGCTGCATTCTTGGTCATGCTTGATGGTGACAAAGAGACAGGTCTCAGATATCATTTATAATGCACATCACATACATCTTCTGTCTTTTGGAAGGAATCAGGACCGAGAAGTACAGCAAGTTTGTTTGTGGAAGGTCACAGGTTCAGTCCTTGGGCATCTTCAGTGAAAAGGACCAAGTATCAAGTGGTGTCAGAGACCTTGGCCAAAGACCAAGAACCACTGTTCTTGAGAACCACTGTAGCGTGTGAGGAACAACCACCACCCAAAATACACTTAATTCGTTCCGGAGGTCCGTTCTTAACCTGAAACCGTTCTTAACCTGAGGTACCACTTTAGCTAATGGGGCCTCCCACTGCCGCCGCGCTGCCAGTGCGCGATTTCTGTTATCATCCTGAGGTAAAGTTCTTAACCCGAAGTACTACTTCCGGGTTAGTGGAGTCTGTAACTCAAAGTGTTTGTAACCCAAGGTGTTTATAACCCAACATACCACTGTACCCCTATGTTAAAGTTGTTATAAGGGCAACCAGTCTTCTTTTGAAGAACTGCATCCCCATGCTTCTTCCCTATCAATATAATTGATTCCAGAGACATCAAAGTCTGGTTTAACAGTTAAGAACCCTAACAGGCCTTGAAGTTGCCCATCAACAGTTAACATCTGAGCAGCAGACTGAGTGGGAACATGGGTCACTAGGTTACAGTCTTCCCTGCTATAGTGAAATCTTTTATATTTATATTTAATATTTGCACCTATACATATATATCAGCATATGTACATTTTGTGCAAATCTGTGTCCTGTCTTGCCCTCCTTTTAGCAGGAAGTGATGCATTTGCTCCCCCCCCCCTTTTTTTTTTTTTTTTGCAATGCATATGTGCCCAGTCGTCTTTAGTAAGAAGAAAAGACTTCAGGATAAACAGGTTTAGATGTCCCTGAATCAATGCTGCATCAGTAGGCTGATATTTACCTAAGCTATATCTGTTGCACTTTAGAACAAAGAAGCAGGAAGTTGTAGAAGATGCTGTTATTACTTTGACTGCAAATACACAGGTTTTGCTGAGAAGATTCGCATTGTTAAGTTCTTCCGAAAACAAAACCTGCCGCTTTTAGAAATAAAACCACCAAGAGTAATGTGTGTTTGTCGAGCCCATGTGAGGTGGAAATCAAACAACGATGCTGTAGTCATTGTGTTAGCAAACCTGAGATACAATTAGGAAAACACCGTGCAGGGGTGGGGAGTCTGTGGGCCTCCAGATGTTGGGACTCTAATTCCCATCGTCCCCATCCAGCATGGACAATGGTCAGGGATGATTGAAATTGAAAGCCAGAAACTTCGGGAGATTTACAGGTTAGCCACCCATGGCCAGCGCAGACGAGCCTGTGAATTTGATAGTAATGAGTAACCTCTAACCATGACAGGTTATGTGAAAGGGCAAAAAGGAGGGAAATCTTGAGGGTAGATACATGAAGCATCCAGTGCAGTACTCCACCTTTGACTGCCCAATGCTTCTGGGTTTTAATAAGAATAGCCCCATTATGCAGCTGACCAGTTGTGAAATGACATCCATGGGATCAGCCGGCAGAATTGCCCCTAATCTCTCTAGGGATAAATGAATGCAATATGAACTTTGCAATGTTGTCATCCTTGACCCAGCATTAAACAGTTGACCTCAGAAATAACTAGGTCACTTTACCAGGAATGAAAGCTACTGCAGGAAGTCAAAAGAGACTCAGGGTTGGAGCTGTTCGCAGGTACCGTATTTTTCGCTCTATAACACGCACCCGACCATAACACGCACGTAGTTTTTAGAGGAGGAAAATCTGTAGGCATGCCACCCGTAGGCATTCCCTCCATAACACGCACAGATGTTTCCCCTTACTTTCTAGGAGGAAAAAAGTGAGTGTTATGGTGCAAAAAATACGGTAGCTTAGTGGCTTGTTTGGAATCAGCAATGCATTGGGGGCCATTTGGCTGTGTTGATGTGCCTTCTTTTGTGTTTGTGCGGTACAGTTTTTAAGCACCCCGGCCCCGTGCAACATGCCTAGGAGTGCAGATGTCTTTTCCATTATCCAGAAAAGCAAAACGAAAAAAAGAATGCAAATACAGTGGATTCTTATGATTACGAAGCCCACACTGCATGCTGTTTTCAGACTTCTGTTGTATAATATTAGATTGCCCTGAGGCTCTAAGGCCGGCTCACTTGCAATCCCTGATGATCTTGCATTAAAGTGATCCCTGCATCTTGGCCACCAGGCTCCGAGCAAGAAGACAGGCAGGTGTGCCATTTCAGAGTTCGGTATCTGGGCCAGCCAAATTGAGCAAGGGGAAGCAGCAGGATTATTGGTAGGAATTAAATAGCTCTACTCACTCTTGAATCTATTGCCCCAAAGGTGTGTGTTTAGAATGTTTGCTGTGGTCGCCTTTTTATAATTCATGATAGCTAGGGCTATTTTCCAATGAAAGAAATATTGCTCAATTAATCTTACAAATTTTAGTCTGGTAATCAATCAGTTAACTTTGTATAAATTTACATACGTGAAAAAATATATATTCTGAAGCGAGAAAGTCTGGGGATGATGCATACCTGTGTCACAGCATCTTCTTGTGTTTTTATACTTTTCTGGAAGCCGCCCAGAATGGGTGCAGCAACCCAGTCAGATGGGTGGCATATAAATAATTAAAAAATTGAAATGTTACTGTTATTAGAAAACCCCTTTGTACTCCCTTAGGCGGGAATGTTTCTTTTAAGATGACACTTTTTTAGAATACAAGGATTTAAAAAAAAAAAAATGAAAAACCTGCTGTCTGATTAATCAAGGACACCTGTTTCAGTTCAGCAAATTAATCAACTTCTGCTGCCCTGTGGTCCCTGGGAGGGCATCGTTGGGCTGTTGTCTGTCTCAGATCTCCTCCTCTGAAGGCGGAGAGAGACAGAGGTCCAAACACAGAGGGGGAGAGCCAGCAACAAGCAGCCCCTGCCATGACCACAGGAAGCAACCTTCTACCATGCCAGACCATCTAGCCCAGTACTGTCTACACTGACTGGCAAAAGCTGTCAAGAGTTCCAAGCAAGGGGTGTTTCCAGCCTTACCTGGATTGAACCTGGGGCATTCTGCATGCAAAGCCAATGCTCTGTCACTGAGCTGTGGCCCTCCCCTTCTCCCAGCAGCCACAGAAACCTCTGTCACCCTTGCCTTACTGAGAACAATAGAGACAAAAATGGTATGTGTGTGCTGGGCTAGATTGGGAGCATGCTGTGGGCAGGTACGGGGACTCCTTTGGATCCAATTCCCCCAACACACCTTTGAAACAGGGGAAACATATGCATCTTCCTTCTCATTGGAAACAGATGCTGGAAACCACAAGAGGGGAGAGCGCTCTAGTGCCCATGCTCTGCTCCCTGGTTTCCCACAGGCATCTGGTGCTGAGGTGCTGAGCTAGATGATGATGATGATGATAATAATAATAGTAATAATAATAATAATAGTAAAAATAATTTTATTTATATCCCGCCCTCCCTGGCCATAACTGGGCTCAGGGTGGCCAACATCAAAATATGTAATACATTAAGGCATAAAATTCAGCAATCAACTGAAATACAGCTTAAAATAGGAAAAAGATGGACCATTGGCCTGATCCAGCCAATGTTCTTAATTTCATCTACCAAAATAAAATCTCCCTTTAAGGTACCCTAAAGCTCTTTTGCTGTTTACACGATAACGAGTTTTATATGGGTGGATTGAGTAACAAGGGAGGTTGTTTGTTTGTTTGTTTGTTTGTTTGTTTGTTTGTTTGTTTAAAAAACTGATTTTTAATTTCAAGTAACAAAACACCCATACAGAGTTCAGTAGCTGTATGGAAAAGAAAGAAAAATAATGGCTGATGGTTGTAGATTTAGATGTTCCAAGAAAGGCAATCATGTAAAAGTGTCTCTCAATAAGGTACCCTGAGTCGATGGAGGGTGAAAACTATGTTCAGTTGTCTTTACAAAGTCAGTAAAGTGATACCATGTTGTATAGAAGGTGTGGGTCTTTTTCACCCCCCAGATCAATATTCCTTTTGTGAAACGGTTCATTTGTCCATAAGCACAATGTACCACACTTGTGAAATCCAGGCTTCAAAATATTTGCATTCAAAGTTTTCCAATTGTTTTGCAGTCGCTAATCTAGCTGCAGTTAGTAAATGGAGGATGAGGTCTTTATTGGTTATGTTCTAAATCTGAGGAGTAAAATAAGACAGTAGGGATAATTGTCCTATCAATTGATTGTTTGAAAACATTTTTCCCCAAAAGGGAATAATTTTGGGGCAAAGCCATCACAAGTGTATGAGAGAGCCAGTTAAATTGCATTCTCGGCAGCAAAAGTTGGGTGTGTTGTGATTAATCCTATATACTCTGGCTGGACCCATGTCCCATCTTTATCTTTAAAGCATTTTCTCAAGTTCTAACTGGGATAGATCCAAATGGTAGTTTATTCCAGTTTTGTTCCCTGAGTTGCTCCTCTAATTCGTCTCCAATATCTTATTCTCATTTTGTCTTAATGAAGTGAGAGAAGAGTAGCCAATTGTGTGAACATTTTATACACAACTTAATTAAAATTTAAAAAAAATCCTCAGGTTAGCATGGAGATGCATGTTCTGTGGCACCATGTTTAGGAACTGAACCTAAGAATCCCTACAAACAATTTACATTTGCATGGAAAAGTCAAGCAGATTTGAACACCTTATGTATAATAGGGTTGACTATGGTCCCTCCTTCTCACATTGATAGCTCCAACAGCTAAGCCCAGCGAAAGCGCATTGAGAGAGAGATGGAGTTGGTGAAAAATGAATGTCTGAGGGTTTTGTACCTTACTGGTCTATTGAAGTGGGGCTGGCTATTTAGCCGCAAACTTGCCTTCCGAAAACCAAAAAGGGCTGTGATCACCCATGAGCACATGCCCCTTTTGTTCGCTTCCCTTGACTAGTGTTGCTTTTATCCCGGGTGTAGCTGAAAAATCGCCTCACGCCATTGAATCCGTTACCTTCGGAACACCTTGAATTCAAAGGTCTGTCGCAAAGCCTCTTTTGAGTATTTCAAAACAGAGCCCCGCAGTCCAGAAGAGAGAGAGAGAAAGGATAGCCTTGTCCTTTGAGTTTCTCAGTGCAGTGCCTGCCTCCGTTTATTCTTAATAGGGTTGAGCAGCCTGGATTCGTTCTGGTTGGAGAGCCAGAACTGAACTGAGGGGTCATGGGTGTGAGTTACTATGGTTATTGAGCAGCATTGCCCGTAGTTTTGCTCTCATGGGCATTAAAGCACAAAATAATGGACAAACAACAGTGGTTAAAGCAAGCAGGTAGGATTACTATGTTCTTTTGTCAGAAGTATATAATGTCTTGTAGTCAGTTTTAAAGACCTCTCAACCCCCCAAAATCCATCCAGCGGCCGCCTGCTGAGTAATTTTGTATGCTTAATCTCTCGCCCTTCACTACAAGCTTTCTGCTAATTTGAGGCAAATGGGTATTTTTGACACTAAATAGGGCAGTGAAGAATCCATGACCTAGAAAAACTCCATTCCGAGGCAGTGAGAGGAAGAAAATATTCTTTCAGCCGGGACTTTGTAAGACCTTTGTGAATGACATAAAATAGTTCTGACTAAACTGCACTGGAGCTTTTGCTTAATGGGTTTGCAAAAAAAGGGGGAGGACTTTTCCTGAACATCTTAACACACACACACACACTTACTTTAACTCCCCCCCCCCCATAAAACTTGTCACTTCAGATTGCCATCAGCCACCACAACAATAATCATTTCATGCTTATTGCTAATTGCAAGCACAGCTGAGGCCCAGCGGGGGTCTCCTTGCACAGTCCCAGGCCTTTATACCAGCCTCAATCTGTTGTATGGCACTTGTTCACACACACACACACAAAAGCTACTAGCAAAGGCAGAAAGAGGCAGAGTCACAGGTTCCTTGTAATCCTTCTGCTACCCTGCTGACAACTCAGCCCCATACGCATTCCTGGTTTTGTCCAACTCTTTACAAAGGCCAGAGTGACCTTAAGCTACTAGTATGTGGGCTTCTCCTCTTCTTCTTCTTCTCCTCCTCCTCCTCCTTCTTTTTCTGTTTTTCTTTTCTTTCTTTTTTGAATGGCGAATACAGCTCCTTCAGGTGCATTAAAGAAGCAGGGCTGCATCTGGCTTCTGAGATTCTGTTTGCAGCACCCCTGGAGTGAGCTGCGGCTTCCTGTAACATGTAAAATTGTGAGTGTGAACTCAAGGTTCATGGCAAGGAACAGGAGGTCAGGCTCCCATTCAAACCCACCAAAAGGAAATGGGAGTTTGCAGATGTTCTGGTGGATGTGTAATGACACCACCTCCCTCGAAGTGCAGGAACCCAGAGCGGGCTTTCATCAAATGTGCTGCTGCTGCTGCTGTCAATGTGTGTTATTTTGCAGAATTATTCATATCATTTTTCTCTCTCCCCCCCCCCCAAATGCAGCTTACATATATATTCAGAGATGAAGTTCAGCAGCTCTGCAGACACTGATGTTGATAGATCCAAAAAATACATCTCAGGGCAGGGCTGGGAATGCCCTCCATCCAGTCTGAAACTCTAGAGCAGCGGTCGGCAACCTAAGGGGTCGTTTAACCGGCCCATGGACCCCCGGCGCCTGCTTGGTTGGCTCCCGTGCGCTGCGCTAAACTGGCGCAGAGCAGAGCAGGGACCGCCTTATATGACGCTGGCCAGCTTCCCATTGGCTGCAGGCACACGCCTCCCCCGCACTGGAAGGAGCGCCGGAAATAGCGTTTGCACACGCGTGCACACACACACACACACACACACACTGGCCCACCGTGGCATCTGCGGGACCATGAACCGGCCCAAGCCACAAAAACTTTACCAACCCCTGCTCTAGAGAGCTCCAACCAGTCAGATGAGGCAATGCTGAGCTAGATGGACCAATGGTCTGGCTCCGTATAAGGCAGCTTCCTGTGTTGCTGCCTACTAGTGGTTACTTTTAGGAGCTCAGGGCCTACCACCCTCCACTATCCCAGCCTGTATTTCAGCAAGCTGGCATTCCCAAAGTGCTGCCCTGCAGGGCTGTTGCTGGGTTCATAGAACACTCAGGGCACAATCCCCTTACACAAATGTGCTAAGTTTAGGGAAGTTTTTAATGTTTGGTGTTTTGCCGCTTTTTTATATATTCTGTTCGGAGCCACCCAGAGTGGCTGGGGAAACCCAGCCAGACAGGCGGGGTATAAATAAATTATTATTGTTATTGTTATTAGTCAGAAGTAGCCAACGTGGTGCCCTTTACACGGTCAGATGCCAACTCCCATTGACCCCAGCCAGCGTGACTAAGAGTCACATCGGCTACCCCTGTGCCAAGTTAAATGTACAGTATAGACAGAAATGCAGGGGTGTGAGAAAATTAAAAAGCTGGATGGATTTTCATGCTGATTGCTAAAAAAACAAAAGTTTCAGATGAATGTGGAAATGGGACAGGATAGGGTTTTCAGTGAACATGTGCCAGAAATAGAGCAGTCTGCCCATTCCTACATGTGCTTAGGGATGTAACCTTCGCCACTGAAAGTGGCAACAATTGGCTACTAGCTTTTCTCCGGTATGTACTGTGTAAGTGGAGCACCCCTGACTCACCTTAGCATTATATGGTTGTGATCTTATATACCTGGAAATAAGTCCCATTGAGCTTAGTAGGACACCTGAGCAGACATCCCTAGGCTTCTGCTGTTAGCTGCATGTTTTTAACGTAGCAATGGGCTCGTCCATATTTCTGATTGTCCTGTGATTTCTAGGCATGGATCCAATAACTTTTTCTGTTCCCCCGCTGCTTTCCCCGGGAAAACCCACTGTTTACTGCTGAATCGGAACAAACGTCAATCAGGTTTTCCAGGGATTGACGTTTATTCAGCAGTAAACAGCAGGCTTTCCCAGGGAAAACGGTGGGACAAGCTGAAAGTTACAAAGCAATCCTATGCGTGTTTTGTTCAAAAATTACTCCCAGGTAAGTGTGTTTAGGAGCCTTAAGTACTATAACTCACAAAAAAAATGAAGGATCTGGCAACTTCTGTTTCAGTGTATCTGAAGAAGTGTGCTTGCACACGAAAGCTCATACCAAGAACTAACTTAGTTGGTCTTAAAGGTGCTACTGGAAGGATTTTTTTTTAAAAAATAATGTTGGCAGGGGACAGTTGTGTTCAGCCTAGAGGGGCAAATCAGGTGGCAGAATGATACAAACCAGGCCGGTCCAATATGCAGGCCTCAAGGCCTTTTTTCGTGGCCCTCAGCAACATATGATGCCCCCCACACAAACCCCGCAGCCCTCAAGTTGACTTCCCAAAGCCAGGTAAGCAAGACGCTGGGCTTTGGGAAGGAGGTATGAGGGCTCTGAGAGGATCCTAGAGTCTTCCTGCCTCCTTCCCTAATCCTAGTTAGTGCTTTCCCAACTTTGGGAAGGAGATGAGAGGGCTCAAGGACCCTATCAGAACTGCCTCGCTTAGCCAGTTCTGGGAAGGCAGCGTGGTGGCTGGGGAGTGTCAAATGTTGGCCTTGCCCCCCATGCAAGAAGGCAGAGTGCAACCCACAGGTTTCATTTCGAAGTACTGTTGCAGCCCACTTGGTATGAAAAGTTGGACCGCCCTGGTATAAATGGTGAATTGCTATTTCTTTGTTCCAGGATACCTAAAGCCGGAGTCTTTATATATCCCAGCCAACTTAGATCATTTGAAATAGCACTGTTAATTGTCCCCTGACTGACATTTAAACATTGCCGGCCCCATGTTGTTCCGACAGAGATTCAGCAGGCATTATTATTAATTTGCCTTTCACGGTGGTTTGTTTCATTGTACTGTATACATATCATTGGGCATCACCCTGATATTTCACGATACGGCAGCATGTACTTCCGTAAAGGTTTCATTTTTTTTATTTTTAATGTTGACAGAGAAAAGCTTAACCATCTTTAACCATCTGAGTTGAATCTGCACACACACACACCCTAAAAAAATAAATGCAGAAGAGCAGGAAAGCAAAGATGGTAATCACTTCATTCCTGGAAATGTTTGTAGCCACAGGCAAACGGTGGCGCTTTGGCTGTCCCTGGGACTGAAAAGGCCTCAGGGCTACATGGGTGGAAAAAGAACAAGCAGCGTGTATTAAACAAGAGATCCTCATTACCTTGGGATGCAAAGCCGAAGCGATAAATATTTATGAGGTAGCCTGTGCCCAAAAGCCTCCGAGAGAATGAGAACATTCTGTTTGTGACAGTCTGAGAAAAGGCAGAGCTGAGTAATTTAGAGTAAGTTACAGAACGAAAAACGTACCCTCTTGAATTGTGCAAGTCTAATAAGAAATGTGGGGGACTGCCTGACAACATAAGCTGTCACACCCCTACTCGGCTGCCTCAGGGACCCTGTTGTGAACTTGGCAGCCGAGGATACTTTTCAGCACTCCTTCAGAAAGGAAAATCCATAATAAGTAGATTTTGCAAACCACTCTCGCCCCAGTCCAAGGACTCTCTGAGTATCACTGCAAGCAAGCATATTTCAACCCGCGCCTTGCCTGTGGTAGGGATGCTGCTATGTGCTCACTTTTTCGGCATTCATTGGCAACGGGGCTGGGCCTCCAAGCCTCTGTTTCTGGCCTTTGGGACTGTCTCCAAGTGACACCCCTCACTGACCCTGTTTCACATCCTCTTTGGGTGTCTTTGCCAGGCTGAAACATGTCCTTGAACCCTGGCAATGCCTCTTACTTGCCTGGATGGAGAATCAAGAGATAGATGTGAATAGAAACCACACAACTGTAGAAAGGTAAAATGTGCCCTCGTTGCTCTACCCACCACTGCCATGTGGCCCCTGGAAGGTTGGTTTGTGGACTGATTATTTAATTTCTATACAGGCTTAATATATAAAAAATATATCCAAGCAGTGCACAGAAAACTGAAGCAACAACAGACAACTTAATTGCACACGCAAAAGCACAGTTACATGTAAACTGTTACATTAATACAAAGTTACATATACACACATACACACACACACACACACACACTGTATAAATCAATATCAGTTCATTTTCATTCTGACACACCCTTCCTCTCAGCCTCCGGGTTCTCACCCAGGGCCCAAACAAACTCTCAGCTCACCCACAACAGTCTCACGGCGAGAAGAGTCCCTGGAAACCCTTAAAACACAATTAAAATTGTGACGCTCCGCAGACAGATTCACACATGAGAAAGCAATGGAATTGTCTGCTTTACTCCTGTTCCACCTTCTGCAAATTGGGGGGGGGGGGAGTCCAAGACAAGTACATATGCATTCAGTCTGATGATAGTGTCAGACTTCCGTTTCCCCCACCTGAATAACAGAAGATATATAGAATCGTAATGCAAAACAAAACAAAAAATTAGGATCATAGAATTGTAGAGTTGGAAGGGACCCCAAATGTTGTCTAATCCAACCCGCTGCAACGCAGGGATAGAGGATTCCTCTAAGAAGAAGAAAAATTCTAATACAAGTTCTAGATCACGTAGTGAATCCAAGTGTGCCAGACAAGAGCTCCTGGACCTCAGTGGGCTTAAAAGTTCATTCTCTTCTTAGGAAGGAGCCTGTGCTGGCAAACTGGCAAGGGAGGGTGGGGAGGCCAGACCTGATCATGTCCAATTGCCTGTGTTCTGTGTTTTATACTTAGCACGTAATATATGCTCTTTGGCATGTTCCTCGGAAAGCTCTCGCTTCTTTTGCAGCAATGGTACACCAGCACCATGAACATGGTTTGCACCTGGCTGACAGACCGCATGGACCTTCAGCTCCACATCTATCAACTGAAAACCCTTATCAGGATAGTAAAGGTGAGCATGTTTTATTACTTCCAGGCTGTTTTGTTTCTTGGAGGAAAGAGGTTCCGTGCACGAAAGAAATAGCAGGTCCATTGAAATCAATGGACATGACTAACTTCGGTCCATCCGTGTAGCAGCACATCTGCTCTGAGTTTAAGAATTTAGTCGGATCCAACCCATCCTTAGGTAAACATTGCTGTACTGTCTTGTTTTTCATCTTTGTTGTAGAGCTCTAGTTAAGTGCACAGGTGAGGCTCTGGTGTTATCTTTGGTGGCATGAGATGAGCTGTTGCGTGGTGCCTTCCTGCACCACTAGGCAGCATCAGAAGCATGACCACACTTTGGGGGGACCCATATAGCACAGGGACAGGGGACCCATGGTCCTACAGATGTTGCTGGACTACAATGTCTGTCATTCCTGTCATTGGGACCGATGGAAGTTGGAGTCTACCAATAGACAGAGGGCTACAAGTTCCCCATTCCTGCTGCAGTGGCTTCTCAGTCCAGCATTGCTCCAGTTCCTGGAGAGAGTGCAACAATGGCATAAGGTGGCTGCATGAGATGGGCTGCTTGTCATGTGATCATACACATCCAACAACGCTAAATTATGCAGGAAGGAGTCGTACTGCACCCGTTCCCACACCACTAATTATAAAATCAGAAGGGGCCCCAGGCATGTAATACAATAGGGGTGTGATAGCACTTGAAAAAAGAAGCATATGGGTACAATGCCATGCAGGATAGTGTCTGGGTGAATCACCGCCTATGTGGGTTTTGCTGATTTTCAATATGCCACTGCAATCCCTCAACCAAAACAGTTCCATTTTTCAAGTGGTTGCCGTATCACTATTGCAGGGTATAAATCTAGCCTTGTTCCATTTCCTCAGATAGAAAATTGAGGCTGAAAGGTATTGACATCCTCAAGACCACCAAGAAGGTCCATGGGTGAATCTAGGCCCAACTCCACTTAGCTACTGAATTCTACTGGCAAAAGCAGATTCAGGAGGACATGTTGTGGGCACATCTCCAACTTCACTTTTTTCAAGATATTAAAGATTTATCCTACAGCATTTCCCTGTATCAGCCTTGCCCAACCTGGTGCGATCCAGACTCCAACTCCCCTCAGCCCCAGCCAGCATGGCCAATGGTCAGGGTTGAAGGGCACTAGGTTGGGGAAAACTGACCTATATGTTGGAGAGATGCCTTCTGCCTCCTGCTTGCTTTATCAAGTGGTACCAGTTCCCCATCCATCACAAATGTCATTTCTAACAGCATGTCTCCTTGCCTGATAGGTCATATCTTTCCCTCCACCAAGGCCCAATGGCACCACGGGCATGACAAAGTTCAACAGAATCTCAGGTTAACAACCCCACACCTGGGGACCTGAAGGAAAAACGTTTGGTGTCTTGCCTTTTGGGGGGGGGTATTGAATTGGAGCTTTTCAGGGGTGCAATAAAACCTTAATGGTCAGAATGCCTGGGACATTTAAAAAAGACCAATAACCATAGGTCCACAATTGCCTCCTCCCACTATGGTCTCATTTGGTTTTCACAACCATTTCAAGTACATAGCTGAATCCCACAATCACATCGCTTCCCAGAAAAGAAATTTGATAAACGTTAGACTAGTGGGGTAGAATAAAGGCAGGATTTGCATTGTACCATCGTAAGTTCAAATGTAGCAATATTGGGGTGATAAACAATGGTTTGTCACTGAGAATGAGTAATATGCCTGCATGTTCCCTCCTCACCCATCCTCTCTTCTCAAACATCTAGCTTTGGCACTTCTAGCTTGTTTGAACCATAGTTTCCTGGGACAGCCAAAGAGGGAAATGGCTGTTTAATCACTGCCTACAAAGAAGTATATGAAACCACAGTTCATTTTGATGTCATGAACACTGAAACATAATGAACTAGCATAAAAGTACCAGGCCGGGTGCATGAGGGCAGGGGGAGGGGGTTGCACAGGTGCACAGTTAATTCTTGGACAGACAAGCCATGATTTATCAGCCATCATTTGCACTTGTTGTTTTTTAAATAGACATATGTTTGATTACACCCATTATTATTTTTTCCCTTTGGATGTTCACATTTGCAAAATTCGTTGGCTAAATTGTTACCACTGACTTCACTTTTAGTTTCTGTGCAATTGCTATTGTAAATACAAATCTGAATTATGCATATAGGTAATTGAAATTATTTCTCTTACAATAGGTGTTTACAGCCTTTTAAAAAGGACTGCAAAGAGATAATAAGATATCCGTGTGTGTGTGTGTGTGTGTGTGTGTGTGTGTGTGTACTGGACACATGATAATTATTTCAGTGTGAAATCTCAGTGGCTTACATGAAATAATAAGATCACAGGGGGAGGTAAATACATATTTGATCATTTTTGGTTCTATGTGGTTCTGTTTCATTGAAGAGCGCTAAAATAGTAGAATTGTATACTCTGAAAATCAAGCCATGAATAAATTACTAAAACGCTTTTAATGTTCATAAATAAAAGCGATAGGTATCAGCACATTATTATTATGTGTTAGTTTGAGGGGCGCCGAAAAGCACTCAAGGTGTCTTGTGTGCTGTTACAGCTATGCAGTTGCTCAAAAAAATAAAAATAAAAAATAACATTTTCTCTAGGCGTGCTTGCTATCCAACAAAACACCTTTAAACTGTTTCATGGTGTTAAATAGCATGTGAATTTTACTAATACTTGCATTTTTAAGTTGCAATTGTGTTCTGTAAAAACAAAGGGACTCTAAACCTAGTCAAATACAAATAATAACTATTTGTGGACAGTGCAGTTTTTCCAACTTATCTATTCTGTAAACAATCTACCCTCCACTTGCATGGGCAGAATTGTCTTGCAAGGGACAAGTGCAGGGTTGTCCAACCCTCTCTTTTCTCATAGTGTGGGGAGTTGATGCTTAATTTCCCCACCACCACCATCACCAATTCTCCCTAATAAATGGTGGTTTTAGCATGCTTTTCCCCAACCAGGCTTCTCCAAATATAGAAGTAAGCCCAGCTAGGGGGCAAATGGCTGGGTGAGCATTTGGACAGGTGGTTTTGTAGACATAGGAAAAGCTAAGCAGCCTGACTTCCATCCGCTAAGGAGCAAGGTTCTTTCCTCATTGCCGCATTTCAAGCTGCATTTGCCTGGTGTTGTTCACATCAGAGAAGGGGCAAAGACGTATTCACCCAACACGCATGACTTTTTTGGTTTCCCTGCTGAAACCACTCCAGAACTCCTATTCACCTGACAGATGCACAACAGCTAAAGTTTCTAGTTGTATGGAAGCTGGTTTGAAGGGGTGGTGGCCACAGACAAGAGTCTCCTCCCCATCACGCAGCCCGTTGGTATTAGTGACTTATGTCTAAGGCTGTACGGAAACGTGCAAGTTGAGTCACTAACAGAGGTTATGGAGATAGCAGAAAGTGCAATGAAGCAACGGCACTTGGCTTTACCAATAAAAATGAGCCACATCCTGATTCCACTGAGAACAACCAGATGATAAATGATGGGCAGCATACAAGTCATTTCTGGCCCAATGCAGCGGCTGAGGGTTTGAGCACGTAGCGCTGGTCAGATTGTCAACAATAGTGCCATACTGGGGGGGGGGGGGGCAGCAAAAGACTGGATTTATTCCCCACACACGCACATCAGATAATTAACACTAAGAATTTAAGGAGAGTCCTGCTGGATCCAGCAAAAGGCCCTTTTCATCCAGGATCCATTTCTAACAGTGGCCAACCAGATGCCTATACACACACACACACACACACACACACACACACACACACACACACCTCTGTAAGCAGGTCAAACCAACTATAACAGACTACCAGACTAGGATACCCACAGTTGGATAGGGATATCCTGTACAATTACTGTCTTATTACCGGGTTGAATGTGTAGTAATAGTAATCAATCTGTGTGTGGTGTTGGCAGTACCAACTTGGACATCCGCTGAGTTATAAAGAACCAAACTTGGCCTCTTGGGTCAGTGCCAGCTGATATTCAGAAGGCCAATGCTAGTATAAGCCTCGCAGTGTTTACCATTTGCTTCAGCAGCCCAGCTTCGGGGTAAGTGGGTTGAGAATTATGGTCAAAGAATACCACAGGTATAAACATTCTCCAAAAGCGGGGGGTGGGAGAGAGAGAACTGACTTGGAACAGATTTGATGATACGAACCCTACTTTGTCCTGTTTGTGATTTATTTTCTCTACTCCTCTTCTCCACAACGTGACCCCTCCCCTCCCTAGAAAACATACAGAGATTTCCGATTGCAAGGAGTCCTGGATTCCACCTTGAATAGCAAAACCTATGACACCGTGCGAAACCGTCTGACTGTAGAAGAAGCCACAGCCTCAGTAAGCGAAGGCGGAGGGCTTCAGGGAATCACCATGAAAGACAGTGATGAAGAAGATGAAGAGGACGATTAACTCTCCAGATCTAGAAGCCCCCCAACTTGGATGTAGCCTGGAAACCAGTGCATGTAATCTAGTCTGTTATTCAGTTTAGCCACATTAGGAAATTTTCTGTCTGCTCTAAATGCCCATGGAAAGTCTACCAATACAATTGCCATTTTAGCTGTGTGGTACTTAAGATTTAGCACCTCTGTTTCGATCCATTGAGTTTCCTGATTTCATATCTATATGTTCATAAGCAATATGGAACACCGTTGTTTAAAACTGTTAATGGAAAAAAAACTGCATAGAAAACATGCTAGGTGTGTCCCTGTTATAACTAAAGTATAAATGATGCTTCATTAATGTACTATATATACATTGACGGTAAATTGTTGTGAAGACAAGTGAAACAAGTACTTTCATATCTTTGTTTCTCTCCTGTGGATGCCGATTGCTTCAAAACAGAGTGAGGCTACTACAAATGACACCTCTTTTGTACATTTGGGGGCGGTGGGGGGGTTAGGAAATGCATAAACTGGAAGTTGGAATTATTCCCGTTTAATAGACCCAAGCACTTTCCCTCCAAATATATACAGCTAACTTTGTAGAAGTGACATACCAATGGAATATAATAGTCATCCATATTGCCACAACGGGTTGACCTTCATCACCTTGTCCACATCACCTGATTCAGAGCAGTTGTTTTATGTCCGCGTCTTTCCCCCCCTCTAAATGTTACACTTTTGTTCAGAGTTCCGATAACTGTGTTTGTAAAAAGGACAACTTTAATTACAATCTTAGACTATACAGATGTGTTTATAATAACAAGGATAATAATAATAACTAATAATGATGATAATAATAATAATGACAATATACGAAGATTTCTTTTGGTAGATTGTAACCATAATTTAAATCTCCTTTTGTTTTCACAATGGTTTTTATATCTTGTCATGTACATTGCATTTGGACCAGTAACTTGCATGTCCTTGGGTTTCCCCTTTCCCTTCCAGAAGCTTTTATTTTCTGTGTAAAATAGTGGATCCATCTTGCTTTTTTGCCTTATACAAGCCAACAGTTGTAACAGTGTGAGGACTGTGGCTTCTCAATAAATAATTATTCAGATGTCCTAAGAATAAACGCTGGAGTCTTTTTATGTCTGCCTTAGGAAGAGAAAGCAAAAGATGAGCTAACATAAAAAACCACAACCAAATGTAAGAGCCCTAGAATAAAGGAATTTTCTTTTCACGTGGATGGGCTTGGGTTGTTTTTTTTAAGTTGAAGGGACTTGTTTCCTGACTTACAAAAGCCAGAATTGTAGAAGCACCCTTCCCTGAAAGGAAGCCTTTCTTACTTTCAAGTAAACCTGGATAGTAGCAGACAGCAAGATGTATAGGATGCAGCAACTCAGTTTTCGTCATGGTGAGCCTTGCTAAGTTAAGAAAGAAACAATGCAGGCATTTGATTATTTCAAGATGTTTATTTGTTTGCTAACCCTTCCTCCCAAAGGAAGTCCAGTGCAGCAAACAAAAAAGTAGTAAAACAACAATTATCATGAAACAAAAACATGTTTAAAACATGAAGAACATTTGAAAACAGTCGCTTAATCTCACAGCTGGTATTTTCAAGGTTGCTAGGTATAGGTATAGTATCTTTCAGCCATCAAATGCCTAGGCAAACAGGAATGTTTTCAAATTCCTACTGAATGCTAATAATGATGGAAACAGGCGCACCTCACCAGGGAGGATGTTCTGCAAAGGGAAGGCCACTCCCAAGAAGGCCCTGTCACAGGTCAGCGCCAACTGGGCAACACCCAGCAGCAACAACACCAACAGAGTCTCCCCTGCCAATTGTAGGGCCCAATATGGTCAATACTGGGGGAGGTGCTCTTATACGTACTTTGCCCTCTTCACCTATCAGAGCACCAACAGCAGAGAACCAACAGCTTCTAGAACTGAGGAGGCCTCTGGGCTCAGATAGTCTGCTCCACCTACAGAGGAGATCTTCAAAATCCTATGCTCCCTACTTGCATCAAAATGAATAGGGTTCCAAGGGATCAGGGGGGAATTATGGTGGGCCAACACTACAATTTGGTTTCAATTGAGCTAATTTGGTTTTCTTGAAAAATGGAACTACCTTTTGTTTTCATCATATAACATTGTTACAGGTAGAGTCTGGGCTATGATTTATTTTTATTTTGTATTTTTATCTGACAGTCAGAGGAGGTGGTGAGAGATAAGGGCCACAAACTTACATTGTTAGATGTGGTTAAGCCTACTGATTCCAGCACTAGGAAAATGACTGAAAACCACTCCTCCTGCCTTGAGACATACCAAGCAAATAGAACAGAAGTTTTTAAGTTGGTACAGTGGTACCTCAGTTTAAGAACAGCCCTGTTTACGAACTATTTGGTTTATGAACTCCGCAAAACCGGAAGTAGTGTCCTGGTTAGTGAATTTTACCTCAGTCTAAGAACGGAATCCGAACGGTGGAAGGGCACCTTGGTTTAAGAATGGTTTTGGTTTAAGAATGGTTTCGGTTTAAGAATGGACTTTCGGAATGGATTAAGTTTGTAAACCGAGGTCACCACTGTACTGTCGTTGGCACAGAAGTAGAAGCATCATTAGCTGGTATGAAAAAGCCATGTGCAGGTATAACCCAGGTTTGTTAATAAGGGACAGATGGGAGGGATTTCCCCCCTCTATTGTGAAATATTGTTACAGAGAGGGCTTAGAATTCTGGGTTAAAAATAAAACAAACTTTGATTGGAATAAATTATGCGCACTAAGCTAATTCACATACAAATTCCTGGTTTCTGTACCGAGTGTTGTAGATATTTTATTTCATTGACAGCGGGGGCAGAGTGGCGAAAAATTACTAGAGGAGAGGAAACAGGGAAGGGACGTATGCAGCTGCTGTGTCTTCGTCTGATTGGCAGGGACTTTCCAAGCTTTTAGTCTGGAGTCTTTGACAGATTTTAGCTGGAGATGCTAGGCATCGTACAGACTTTCTTCGGTTAAAAAAAGGAGCAAAATGAGGTGCACGTTTACGGTAGATGCCAGCACAAAATGGGTGGGATAGACAGCAGAAAGAAAGAGGTGTACTAGTGAACACCAAAGAGCATTTGGGTACCCACAGATGGAGGGTTGAGGTTAATATGGGAAATGATTCTGAACTGCAGTGAATACAGTACAAAGAACACAAGAAATGCCCAGCTGGGTCAGAACAAGGGTCCACGTAGAGCACGATCCTGTTTGAAACAGAAGCCAGACAGATGCTTCCAGGAAGCCCACAAACAGGGCATGAAGACAACAGCCCTGTCCAGTTGTTTTATCTACAGGATCTGCTAACCAAAGTTAAAATGCCATTTAACTAGAATCCAAACTGTACAGCATGACACCTACTGCGAAGACCCTCTAAACTCATAAGACCCATGAGTCATTCTCACCAAACTCCAAGTCAATAAACTGTCCAATTTGTCTCCTGTCAAAAAGAGTTACACCTGAATGGGTCCTTCTTTAAAATCACATTACCTATTTTTATATAAACTGCTTTGAGATTGTTGGGGTTTTGTTTGTTTTTTTTACAGTTGAGGGGCATATAAATTTTAAAAATTCTAAGCCCTGTTCAGGGAAGTTTTTAATATTTAACGCTGTATTGTTTTTAATACTTGATTGGGAGCTGCCCAGAGTGGCTGGGGAAATTATGATGATGATGATGATGATGATGATGATGATGATGATGAAACAAATAAATAACAGAAAAAGAAAACTGTGAAAAGATGGCAGGGGTGGACAATATCATGGCCAAAGGAAGGAGGATAATATTTTTTTTTAATCCCATTGAAGTGAGGGTTGCAACCCAGTTAAATAAATTTAGACCACTAATCATAACTGTTTTAGTTGCCTAATTGGTTATTCTGTTTTTTCAGCTTGTATAAATTTGTATATGCTTGAAACAGTGTTACTGAAACAAGAAGCATGCTTTCTTTGGGTTTTTTTTAAAGATTCCCATATGCGTATATATTGCAGAAAGCAGCATCTCATATGTGGCATACCACTGAGAGGAAGGGGGGAAATAAAACCTCTTTTTAAAGATTAAAAATGCCATTTGCAGTGATATATACATATATGCATATACTGTACATACATAGACAAACATGAACTGACACAATCTTGTCCTTGATTAAGCAGGGACTTCAGTCAATTAATGCTGCGATCCTATACATACCTACTCAGAAACAAGCCCCACTGAGTTCAATGGCACCTACTCCCAGGGAAGTATATGTATAGTTACAGCCTAAAAGTTTTTAAACTGACGAACATGACCAATTAAACTAAATGCAGCCCTAACTCAAATGAGACGGACTAGGGATTAATGACACAAACGGAATAAAAATTGAAAAGTGGTGTCTAATCGGTGGTGATATTATTGTGTCTCTCTCTGAAGCGGGAGGTGGGGGCAAAGGAAGGTATGCTTGAAGCCACAGAATGTGTTAAAACATCTAGAATGAAAAGAGTGAAAGCTTTAAAAAGGAAGAAGCAACAGCTGAGTTGAGGCACTGCAACGTCTTCTGCTGTTGGGCACTCAGCTGGGTAGCATGTCTGTGGTCATTTCCAACCTCAGCCATCTCATCGGGATCTGTACTTACAGTAAGGTCCTGGGGGCTACAGGGGCAAAGGTGGCTGCACACACGCCTGATACCCTCACTCCATTTCATTAGGCAGAGCTTGATTTGCATTGATTGGAATGGAATAATGGGTTTGATTTGATGCTAACCGACTAGGAATCAACTCAACAGCAGGAGACAATATGAACCACCAGTAGCATTGAGCTGGGGCGGTTTTCTTCCACAGCATAGGTCATGGCCAGATTCCATGCACTCTGCAAAATCTGAAATAGGTAGCAAATTTAGCTTTCGTGAGGAACTTTTATTTTTTTTAGAGAATGAAAGCATGTAGCTAGGCCTCATGGTGGCAACAAAATGTTTTAGATGCGTCAGTAATATCTGCTGACTCAGAAAACAAAATGTACTCTGAGAACTCCAGTAACCAAGGAATACATCTTCAGATTCCTGGAAAACTCCTGGCTTGCCGTGCATATTGTTGCATGCCGCTTCAGTACCACCCAACAGATTATCCCAAGGGAATGCAACCTTCAGCAGGAGAGAAAAAGTATTCAGCCCGCTGCTCTGATGGCAGGAACATCCAAGATCTAGGAACCTGTTTATACCAGTTGAGACTATTTGTCCCTTTAGCCCAGCGCTGTCCGCCACGATGATTGGTGGCGGCAGAATTTCAGGAAGCACTCTTCCCCATCAACTGCTGCCTGATTGAACCAGGATCCCTCTTCAAGCCCTCCCATTGAGGAACAAGCCCTCTGAGCATACACTTTCAGCAGACAAGAGCACTAGGCTACAGTACTGAACCAGTGTGATGTAGTGGTTAAGAGCGGTGGACTCGTAATCTGGTGAACCGGGTTCGTTTCCCCGCTCCTCCACATGCAGCTGCTGGGTGACCTTGGGCTAGTCACACTTCTCTGAAGTCTCTCAGCCCCACTCACCTCACAGAGTGTTTGTTGTGGGGGAGAAAGGGAAAGGAGATTGTTAGCTGCTTTGAGACTCCTTAGGGTAGTGATAAAGCGGGATATCAAATCCAAACTCTTCTTCTTCTTCTTCTTCTTCGCATTCCTGTGCTTCCCCGGAGCGCTTCCAAGGAGCAGCACTCACTCCCCCCTGTGCTCTTCCACCCAAGTCAAGAGGTGTATGGAAACATCCAGAGTCATCCACAAAGAAAATAAGCAAAAAATAAAGACGTATTCACAAAATAGTTTTGAACACCTTGGAGCAGATATCTGGCTTGTTCTGAGTTTTGTTGTCAACAGGTGGAGTTGGGGGGGTGGAATTATGGCAAATACTTGTTCTCTCCTTGGTAATGGGAGACTGGAGGGCTTCTGCTTTAAAGCCTTGCTGGGCATCAACTTCGTTTGGAAGGGAATCCAGCCTCACACCAACCCTAATAGCACCATGCCTGGCCATGTCAAATCCTCTCTCATCTTCTGGAAGTCCAGCTAAGCTCTCCTTCTTTGGCAGTGTTAATTCATGGGGCATGGAGACGGGCAATGCAAGCAAATGGACACATGTCACCACCTATTAATCCAATTTGTTTCAAATTCCAGCAGTTGGCTTCCGCCCTGCTGCAAAGTGCGTTTCCTGGCCTGAAGGGAGCTGCAGAAAGCCACTCACTCTCCTGCTACCTTGTTCCTTTCTTCCACAAACCCCACGGCTTCCCATTTAGAAGGTGACTGTTATTTTCTTAAGGAGGAAGAATAGTGTGCAGTGCCACAACTTTGCGTGCCCTGTCTCTTGCTTCCCACCCCTTTGTGAAAGGAGAGCCCTGGTTTTCCCAGGTGTGGAGGAGCATGTAAGGGCAAGGTCACAGAACTCTGGAGACAGTGGATGTAAAATTAGTCTGAGGTCCACAAAATGCCCACTCCTGGTATGGTCGGTAGACACTTTAGACTTGAATTTGTGGCCAGTCACAAAGCTTCCTGGATGTCCTTGTTTCTCTCTCAAGCTAGCCTACTTCACAAGGGTACTGAAAGGATCAAATGAAATAACCCTCTATATATCACCCTGAGCTTCTTGGGAGCCTGCCAGAATGTTGCATTCTTTTTTCCTGAATATCTGGTCTCGTTAAAGCAGGATATAGCAATGGGGATAGAAGAGCGGGTGGTCATAGAATCTAGACAAGGGTAGGCTTTAGGAGGCTACAGAACAGGAGGCATGGGCACAAAGAGGTAACACGGAGCTGTATAGAGCACAGAATCCTCTTCCTCCAGCTAGCAGACCATGGTGTAGACATCTATTGACCTCCCAAGGCAGGAGTGAGGGACCTTTTTCAGTTTGAGAGCCACACTTAAATTTTACCTATGTACAATGAGCTAGATTCTACACACACACCACTCTTTCTCTTTCCACTATCCAGACATACAAGAGGTTTTATCAATGACACATTCGAGCCACGCAAAAACTCTCAAGCAGAATGTGAAGCAGGGCCAGTGAGGGGTTTGGCCTGGGGAGAGGGCTAGAGAGAGTCCTGAGGGCCAGACAGAGAAGCTGGGCCTGAGGTTCTCCTCGAACACATATTAAAGTGTGTGCCTCAGCTTCCCTATAGCAAGGACTATGTGAAGCATTTGAGTAGCCTGATGGCCTCATGTCTTCAATGCCTCCCCATGAGTGGCTGTGAGGTTGTCCAATATGATGCTCATGCACCAGCCTACAAGGGCTTGTGAACGTTCACAGACTGAGCAGGGCTCTCTTGCCAGAGGGAGGTTTTTCACTTATTGATTTATGGCATCCCTCCATGAACCATTGGCTCTCCCATTTTCTGAGCCATTCTCCCCACTCCCTTACAAAACGGGGCATACTCTGCACCACCTGTGGAACCATAGCCTTGCGCAATCACTCCACGTGCAACAGTTCTTGCTCTCCTGTTAATAGCAAAAATCGACTTTGCTGCTGACAAACGTTACTTGATGGGAACTGAAAATGGCAACCTGGAAATGATGCTCAGCCATGCAGCTCCCTGAGACCACCCTTGAGACCACCCCTGTCTCTCAGTCTAGCCCGCCTCACAAAGGTGGGGCAAGAGTCAAATAACTGCTATTGCAGATGTGTGCTCCACAACGTGTTCTGCTTAGGAAATGTGGGTTCCCATGTAGGAGGAGGCGTGTTTAAAAGGATACGTGGATGACGGGTTCACAGAAGAAGCAGGTTCTCAGGGGTTGGCAACAGCAGCAGGTATGTTCTTCAGAGGCTGCTGGTCTCTAAATTCTGCCCCAAGCCAAGTTTGGTGGGGTAGCCCATAGTAAACAGATCCTATGAATGACCAGAGTACACCAGTGAACAGGCAATACATTTGCCTAGGGAGGATGAGATGCAGGGTGCCACCACAGCTGGAGCCATGCAAATCTCTGCTTCGCCTAAGACAAGGTTGGGAAACCTCTGGCCCTCCAGCTATCATTGGACTCCATGTCCCATTAGCGTCAGCCAGCATGGCCAATGGTTAGGGTGATGGAAGTTAGAAGGGAACATCTGAAGCCCAATAAGTTCCCTGCGCCTTGCCGAAGATAAGGCAACCTACTTACATCAAACTGTGTATTCCCTTTGCAGAATATGAACTTCCTGGCTGCAGAACTTGGAAGCAGATTAAGAGAAATCTGTAACCCTTACCACATCTTTTGCATTTCTGATCTGGAGGTGCTACAGTTCTTCATCTTACACTTCTTGTCTCATATATAAGATGATAGTTATGATTATTTACGCTGGGTAGATGAACACCACTTTAGGAAAACAGCCGTCAATCTTTTGTGCTTCTATGGAGTTTAGATCCTTTATTATCCAGATAGGCAATAATCATTCCTATCCTCCACTTTTCTTTTTATTATATGGATATTTTTTTTAAATGAGACTCTAAATCTGCATTTACTGTAACAATGCAAATTATGGGCTGGGGAGGCAGGGAATGAAACGCAGAGATTACAAGCAATCTGCTGGCATGATGAAAGTGGCTTGTGGGTCAAAACAAAGAAAAACACTGAGCAACAAATTAGTCCCAGGCAGCAGCTAATATGGAGATCAAACCGATTAAAATTAATACATGCAGCAAAGAGCAGAGGGCCAGGGGAGGGGAGGGGGCAGAACCCTGGAATAATGTGAATACTTAAGAAGATTAAGTCAATAACAGGTGCCAGAAGTACAAAAATAAGATTGTGGTTACTTGGGAAGACATCGGAAGCTGAGAGATGGGCAAGACAATCGCAAAACATGACGTTCATTTTTGCTGGGCCCATCACAGACATATTGGCTCATTTGCTATGCAACAAAGACAGTTATTGAAATAAACAAACATGTTATGACTTATTTGTCTGCCTGGAAGACAAGCCAGGTGGTCGGATTGGATCCGATTGACAAGAAGGTTGGTGGTTGCTTTTTTTAATAGGCAAAGTTTATCGCTGATCCTTTGCTGTGTGTTCAGAACAGACTGGAATATACGGTGCGATCGTGAGTCTGCAGAGGCCATTCATGTGCTACCTGCCGCCACTGCAGTCTAAGCTGCAAATATCCTGATGGGACCGCACAGCATCAAGGCTACAACTCCCATATCCCCTGAACACTGGCCACGCTAGTTGGGGACTTGGAGTCCCAACAACTGGAGGGCACCATGTTGGCTACCCCTGTTCTAGGCGCAGGGCCGAGCCAAGACATTTTGGCACCTGAGGTGACCCACAAAATGGCTTCCCACTCCCCACCAGGGAAGAAGGAGGGATGAGTGAAGATCTACATCAGAAACAAGAGGGGAAGAAAGGTCTACACTGGGATCTGCTGTCCCTGTGGAACCTACCGTCTGAGGGGGTCACCTCCCCTTGCCTCATGGTTGAGCCGGCCCTGTCTAGGGGTGTTGTGCCAAGGTTTCCTGACTGTTCCTGTTTAGTTTAAGACACAGGTGGGGAAAGAGTGTCCCTACAAGTCCCATAATTCCTCAAAATTGCTCATGCTGGCTGGAGCTCTAGCAGATGGGACGTTGCACTAGCCAGCTGCCACAACTGGCTCTCGCCTTTTAAACAAATCACAATAAAACTCCCTAGAAAGTTGTCAGAGCACTTTGTTTTTAATGCCCATATACGGACACAACAAAAACCCGAAGAACCCAATGTAAAAGGATGAAAACAAAAGGGCCAGTGCATAGGGCTAGAAAGGTGATTGACTAGAGGGAACCAATCATGGGTTTCCTAAACGCACCTTCAGTGGATTAAAAAGAAGAAGAAGGAACGAAAAGCTTCAAACACGTTTCAAAGGTGATAATGGAGGCAGAAGACAACAATCTGCAGGGAACTGCTCTCTTTGTGGCAGGGCCTATGCCTCTCATGCTGGCTCTCTTGTTTGACACAGCAGCCACAGCACGAACTGTGGGTGTCAACGTCAGAACAGCATCATCCTGTTGACATCTGGAGCCCCTGTTAGCAGCAGCAGTGTCTGCAGGCCTTACAAGCATCGTATCTGTGCAACATTGTCCTGGACTTGGCATAAATAGCAGGAGACTTTCAGTTCCACAGCACCATGGATAAGGTCAACTAAACCTTGGAGGGCACAGCAGACTTTGATGGAGTCCTCACGTTCAAGTGACTTTTAAGACTTAAGAGGAGGGCTGGGAAACCTCGGGCCGGGGGCCCAAATATGGCCCTCCTCCCTTCTCTACCTGGCCCTTGGGACACTTTCCAGGCCATGCCTCTCACTGGGCTCGTTCCCTGCCATCTTCACATGCCTGGCTGAAATGTAGCCTTAGATTGTGGTAATGGCCTCTTCCTGGGCGGGTATGCATAGAACAGAAACTTCTGGCTTCTGTGCAGCCGGAATATAGCCTACTTTGTTTGCAATGGAAAAAGTCACACCTATTATACCTTTTCCCTTTGACCATGCCCATCACCGGAATACAGCCCCTGGAAGGTCACCCATGAGGGAATGTGGCCCTCAAGCTGCAAAATGTTCCCCACCCTTGACGCAGAAGTGGGGGGGGGGGACTAGCAAAGTTTCACTTTGGTGCTGAATCGAGGATAGCGAACACATACGATACCACAAGTGTATAACCAAGCAGATGGAGATGTCTGGCTAACACCAAAACAAGAGTGCCTGGAACTGGTGCCAAGGCTTATCCACCCCCTTACTTGTTTCATGCAGTAGCTTTCCAAGCTCACGATCATTCTTCCTTAAGACTATAATCCATGTCAAATAGCACAGCTTCAGGAAGAGAAGATGCAGCCTCTTCGAACAATCATGGTCCACCTACCAGGACCTGCTCTGGAAAGGCGTGATATGGCAGACGCGCTGATCCTAAGCAGGTCTAGAAGAGTGCAAGGACAGAAGCTCGCTCTCTGTGACTTTGAGAATGATTCACATAGTAAATATCTTTTTTTATTAAAAGAAAAGAAACACAAAAACATCCATATTCTCTAATCTTAAAAGGAACAGCTCCAAATAATAACATACAGAAATATCATTAATCTTCACATGCTACGGAACAAAGACCATAAGCAATCAACCTAATACTTACAATATGACTAACTCAAATCTTAGCAGAAGGATCTCTTGATCAATTCCTCTGGATTTCTTAAGAGTTCCATTTCCAACTCTCAATAATCTTTCTCATAATGAACCAACTATATCTACATTCAGCAACCGTATTACAGTTATTTTCATGCACCCTTCAATAAACAAAACATCCTGGGCAGTTTACGTAAGAAAAGTAAAAATTAAAGTAAAAATTAAAATTAAAAAAAAACCCCATACAATCACACACACAAACTAAAAAAGGCAGCAGGATTTTAAGAGCCTGAGAAAAACAACCAACAGGACTAAAATAATGTTAAATGTCTGGGAAAATAGAATGCTGCTTACTTATTTTACTACATTTATTTCCTAAGGAGCTCAAGGCCTTGTTCTCCCGCAACTCCATTTTATCCTGAAAAACAGCCCTGTGAAATAAATTATGCTGGGAGATGTTGTTTAGTCGTTTAGTCATGTCCGACTCTTCGTGACCCCATGGACCAGAGCACGCCAGGCACTCCTGTCTTCCACTGCCTCCCGCAGTTTGGTCAAACTCATGCTGGTAGCTTCGAGAACACTATCCAACCATCTCGTCCTCTGTCGTCCCCTTCTCCTTGCGCCCTCCATCTTTCCCAACATCAGCGTCTTTTCCAGGGAGTCTTCTCTTCTCATAAGGTGGCCAAAGTATTGGAGTCTCAGCTTCAGGATCTGTCCTTCCAGTGAGCACTCAGGGCTGATTTCCTTAAGAAATTATGCTGGGAGATAGTGACCGGCTACAGGTCACCTCAGTGAGCTTCATGGCCAAGTGCAGTTAAATCTGGGTCTCCTTGGTCCTCATTCAGCACTCTAACCACACCACACTTTTCCTGGTGCCAACAGGACAATGAAAACAAATAAAAGCCACTGCCTCCTGGACCAGGCTGGATTGATCAATATGCCAAATAAACTCTAGAACAAGCGTGGGGAACATTTGGCCCTCCAGATATTGCTGAAGGACAATTCCAATCAGCCCCAGCAAGCATGGCCAATGGCAAGCTATGGTGGGAGTTGTTTATTTTATTGTTTGTTTGTTTGTTTGTTTATGACATTTATATACCTCCTTTATCTTCGAAGGAGCTCAAGGTGGTACACGGGGTTCTCTTCCTCCCCAGTTCATCCTTACAACAACCTTGTGAGGTAGGTTAGGCTAAGAAATGGAGACTGGCCCAAGGTCATAGAATCATAGAATTGTAGAGTTGGAAGGGACTCCAAGGCCATCTAGTCCAACGCCCTGCAATGCAGGAATCTCAGCTAAAGCATCCAATGAGCTTCATGACTGAGTGGGAATTTGAACCCTGGTCTCCCAAGCCCTAATCCAATGCTCTAACCATTACACTACTTTGGAGCAATACCCAGTCAAACTGGAAACTATGCTCTACAAGGGGAGGGACATTCTGATCTTTCCACTGAACTCTTTGTCAGTTGCCTTCCATTCAGAATATGGTGGTTGAATCTTCCTTACAAGAGCAGGGAGCAGCAGCATCCAGAGGCAAAAAAATATTTGGAACAAAAAACAAGAACATTGCAGGTTTGCACTGCACCAAGTTGTGGAATGGAGGATCGAGAATGGACAAAGGAAGAAGAGTGGCTGATGGCATGCCCTCCAACATTTCTCTGATGAATACATGGAACACTCCATTCCATAATGATAATTTTACTATTTATACCCCACACATCTTACTGGGTTGCCTACTCTGGGCAGCTTCCAAGGTATATAAAAACATAATAAAACATTAAACATTTTTTTAAAAAACTTCCCTATGCTGTGCTGCCTTCAAAGGGCTTGGGAGTCAGATACCTCCACACCCTACAACATTTCTCCATTGAAAACAGGGACATCCTAAGGAAAAGTAGGACATTCCGGGATCAAATCAAAAACCGGGACTGCTTCTGTAAATCTAAGACTGTCCCTGGAAAAATGGAGGGTCTGTGACAGTGCTGATGAGATTCCGAGGCTTTCAGAACATGGGCGATTATAAAGCTGCCACCACATATCCTTTAAGCGAGTTATATACTCCTTGCGGCTAACTTCTAAATGGAAAGCTCTAGGGCACGGGTGTCAAACACAAGGCCCGCGGGCCGAATCCGGCCCGCCAGACCTCATCATGTGGCCCATGTAGCCGCCTGCCCGCTTCCCCCTGCGAGACGGCGCGCTGTGGGCGACTGGAAGGGGGACTGGAAGGCGGGCGGTGGAGAAAGCGAAGGCGCTCCCTTCCCGCGCCGTTACTCGGCCGGCCTGAGAGAAAATTTCTGAGGCGGCGGCGGCCTTTGTCCAGGGTCAGGGGGCATGGCAGGACTTTGCCCTCCCGGCGGCCTGGAGCATCTGGAGCTGGGGCGGCTGCGGGACCCGCCGGGCAGCGGCGGCGGCGGCGGAGTTGTCGTCGGTGCTTCTTCTCCTTCTCCTCCTCCTCCGTCTTGCTCGCTGTCGCCGCTGCTCTCGTCTTGCTCGAGGCAAGCCTGGAGCCGGGACAACCCGGGCTTCGAGCCCAAGGAGAAGGCGGGCGAAGCGGCCAGGGCGGCTGGCGGGAGCGCAGCGGCGGGGCCCGTGCTGCAGATGGGCGTGGTGGAGTGGGGCCGAGGAGGGGCGCCTTCACCCTCGGAGCCCGACGCCCGGGAGGGCCCGCCGAGAGCGGGAGGCAGCGGAGGTGCAGGCGGCGCGGCGAAAAGGAGGAAGGAAGAGGGGAAGGCGAAGGCCAGCGGCCTTGCTCCGCCGGAGGCGCCCCGACGCCGACGCCGCGTTTCTCTCACGAGGAGACGGGCGAGGAGGTCGCTGAGCAGCCGCCGCCGCCGCCTCGCCTGGGCCAAAGGGATGGCGCACCGCCTGCGAGGTGAGTCGCCGCCCGGCCGGGCCCTTCCGTCGCCCTTCCCAGCTCACATCTCTCCTGTTTCACCTTATTACTTTTATGTTACTCGCGAGTCTTCTGCTCTGAAGACAGATGCAAATAATCTGTTCAGCTCCTCTGCAATCTCCTTTCCCACCTTTAGCACACCTTTGATTCCCTTGTTGGCCAAAGGCTCTACCACAGACATGTCCAAAGTCCGTCTCGGGGGCCTAATCCGGCCCCTTCGGCCCCTCAACAACTTCCAACTTCAACCCTAAAAAAAAAAAAAAGCTCAACAATTTCAATCCTAAAAAAAGCGCAACAACTTTGGTTGGCCCTCACGGCCCTTCACTTCATCAAATCTGGCCCTCCTTGAAAAAGGTTTGGGCACCACTGCTCTAGGGAGTTTCAGCCATTGCCCTGGAGCTCCCATCCCGCCTCCAGACTGCAGACAGGGGCTGTTTCCAATTGGCTGCTCAGTGAAGAAGTGCAGGGCTCAAGACCCAAGAAGGAGGATTCCCAAGGTCATCACTTGCCCGCGCCTTGCACCATTCGCAGCTGGAAGGGAGAAGGCAATCGCAAAGGAGCTAGTGCGATATTAGCCTGTTTTGCGCCTCCTTTCTGGGCCTTGCACTACTGGGCGACAGGAAGTCGTGGAACGCCCTGAGCAAATGGAACGTCGCAATATTTAGGGACCGCTGTTCCTCACTCCCCCGCAGCGACCCTCCCACGTGACCCTCGAGAATCTGGCACGTGCTCAGAAAGAGAATTCGTATTCTGTCCCCGCCGCCTGAGTGGCCCGCAGGGCGCGCGCGCTAATCCAAAAAAAGGCCCCTTTGAGAAGGTCGTCCCGCCCACGTGATGCATTTGTTTTAACGGCAATTATACTCGCAAAGGATCCCCATGCCCAAAGCGATCTCTTGGCAGGCAGGCGGGTGGGTGGATGTTGAGAAAAACGGGGATTGTAATGCGCAAGTTATTCGGAATGACCGTACCAGCTCCTTTTGCAGATACGGGCTGTTTTAAAAAGTCCAAATAAATAAATTCCGCAAAGGATGACATCCGTGGACCTAGCGTTAGAGAGAGGAAGAGATGACACAATGTGGTGTTACATTTTTACGAAGAATATGGTGGCTGGGTTTGTCAATGGCCTTTTCCTTCGCTTTCTCCCATTAATTAATACTGAACTGATTGTTGAGGCTTCCAATCTCCCGTTGAATGAACCTTTCACGAAATGGGTATCGGAGGAAGGCAAACTAAAGAAGGTTGAGGAGTGGTGTAGTGGTGAGGAGTGGTGTAGTACGCCAGTGTGGTGTAGTGGTTAAGAGCGGTAGTCTCCTAATCTGGGGAACCGGGTTCGTGTCTCCGCTCCTCCACATGCAGCTGCTGGGTGACCTTGGGCCAGTCACACTTCTTTGAAGTCTCTCAGCCCCACTCACCTCACGGAGTGTTTGTTGTGGGGGAGGAAGGGAAAGGAGAATGTTAGCCGCTTTGAGACTCCTGAAGGGGAGTGAAAGGCGGGATATCAAATCCAAACTCTTCTTCTTCTTCTTCTTCTAATCGTGTATACATTTCCCACCCCCTAAATCGAAGAGATCCGGATTTACCTATGGAAATATTTAAGAGGCTGTTTACCTTAAATCAAGCCTTTCTCAAAACTATCAAACTAAGGGGTCAAAGTGGGCATATCCGGGGCGGGGCTTGGCTGCGTCTCAGTCATGCTGCGATCAAGGGACTTGAATGGTTGCAACCTATACAGACGCACCGGGGGAAGTGAGTAAACCCCATTTATTTCGGTGGGGCTTGCTTCTGAGTAGTCAATAAGTGGCTTCCGATGTCAACACGTGTGAAATCGAGCACAGGGCGTGGAGGGAGTGTTTCAAAGGTGGTACAGTATAAAGTTGCGACCCTGCGAGGATTTTACTCGGGAGTTGGTCCCAACGAATTCAAGCCTACGAATTTTGTGCACTTTATTCGGGACAGTTGGAAGTCCTTTTCACTGAGTTAGGGGGAGCAGAGACATCACCTTGCCAACAAAGGTCCGTATAGTTAAAGCCATGGTTTTCCCAATAGTGATGTATGGAAGTGAGAGCTGAACCATAAAAAAGGCTGATCGCCAAAGAATTTATGCTTTTGAATTATGGTGCTGGAGGAGACTCTTGAGAGTCCCATGGACTGCAAGAAGATCAAACCTATCCATTCCTAAGGAAATCAGCCCTGAGTGCTCACTGGAAGGACAGATCGTGAAGCTGAGGCTCCAATACTTTGGCCACCTTATGAGAAGAGAAGACTCCCTGGAAAAGACCCTGATGTTGGGAAAGATGGAGGGCACAAGGAGAAGGGGACGACAGAGGACGAGATGGTTGGACAGTGTTCTCGAAGCTACCCGCATGAGTTTGACCTGCAAGAGGCAGTGAAAGACAGGAGTGCCTGGCCTGCTCTGGTCCATGGGGTCACAAAGAGTCCAATACGACTAAACAACAACAAGGGGGCGCCTTCCTCGCTCGAGATCAGGCGAAGTTCCTGCCTCACTTCCCTGCGCGGTCTGTGCTGCTTTAGAGGCTTCCCGCAACCCACCCCCCACTCACCCTCACCGCGGACCCCGCCTTTCCAAGCGAGAAAAGGCTGCCGTTTGCAACGCGTGCCCTAATCGTTTGCCTGGCACATTTATATCTTTAGTTTGCAAGAGGATGTCACTTCCCATTCGGGAGACGTTAGTCCCGCGCTGTTCCGTTGCCCCTTGCGTAACCCTTGCCTTGTACCGTGAAGGAGGGAGAGACGCAACAAGCCCCTCTCCAACGAGCAATCCTTTGCAGGAGATTTTTGTCCTTCCTTTCGGCCAGCTTAATGCTAATAACTTCGGGCAGCTTCCACTGCGATGTTTAAACAGCTGCCAAGTTAATTAACCAGGAAGATCCGATAACTTATCTTTATCAGTCTAGCAGAAATACATCTATATCTATATCTATATCTATATCTATATCTATATCTATATCTATATCTATATCTATATCTATATCTATATCTATATCTATATCTATATCTATATCTATATCTATATCTATATCTATATCTATATCTATCTATATATCTATATCTATATCTAGATAGATATAGATATAGATATAGATATAGATATAGATATAGATATAGATATAGATATAGATATAGATATAGATATAGATATAGATATAGATGATCGGGTGTGGGGCGGCGATGAGGAGGGAGGACGCGTCCGGGGGTCCAGTTTGGAAGGTGCGCAGGGAGATCCTAAAAGGGGGCCCCTGGAGTTCGCAGCCAGTAAACTGCATCCTATGGTGGGGCTGGCTCCCAGAAAGGAGAGATGGGGGGGGGGGGAGAAAGAGAAATAAAATGACGGGGAAGCGGGGAACCAGCTCGACGGAGCTTTCCAAGAAAAATCCTGTTGGGGAAGCAATTACAAGAAGACACACGCCTCTGACTTCTTACTCTGCCCCGGGTGTAAATGCTGAATATACTCCACCACACTGGATTAAACACACCCCGGTTGCCAGCCGACATGCAATTAAAAGCCTTTTGTCCTCTTCCCCTCCAGATATTTCCCAACTTTTTTTTTTCCAAGCCAAGAAGATGAATACCACCAGTGTGTGTGTGTGTGTGTGTGTTTTCCCCAACGTCCATTGTCATCACTATAGCTTCTCTGATTCCCCACCTCTTCGATCCCCTCCATTTTCTCCCCCTCCAACTATTTCATGTTCTTTTATCTTTCTTTTTAACTGGTTTTTTTATTTATTAAAAAAACCCCTGTAATGTCCTTTATAGCTTGATCCTTTGCGTGTATATTTATAAACAAGACCCGTAAATCAGCAGAAGGCTGCAGCCTCAACCTTCCCATTCCCCTCTCTTTTCCTATCTATATTCCTACGCTCCGACACCCTTTGGTCCTCCCTCCCATTGCTAGCCTTCGCCGGCCCAGCTCTTGCAGGGTATTGAGATAATATTTACTTGCAACCACCGTTTCCACCCAGAACCGTTGATAAAAGTAACCTCGGCGCAAAAGAAGTTTACTTAAAGTCCACCGATCAGGAGAAACTAACATTTTTCTTAGAAAGCTGAACTTTGGGAAGCAGAGGTTCGCCTTTACTTTGTGGGCTGAAGAAATAAAAGCATGTTCACAGTGAAAATAAAATCCCCATCAAAATGTAAAGTTGTTTATATACTTCTCTTCAGTGGTGTGCGAAATGGTTAGAATAGCAACTTCGCCAAAATTAATGCAAGCTTCTTTTTCACCCGTTTGGATAAACACTTTTTCCTCATCTACATTCATTCATTTCTGGTTTATATTAAATGTGTCGGGAGAATTTGCTTCCCGATTCAACTCGTCTTTACTCGGAATGAGTTCTCACTGTTAAGTGTATTTAGGATTGCAGTCTTTTTTAAAAAAAAAAATAAATCCTAAATTAGAGCATACTAAGCAATTAGCCCTCCCGCGCCCTCTCCAATTAACACTGGGCATTTTTAAAAATGCTTCCTTGCTCTGCAGAACGTTGGCGAGAATTCTCTGCGTTTTCACTTATTGGAGTGCGCTCGGTGGGACTTACTCCTGAGTAAACATGAATAGGATCGGGCTGCCTAGTATGTTGCGCAGGTCGGGGTGAGAATCCTCAAAGGCCATTTGCTCAGAAGCAAACCCCATCGCTGCTCCGGAAAGAAAGTTTCTCCCACCATCGCCTCTCCCTGGAGGCGGCCGCCCGGCTTTCCTCACTGAGCTGGAGGGCGCGGGCGCCTGGCGGGTCAGCGATTTCAAAGGCAGACCTGCTGAGCGCACTCCCTAGGCGTGAGGGTCGTGATGGTAACGATCGGCGAGGCTAAATTTGGGGGTGGGGGTTATTTATTTTCCCCCGGCTTGGACTGGAGGTTGGCACCGGACTCAAAAGCGCCCCGACGGGGAAAGGCGTGGGTCGCTGGAACCCAGGTCTCCTGGGCGGGAGCCAATCGAAAGGAGCCCACTGGGAAAGAACCGCAGGGACTAGCGCCTTGCACCGGCCAAGTGCTTGCTTCGGAATCGGAAAGCCAGGGAACGGAGGAACTAAATGTCGACTTTCGTAGTAGCAGTAGTAGTAGTGCCTGCTCTTGTTGTAGCGTTTGCTACAACTACTAGAAAGCGGGGTGTCGGAATCTGAGGGTGATAATTATATGTGCGCAAAAGAGTGTCAGAAAAGAATAATGCGTTGTTATTCTATGTCGAGAAGACAGCCCCAGTGACAGACAAAGAGGCCTTCGGCTGAAGCAAGGGAGAGCCATTTAAACTGCGGGATACCTGGCAAAGGTGAAGGAAGAGGATGAAGAAGGACGAGGGGGCAGGAAAGCGCAGGCGCGCGCATAGGCGCATCCTTGGTCAGGCGCAAATAGGGAAGGCTGCAGCCTGGAGCTTGGAGTCAGCCGTGTTGAGCTCGATGGGATTTACTAATAGGAAGACTTATGCGCACAAAGCTGATTGCGCTGAAGGGTTTTGGTTTCCATTCTAGGCGGTCCAGACTCAAGGCCAGACGAGCAGCATCCGGCAAAGTCCTAGCCGCGCTACCAAGCGCCTGCTTATTCCGAAGGGAGGAGTCCCGCTCAACCGGACTCGCTCCGAAGTAGGTTTGCTTCGCCCACTCGGGAATAAGCCCCCACTGAACCGAGTGGGCACTGGCTCTGTCTGGATATCGCAGAGAGAGAAGGGGAGGGAGCTTTTTAGGCAACATATAGCACACTTTTGCTGGTGGGACGGAGACAGAAAAACTTTTATTTCTGTTTCAAGTGGGATTTGAAGGCCGGTGTAAGGCAGTTGAGAGCCGGACCTGTCCAAATGTCAAGCCGGATTGAATCTTGATTCCTGCCTGAACCTTAGGGAGGGCTGGAAGAAGAAGGTCCTCATTGAGTCTGAAGGCCCCTCACTTCCCTCAGAGGATAAACGTAGGATCTCTCTTTTCCCGTGAGGCGAAGCCTCTGCGCCTTCCTGTCAATGGGGCCGCTTCTGTGGCAGGAGGAGCCCATTCTCCCGCCGCGCCTTGCGCATCCCTCTGGGCCCGGAATGTTCTGGTGGAATCCGATGCTACCCAAAGGGCTGATCGTGGCTTCAGACTTCAGACACGTGTGTGCAATTCCTTGGAGAAGCTGTTTAGCTGTGAGCCGTCGTCACTGTTTCCCTCCAGATGTTTGGGACTACAATTCCCATCATCCCTGACCACTGGTCCTGGTAGCTAGGGATGATGGGAATTGTAGTCCCAAACATCTAGAGGGCCGGAGTTTGCCTATACCTGTCCTATTCTGTATTCTGCGAGGCGCGCAACACCCTGTGGGCAAGTCCCCGGGCTCAGCGGCCTGTAAACGCTAGGGGGCCGCTGCCAGTCCGTGTAGACAATACAGGCTCTGGGTAAAGCAGCTCCTGGTGTTCATTGTCTCTGATGCGCCTTCGTTTGGTGCAGGGATGCAAACTTGAATAAAATATTGGGGTGCCAGGGAAGCCCCTCCCCACATAATGGATCACATGAGGGGGATTACCCACACCGTTTGAATGGCAATGGCCATCAACTGGGGGGGGGAGGGCTCGGCCCCTTCCAATAATTTATTGGGGGGGAGGTAAGGGACCTCCGCCGCTAGGAGTTGGCTCTTATGGCTTGGTGGTTTCCCTCTCCAAGCGACCATAGCAACGCGTTCTGCTGAGATGGAAACACACAGGCGCGCGCTCCTGCCAGGACTAAGGAAGGTGTGTAGGAGAAATGAGGTTTCTGGCTCAGACTCTCTCGGTGGCCTTAAACAAGCCGCTATCTCTCAGGTTTCCCAGCTGCAGTTCGAAGAAGTGGGGTGAAGGGTGGGGACACTAGTCTACCTCGCGGGGTTGTCGCAAGGATTTGTGGAAAGGCTTCCAACGTTGCACAGAATTCGGCTCTTTATAAATGCTAAGGATTCTATACGTGGAGGTGGAAGGACACCGGTGAAATGGCGCCCTGCCATTTATTTTATTGTTCCCAGAATATATATATAGCCTTGCTGCAAAACGCTGGATAAGTGTTGGTTTGGTGGCGGCGGTGGTTTGCCTCGCTGCAGGGATGGGGAAGATGCTCTTCCCCTAAGTTTTTTTTTTGGACTCTAATTCCCACCAGCCCCAGGCAGCCAGGCGAGCTGAAAGCCAACATCTTCTATCTAGACGCTTTTGCTAGCTGGACCCAGTGGCCTGACCCAGTCGTACCTCGGGTTAAGTTCTTAATTCGTTCCGGAGGTCCGTTCTTAACCAGAAACTGTTCTTAACCTGAAGCACCACTTTAGCTAATGGGGCCTCCTGCTGCCGCCGCGCCGCCGGAGCACAATTTCTGTTCTCATCCTGAAGCAAAGTTCTTAACCCGAGGTACTATTTCTGGGTTAGCGGAGTCTGTAACCTGAAGCGTATGTAACCCGAGGTGCCACTGTATAAGGCAGCTGTCTGCGGTCCTATTCCTGCACAGGCGTTTTATTTAACTACAGATATTGAGGTACAGAACAACTGCAAAAATGCAAGGCAAAAACCAGGCCTCTCTGCGATTCTCAGTGGTCCACTCTGTACCGGTTTTGTACCAAGGACCAAAACTGGGGCGGGGCGGGAGCTATTCATTCAGGGAACTTAGTCCCTATCTGCGGGAGAAAAGCGAAACGTTGTGGGATGTCAAGAAGAAAAGCTCCCACCCATCTCACCTTTTTCTGTCACCAAATCCTTCTCTTCCGCGGCCCCTAACTCCTCCTCCTCCTCCTCCCGGTTATGTGGATAGGTGCGGACTGTGACTAGTCAGCTGCGGGTGGGGACGGGGCTGCAATCTGTCCATGGTCAGTGACACCCTCTCCTTCAGGTAGTAAATAGCTCGGCTGTTCTGCTAAGCTATTTAAAAATGCGTCTCCCAAACTGCTTTATTATCTGGTCATATCTGTTCCGTCACTACCCTTATCCCAGTGAGTAGTTCAGGGTCGTGGATTCGAGCCTCGCGTTGGGCAAAAGATCCCTGCATTGCAGGCAGTTGGAGTACACGACCGTCGTGGTCAATTATTTGACAATTCTTTGATTCTATTATTCATGCCCACACTGGAGCAAATTATATGCCTCATTCCCCTTCATGGGGGAGGTCATGCCGTTCTCCCCCCCCCCCCGTCCACAACAAACTTGGCGATCGGGCTGGCGCTTCTCACTTGGGGGCAAGGCACGGTTCCTCCGCCTGTCAGAGGCAGTATGCTGGGGAGGATCACAAGCATCTTGTTGGCCACTGTGAGAACAGGGCGCTGGACTAGATGGACCTGCCTGACCCAGAAGGGCTCTTCTGACATTACGTGAACGGGTAGTCCCTCAAATCGGATCCCAGGTAGCCTGCGAGGAAGAGAGAGAGAGGGAGAGGGAGAGAGAGAGAGAGAGAGAGAGGAGGCCACGCCGAGAGGCACCTCCTCGCTCCGAATCGAGGGCTAGGGATGAGGATCGGGGAGAGATGGTCCCTGTGTCTGCCTGGAGTGGGTGGGTTGAAGCCAGGATCCAAGCCCCAACCTCCACCCGAGAAGGCCCGAGGGGCAAACCTCGCCCACCGCCAGCCGCGCGCAGGAGCCTCCTCGGCCGCGCGCGGAGGCGCTTCTGGGGCCGCCTGGTCCCGTTGGAAAGTGGCGGTTCCACGCTCCCGTCGGAGATCAGGAAAGCGGATCAGCCACCGCAAGCCAGGCCGGAAAAACGGAGCCTGCCGCTGGCTGCTTCCCACGCTGACCTGCTGCCGGAGCCGCAAGCAGAGCGCGTAAAAATAAAGTGGTGCGCGTTTAGAGAACAGAAGAAAGCGCGGCGTGGCACCATCCCGTCTCATTTTGCGGGCCGAGGCCTGGCAGGCTCTTCGGAGGAATGCTTTGCCCGGTGCAGTTACCGGCGGCGCCATCAGACGCCAGCGCAAGTCGAGAGGAGGAGGAAGCTGCTCCCCCACCCGAGATCGCGGGCGCGGAGACAGCAGAGCGCCCCACGGACGCGGGTGGGCAGGGATTGCGCGGTGCGTGTGCTCCGGCAGCAGGGCGCAGGCGGATCCCACGCGCGCGATCCTCTTCTAGGAGAAGTTTTCTCGCTGGAGAATATCGGGATATTGATTAGAGACGGCTGCGCGTTACTGAGCGGGATGGGAGACAGAGAGAGAGTGTGTGCGTTTCTATCTGAACCCTGTTGAATAAAAGTCTGGAGCTAATGCAGAAGGAATCGATTCTAGCCAAGTACAAACCCAGAAGAAATGGAGAAAGTGTAGAAAAAGGAAGGAAGGAATGAAGGAAGGAAGGAAGGAAGGAAGGAAGGAAGGAAGGAAGGAGAGAGGCTGACCAGGAATAGGAGAGAAAGAAACGAAAAATTAAGCAAAAGACGGAGAGAGGCGGAAAAGGAGGGATGCAGACCAGAAAAGTGGTGGAAAGAAAAGAGGGAACAGAGAAGAAAAAGAACGGTGCCTGGAAATGGTGGGGAGAAGAGACTCTCGAGCCTGGGAGGGAAGTGAGCGCCGAGGAGAAGGGAGGCTTTGGGGAGGCTGGGGGGGGGGGGGATTTAGCGCCGGTGACCCGGCACAGCAGTCGCACCTCGCCTCGCCGTCTCCGCCGCCCGCTTCCCTCCTGCCTCAAATCATCTCGTTTACAGAAAATATTTGTTTGCACTATTAGTTGGTACTGGAGTTAATTACTCAACGTGTTAGCGTGGAGTAAGACGGATAAAAGTACGCGCCGTGTTTATTGTGTGGGTGAGCTGTTGAGCGGTGCTTGAATAAGCTGCAATTAGGGTTAGATAGAGATTAATTAACATGTGAGTGGCAAGGTGTAAAAGAGTTCCCAACCCCTCCGCTCGGTAGAATCGGCGGGCGAAGTTAAAGGCGGGCGGAGAAAGTGAGTGAGTGAGTGAGAGAAAGAGAGAGACAGAGAAGTTTGGGAGGCTAATTAAATCCTTTGGCGGAAGCCAAGGAGCTGCTTTGGCAGCCAAAAGTTGGGGCTGGGGATTTTCGAATTCAAAGCTTCGTCTCAGGGGAGCGGGCGGCTAAAGCGGAGGTCCCAGGTGGGGCGCCCAGGGGCCCAGGCCGGAACAGGTGGAGCCCTTTGGAAACGGGCTAGTAAAAGAGGCGGGTGGGAGAGAAAGAGAACGAGCCAACCACGCTAGTGTAGTTGATGATGGTCCTCACTGTTTCCGTGAATCTCTTTGTCACATATTTACATAAACTTGCAAACCGCCTTGGGTGCCTTAGCAGAAAGGCGGCATGCAAATGCAAAGAACACATAAATATCCAGAGATGAGGCTGCGGTTAGGTGAGCAAATGAAAGCAGGCGAAGATACTGGCCGCTATGACTCTGTTCTAGTTCCACTGTGAGAGACGTCTTCGGAATACAGTACCAGTTTCTACGAGTTGTCTGAGGGGAGAACGCTCCTGTGCTCAGGCCCTGCTTTCAGGTCTTCCATGGGTTGGCCAACTGTGAGAAGAAGAAGAGGCTAGACTAGATGGGTCGCTGGCCTGAACCAGCAGGAATCTTCTTCCTTGAATACACCCATACTACAGAGAGAAGTACTGAGACTGCCATATTCGCTTTCTCGCTCGCACAAGCACACACACTCCAAGTTGACCGCGGAAAGGAATAGTACAGCACAGTTCTATGCAGATTTATTACTTAAATATCATTAGACTTCCCGTTGCAATCCTACAGGTGTCTACTAGGGTTGTCAGATGTCCTCTTTTTTCCAGGACACGTCCTCTTTTTTATGAGTACGTAAAATGAGAGTCGTCACAGCGATCCACAGTTAGAAGTCCGCAAATGTTTCCTCTATTTTTGCTATTCAAAACCGAGCTTACTGCCAGGTTACTATGTCGAGGGCGGCTCAGAAGATTTCAGCCTTGGTCTCTTCGCTGGCAATCCCAAATTCCGCATCAGGGATCGTGCTAACTATTTCTTAATATGATGAGCTCGCTTGGTCTGGTGGTTTTCGCGAAAAGCGAGCTCGCCTCCACCCCAGTTTCTACGAATCTAGACAGCGAACAGCTTACACTAGAGACCAGACGCGTTGCTGCCTTGCGGTTTCGAAAATAAAATAATATAAAATGAAATAAAATTATAAGATAAAATAAAAGGGCGCCCTTTGGCCTCCGTCTTCATCCAGGACACATGCAATTGGAACTGAGCTTCAATTGTCCATTGATCTTCTGTAAATAAATAAATAAATAAATAAAATAATATGTTTCTGGGGAGGTTCTTGATTTTACACTCCGATCGCAATACGCTTCTCTGGAGGCAAGTCTCGTGGATTTATCCGGCTTCCTCCCACGTAAGAGGCCTACACTTTTGTCTCGCGCGCGTGGTGCGATCCGTTTGCAGCCGCTTAGCTTTGGAAGGGCCTCAGGCATGTTTCTCCCTCTTGACCCAGCGCGTAGTTCATGAGGACTAGAAACGTGGAAGCGCAAGGAGGGGGGCCACGCGGCCGAGCGTTCCTACGTGTCCAGGAGGAACACGAATTCAGGAGAGCAAGGGGAAAGGGGGAGTGATCCTGTGGCTGACCCAAGTCCAACGACAGCAGTTCTTTCCCCTCTCTCTAACATAATTGCGTCCATCATTTCCTTTGATATAGCTGCTGGATTGCGGGGGGGGGGGAGAGAGAGAGGGGGGACGTGTAAACAGAGAGGCGAAGCGGAGCGGGAGAAAGGAGTCCTGGATAGATTGCCCTCTGCCTTTTATCTCTCCGGCAAGAGCGCAAAAGCGCTTCTTAAGAAGGAGGCCAGGTCTGCGGGACAAAAACACTGTGTGAAAAAGCGTTGCCTTTCCCCCGCTCCCTCCAACTTGCTACTCCTTGTCTGACCCTCATTTTCCCCCTCCCTCCCCCCTTTTCTCCCCGCGGCCTCCACCCACCCACCCGCCATCATCAGCTCGGCCAGTTGGGTGTTGTGCTCCGGGACTCCTTCAGAAGGGCTTGTTGTGCTTCGCAGGTGAAAACAGCGGGTCTGAAAACAGAAACCCCCCCCCCCGCAAAAAAAACCCCATTCCACGCCGCAAAGAGGGGCGGCGGCTGCGCTCTCTCTCTCTCTCTCTCTCTCTCTCTCTCTCTCTGTGGCCCTTTGTTAGCACCACACAAAAAGCGGAATTCCTCCCAAGTTGGGGTAGCGAGTTTTGTTTAAAGAACTGCATAGAGTGAGAGGGAGAGAGAGAGATGCTTTTCATGCTTTGCTTTACCTACTCTGCAAACCCGTCTTCTCATCCTTCCCCCTCCCTCCCTCTCTCTCGCCCCCCTCCAAATAATCCTTCTCTTTATTTTAGAAACACAAAATCAGGTGCCACGCAGCGCTATAGTGTCTCTCCCTATTCAAGGAGCCTCGAGGCAGGCTCTCCATCGCTCGGGAGCTCGGCCAGAGCAGCAGCCGGAGCTGCCCGCAGGAACCAGGTGGGAAATGGACAAAATCTCTCTCTCCTTCTCTTACCAAACACACACGCACCCACTGAACACACACACACACACACACACCGTATCAGGCAAGCTCCGGACACCTGGAGGTCGGATTCCGGAGTTGCTTGAGACTCTCCACCACCTCCACTGCCCCAAATTCTCTTCGTCCTTTGATCCTTGCAAACTCCATGACAGAAACTTAAATTGCCATCGCGATTTGTTTAAAATCTCAGGGTGAAGGGCGGGAAATAAACCAATTAACAACAACAACCAGTCAAGGGAGGTGGAGAAAAATAGAATTCGCTCCGCTTCATTTCTACAAAAACAACCACCTTCGCAGAAAGGGGATTTTGTCCATATATATATATTAAATAAATAAATCACATCTCACAAGTGAACGATTTCTGTTTGTTTGTGAATTGGTTTGTTTGCTTGTTTGTTTGTCTGAATGGCGATATTCGGCTTTTGGCAGGAGTCCGGCGGCCGGTCTAAGGAATCTGAGCGCCAGCAGCATTCAACTAAGTTTTAATTCGCATTAACGCCGCCAGGACCTCATTAATAGACCCGCTATTCATCGGATGCGCGCTCTTGCGGCTGGGGTGGGGGGCGGGCTGATCTTTCATAAATTGTCACTTGATCTTCCCGGCTCGCTTTTGCAAGGGATCTGATTGTGGACGGGTTGCCTAAATTGGAGCCGGGGTGGGGGTGGGGGTAGCGGGTTGAGAGAGAGAGACGGAGCTGAATCATCATTTTAAAAATTCCTCTTCTCTCTTTCTCTCCCTGCGCAACTCCCCACCCCGCGCGCACACTTTTGTTAAATTAAATACAAGTCTGCTTTCTCGGGGTGGCTTTTCTAACTGCACGCTTGCGTTGCACCCAACTTGCGAATCTCACTTCCCTTTCTTAATTTGCCACATGCAAAACGACTCCTCTCTCTCTCTCTCCTTTGGCAAGTTACTCCCCCTCCCCAAATCTTCTATCCCTCCTTCCCGCTTGGAAGGGTTCTCTCTCTCTCTCTCTCTCTCTCTCTCTCTCTCTTGCGCAAGGAAAGCCAAGGGTGTGCCTTAAATTGGAGAAGAGAGGGGGATACATTTCTCATCCTCCTCCTTCCTCACCCCCCCCCCTTTCAGTCCAGACCTTTGCTGAACGTTTGGCTGGGAAAAGAAATTCTCTCTCCCTCTCGCTCTCTCCTCCCCCCCCCCCCTTGGTGGCCCAAATCCCATGTCATTCTGCTCCAAGTGACTTCATGTGATGTCAGCTTTAAATGTAAGAGACAGCGATCTGACGCTCGCGAAGATGCTGGCTATCCAAATCTGACAGCGCGGCCGCACCGCGGTGCTTGGATGCGTCTCCTCTGCGGCGTCGGGCAAAGCGGGGAAAAAGGTAACTCATCCCAGGCCAGGCTGCCCACCTCCTTCCTCCTTCCCTCCCCCCCCACTCTCTCACCCCCTCCCCACCCTAGTGGGACCCGAAAGAAAGATCCGCAGGGGCTGGGGCTGCGTTTGGGGTTTTCTCTGCCCCCCTCCCTGCCTCCCTACTCCCCTCCCTCGCCGCTCTTCTCAAATGCAGGCCCACTCCGCAAGGGACGGGGAGTTTGCCTGTTACTTTCTCGCTCTCTTTCTTCCTTGCCTCCTCGCTTAATGAGCAGCAATCTGGTCTCCCCGCGCGCAGTTGTTCTTGTGTTCATTTGAATGTAAATGGGGGAGGAGATGCTAGGATGGGGTGGGGGGGAAATGAGAGAGAGGGGGAGAGAGGTGCTTATTAAATTGATTTGTCTCCTGGCTTTTCTGGAATGCTGAGCTGGAGGAGGAACTCGGCAGAAACTGTGATTTGACGCGCGCCTTCTTCCCTCCCTTTTCTCCTATTTTTTTAAAAAACAACAAAAATTTAAGTGTTGTTATCATTTTATTTATATATATCTATATCTATAGATCTATTTTATGGGCGAGATCCGGCTGCTCATCTCCAGTTCGGGTCTCCTTCCCTCCCCCACCCGAGATGGCCTCCTCGGCTCCGCTGGAGACGGTCATGCCTCCCGCCTGCGTCCGCAACGGCGCGGCCAACCCGGCCAAGACGCTCGCCTTCTCCATAGAGAGAATCATGGCCAAGAGCTCCGAACCGCACCAGCCGCAGCAGCAGCACCACAAACCCGCCGCCGCCTTCGAGGCGCGTCGCAGCGAGTCTCCGGGCAAGAAGCTGCTGAGCCTCTGCTCGCCCATCCCGTGCGTGATCGCGCCCATGCAGCCTCTGCCCGGGTACGAGGCGCCCTCGCCCAAGGCGCTGCTCAACTACTCCGAGCTGTGGAAAAGTAGCTTGAGGAACTGCGGCTCTGCTCTGGCGGGTGGCGCAGCTTCGACGGTCGGCGGCTTCTGCAAAGGCGGCTGCGGCTTGTGCTGCAAGGGGGACCTCCATCATCATCACCACCACCACCACCATCACAACAGCAGCAGCAGCCCCCTGGGCCAGGCCTCCTTGCCCGCCACGACGCGCGTGATCAAGCCGCAGGTGATCAACCAGGCGCTGGCCATGCCGGCCAACGGATCTAGCCTCTACTACTTCAACTACCTGGATTCCTCGCCGTACCACCCGTCGGAGATCCTCCACGGGCAGCTCTTCACTTCCAGCTTGCTCCATTCCCAAAGCCCCGCCGCCGCGGCCGCTGCAGCCGCGGCCGCAGCCGCAGCCGCCCTCTCGGCTCACCAGAAACTCTTCCTGTTGGATAACGCCAAGCTGGCTTCATTGGCCCCGTCGGAGAAGTTCCCCAACGCGCAATACCCGCACAAGGAGCGCCTCCCCGGGCAGCTGGACCAAGTGATGAAGGAGAACACGGGCCTGGCCGGGGAAAGGAACGGCGCCAAAGGACATCACCACGGCAAACCCGGCGGCGGCGGCGGCGTCGCAGGCGCTGGAGGGGGCGGTGCGGCCGACGGGAAGCCCAAGAACTTTACCTGCGAGGTGTGCGGCAAGGTATGCAGGAGCAGGGTCTCGCGCTAGGGGGCGCGCTCTTAGCTCTAGAACCGTGGGGGCAGCCGGGACAGGGCTGCGCCCGCCGTAAAAACCCGCTCCGGCTCTTTGCGCGCGCCAGGAGGGAGCCCTCATTCCTAGAACGCTTCTTTCAGCTCACTCTAATAATAATATTTTTCTTTTAAAAAGTTCAGCGCATTTTAATAATCTTGAAAGGGAGTGGTTAGCTCCTTCCCAATTGCTCCCAGACACTTCATAATCACCATTACAGAACTAGGCTACTGTGATTAAGTTTACCAAAGCCACACAGAGAGGGGGGCGGGATCCGGTAAATCTGTGGCAGAGCTGAGAACGGAAAAGGGTCTACTGGTTCATAGCGGATGTACGATGTGTAAAAACCACCTGCGGAAGAGAGCTATAGTGTCGCTACGGTGCCCCGTGCATTGCCTATCACTGGTGCTCCTGGCGCGGTTTAACAATAGCACTAAATGAATCGCTCGAGAGTTTTGTTCCCATTTTACATATTTTGGGTACGTGTGTTTGCGCGGTGGCGCCGAGGCTGAGCGGTAGGTAGTCAGGATCCAATGGGTTCACCCAGGCAGCCGCAGAACTATAGTTTAACCAAGGGTCGTTTAAAATGTGTGTGTGTGTGTGTGTTTGTAGAAAGATATATTCAGAACGAAAGTCTTTCTCCTCGTCCCCTTTGGATCCGTGCTTTGGCCACTCCGGATGAAGGGCGCAAAGGCGAGGAGGTAAGCTCTCCTGTGGCTGACAAAAGTTGCCTGTGCTTTTTGTTCCCTCGTAGGTGTTCAACGCCCATTATAACCTAACCCGCCACATGCCGGTGCACACGGGAGCCCGGCCCTTCGTGTGCAAAGTCTGCGGGAAGGGCTTCCGCCAAGCCAGCACTCTCTGCAGACACAAAATCATCCACACGCAGGTACTGGGGCAGGGGGAAAGACCTGAGAGTCAGATCTGTGTGTTTATGCGCTCGGCACCAAAATAAAATTTTATTTCTTTTTTAAAAAAAACAACCACCCGCGATTCTTTCTCTCTTTTAAAATGTCCTCTCCCCGGCCCAACAGGAAAAACCCCACAAGTGCAACCAGTGCGGGAAAGCGTTCAACAGAAGTTCCACGCTAAACACTCACATTAGGATCCACGCTGGCTACAAACCTTTTGTGTGCGAATTTTGTGGCAAAGGATTTCATCAAAAAGGTATCTGGGATAAAAAACGGTGGCTTTTGTTTCTGGCTTTTCTGCTGGTGGCGGGAGGGGGTGGGGGAGGGGGGGAGAAGTTGTGTGCATATGAAAATTATTAATGATTGCTAAAAATAAATAATGAAAAAGCAGGGGTAGAAGGCTACTTTTGTTTCCGGATGAGGAACCTGGTTTCGTTATTATTCGAAGTATAATGTTATTTCGAATTAAGGAGGAAAATGTTTTTTTTTTATTTGGAAGCACAATTTGGAAACAACACGTGTGGTGGTGGATAGACGAAATATAAGAATTACCCGCCGGTTTCAAGGCGTCTGGTCAATTTCTGCTCCCCGCGGAGCACGAGGCTCCAGACAGAACGTTGCGAAGGTTCCAAACAGAAAGTTGTGAAGGTTGCAAGTGGAATCTTGCGGTTCTCTCGCGTTCCAAAAGAAAAGAGAAGAAAAAGTAACCGCCGTATTTATCGTATTTAGAGGCGGCTGCTAGGAGATGACCCCTTCCCTCCCTCCCTTAAACGTCCTTAGGGGGCTTTGCCCTGGGGCTGCCGCGAAAGACTAGCTCAAACCCGTCACTTGTTATTAACGGCGATTAAAATGAATTCAGCCCACTTAGGGCGCGATCCAGCCGAAACGAAAGCACTTTAAACGAAAACTCCCTTGATTTCTAACCGGAGAGCTCTGTTCACGGTCTACCTTTGGAAATCCACGGCGCTTTAAAGCGCTTAACTTGGGCTGGGCAGGTGGGCCTTTGCCCTTGAGGTGGGGGACACGGTATTTTCTCAAATAAAGTTTCGGAAGAGCCTGGGCCGATTCTCCCCTGCCTGGATTCAGGCTAGAAAATTCCAACTTTAAATTAGAACCGGCCTTCTACCCCCTTACCCTCTTTTTTTTTTGGTGGTGGTGGTGGGGGTTTCTTAATCCAGGTTCTCCCATTTGCTCCGGGTCAGGACGCTGACCCTGCCTCTAATTTTTTAATTCGTCCGTTGCATGCTGCTCTGCCTTGACGGAGACTGAGTTTGACAACTTCTTGACTGCCCCTTGCAGGACGCTTCCTAATGAAGCCCCGCCGCAGAAACTCTTGTTGCTCCAGTGAGGGGGGGTGTGTATCAGGAGAGAGAGAAAATGTGTGTGTGTGTGTGTGTGTGTGTGTGCTGATGGCAGGGAACGATCCCCCTTGAAACTAACGTGCTCCCCTCCCCAATCCCCTACTTTTCTTCTCCTCCTTCTCTCCCAAACAGGGAATTATAAAAACCACAAACTGACCCATAGCGGCGAGAAGCAGTACAAGTGCACCATCTGCAACAAAGCTTTCCACCAGATCTACAACCTGACCTTCCACATGCACACGCACAACGACAAGAAGCCTTTCACCTGCGTCACCTGCGGCAAGGGCTTCTGCAGGAACTTTGACTTGAAGAAGCACGTGAGGAAACTGCACGACACCGCCGCCGCCGCCGCTGCCGCCGCAGCTACAGCCGCGCCTTGCGGGAAAGAACTTCCTAGGACCGTGCAAAGCTAAAACACACTCACACTCACACAAAGCAACAATAAGGCAGAAGCGAGGCGAGCCTGTTCAGCGAAGCAAGAGACGTCTTTGCACGATGGTCAAAGCGACGCGTTCAGAGACTTCCAAAGCTCTCGGGCCCTTTACAAAAGGGAAAAAAGGCCTGGGAAGGGGGAGAAGCCCCTCGGATCTGTCCCCCCCCCCCCTCTCACACACAAACAGAAGCTGAAGAGAGACAATCACTTTTGGCGTGTGTGTGTATATATATATATATATATATATATAGACACGCGAAAAGGAAGAAATTTATTTAAAATTCCGTCGCTGCTGCGGATTGAATTACGGGAATAGTGGCGGATCTTTGATTGGACTGAAAGCAACATTTCTTCGGAGGCCTGGCCGGACTGTAAAAATATATATATATAAAATAAATAAATAAAATAAAATAGGCCTGGCCAATCATTCTATATATGTACATATATATAAATATATAAATATATATGACTGAAAATTTTAAATTTTAATGTACACCAAAATAACTAAGGAATCTATCATCTGTGAGGCAATAAAAAGTCGCTTAATAGGAGTCTTATTTCCAGCTCCCCCAAACACATTTTTTAAAACAAAAAACAAAAATAAACTCAATTCCGGTCTATCATTATCATTATCGTTATTATTATTTGTGTGTGAAGTTGGGGAAGAATCGGGCCACTGCTTAAAAGGGTTTCAATCCACCACTTTGACAACCCCCTTTGAAATGGGGCGATTTCCCCGTTCCATTTCAATGCGGAGCTGGGAAGTTTCGGCCTAGGTGTCATCAACTTTTGCTGGGCTCTGGAGTTGTTGCTACTCCGGGAAAGTGGCGTGAATTCGATTCCCACGTGCAAGCCAGACTTCCGCGCCTGCTCTGGAGCGGAGAGGAACAGAACAAGCGAATGGGATTTGGAAAGTCTGCTTGGTTCCTTATGGACACGCGTGTGGCAAACATGTGGAATGACTCTAGTCCCCAGGACCGTTTTTAAAAAATGTGTTTATTTTTTTTTTAAAAGGATTGGGAGTCTAGTCTGTAGTTCCTCCAGGTCTGCTTATTGAAACGGGATCTACATCCTACACGGAGCAGGGCTTAGGATCGCCGTTTCAATAAGCAAAAGACAACAACGAGAAATCCACATTCTGGCTAAGAGAGGAGGTAAAGGAGAAAGGGATTTCTTTGCTAAAACGAGCCTTCCGTCGGTTTTTGGTGCGCTGTTTTTTGTTGTTGCTGGTTTTCCATCCCTCCCCAAAAGTAAGGGACTCTCAGACACAAGAAAGGTGGGGGAATCCACATTGCACCGAGCAAGCTATTCCAGATAAGGACATCTTTTCGTTTATTTGTTAGTCCAGGAGCGTTTGTGCAAGGTGCGCGTCTGGAGAGACTCCGGAGTCCGCAGCACCTGTTTGCGCCTTCTCGTTCCACTGCAAAGCGCAGCCTGTGCAGGTTATGCTGGGGGCGCGGGGAAGGGGAGAGAAAAACCGCCCTGTTCTTTTTAATTTTATTTTATTCGTTTTAGAGGGAAAAGGAAGGGATTCTGGGAACAGACAAACAAAACACTAGATCGAGGCAGACGACCGACGGTAACAAACAAGCGCAAACTCGGGGGCCCTCCCTCTCCCCCCTCGCGCGCAACCAGGCGTCTGCCACTAACAACACCCACACCGCCAGTTCCTTCGAGGGTTTTTGTGTGTATGTGTTCTGTTTTTGGTTTCTCTCCCCCTCTCCACAACTAAGAGATGGGGGGGGGGGAGAGAGATCAGCTTCCGATCTCGATGGCTCCTTTCCATCCCTAGAGGGAGGAGGAGAAAGACAAAATTAGATGCCGATGATTCCTTTAAAAAGTGTCGACATTGGAAGTTTAGGCTGCACCTCTTTCAGCTGTAACCTGCCACTTTTCTAGTGGGGTGTGCGTGCGTGTGTGTGTTCCATCACTTGAGATGTTTTAAAGTTATTTCTTGAATGACTATCCTTGTGTCTTTTTATACTGTTGTTGTTATTACTATTATTGTTTTGTAAAAAGAAAATAATCCCCCCCCTCCCCAATGCTGGAGAAACGATCTCACGCTTGCTTTCTGAGTAATGACCCAAATTAAGAGGGAAAGCACACAGACCCTTCAAACCGCATTACATTAATCGTGTAATCATCCACAGCAGGCCGCAGAACCCCTTTTAAAAAATAAATCGGAATATGGATAATCAAGGGCCTGGATTAAGGAACACTCTAGCTCAGCCTCCCCTCCCCAGCCTTCTAATGTGGCAATATCAATTCTGCCCACAATATTATTACGGCGGAGCCAAGGAAATCCTGCGAGCCCGCCCATGTGCGTGCTGCTCAATCCACGCTTGCCAATGAAAGGGAGAATTAAGCAGGACCTTGCCATCGTCTGGGGACAGCTTCGTCGGGAGTTCACCTTTCCTCTGGTTAATTGAGTGGTTAAATGCTGAAAAGCGAGCAAGTTTCGCGCAGAGCTCCCAGCCGACGAGTCCACCTCAGTTATTCCTAACGCAGGGCTCGCATGACTCCCCTTAAGTTGTTTCCTACATTCAGGGCAGGAAGGTGACAAGCTTATTTCAGATAATCTATACCAGCGTCCCTTTAATTTCCCAGGTATCGAAGATGAGCGTTGAAGGGCGAACCCTCGCTGTTGAAAATAAAATCCCACGAGTGGTCGTGAAATTTCTTTAAGCCTCCAAAACTCCTGTGCACGCTTACCTAGAAATTGCACCGGAGGCGGCTGACTTCTGAGCGCACACCGACAGGAAGGCGCTGTCAGGAAACGATGCCCACACAGATCAAAGTAAAATAGCAGTGTCGATATTTACACGGCAATCCTATACCTGCCTGCTCAGGAGCAAGTCCCCTTGAGTTCAACAGGGCTTTACTCCCAAGTAAGTGGGTATAGTACCACAGCCTCGATCAGGAAACAGGGTCCCCCCCCCCCACCTAGACCTTGGGCTAATGCCTACATTTTGAACATAGGAAGCACTGCAATAAGACAAAATGGTCGTTCATGTTTTCTTTCCGTCAGCTTTCTTATCCTCCTTCCCCGCAGTCCCAGTATCAGCTTGTTCTCCATGAACCAAGCTTTCACCTTAATTTGCCTTTTGCAGGCAACCAAGCCCAAACTCTTCATGCAGCCCAAAATAACACCCTAGCAAGGGGGAGGACGGATGGAGGGGGGGAGAGAGAGAGGAATTGTTCCTGCCAAGTTTTTCCAATCATTTGTTTTTCCTGCTGGGTTTGGGGAAAGTTCTGCCGCAGCAGAACATGCTGCCATTAATGTGACCTAATGCTGGTGTGAAACTATATGGCTGACAGTCAATGTGCTCTGTGTACTTGGATTTGGTAAGCTTATATCATTTTCTGATTGAAATATTAAAATGGCCGGCCAGCAGAACTTTCCAAAGCACCAGCTTTAGGGATCCCCCCCTCTGCCCCCTTTATCAGCCAAGTGGAATTTTCGTGTTAAAAAGTGGCATCCAAGTTGCCTTGTACTTACAGTCTGCCCAGTCCAGTATTCCCTGGGAGAGGTCTTCCCTAGTTCTTCTTAACAGAGTTTTTAATGGCAGATGCAAGGACTTTCTGGATGCAAGGCATGTGGCTCTGCCACTGGGCTATGGGTACCTCCAAGGCTTATTAGGCCTGCTCTGGGGCTCATTCTGTTGTTGCAGGTGTTCTCTGGCCGGCTGTCACATGGCAACAGAGAGTGGGCAACTGATCCTGTAGAGAAAGTGAGTAGCAATTGCTCTGCATTGTGCCCTGCTTTTCACTTAACACTTTCCTAGAGGACAACTGAGAGTCGGCTGATGCATCTGTATCTATGCTTGGATCTCTACATAGTGGTAAAGTTTTATGGCTTTTGAGAAGCAGTTTGCAGAAAAGAGGTTGGGGATCTTATACAATGCAACAGAGGTTTGTCAGTGACATCAACTTACTGGAACATTTTTCATTAAAAGTATCTGCTGCCACCCTGGTAGTTTTAAATGTGGGGTGGGGGAGCTGGGGTTGTCCAGAGGCTGTTTTGCTCCAGCTCCCATCAACCGCCTCCCTCCCAGCCTGGCCAATGACCAGGACTGATAGGAGTTGTAGCCCACCAAGAGGTTCGCCGCGTGTGTTTTAAATGGATACATACTAATATGGAGTAGAAAGAAAGAAGAATTTCCTGACAAAAGGAGATTTGTGCATTAAGTCTTTGGAACAATATGCTTAACAGTATGCTTACTGTTAAGCATACTGTATGCAATACTTTGTATTATATCACTTATGCGACAGATGTGCTGTGTGATTCTAGGCATGTTTACTCAAAAGGAAGCTTTATGCCATAGTAAGTTTGCTTAACACTGCAGATTTATTGAGCACCAGCAGGCTTCAAATCCTCCCTCATTCCATGCCAGTGGTGGAATCAATGCACACCTTTGTACCAGGGACAATCCATAATGCATTTTTCATTGCATCTCTTGTCAAAGCTCTGTTTGTGTGTACACACACCATAGGAGCCAACTCCTAGGGGCCAAGGTTCCTTAGCCCCCCAATAAAATATTTGAGGTCCCATCCTAAGTTAATGGGCATTGCCATTCAGATGGTGTTTTGCCCTGTGTCATGTTATAGTGCAGAGGTTTTCAACCTTTTTGAGTCCACGGTTCCCTTAACCAACTACATTCTTTCTGTGGCACCCCTGAGAAGCTCAGGAGCCCAGGTATGTCACCCCATGTCTGCAGAGTCTGCAGCCCCTCACCCCTTTTTGAACACCCTCAGCCTCCTCTCCTTTCCCCTCTCCTTGGGAGTCCTCCGGGCAGCTACTGCTGCCATCCTTGGTCTCTGAGCTGCCCCCTTCCCCGCCCCAAAGAGAGGTGCCTGCCAGAAGCACCATTCATCTGTGGAGCTTATAGTCAGGGCTGCTTCGTGGCACCCCTGGCCATCATTCAAGGCACCCCAGGTTCCATGGCACACTGGTTAAAAACCACTGCTATAGTGTAATGCACTTACTGGCTAAATTATACCGTCAGGCAGCTTTCAGTCTGCTAATCTTCTGTTACTCTCTTCTTTGCCCCATCAAAATAATGCCTCTCCTCAATGCTCAGTTCTTTACATGATGGGAAGTCTACATTTGACTTTAGAGGCATACTTCACTGGCCCTCACCAGATTGTATAGCTTTCTAGGAAATATTTGCTGTTGCTGCTAAGTAACATTTACTTCGCTCCAACAGCACTGAATCAAGAACTCTAGATTTACACAGCTATCTTCGAAGGGCTTTCAAAAAAGCCTCTACAGAAGATGGTGCACACATTATGGTAACTGAAGTGAAGGGAAAGAGGAGGCCTGATCTGGATGCAGCGAGAAAGTAATTTAAAATATATTAATATTGCATCACATATTCCCTTCTGTATAAACAAGTGAAATGCTCAGTGACATTTTAAACTGAGAGGACTGCAAATGCTCTACAGAATTCAGAAAAGAGGGAGCAATCCGATAGTGATATCTACCTGGATGACTGGGTTAGGATCCAGTGGATCTCTGGCTGAGCTGGGAGATTCCCAGCACAGCTAAGCTACATTGCCTTAACTCCCTCATCCCCAGCTCAGCTGGAGATTCACCAGAGCATCTCCCCCTTCCAGGCTGAGCCTTGAAGGAGTCAGCTGAGTCAAGCCTGGCAGGTTTTAAGGTGGAGTAAACCCTGAACACGGGTGGCACTGTGGGTTAAACCACAGAGCCTAGGGTTTGCCGACCAGAAGTTCGGCAGTTCGAATCCATGCGACAGGGTGAGCTCCCGTTGCTCGGTCCCTACTCCTGCCAACCTAGCAGTTTGAAAGCACGTCAAAGTGCAAGTAGATAAATAGGTACCGCTCCGGCGGGAAGGTAAGCGGTGTTTCCATGCGCTGCTCTGGTTCGCCAGAAGCGGCTTAGTCATGCTGGCCACATGACCTGGAAGCTGTACGCTGGCTCCCTCGGCCAATAAAGCGAGATGAGCACCGCAACCCCAGAGTCGTCTGCAACTGGACCTAATGGTCAGGGGTCCCTTTACCTTTAAACCCTGAAAAAGGAATACCCCAGGGATGGAACTAGAGAGGCTAGACTTAGGCTGGATACCAAGCCGTTTCAGTTCTGTTATGTGACCACACAACCCAGCATAAGTTAAGATGGCAAAAAGGGTGGTGTAACTAAAACACAGTTTTAGGCTTTCCCCCCCCCTCTGCAGGGCTTAGGCCAGCTCAGGCTGCAGAGTTTGGATCTGGTGCAACATTAGGCTGGCTTAATTTACACTGGCCTGCTTTATGGAAGCTTCTTGTGTTTAGGATCGTTCCCTGAACATGGCAGGATCAGAATGACCACAACCATCAGAAGAACTGCTGTGATGGAAATATAGGTGTTAAAGTTTCAGGTGTTTCATTGCAGAGGAAAAATAAGGGTGATCAGGGTTTTCTCAAAGCACCTATGCATTTGCAACACGGACTTTGCAAAACAAATTATCACTTTCACCCCAGACTATTTAAGGGATAAAGAAGGGGTTTCCTTGAAGTTCCTCTACATGTTTGTGAGGTTTTCGGTTGTTGTTTTTTAAAACATAGCAATGATCTTAGCTCTTGTTGAAGTCAGTAGCAACATTCCCATTAACTGCCATGTGGCCAGGATTTTGCACCTGGAAACTTGGCCAGCAGTTTGGAAGCCCAGGGAGAAGCCTTTCAGGGTTTCAAGAGGTGCTACTCCAGCATTTTCTGTCTCTGCGCAGGTCTGAAAAGGGATCACTCAGTTCTGTATTTTTTAACAAGAGTCCTAGTCTCTGTTACACCTGGGAAGGTGATATTTCACATGGGGCTGTAATTGCAGAAACTCAAACTAAATGCAGACACTTCAATCACAATAGGAGAGATCAGGCAGCAGTGCCTGCCTCATCCCCGCTGAGCAGCAGCTGGAGAGAGTCTGGCGTTTTAACTATGTGTGTTCCAGCGCTAGTACTTGACTGTTCCATGACACAGGCATAGGAAACAGCTCCAGGGGGCTGTGGGTGCTTGGGCTCCCACCATAATATAATTGTGGGGGCCAGGCACCCACAAAGTCAATGAGCAAAGCCAGAAAGAGGCAGCCAACCTGTGTGGCGCCGCTGCCTCCGAGAGAAAAGCAGCCAGTGAGCGAGGGACCCTTTTGGGGAGATGGGGGGCTTTATGCCTCTGAGTCCTACCCATGGATAAGGGTGCCTTGCTGGCTGCAGAGAGGAGGAGGAGCCCCCCCCCAAAATGACACAATATTGCACGCCGTGCATGTGATGTCACACACTCCTTGCAGAGATGGCACCCCTGGACACAGGAGAGGACTTTTGAGACTGGTACAATAACATAAATATTCGCATAGGCCTTGCTAGCCACTGAAATGTCCCTGCACTAGTATGGTGATGGGGCAACCTCAGAAATCCCCCATAGTACCTGCCAAGGCCCTCTACCCCTTCCAACTTTAACAAAAAAAATTATGTGGGATTTGTTGTTGTTCGGCAAGGTGTGCAGGGGGTGCTACCTGCTTTTTTTTTTTGCAAATTTTCTTCTGTGATGTAGGTATTTAGTGATGCTCATGAGAGCTTCTCAGATTTTCAAACACGCCCCTGTGCCCCACAGGTTTGTGGCAGGCCCTCTGCCCAGATAGGCAGGAGCTCTTCAAAGTCTCAGGCAGCAGTTTCTCCTAGACAGGGGCGACTCTACTATGTGGCAGAGTGAGGAAGCATATTTAGGATGTGATGAAACGGCAGCGGTACTTGTGGAACGGACTCCTTCAGGAGATGGTGGACTCTCATTCCTAGGAGCTTTTTAAAGAGAGGCTGAATGACCATCTGTCATGGGTGCTGTAGTTGAGATACCTGCATTGCAGGGTGTTGACCCTCAGGTTCCCTTCCAACTCTACAATTCTAGGATTTTCCATCTCAGGTGCTAAAATAGGATGGCACACCATCTAAAATCAGTTTCTTGCTTTACTAATAGAAGCACTGCCTAGTTTCTCCTGATTCAGCCTGTCAAGGAACTGCCTATGACAGTGCTTCCTAATTAGCTAAGTACTATGGACCCCATTTTTCAAAAGCCAAGCCATGGATCCCCTACTTCTGAAAAATCTTGATATGTCTATGGTAGTTTTTTGTTATGTGAATGGTTCCACAGACACCCTAGGTGAGTTACATGGACCCCTTGGGTCCATGGATCATCATTTGGGAACCACTAGCCTAAGGGATGGAGACAGACCTGGGGTAAAGCCAATGTTTGTGCTTTCAGTGATGAGGAAGCAGCCATGGTTAATGCCATTTGTCCCCAAGAGACCTTGCTGCAGCCTGATAGGAACAAAGTGGTTGGGATCACACCTCTTCTCTCCCCCCCCCCGCCTTCCCAACCCAGTGGGCCAAAAGGGGAGGGACCAATCGCTCTGGCAAGAGATGATGATGAACAATTTTATTTATTACCCGCCCTTCACACTAAGGTCCCAGGGCAGGTTACAGCAAAACACAACATTTAAAAACAAGTTGAAACAATTCACAATCACAAAAATAGGGCTGGACCTAAAAATACTGTATTTACACAAATTTAACGCACCATTGAATCTAATGTGCACCTCAATTTTCAATACCTTGGAACCAAAAAAATAAATAAATAAAAATTGCTGGCACCATCAAGTCTAATGCACCCCTTCATTTTTGCAATGTGATTTGGCCCCCAAAAGGGGCACGTTACATTCGAGTAAACACATCAAACTGTTTGCAGATGGCTTTTGAAATTAGCCTGAGGATCATATGCAAACCAGTCTAAGGGTTGCCCATTTCTGCTTTAGAAGCAAGTTGCTGCACAGCAACAGATATGTTAGTAGGTTACCACTAGTTTTAATGACACTCTCCCACCCTTAGTGCAACACTCACAATATTGATTCATGCTTCTGGTGCTCTTCCTTTAGAGCTGTCTTACGCTATTTTATTTGCATATTTCTCACATTTACACACTCATCCTTCCTCCAAGGAATTAAAGGCAGCAGCCATGCAGGTTATAGGCCGCTGGTTGGCCACTGTGAGAACAGGATGCTAGGCCTATGGCCTGCTCCAACACAACTCTCTGTTATTAAAGTAAAGGTAAAGGTACCCCTGACCGTTAGGTCCAGTCGCAGATGACTCTGGGGTTGCGCGCTCTGGGGTCGGCTATAGGCCGAGGGAGCCGGCCTTTGTCAGAAGACACTTCCAGGTCATGTGGCCAGCATGACTAAGCCGCTTCTGGTGAAACCAGAGCAGTGCACGGAAACGCTGTTTACCTTCCCACCAGAGCGGTACCTATTTATCTACTTGCACTTTGACTTGCTTTCGAACTGCTAGGTGGGCAGAAGCTGGGACAGAACAATGGGAACTCACCCCGTCACGGGGATTTGAACTGCCAACCTTCTGATCAGCAAGCCCTAGGCTCTGTGGTTTAGACCACAGTGCCATCCACATCCCATCTCTCTGTTATTAGGTCATCCCATTTATCCTATCTAAAGATTGACTGAGCCAAAACCTCTTTGTTAACTTCATGGAAAGGAAGGGATCAGACGCATGTCTCCACAAGGCTACATAAAACACTACACCGGTTGGGGACTATGATATGCTGAAAATCTGTGCCTGTACCTTAATCACTCCAGTAAGGGTTGGCATAGTTTAGTGCAAAAGTTAGAGTATCAAACAAGGGCCTGGGACATAAAGGTTCAAATCCACACTAAGCTATGAAGCTCATTGGACAAGTCACTTTCTCTCAGCTTAACCCTACCTCACAGGGATGCCATGAGAATAAAATTGACAGGTGGAAGACCACGCATGCCACTTTGGGCTTGGAGAAAAGGTGGGGTATAAGAAAATAAACAAATGTGTCATTTATAGGCATTAATAGCCCCGCTGGTACGGCTTTGAAAAAGAGCACCTGTTGCATACACAAAGACCCTACTCCAAACCCTGACTTTAGAAGCAAGTCCAGGAGGGATATGCTAGTGAGCTTGGGGGCATCACAAGGTTTGAAGAAGCACAGGCAGACTGGGATCATAAACCCTCAACCTAAAAAAACCCCATTCATTCTAGATCAAGCATCTCCCCTGGGTAAAAAACACTGTCTATTGGGCAGGAGAATGGGAAAACAAGGGAACTGGGAACTGGGAATGGAGTATCGTAGGGATGGGCATGGCTGGCAGAAATCCTGAACAGAAATCCTCCACACTGGAACATTTTGTTACAGCAAAACCAAATACCTAACAGTGCATTTTATTGTAAGCCATTCTGACACACACACCCTTTTAAAGGTCCAAATAGCAGGCTACAAATGTGTTTGAAATCAATATAAATATAAGTAAATAAATGTGGAACGTATGTATTGGCTTGCTCACTGGAAGGACAGATCGTGAAGCTGAGGCTCCAATACTCTGGCCACCTCATGAGAAGAGAAGACTCCCTGGAGAAGACCCTGATGTTGGGAAAGATGGAGGGCACAAGGAGAAGGGGACAACAGAGAATGAGATGGTTGGATGGTGTTCTTGAAGCTACCAGCATGAGTTTGGCCAAACTGAGGGAGGCAGTGGAGGACAGAAGTGCCTGGCGTGCTCTGGTCCATGGGGTCACGAAGAGTCGGACACGACTAAACGACTAAACAACAACAACAACAACAAATGTATTGGCTTCTGCGGATGTGAGACCAAACCACTAGCGGAGAAGAATAATGAACAAACACAATAACAATATATCATATATTGATATATATTGTGATATATATGTATCACAGTGGAGGGGGGGAACCTTTCCTTTTGGGGCATGTATGACGTGCAGTTTGTGATCCCAATCCCCCCTCTCAAGCATCTCTCTAAAACAAGGTGGGCGATTCATTATTCTAGCCTATGCTACTCATAGCATTAAAATGCTAAAATTGAGGGGGAGGGTAGTTCTGTCACACACACACACACACACGCCTCCAATTATCTTTTCCACCACAAGATGTTTCTTCTGTCCATGACTGCTCACACTTCAGCAATCTTGCCAGCAAGCTTCAAATAATGTATTTTTTTTAAAAAAAAAAGAAAACCCTTTTCCAAAGCCACAGGCATGAACACAACAGCTTGAACAGGCCTAGTGCCTAAGGGGGGGTTAGAGGTTCCTCTATGTAAAGAATGACACTTAAAAACTTGCCAGGATTTTGCAGGCGTGCAGAATTTTTTTTTATTAAAAAAACAACAAATAACACACAAACACCCTTTGGGTGTAAACTCCATTTGCCTGGCTGAGCGTTGGAGGCCTCCCCTCGCAGCCCAATCAACGGCCTCCCCCCTTTTTTCCCTTGGTGGCGGAGGGAGGTTGTCCCAGGTGGATCGACAAGGGAGGCAAGTTTTCTGCCTGGAGGAGGGAGGGAGGGAGAGAGAGAGAGAGAGAGAGAGAGAGAGAGAGAGAGATGTGTGCCGGGGCTGGGAAAGCGGGGAGCCTTGCAAGGCAGCTGCGTTGCCCTTTTCCTGCACTCCACTCCTCCAAACGTCTGAGCAACCAGTTTGCTGCGAGAAACATGTTAATTGCCAACGGAGCTCATTAAGGCATGCACATGCAAAACACAGCGAGGGAGATTAAATGGACAAAAGCGCAATAATGAACTGTCAACAATCGAGCCCATCTACAAGACCAGGAGCACTCAAGAATGAGGCATTTAGAGGCAACAAAGGATTGTCTGGGACAGGAAGAAAGGACGACCTAGACTTTTGTTGAGTCAACACAATTGATTACAAATGAGAGATTAACAGGATAGCTTCGGAGTTTTTTTTTGAAGGAGGTAGAAGAGAAAAGTCCAATTAAGTCCACCGAATGTTAACTACATCGCTTTTTCCACCAGTCCCAGCCCCGCAGAAATTCTCATTAAACCATCCCTGGCGATCCCCCTTTTTGGAAAGTAATTTGTCTCCCTGATGGAGCAGAGAAAGGAGGAGAAAGAAGCGCGAGTTCTTGGCACAATGAGCTTAGGAGACACACTGCAAAGAGCCAAAGGGGGAGTTAATGAGCATCTGACAAGCCGCTTGGATCTAGGCCTGGCAGAACAGTGATGAAAAGATGGAATTGGCCAACAACTATTCTTTAGATCAAACATAAAAAGGCCAATCTCAAACAGGCCTGCTCAAAGCTGGTGGGGAGAAAGAAAAGAAAAGCCCCCACTGTGGGGATGGAGTGCAGCCCTCAACTGCCCCCCCCCAAATCAGGATGGGAAATGCATTGGCATGTCCTGCCCCTGCCCCCTCACCCCCCACCCCAATTGCTGAAGGGCCCATCCTTAAGCTCCACTCCCCTGTCCTGAGCAATGCACTCCAAAGCTTTCCAATTAGGGTATGAATGGGGATTTGCGGACCCACTGCATTTTGGGGAGAGATAATAAAATTCATACACTGTTTTTTAAAACCGTCCCTAAGTGTTGGAGATTAGGGTGAGGTCTTCAGGAGGGGCAAGGTTTCCCCATCATTTACCGCTGCTAGATTTCTCTTAAGCCCCAGGAAGGCGGTGGGCATCTTGGGTCTGGTAGGGTTGGATTAACAGGTAAAAAAATATGAACAGGTAGGCACTGTTTATTTTGGGGACAGGGAGAGGAGAAGGGGCACTTTGTCATCCTTCTTCACCTAGTAGGTCTGGAGCAGGGGTCAGCAAACTTTTTCAGCAGGGGGCCGGTCCACTGTCCCTCAGACCTTGTGGGGGGGCTGGACTATATTTTTTGGGGGGAAATGAAAGAATTTGTATGCCCCACAAATAACCCAGAGATGCATTTTAAATAAAAGCACACATTCTGCTCATGTAAAAACACCAGGCAGGCCTCACAAATAACCCAGAGATGCATTTTAAATCAAAGGACACCTTCTACTCACGCTGATTCCCGGACCATCCATGGGCCGGATTGAGAAGGCGATTGGGCCGGATCCAGCCCCCGGGCCTTAGTTTGCCTATCCATGGTCTGGAGTCTGAAGCGCCATTTGTTCTGTTTGTGGACTGTGCCTGCATTGAATCTGGTTTTGCTGTTGGATACTCTTGACAACAATAAAAATTCCCCGTTTTTATGAAGACCTATAGCTACCTATTCAGCAGAGGTGAGGAGAATCTGTCAGTCTCCAGATGTTGGGGGCTGCAGCTCTCATGACCATGCTGGCTGGGGTTGATGAAGGCCAACATCTGGAAGGCCACAAGTTCTGCACCCTATGTAATTCCTGGTAGCCCCTGAAGAATGACCAGGGTCTCCTCCTCCCCCAGGCACCTGGATGATGGTTATGACTGGTGTGGGTGCCCAAACAAGGTCCTTCTATGGATCTTCCAGCTCTTTCTTTATTGCCCCCTGGAGCAGGCAAGGCCAGAGCTAGCCATCCGAATGGTGACTCTTTCAAGTGCCGTAATTTCCCATGGACCAAAACGACTTTCTCATCAACGTACCCCCACGAACCGAAAAGCTGGTATTTACCACATCAGGGAGCCTGTTTGTTCTCAAGCTTTCCCACTGCAGTGGTAAACACCATCTGTCACCAGGTATGTATGTGGGGGAGGAGTGTGTATATATACACACACAGACACACACGCACCTGCCACATGAAACTGACGAGGTAAAATCATCTCATGGTGAAAATTACCAAGGGCCAATGGGGATTTCTCTTGAACTCTTCAGATCTTCATCCGCAAAGGCATAGCTATGAGTAGCTGTTGGTACACATCTGAAACGTGGGTGAGCTCCCTAGTCACTCCTTTGCTAACCTAGGATCTGCATTGCTGGATGAGTGAGCAGGTGCACACATGTTCCCAATAGCAGCTCCTTGTGAATGCTACCTGACACTGATGGAGGTCTCTGTATGTTCCCAAAGCGCAGCTACAAGCACAAATCAATTCAGTATGTGCCCAGAACAAATGTAGAGAAGGGTCTAAAAAGAAGGAAGGAAGGAAGGAAGGAAGGAAGGAAGGAAGGAAGGAAGGAAGGAAGGAAGGAAGGAGAAGGCAACCTATATAGATAGTGAAGGGTTGAAGCAAGGAGCCTCGTCACTGGCTCCAAAGGAAGGCAGAAAATCTCCTGTCACATGATATAGGGACAGATTTCTTCTTACCTCTCAGATCATTATGGATTAATCCCTGACTAATAAAAAAGCAAGATTGGTTGCTTCATCTCATTGCAGTCTTTCTCTACAACAACTGCATGACATCACAGCACCCATTGTTCCACCTCCTGTTGTGACCATAGCAGAATGTGTACTATGAAGAGTCCAGGAGTGCTTTGTACAGCAGAAGACTCTGTACCTGTCCAGTTTCCCCTAGAGAATGTTCTGACATTGGTATTTATTTTATACTTGGAAATGGAATGGTTTTGCGAGTTTATTCCACCTTCATTCTTTTTGTTCCATTTTTTTTCCTCGTTGGACTCCTGCATTCTCCTTAATTTAATAGTGCTGGACTTGCTGATACATATCCCTGAAAGTACTATCATACTGCTCATCACTGCGGTATGGATTCCTGTTTGGCGTACCTATAGTTCTGTGGATTAGTAGATTGGGGTGGGGGTGGAGATGGCAGCAAAGCTGGTGTCAATCCAAATTCTCCCACTTGCCAGTTCTGATGATAAGAAAATCGACTACAACAATACTTTTTTAAACAAATGCAGACTTGGGGATATGTACACAGAGGCAAGTGGCACCTGCACATGTGAGCACATCTGCGGGTACTCGGTGCATCTTTATCCAAAGAGTTTAAAAATATAAGATGAACACAAAACCACCCTTTTATCCTAGGGTGTGTGAATAGGTATGCATGGAATAAAAATAAAAATGTGGACAGTATTTCACAGTAGGCAGCCTTTAGCATAATTGAAACAAAACAAATGCCGCCACTCAGAATGAGAACACACAAGCTACATATATCCACATGGGAAATTATGTTATACTGAGCCAGACCAGTTGGTCTATCTGGCCCAGTATTGTCCATTGCAGGGATGGGACCCTGTGGTTTCCCAAAGGTTGTTGGACTCCCATCATCCTTCACTGTTGACTATTTTGAATGGGGTGGATGAGAGTTAAAGGACAACAACACCAAGTTTGTGTTTCACAGGTTTCCCATCCCTGGACTACTCCAAGGTCTCAGACTGACAACTTTGCCATCATGGTACCAAAGATCCTTGGAGGAGGATGTCAGGGATTTAACTGGAAACTTTATGGATTCAAAGCACAGCCTCTCCTACAGAGCTATGGCTCCTCTCCATATCCCCAGCTCCAAAGGCTGATGCTCCTTTAGTCAGTAATGCTGGATAGGAGAAATCAAATACAGGGTGACCTGGGGTTCTACCTTCTTCTTCCAACTGAGACGAGAGGGAGGATCATATCCTGCATGACCACATCAAGGAACACAAGAGCTCTCTGGCTTGATGGCTGAAGAGGGCTCTCACACATAGAGATATTGCTGGTGGTATCTGGTACCCATTGGTTATTGGTGGGGCAGAAGGCAGGGAGACCAACCTTATATGGAGCCAGTGCCAGCAACAGGCAGAGCCAAAGAATTCTAGTTTTGTCCCCATCCTCCTCTCTGCTGAGTTCTACAAAGGGCAACACTGAGACTAAAGAGGAGGAGGATGAAGAAGACTAGAAGTGCTGCCATATGGACTAGTTGAAGTAAGCAGGTAGGCAGGAGGGGACTGGCTGGGGACAGATTGAGGTTGGTGGGGCAGTGCCCCATTTGACCTAGTGGTCCACCCTCCAGTGAGGTCTGAGCAAGGTCAGTGGGCACTGAATGCTGTCTATTGGGTGGGGGAGGAAAGGGGGTAAAAGGGAAGGGGGTATCCTGAAAGGTATGGCTAAGTGGGTAGAACACAGATCATGAGGATGCTACACCACCACATTTTAGCCCTATTCACATATTGTTCATGTGCTCATTACTATGATGACTATGGAGTGGGGTTGCGCTTCTAGTTCTACCCCCCCCCCCAGACATCACATTTCCTTCTGCACATTGCCTGAAGTGAAAGGCCACCCTCTTTCAGCAGGGGCAAGAGAGCCTTAAGGCTTGTAGGAGGATATTCTTCAGAAGAAAAACTAAGTGCGGAGCACCAAAAACAGCCCAAGCACACCTTGGGCAGGAAGCAAGCCATCCTTAACTGTGACCCTTTGGCTGCTGTCCATACACGTGACTGGCTGCTAATTTTTCTTATGCACTGGATTTTCAGGCACAGTTCCGGTGATGAGAAAGCCTGCCTCCTCTCCAGTGGAGGCCAGCCAATTAGGGCAAACAGGGCACTGTCCCACCAACCTCACCCTCACACTGGCCTAGAGAGTGGTACAGGCTCCCATCTTCGTCCTTTCAGTGTTGCCCTTGTAGTGTCCAGCAGGGAGGAGGATGGGGACGAAGCTGGAATTTGCTGGCTCCGCCTGTCACTGGCTGTGCTGTCACCTACTGTCGAGTTCCATGTTTCTGTCCTACCACTCCCAATGGGACACTGGGTCCCAGGATTCACTGAGAGGGTGCAATGCATTCCTTTGTGCAGCAGAGACACATATTGAACCCTGCAGGGGTCCTGGCAATATGCAAGTCCTCCCCCCCCCTGCCCAATTCCACCCATGATATTGGAAATAATTTTGCTAGTATAATTGGAAGTGAGGGCACCATGTGGCTTCTTAAAGCCAACTGATACAGGAAGGAGGGCACCAGAGACCCTTTGGTGTCATATTATTTTAAAAAAATAAAATCTCGTGAACTGCCAAGATGACTCTTTCCACTTCCTTCCCTGCCTGCTTTTTGGCAGTCGTCAAGCCGTTCTGCAGAAATAGCTTTTCATGTCTAACCAGCCTCTTCCTTCTGATTCATTTTGTTAACAAACTGGGGATGTCACTAGCCTGGATTGTGCCATCGCTGAAGGCATCCAGCGCAAGGAGAAAGAGGAGGCTGACTGCAGGCAAAAAAGCACAATTGTACCCAATGAGTGACTTGGCAATCAAATACTTGGGGGTGAGGACGGGGGAAGAGAAAGCGTCTGGAAATCAGAACAGTGTGGGTCAGCACTGGCTCTTCAAGCACATTCTAAATACAGTTCATAGACGACACAGAGGAACAGTGACAGACTTCATTTCATTCAAGCACCAAACCAGTTTTGAGAGATTAGGTCTCACACAGTTTTTTTGCTATGGGTATTTTTCTCCTCCTTCCAAGGAAGCACAAAGGCTAGCTGATCTCTCGTTTCCTTTGAGTTGTCATTGCTATTAAGTGATTAAGAATATACAATACCTCTTGGGTCTCTCTCTCTCTTATTATCTGGCATACAGTTTCAGGTTTATGTCTGCAAAACCGCAAGAGAAATAATTTAACTGGATAGGCTGGTAAGACACAGTTTAAAAGAAACCTGTCCGTTTTTGGAGGGAAGGTGTTATTGGTGACATAGTAGTAGGGAACTTGGGAACTAAAAAAATTGACTTGTTATCTTGGACAGATACATACTAACTGTACATTATCAATCAGTTATGATGAATTCATATGAAATGGAAAATGATCCTTCATGGCTATGCAATGTTTAGAAGCGAAGCAGCTATTGGGCCTTTAAAGACAGCCTGCGATACATGCACTTTTCTTATAGCCATTTTATCAAGGATTTAGCTTCTTTTTACCTTCCCTCCAATAAAATGCCGCAAACTGTGCAATCCTATGCATATTTACTCATAGTTTATGGAAGGGACATCAAAGATCATCAATGGAAGGGGCAATGAGGATCAGCACAGCCTTGTCAGGGAAGACAGCATCTTAATTTTTTCTAAGTGTGCTAATGCAGTTATGGCATGCAGTTGTTTGCACATGAACTCTAGATATATGCCCATTGTAATGAGGGGTGGGGTCTTTATAGGGCAGGGATGGGATTCCAAGTCCTAATAGCTTCAGGGGTAAGGGATGATGGGTGCTGGAGGGACACATTTTCCTCATACTACTACTACTACTAGTACTACTACTAGTATTACTTTATTATTTATACGCTGCCCATCTGGCTGGGTTTCCCCAGCCATTCTGGGTGGCTCCCAAAAGAATATTAAAAACACGATAAAACATCAAACATTAAAAACTTCCCTAAACAGGGTTGCCTTCAGATGTCTTCTAAAAGCCAGATAGTTATATTTCCTTGACATCTGATGGGAGGGTGTTCCACAGGGCAGGCACCACTACCAAGAAAGCCGTCTGCCTGGTTCCCTGTAACCTCACTTCTTGCAGTAAGGGAACTGCCAGAAGGCCCTTGATGCTGAACCTCAATGTCCAGGCTGAATGATGGGGTAGAGACGCTACTTCAGGTATACTGGGCCGAGGCCATTTAGGGTTTAAAGGTCAGCACCAATACTTTGAGCTGTGCTCGGAAAAATACTGGGAGCCAATGTAGGTCTTTCAAGACCGGTGTTATGTGGTCTCGGCTACAACCAGTCACCAGTCTAGCTGCTGCAATCTGGTTTAGTTGTAGTTTCCGGGTCACCTTCAAAGGTAGCCCCAGGTAGAGTGCATTGCATTAGTCCAAGCAGGAGATAACCAGAGAATGCACTACTCTTGCAAGACAGTCCGTGGGCAGGTAGGGTCTCAGCCTGCATACAAGATGGAGCTGGTAGACAGCTGCCCTCGACACAGAATTGATCTGCACCTCCATGAACAGCTGTGACTCCAAAATGACTCCCAGGCTGTGCACCTGGTCCTTCAGGGGCACAGTTACCCCATTCAGGACCAGGGAGTCCTCCACAGCTGCCTGCCCAGTCCCTCTGAAACAGTACTTGTCATAGAGTATCAATATTTCAGCAACCCATTGACATAGAATGTGACTCTGTGATTCAGTGGTCCCTAGGATGGAGGCTGAATCATTCAGTGTCAGAGTCGCAGGTTTGGGCCTGATCACAGCATTATCTCCAATGGTAACAATGAACTCTTCTCCATAGAAGTGAATGACAGCCTTTCATTTATATGGGAGGTTACAAGGGAGAGGGAATCCAAGAACAAGTTAGTGAGATAGATAGGTGACGGACAAAATCCTGGCCCATTGGGGATCAATCTTTAGCCTGCTGATTTTTATGCTTAAATTCAGAACAGGGGATTGTATAGTATCATACCTGCTTATAGACTGTGTTCGAAACAAGGCTAGTTACACATTATTATTCTACATTAATATTCTCTAGAGAAGTCTTTTTTGGGGGATACCATTTAAACATATGTTTGAAACCTGCTAGCACTGAGATTACTATTCTATTTAAACACCAGCGGGAGGAAGAGCAGGATGTGACTGACATATAAACTGGATTTTACGCAGAATCATGGACTGTGAAATGGTTCTCAGTGATATTGCTGAATTGCTTTTTATTTAGGTGATTTGCAAAAACATATTATTTATTATTATTTATTGCATTTGTCTAAATAATAATAACCACGTTCTTGCAAATCACCTGAACTTTATTGCCTGAATAAAAAGCAAATAAAGGAGCACAAAAACACACTTTGGCCTAGTAAATGGTGTCATGATTTTTTCCTGTACATAGGAATCTGCCTTATACCAACTTGTATTAGTCCACCTAGCTTAGTACTGTCTACATAGATTGGCAGCAGTTCTCTAGGATTTCAGAACAGATCTCTCCCAGCCCTACCCAGAGATACCAACAATTAAACATGGGACATTTTCGTGCCCCACATCCTTGTTATTAGGTATCCCCACATTCTGGGAGGTAGCCTGATTTTCCATGACCTTTCCCCTCTATCCCTGCCCCTTGGACCAATTTAGAGTCAGAAAGTGTGTTTTGCAGTACCCTATGTGCAGAGAAAGGGATGTGGGTTGCACTGTGGGTTAAACCACAGAGCCTAGTACTTGTGGATCAGGTTGGCGGTTCGAATCCCCGTGTCGAGGTGAGCTCCCCTTGCTCGGTTCCTGCTCCTGCCAACCTAGCAGTTTGAAAGCACGTCAAAGTGCAAGTAGATAAACAGGTACTGCTCCCGCAGGAAGGTAAACGGCGTTTCCGTGCACTGCTCTGGTTGGCCAGAAGCGGCTTAGTCATGCTGGCCACATGACCCGGAAGCTGTACGCCGGCTCCCTCGGTCAATAAAGCGAGATGAGCGCCGCAAACCCAGAGTCGGCCACGACTGGACCTAATGGTCAGGGGTCCCTTTACCTTTATGTGCAGACAAGGAAACATGATATTAAGAATAAGCAGTGAATTTCTGTTTTCTCAGACAAGGGTGTTTCAGTGCACATCCCCCTTTGCACTCCTAAGACTTATTCAACATTGCCAGGGCACTATTTGTCCTTCAGAAAGAGGTATGTGCATAGCAGGCACTATTTACTTATTAGCATTTAAAAGCTGCTTAGTCTTTCAGGTATACTGAATGCAGTGTTGGATTGTGTTCATGGGATTTCTGTAGATCTGCATGGATGCGTAGCATATCAGTCCTGGTGAATTTTGTCAAGCGGATTGTCTTAGAAGACATGAAAAAGAAGGCAACCAGTCTCTTCCCAGTGCTGCTTTCAGTGCTGCATTTTTGACAAACGAACTCTGCTCTTTACAAAACATGGGTGGAAACCAACGCCAGCCAAACAGTCTTCCTATCCTCCTGAAACACCCAGAAGTTTTCTCCAGAGGGTTTAGGGAACCTTCCACAACAGATTGAGGTGGGGGCTGTAGTGGGAGGAAAGAAGCAGGAAGCCCAGTTGTGCAATGTTGAATGTAGCCCACAACAATCTTGTTAGAAAACTATTTTTTTAAAATGCAAGAAATGCTGCACACATTCTGTTTTATGGAAAGTTGCTTTGATATACAGTGAGCTGTAGGATCAACTAAATTCTACATCTCAATCCGCAAAGCAAAAGTGTAAGAAGCCAGGGGCTTTACTAAGATCAAAGAAAGCGAAAGTAATTGGCAAAGTTCAAGCATCATTACAAAGTTTATAATGATGAGAACAAACCTAGTCTCTTCTCGGGCTCACACATACCTCTCTCATCTCCTCCAGATTGGGAGCTTTTGCTTCCGTTTTAGATTAACTGCAATTTGGCACGCTCTTGCACCCTAAACTATGGTTAATCTTAACTATGATTTGACTGAAAAAAGACAGCTTCATAACTCATGGTTTGAAGTTGGCTTGTTTTGAACAAATCATAGTTAGAATACTACAATTTGTTTGAAGAACACAAGCCACAATGAATAAAAAAAAATAGAGATGAAAGCTGCCATTGCCTCCTCTCACAAACAGTGGAAGAGAGAGGAGGTTTGGCTCATTCTTGTCACCATAAGTCTTGGCTTATTGTAATGTCTGAACGCATCCATGCTGTGTGTACTAGTTGTTGAAAATTAAGGAAAACAAGGATAAAGAGATGATTATTTTAAAACCTGAAATAAACATCCATTCATGAATTCACCATATGCAAGCCTGCGTCTCCAACACCAATTTATACAGCAGTAAATACCTGACTATATGTAGAATGTGCAATATGAAGAAGTTATTAGCAGCATTTGTTGGGGCCAAAGGGCAGTCTATAAATTTCAGATTATTATTTTTTAAGTGTATCTTCAAAAGTATATTTCTTACTTTTTGCCTTTTTCCTTCTCATGCTTCCCCTAGTGACCGACTGTCCCTTCCAAGAGAAACCCATCTCACCCTTTTGAGAACCATGGAATTAGTTCCAACTATACTCTCAGTTCTTTTCATTTTCTCCTGAATTAAAGTGAATTAATTTTTAAAACATATTTTAGGGAAGGCTTGCGGAAATTGTCTGAAGACACACATGGAAGTCTAGTTTATGTATTTTTGAGAAATCTTTCATAACAAGCTGTAATTGTTGCATCGTCTCTATCCTCCTACATGCAGTGGTGTTCGTAAAACCCAAGCTGTGGATCAGCTCTTTATATTTTCTCTTAATTCAACTGCATGGCAAAGAACCAAATTTCACAGAAGAAAACATTACCAACTTGTCTTCATGACAGAACACTGAGTAGGTATAAAATTGTGATGGTCTCTATGCCAGGTTTTGTTTTCTGTGTGTTGTTGTTTCTTTTTTTCTTTCTTTTTTTAAAAAAAACAACCTCTCTGCTTCTAAGATGAAAGCCTAATTTGATATTTTTGTAGTTATATAACAGTAATATTTTGTGACATTTTGTATTGTGACACTATAGATGAAATTGTCATCGGACTGACACCCTTTACTGTTTATTCCTTAATTACAACTGTTAACAACACTGCAGAGAAGCGTGCTAATCTGCCATCACATATTATGAAAACAACGTTATTGTTACAAACACCAACACCCACTCAACAGGATAGTTCTAAGACGGCAGTTTCTGTTAATTTTTTTTTTTTTAAAAGAAAACCTGATTAGTTTAATGGACACTTCAGTAGCAAAGGGGGTAAAAAGTTGACAGCAAACTTCTAGCCACCTTATTTTAAAATGGAAACATTTATGGAATGGCAATTTAGAAGTGATTATTGGTTGGTACATTTTAAAGTAATTTAAATTTAGCTATCCAGGTTACTCCCTGAAGTTATGTTTATACATCTTTTCCCCCAACCTCCCCAGCTTTCAAATCTTTTAGTAAAACATGTGGCGGCAGTGTGTCTGCTCCCTCTGCTGGCCATACATCTTGCTAATTGCCTCCTTGCTCTCATCGTCCCTCCATGGAATTTTGTAAGTCTAGCTGCCACTATCCCACAATCATCTTGCTGGTGGTGGTGCGTCTTGCTCTTCACAGCCCAAGAACTAAAGGAAATCGTCCACTTGATGAGAGGAAACTCTCAACTGAAGCATCATGGGGCAAGCTAGCTATATCACTAGGAAACAAAGGACAAACATACTTCACTAAAGGGACCATAGGAGCCAATTCCCAGGGGCCGTGGGGGCTTTGGCCCCCACAAAGTTGATGGGGATTCCCATTCAAATGGTGTTTGTGTGTGCACTGTGTCATGTGGGGTGGGGCTTACCTGGGCCCCCACAATATTTTATTCAAGTTGGCACCCCTGAAAGGGACAGGGGAAAGCACTTGTTACCTCTGCTATATATGTTTACCTCAATTCTGCCCCTTGTCCAAAATTGGTCCGCGTGTCTGTTATTGGATACCCTATGGAATAGCAGAAGTTAAATTGCATTTATCAGGCAAATGCAAGAGTGTACAATTCTAAAAATAATAATCATTTTCAATGAATGTTGGAAGGCTCCATCTGGGCTAGATTCAACTAACAAGTTTCAGAGGAAGCTAGCATAAAGACTCCCACTAGTGCAACAGGGCTTTCCCTTCCTCTCCCCTCCAGTGGCTGCCCAAAATCTGTTTCAGAGGATTGAGAGAACCGCCAGAACACAACATGGGGGGAGGAAAGGGGGTATGTTCCATGGAGCAAGCAGAAATGCTTGCACTGATGGAAAGATCTCCTTAGCACTATGTTGAATTCCACCCAAGGTGGTGAGGTCAACTCAGTCAGAAGCCAAGTACTCAGCCAGTGTGTGGTGTATTGCACAAAGACCAGGGAAATGCAGGTTCCAAATCTCAGGCAAACAGTTTACTGGGTGGCCTCTGGATTGTCAATCTCATTAGATTTAACTACCTGAAATGGTTGTTGTGAGGATAAAAGAAGGGATGGTTTTTTCAGCTATGGGCTATCAGAAGCTTATCTTGTGAATTCATCTTATCATATGTACATGACTGTTTTTTGGTTTTTTTACACTGGTGAAATCCCACAGTTGCTTATTCAGTCCTGAAGTCTTCCTGCAGGTAATGATATATTATATACACAGATGAAAAACTAACTTATTAGGGGGGGAAATCCAAAAAATGAAAAATCCCATGATAGCCTCTTAGTACCTCCATAGCCAAGCACTATTGTTGTCATCACCATATCAAAAGTATTTACAGTGCTTAATTAATAGTAGTGACACACTACTCTTGCATCTGATTGTTGCTAGTTTACTGGTGGTAGTAACTACATGTCAGGCAGAATATATATATTCTGCCTGAAATGTAGTTTTATACACACACACACTTAGGAAGAAGAAATAGCTTTGCTGCTATAATAATAATAAAATAATAATAATAATAATAATTTATTTATTATTTATACCCCGCCTATCTGGCTGGGCTTCCCCAGCCACTCTGGGCGGCTTCCAACAAAATATTAAAAGACATTCTCAACCATTTCTGGTATATCTTTGTCTGTGCATGGATCTCATAGATGGATGGCATAATTGTCTATTAAACCTCTAGTGCAAAATGAAACTAATTTTCCTCCTTGCATTTTAGCTCTGAGGATCTCCATGCCTCTCACCTTGAACCATTTGTGATTTATAAGAAACTAAGGTCCTTAATAGTAAAGTGCAAAAGGCACATATAGATCTTAACCTGTTAGTTATACTCCATGGCTCAGAGCTGCTGAATAATACAAAATAAGGGGTTACTTTACTATTAAGATCAAGGTATGACAAATTATAGATGCGTTTCTTCAACAATTTTAAGTCGACAAAATATGTCAACATAAAATATAGTTTAATATGGCCTTTTATTTCTGTATACGTTTGATGGAGAATCTATCCCAAACACAAAGCTGAGTTCAGTGCTGGAAAATTCTAAAATCCCGTGGTTAAATCCTGTTACATCAGCTGGATCCAAACTGAAATACAGTATGAGCGCGGAGCAATATTTAGCCACATAAGATATGTCTATAGACCAAACATGACTGGGGAGGTGGGCATGGTTAAATTATGTGGGAATGTTAAAATTCCTTGGGTTTCTTCTTCAGCCTCTGTCACTCAGGGTTCTGTTTAAGTCCCCAGCCACCAGCTAAACCCAGCTTGCCGAAATTATGGGAAATGCATGCCTTACTCATGAAACAAATCTTCTCATGGGACAGTCGGATTGGCACGTGCTTCCACTTTTATTGGGAAAAGACGCCTCTCCTTCATAAAAGTGAAGGATAAGATTCCATATTTGCTCATCTTGACTAAACAGTTGAACGGCTGAGTTTTCATCTTGATGTCTGATGTCTTCCATGTTTGATACAAAGGTCACTCTCCTGTAGATAAACAGGCTGATGAGGGAAAACTCTTCATTGTCGATTCAGAATTCATGTAGCTTATCCAACAAAAATTTAAAGAACCATTTAATAACCCACCATTTGGAAGAATGAGCAAATCCTTCCCACAGACCTGATTTTCGTTTATCTCTTGGGGGGACCTGTGTTTTGCTTTGTTGGCTTGATTTTTCTAACCCCGATAGGGGCTTGTGTTCTTCCTAAAAAAAATGGCTCCCACTTAGGGATGGATTCTTCTACTTTTGCCCAGTAAAGAGTCTAGAAAAGACATAACACAATATGCAATTTAACTTGGCTTCACAACATAATCTACTTTGTTTACCAGCCCATCACAAAACAATCCAAACATAAAATGTGTCATTAAAGCCTGTTTTACGTGTGAAGTAATTTAGAAAAGGCCAAACTACTTTGGTGCTAATTCTCAAATCCCTCAATTATACAATATAATGGAGGCTGGAAGGATTTCAATGCCTGGAGTAAAATTGCAATGATTGGATGTGCCCTCTTGTGGTGAATAATGTATTAGAATAGTAATCCTTGAACGTTATAATTGTTTCCTTCATTTATACGCAGGAGTTATATTTTTCAGAATCACAAGGTTATTCCCAGAATTCTTAACAATTAAGCCCTTATCTAAAACATTTTAACTATGTAGTTGCTAGAAAGGTCTGGCATGTACATAAATACAAGGATTTTAAAGGATTTTGAGGTAATTGGGTTAAAATAGTTTGAGGATGTTTTATGTGTTATAAAGCCACAACACCAAAGTAATGGCAACATGGTTCAGAACAAAATTGAAAATGTCTAGGGCTTGCAAAGTTGCTCTGGCTTTAGCCATCCAAATTTATAGTCACTAAGACCCAGAGTGAGAGGAGTAGAGCCTTGTCTCTGGGTGTCAGAGAGCCTGCAAAGTGCCCAGCCAACTCTCAGGAGGAAGTCTGTGGTTGTCTCTATATTGCTCAGTTTCTGAGGTTATTTGACCACCTCTGAGAAACCTGGACATTAGGACAAAGGCAGAGGATTGTTCCCTCAGTCATACTGTGTCTTGGATGTACTCCTTTAAGTTTGGAGAACTTTTGAAATACAGCACAGTGCGGCTGAGGGGACAATGTTGAAACTACTGAGAAAACGCCAAAATATGAATCAAGTGATAATGGAAATACAGCTTTGAACCTCATGAATCCCAATATGTTCTGGATTCTGAAAACAGCAGTATACAATGTATTGGAAACGCAAACTGTGACATAACATAAATAGAATTTAACATCCAACTAATGGAGTATTAGAGGCTGCATTTCTATTCCAATAAAGAATCTTAAATATAATGAAATCATCTGAAGAGGCTGTAGAGCACCAGGGGCACAGAAGTGATTGCATTTTAAAACCATGTTGTCATTTAACAACATCATGAAGAGCTTAAGGTAGCAGTAGCCAATGTGGTTGCCCTCCAGATGTCGATGGGCTCACCCTTCAGCCCCAGCCATCATGACCAATGGTCAAGAATGAAAGCAGTTGGAGCACAATGACATCTGGAGGTCACTATGTTGGCAATCTTTGGCTTAAAAGTTTGCATTAAAGACTATGGAAAGCTGGGAGTTTGGCCTTAGGCTTACCTCAAGATTAACAATGTCAGGGTGCAGAAGTAAGTGGTCTCTCGACTGTAGCTTTTTCCCTGCTGTTTTTATATCCTGCAACACATGAAGCACCAGAATTCACACACATGCAACAAAGCAGCAATATTATATACTGGGGCAAGGAATGTCAGGTCTGGAGGCCAAACAGGCCCTTCAGGTCTCTTTTATCTGGCCCTCAGAACTCTCTCTGGGCCACTCCTGTGGCAACATCCTTTTCCCTCAGGCCACTCCCTGCACCAGCCCTATTCCACGTCCTCCTCAAATGCTTTGGTCTGGCTAGAATGGGTCTGTGGACTGCAATAATTACTTTTGCTTGTTGGATAAAAGATGGAGAGATACATATGTGTGGAAATCCCTGACTTTTCCATGCGTGGAATGTAGACTACCTGTCAGGCGTCAGAGGATCCAACCCCCCATGGTAGGTTGCCAGGAATGGCTAAGACAAGGAAAGTTCTTACCAATGTTGTTTATTCAATATTCACAGAGAGAGGCTTAGAAATGCAGCCTCTTGGAGTAATGGTGTTGCTCTGAGTAAATCTCCACCCCCTTCTCTCCTAGTTCTTCATTCGTCAACAGCACCACCCACCTTATGGTGGCCGCTTAGGGCCATCTGTCTCTGAGCCCTTTGCTCTCCTACTTTCAATGCTTGCTGGGTTCTGGGAGGGGGGTGTCCGGAATGCTTACTAGTGACAGCTTGTCAGCCAGCTGTTCTGGCTTTTCCACAATTTCCCAGCTTTTCCCCTCATCCGCTTCTGAGTTGTGACCCCCCGCAAACCACTGTTGTAAATCTATACTGTCTTCCTCTTCTCTGGAAGGTTCAGGCTAGGGCGGCGGTCTCCACCATTCCCCCTCTATCCAGTCCCTGACACTACTGTACAAAGGCAAGAGTCACACCCATTGTTCCACCCTCTGCATCCTATCCTACCCATTATCCCACCCAGATCCCAGAAAGCTGCCATGAGGGAATATAACACACACGCTGAATGTTTCCCCACGTGTGCTAAACACACTTAGCTGGGAATAAGTCCCATTGAACTCAGTGAGGCTTACTTCTGACTAAACATGTACTGGAATGCATCACTAAGCAGATTTAAAAAAAAAAGGAGTCATGGAAGTCAAAATACTTCTGTAGCCATGCTGTAAGTAATGTATAAGTGTCAGGGACAGGGTAGAGCAGGAATGTTGGAGACCGCCTCCCCATCCTGACCCTTCCAGGGAGGAAGAAGAGGAAGACAGTATAGATCAGGGGTCAGCAAACTTTTTTGGGAGGGGGCTGTACACCGTCCCCCAGTCCTTTTGGTGGGCCTGACTGTGCATGCATGCGACGGAAATGACTTTTCTCTCTCCCCCAGCCCTCCCTTCCCCCTGCCTACCTTCTCCGCCGCTCTGCTTGCAGTTGGGAGCTGGTGGCAGTGGTGGCACCTCTCCTTTCTGTGCCAGCTTTCCCTTGGCAGGCGGCGAGGCTTCCTATTAAAGCCCAGCCCCCTTCCTCCACAGGGAGGGGAGAAGCCAGGAAGAGGGAGGGAGGAGGGGCCGCCGCAGTGTGTGTGTGTGTGTGTGGGAGGGGGGAAATCACGAAAAAAATGTTGCTTGAAAAAATGTTTTTTAAAATGGCGATCGCGCCGATCCAAGCGGTGACTCCAGAACTGTCCGCAGGCTGGATCCAGAGGGCAATTGGGACTGATCCGGCCCACAGCCCTAAGTTTGCCAACCTCTGGTATAGATTTACAACACAGGTTTGAAGGAGATCACAGCTCAGAGGTAGATGAGGGGGAAAGCTGGGAAATCATGGGACAACCAGAACAACACCCAGTTGACACGTTGTCATTAGAAAGCATTCCAGACCCTCCATCTCCCAGAACCTGGAGAGCCTTAAAAGTAGGAGAGAAAAGAGCTCAAAGACAGAGGGCATGTGGCAGCATGAGTAGAAAAGACGATGAGAGTGACGAATGAAGAAGTGGGAGAGACGGTGGGTGGGGTGGAGATTCACTCAGGACAACGCCATTATCCAAGAGGCTGAGTTCTATAGCCCCTCTCTGCAAAGATTGAAATAAAATAGGATGGTAAGAAACTTTTCCTTGTCTTTATACCTTCCTGGGCAACCAGCTGGGAGCCTCTGACAGCATCCTGACAATAAGTGATATCAATGTACATGGTACCTGTACAGAAGAGGCATAAAAAAATCACAGATCACTGTCCCAAGTAATATACAATCTAAAGATAAGATAAGATAAGATAAGTAAAGAACAAGGGCTTTAAAATCATAATACTCTTTTTAGATCAGCACCATTAGCTTCGTGTATGTTTCCAAGCTTAGTTCAAGATTCTAGTTAACACCTTTAAAATCCTAAAATGCTTAGAACCATGGTGCGTAAGGACTGACTTCTCCAGAAAGACAGGGATGCATGAGAGGGACTCTCAAGAGAGGATACACTCGGTTAGTGTATCCCTGCCCTAAAAGATAAATTTGCATCACTTGGTCTCCCAATAAATACCTTCTTTGATTTTGGCAAAACTCCATCTGACCAGTGTCTGATTTTATTATACTTGGTAAGCAAGACACTTCACAGAAATTGTAAAGTTTTGAGAAAATGTACAAACCCTAAAAATGTCCAAAAAACCAGCAACAATTTGGATGAGTATCTTTACTGGTGTGTTAGTTCCAATAATCTTATGAAAAGCATTTTTTTGCTATTCTCCAGCAACTGATTTTCCCATTCAGCAGTGGCTTTGCATACAGGGATCAGCTGTTTCACATACTTCAACAAAGCTATTATATCAACAAGAAGAAGACACTGCACAGGAAAGTGGTTCATGCATGACTGAGCAAGAAGAAAAAACAACTATCGAAACAGTTTATCCAGTAAGTTACAATTTTATTGGAATTGAAGGCTCTGCTGATCCATTGAATAAGTTAAGTGCTTAAGAATAGAGGTGTGTAGCCAGAACAACTGTTGTTATACTAGCATTGTGGATATGCCACCAACGCAGACAGACATTCCAGTGCTCCTTGCGGGCCCCTTTTATATTTATAACTTTTATTATTTTCAAGGGATTTGGGGAAAGTAAAAAGAAATCCCAGAATTAAGTCTTCATTATTGAACCAGCATTTTGTGGCTAGCAAACATTTTTTTTAAAAATATATATGTAGGGTTGGGGTATTAGATTTCTTGACACGTGTCACCACTGAAACCAGCTTCTTCCATTCCAGCTCCTTGAATCTGCTCTTGTTCTTAAATAGTTTCCTTTGTCTCTTGGTCACAGGTACGTGAGAGTCAACTAATGACCAAAAGGAGTCAAAGCTTCAAAAGCTCTTTACAAGTCTCAAGACACAAATGTGCACCTGTATGTTGGCTGGAAAGGATCTCTGCTGTGGGTGTCCTGAGGATGCAGCTCTTCCTGGTACCCATGGGCCGTTTCATTTCCTACCTCCTTTTTTTACTGTATATGAGATAGCTCTCACTCATGGCAATGGGTGTTCAAAAATACGTTATACCCGGCAATGTTGCATCCCTACCTCCCTGGAAACATCTAAATCTCTCAAACGCGGTTGTCTTAGAAAGTGAAGACAAATCCTTCAAGGAAGGAACTTTGAGGAATAAGGTATGCAACATGACAGAGATTTTAAATGAATCAGCTGTACCCTGACAAACACCCTTCAGACTTTGAGAGTTGTTTTTATTACTGAGGTACTTTTTACTGAGAGCGCTGACTGCATGATTTGAACTTTATGCGCTGGGGGTAATTTACAGTTAAGATGATTCACCATTTGGAGCGAAAGCATTTGCTGCGCACATGTGATGAAGCCAATATTCTTTCCGAAAGAAAGCCACAAAGTAACGGAGCTGCAAAGACAGACAGCAATTTTGTTGAAGCTCTTCCCTGCTCAAGACAAAGATGACTTGCTAATATGCATGCATAACATGTGCACAAAGATGTAGAAAGGCAGCAAGCTGTTCACCAGACATTCAAACTCCAATGAAAACTCACCTCTATTAGCTTTTCTGAGGAAATTTGCACATGGGCTTCCACTTTCCATGTGTTGGGTTCACAGAGAACTAGACTCAATCTGGGGGCGGGAGGGGGAAGCACCTCCTCGAAGCTGTGACACCCCCCTCTTTTTTGTGGGCTTTCATACACAAACATTAAAGAGATCAAGCGCAGGCCTTTTGGGCAAATTAAGAGAGATGGGAAGGGGCGTGGGAGTGGGGTGTGAAGGAGCCAGTGCTGAACAGAGATGGAAGGAGAGAGCATAGCAGATGGCATCGTCGGGAGCAGAGAGTGAGTGTGAAGAGTAAGGCATTTTTTAAAAATTAAGTTAAAAAAAGGAGGAAATTCCCCAAAGGGACTTCCCATCATTCCCAAAATATGGCAGCTCAGAAGAATAGGGATCCTGGTGCAACGGGATCAAAACAAAGAGACGCTCGCCAGGAGCGGAGGAGCAACTTGGAATATCACCGTAAAATTAAAACCAGCCTAAACAGGGGTTGTGAGATCTAGACCCAATTTATTGCAGGCAGCAATGGAAAAGGAATGACAAAGTGAGCGATTGTGAACATGATGAGACAGGGGAGGAAATGCAAGATAACCTTTCCTCCTTCCCACACTCATGCATTTATAGAAGTGTAAGACCCTCCCGATTTTGCTAAAAGGGGTGGTTCACAATGTCGGACTAACAGCTCCAGAGATTAAATGACAGAACAGATGCACCATGAAATGCAGACTCTTACGACACCTATCAAAACGTTTTCTCCTTGGCCTGAAGAGATCAACTGTCATGATAGCAAGACACCTCAGACTCCATTTAACCCTGGTTTTCTAGGGTGTTGTATGGCAAAGTATTCTTACTCCAACACGCTCCACTCCACAGCACTGCTCTTAGGAAGATTTCCACAGCATTACGCAATCCTGTCCAAAATCATTTCAGCGGCTACTTTGTTTCAAAAATATATATATGATGGTAGGAAAGGAAAGTACAGTACTTTGGGGCAAGAGAAAATAGCTCTGGCTGGCTTGGTTTTAGTTGAGAAGGGCACTTTGGCACAGCCTACATACCAGATGTGTCTTTTTGTTGCTCCTATCCAGTTTTAGCATATTTTGAAGTCTATTGTCATCCAGAACACTGATTTAATGACAGGAACTGACAGAATTTGTTGCTGGGAGCTGAAATGTGCCTTGGGGGTAGGATGATGTCTCTGAAAGATTAGATGGCACCTTTGCATGCTGCTGATAGCTAAAGGCAACCATGTCTTTTGTATGTGCCTTTTCCCTTTAAGGTTTGGCAACAGGGTTTGCTTTTGGCAAACCTTTTCAATATTTTAAAAGTCAGCAGTAATATAATATGCCTTTGGCATATCAAGTGCAGCTTTTTTGGACACTGCGATATAAAACATTTTGGGTTTTTAAAAGTTTCAAAAGGCAGCAGGGAGTAAAGGGAACAGAGAAGGTGACAAGTAAAGGCCACATACAGCCCCTTGGAAGTCTACTAAATACCACTAGCTTCAGGTGATGAGGGAAAATACTACAAATCTACAATGCTGCTCCAGGAACAGTGCTTCAAAATACCTTCAGAAAAGATTCAGCACTGCCTATACTTCTAAAAGCTTACTTAACTTATCACATCTGTTTCTCACACATCTTCCCATTTTATAATTATGACAACCCTGTGAGGTAGGCTAGGCTGAGAGAGAGAGTGATTGTTATGAGGTGAAGTTCAGTGAAGTTCAGAAAGGATTTGAATCTAAACATTCTCAGTCCACATCCAGCAGTCTGTCTTTCACACGGGCTCCATTTAGTATTAAACAATTCACTGCTTTAGATTCTGTGCCATGTAATAAAATGAGACAGTACATTACCAATTAGCCAATCCCTCTCCTCAGATGGCATTGATGTGATTTCTGCTAAACAATGATGGACTTATGCGGTCCTCAGTGTGGTGCATTCTTAGCTTTGTAAGGCCATTTTTAATTTGTTTAAGAAACTTAACTCCTTGGTAGCCTCTGAAAAGGTAACTATTTCCCCAAAGTGATGCAGAATAAATCACCGAAAAACAAATATCAAAATTGACCATTCGAATATTAAATCAGTCGTATAAACCATTTTATTCCAAGCTAGTCAAAAATCTATAGAGTCCTAACTCGGAGCCACTGAAAAATATACAATAACAAATATATTAACCTACCCTCTTAATTAAAAGCAGACTGAAATGAAACATCTTCAGGGATTATCTAAAAGAGAACAGCAAGGGAGACAATCGTACCAATAGGGGGAAGGATTGAGAAAGGGAAGGAATTTGACTAAGAACAAAGGGCCCATCTTTCGTATTGGCCTTCCTAACCACCACTACTAACAGGCATATAAGCAAGGCCTCTGGAACTATCTCAGTCAGTTCAGTCCTGTCATAAATGACTCAGATTTAAACTGGCTCTAATGAAATTGAATCTTTAGCAAAAGAGTGAAGTAGCATCAAAGGTGGGAACAGACTGAATTCATATGTTAACAGTTCCTGTACATTATCTGATACAGAGGTGCCATCAAGAGAGCACACACTGTTGCATAGTGGGTGGCGGTTAGCTTTTGAAGAACATTTATTGATTAGGTGGTATCCACACGATGAGGAAAAGATCTCACCTGATCTGCACTGGGGGAATTATTTCAGTTTGTGATAGGACAGAACAGTGAAGCTATTGAGCACTTGTATCTTGGCCTCGATAAATTAAAGAAGAGCATCCCCGAGTACGTTTTAATGAAGTTTGTGAACTGGGTAGCATACTATCAGGCATTTTAAGAAATAAGGAGCATCTAGCTGAAGAACATAAATAACTTCATTCATTGATTTCCATGCTATTTAACCAGAAGTGCAGATGGAAAGGCAAAACAAGGTTTCTAATATTAGAAAATAATCTGTTTTGGGAAGATGGAATCTAATCTAATTTGGAAGCTTAAAAGTTGCAAATGATGCTTATGGTGTTCAAGAGGTATTACCAGCTTTGTTAGTGATACCACCCTCCTCTGTCTTATTTATATATTTTTATTTATATTTGTTTAGTTTATTTATATACCATTTTGTATTTCAGCAGAAATCTCTAAGTGGCTTACATACCCCAACAAGGAGGAAGCAAAAGAAGAAATAAATACAAATTCCACATTCAAAATCTACAATACTACTTCTCATTCCATATTTTAAAGAGAGTATGGTAAGGTTTGAGAGCACATCTGACCGATTGCCTAATTTTACAGCAATCTAGTATCAGACACTTACTTGCTGCTCTTTTGTCAGTCATAGATGTATTTCCTGGCTGTGGGTGGAGTTAATTAATCAGTTTTTGTATTTATAATTATTTCACAATAACTGCAATTTTAATCTAGTAGTACCCATCTTAAGGAATTGTGTGTGAGAGAAGGAAGTACTATTACTGCTACTACTACTACTACTAGCCTTTACTGGCATAAGTTAAAACAGTAAAATTATAAAATTATACAAAGCCACCCATATACATTGATAATCCAAACACATACAATATATAAAAGACTAGATAGCCACCAATGAATAAACCAGACAACTTTAGATTTAGTTTTAAAGATGGAAGTATTATCCTAGCCTTCAAAAATACTGGATTAACTGCTCAATCCTTAAGTAGAAACAGGTCCCAGTGACCCACTCTCAAATACGTGTACATAGGATTGCAACCCAAATGCCTTTGAATGTCAAAGAATCAATTTATTTCAGTTTTTAAATTCTACTCCCTTTAATAAAACCAACAGAACAAGCCAATTTTTAATACTTGTGTTCCAGCCATTTCTGTTTTGGAAGTACAAAATTCTAGTTGTAACCAAGAGAGCAGTAATAACTCTTTTCATAGCTAAAAGCATAACAGAAGTAATTTTACTCAATTTCATTTGAATGCAGGCAAATACAATGACACCTCATCATGGCATCGGTGTATTTCTGAGAAAGCCAAATTAACAACTCTCCACATGGTAACTGTGAAATGTACAATGCCTGCTATCGGGAATAATTTTTAAAAGTTGGCACATAAATCTGAACCTTATTTTCAAGGTTCTAATATAATATTCTGCATGGATCTCGTTCCTGTTTTATTTTGTTATCAGAAAGCATCTGCAGTGCTGCATGCCTGTTAAAGCCAGAATAAAATTAATACATCTAAACTCACTAAAGTTGCATTTTCCTGCCAGACAATTTGTTTTGATGGTCATACATATGCTTTTATTGCTTCCTCAAATGTTCTAACATTTTTGACACTTGAGAGAAATTATTCAGCGCACTGTGATGGTAAACAGCGAATATTCTGCACTAACGTAAAAGAGCTTATAATATTTTACCTACAGGTATCAACAGACTACTATTATCATCTCATTGTAAACAATTGTTTTCATCTGTATACCTGGGGGCTAAAAATACATATATAGGGTGATATTCAACTAAATCGTATTCAAAGTAAACCCACCAAAATTAATGAACACGTCCATTTATTTCAATGGGTCTACTCTGAGTATGACTAACACTGACTAACACCGTCCCCAAAAATGTCAGTTACATAGGATTTGTTATATGTAAAACTTTTTTTGAAATATGTGCATGGTTTCAGCAAGTTGCATTATGTGTGTTCTTTCTTCACCAATGTGGAATGCAAAATATATAAACAATAGCAGGGATCAACAACCTTTTTCAGCCGTGGGCCGGTCCACCATCCCTCAGACCATGTGGTGGGCTGGACTATATTTTTTTGGGGGGGGGATGAACGAATTCCTATGCTCCACAAATAACCCAGAGATGCATGTTAAATAAAAGGACACATTCTACTCATGTAAAAACACGCTGATTCCCGGACAGTCTGCGGGCCGGATTGAGAAGGTGATTGGGCCGCATTCGGCCCCCGGGCCTTAGGTTGCCTACCCCTGAGCTATAGGATCAACCTGGTATTCATCACAGAGCAGCAAATTCATCATTGGTCCCTGCTTCACATTGTTGAAGTAGCATATATATCCTGATCTACCCATAGGGTGGCCTTCTATATATATCAGATGTAGAAATAGAGCAGACATCTATATATTGGTACACATGAGGTGAGTGGTCATTGTTTTATGATGTCTTTGTGCATCTGATATACTTAGCTTTATGTGCTATATGGTCTGCCACAGATGGTCGTCCATGGCAAGCCTTCCCCACCCCAAACAAACCTTCATCTTCTCCTATTTTTTCTTTTAAAATATCATATTGGGACTTCTCCAAGCTCTAAACTGCTCATTCTATCAAAATGTAGCCAAATGCCAGTTCTTGTGAAGAACTAGGAGTCCCATCATGTGCAAATTTCCCTTTCTGCTCCTGACAGAAATAATTTCATAGGCACTGAACTGAAAATATGCACAAGAAGGTTACAGAACCCTCAGCTCCAAAAAGAGCAGAGTGGATGAGTGGGTGATCTGTCATAACATGTTTAGAACAAAGCAATTAAAGGGAAGTAATTTCCCATTTCCCAAAGAAAGAGGTGACACATCCCCACTCTTTTGAGACTGTACTGCCCCAGGGATGTCTCTAGAAAAGTAAAACAAAGACACACTGTCACAAAACATGACACCACAACATGCACTAGAAGAGCAACCAGGTGAATGTTAAGGCATCGTTGCAAATATATATGTATGTCTGTGAGAGATAAAGCAAGTACATATTTCTTTTAAGTGGGGGATGGGAAAGAAATGCCCTACAAAATCAGGGGCATCACAAGGAGGAGTTAGGAAAGTTGCTAGGCCCAATATAACCATAGTGGTTAACAAAGACATGATGGGCTACAGTCACTGGACTAGCTATTTCTTTGAAAAAGAAACAATAAGCTATTTCACAACAGAAGAAAAATCCTTTATATCCAAAAGCAATCTTGTGTTTATGCTTGCCTAAAGGGAAGAGTCAGCAATCAGCCAGTTGGAAATGGTTTCCTTAGAGACAGTCGAACCTGCTGAATTTGAGCCAGACTAAGAAAGAGACGGTAAGATTTCTCATGTCTTGGCTCACTCCTAGAGCAATGTTTTGTCATAAAATTTGTGGAGATGGCCTTTGCTGGAATGGGCAAGCAAGTGCGAAAGAAATATCATGAGCTCATATCACCTTCCTCAGAAGGACTGCAGAAGTGCCCAGAGGACTGATTTAGCTTTGCAGAATGTTCTGTATGAGAGTGAGTAGATAAGTCTTCGTAGCCTGGAGCAGACACAGTATTTCTGCACCTCACTGTTAAATGCTTCAGACATTGCAAGCTAAAATTACTGCTAGAAGAAGCAGAAGACTTTTGTGACAAATAAAATGGTGACATCCAACTCCTGAGACTGTTTCACTCTAGACTCCATCTTTGTTCTCAAAAGGAGAAACACATAAAGGACCACACTTTGGACCACACTGTCAACAGGGAACCTGCCTTTTGGTGGGGAGGGATGTGTTCCTGTGCACATGGTTTCTACCACTGCATCTCACAGGGTTCCCACCCTCCCAATATATAATCATTCCCTCCATAAACACCTTAGTTGTCATACTGATAGGAAGAATAAAAAATACCTGATCTTAACCAACATGCTGGTAAGCATTTGAGGGCTAAGGACTAAGCTGAGAACCAAATGAACCCGAGACCAGATTATCTCAGCATAGCACAAATAGATCGCTTTAAATTATCCTTTATCTTTGGGTGAGAGTCAAGAAACCAGAAATTATTTTTCCACATTCTGGATCAGTCTTAGCTATCTTGGAAGGATAAAGAAAAACAACAGTAAGAGACCCAAGAAACAAAACCATAAACAATTACAAGACCCAGAATATTAAAAAGTGGTACTGCATTACACACCCACACCCACCCACACACCCCATTTTCTCTCTCTCTCTTTCTCTCTCTCTCCATTTATATTCAGCAGAGGGTAGTTGAGATGACAAATGGAATTCTAAACATCTGAACATTTGCCTCCACTCACACATCTTCATTTGATCTTTAAATAGATATTTGGGCATCATTTTGTTCCGTGTGGGTATGTCAAGGCAGACCTTTTGCTCTAAGAAGCTTACAAATCAATTAATCAATATGGCATCACATATTCTAGGAGACAAAGGAGAAGCAAGGGAGAAAGAACAGGCCCATATAATCAGAGCGACAACAGAGGTGAATAGTTGTGGCTGCAGAATACTGGATATTGGTTAGGGGACTGAGGTAGGGCAATGGAAGACTAGAGAGAAGGTTGCAGTAATTGGGATGAGAGTTAACTTTAAAAAGCATTTGCGACATTACTGATTATATCAATTATTTCAATTAAGTTTAATGAAGACCCAAAGCCAACATCCTGGAAAAAGGAATATTAACCTGTGATGGGATGATGAGCTGCTTGTGCGTAAAATCGTATCCCCTCAGAGTTTGTTCAAGTCCACAAACCTCTGTCTGTGACGGAGCCCCTCAGACATGGCTCCTCTAGTCACTAGCAGATTCCGACAGTGGTTGCTTTCGGAATCGCTTCCAACATAAAAGCTCCTTAACGGAAACACGTCTTCTGGACTCTCTGCGTGACAGTTTCCGGCGAGGAGTGGGTGTCCCTACAGGAGGTCCTGAAACCTCCCCACTGTTTTCGCTGGAAGTGTCTCTGAGCCATCCCTCCAGCTCACTTTCCCTCAGCTCAGCTCCTCTCCCCCTACTGGTTCCCTCTTCAGCTGCTGAGTCTCTCCCAACCTGTGTGAGCCCTTTCACCTCCCTTCCTTCCGATGGCAGTTCCCTGACATAACCTAAACACACACTTTTGTTATAGACAAACCTAGTCATTCACCACCTGTGTTTCAGCTTCAGGCAGAGGTGGTTTGGTTTTTTTTTACAACCATGACCACAGTCTGGTCACCAAAAGGTTATATATATTTTCCCCTTACAATCTAGTGGTATATGAATTTTGTGAAATAAACAAACAAATAAATGACACTCCCTGCCCTATTATGTTCACTGGTGGGATCATGAGTAGGCTCTCCTCTCCCAATCTCACTGCATGGACTTATCAGAATTCAGGTTCACTGAATCCTTTTCACTGATCCTCATCTAGCTAATCACTGCTTCTAGTCACTGGCAAAGCACCTGCACAGCCACTCCTGCTTCAGATGGATTGGAGAGACAGAACAAGAAATAACGCCAAAAGTAAATAAAACACCACAATTAGAAGCATGCAGACAGAGCTAAAACAAGCAGAGAAGACGAACAGTAAATCAGCTTTAAAATGCCTGGTCAAATAAATAAGTTTTGACACAACACCGAAATGATTGTAACATTGCTAGCAGGGACAGGGAGGAAATTCCAATGGTGAAGTGCCACCAAAGAGAAAGAGTCTTTTTTTCCTCCTTTGTTGCTACATAATTAACTTCCCCTGGACATGGAGAAGAGCCTCCTCTGAACATCTTAAGCCTTGGGCAGGTTGCTGCAGGTATTTGAGTCCCAAGCTGTTCAGGACTTTGAAATGAACAGTGTAAAGAATAGCTCATCACACTTCAGTGTTAAGCACCTCTGCTTCCTTCTGCATATGGTCCTGAACAAATTTATCAGTATCTGAAAGCCAGTGTGGTGTAGTAGCTAGAGTAATGACTAGGACCTGGGAGACCAGGGTTCAAATGCTCAGCCAGGAAGCATGCTGGGTGACCCTGAAGCAGTCACTGTCACTGGAGTGGAGAACAATGCATGCCACCTTGAGCTCCTTGGAGGGAAAGGTGGGATATAAATGTAATAAAATTTAATGGAATCAACACAGTGGAAAACACTGTCTTTTAAATGCCATATGGAAATTTCACTATTCAGTTACCGGTTAAAAGTGATGAAAACTTACATTTAAAAGTGCTACATTTCTTTTACGAGCTGCATCAGCTTCTTGTATTTGCCATGTCTTCTCAGCTTCTTTGTCTCCTAAATGACTCTCCATCTGCTGAAGCAACACCATTCTCTGAGACAGTCTACAAAAGGGAAACATTCTGGTAAGTGGGCAGACCATTCTTTCTGCACAACAGCAAGAAAAACAGCCACCTTTTACCCTCACCCATTTCTTCTCCAATTATGTTGAATACAGCGTGGGTGCACTGAAGGAGGGGGAAAAGCACAGGAAGTCCCTTACGTGATGTGCTCCTGTGGAGAAAGCAACCATCATGTTGTACAACAAGCAGGCTCTGTGAACAAATGAGACACCCAGCACTGAACACCGCCGAAGAGATGTGTGTAAAGCAGAGTTAGGAATAATAACTAACTGTACCATTAGTAACAATATGGGTTAACTGGGTTCTGCTATTGTACATAGCCCATGCTCATATGCAAAAGGCTGTCATTTAAAGGAATATCCATTTATCTTCCACAGAATCAAGATTTGTAAATAATCAGGTATGCTTTTCCTGAAATAGATGATCTTTTCAATACAGTGGTACCCTGGGTTACATACGCTTCAGGTTACATACGCTTCAGGTTACAGACTCCGCTAACCCAGAAATAGTTCCTCGGATTAAGAACTTTGCTTCAGGATGAGAACAGAAACTGTGCTCCGGCGGCGTGGAGGCAGCAGGAGGCCCCATAGGCGAAAGTGGTGCTTCAGGTTAAGAACAGTTTCAGGTTAAGAACGGACCTCCGGAACGAATTAAGTACTTAACCCGAGATACCACTGTATTCCCTTCTACAAAGTTTTCCCCCCAAAGTTCCACCTCATTTCCAACTGTACAATAAGGTTCTTTCTACATCCCAAACTAATCAATAGGCTTCAGATCAAAGGCTCTCTGGCTGTTTTTTCCCTACCTACAGATAAGGATAATTCTGCATCCTTGGCTATAATCTCCCACAGAGCAACCCGTAGTGGAAGATTTGATGATCAGGAACAGAGAGAAATGGATTGGTGACAAACTTGATGATGGTATGGTGTATGCCTGCCTGGTGTGAAGCTTGCAAACATCATGCATGGTAGAATGCTACCTGATTTATATGCTGGTCCTGCAGACAGGGTTGTGGGGTCTCAATGCATGGTTAAAGTGGCTGATGAGAGGAATGCTTTAGATTGTTTGTGCATTGTAGAACTTTTGGGGTAAGCCACATTTGTACAAAAAGAGACAGGCCCCTCTTGAACCAGAATGGAAGCAGATTTTGGAGCCTATCAAAAAGGTTGCAAAGCAGCTTTAGAAATACTTTGCTGGGGAAAGCCAACAAAAGCTGTGATGCATCTGCTTTGGGATTACACATCATCATAAGGATGAAAGTGTAAATCTTTCAGAACGTCATGGTGGTAGGGTCTTAAGCAGAGGTCTCTCACTCCCTTTACCTGCTACATTATCCATTTTTTCAGCTGTTGATACCAGGATTGAACCTAGAATTTTCTTCATTCAAAGCATGAGCTCTACAGCTGAGCTGTGGTCCCCCTCCTAAAGCAGGAGTTGGAACCGGTAGTGCTTTACATGTTGCTGGACAACACCTCCCATAATCCTTGACCATTGGCCATGGTGGCTGGAGCTGATGGAATCTAATATGTGGAGATCCACAGGCCCTCCACCGCTGCCCTAAAGCTCAGAAAGTATTTCTTCTGAAGAAGAAAAATATCAGTAAATATCACATTCAATTTCCTGCAAACCATTCTAAGACTCCATATGTCAAATAACATTGCCTCAGTGATTATTTCTTTTCTTAATTAATTCAGTCTAGTCCTATTAAGTCTCCACTTCTTATTACACCCACCACTATTTGTATTGCCCTTGTTGTACTTTGCAAGATTTGCTTTTTCCTCTCTGAGAAGTGATAGTCAGAAATGCACATAAGAGTTTTCACAGATTTTGGTACTAAGCTTATGACAACTTTTATACTCTTTTTACCCTTCCCTAAATTCTCCTTGCCACTTCAGCTGCTGAAGCACACAATGAGGCAGTGTCAAGCTTGTCAGTGAGTCTTATACCACAGAAACACAAGTTCTGCTATATTATATGGCAGGCATCCCCAAACTGGGCCCTCCAGCTGTTTTGGGACTACAACTCCCATCATCCCTAGCTAACAGGACCAGTGGTCAGGGATGATGGGAGTTGTAGTCCCAAAACAGCTGGAGGGCCCAGTTTGGGGGTGCCTGTTATATGGGGTTGCTTTTTTAAAGACAAAAATGATTACTCATATAGAAGAATAAGTCTTGTTGAGGAGAACCAGCATAGCTTCTAAAAAAATGGCTTGACTAGACTTTTGGAGTTCTTTGAAAGTGTTGCAAAGCACATATATAAGGGTTATCTAGAATACATTATATATTTAATCTTCCAATAATATTTTTGATTGTCCTTCAACCAAAGGCTCCTCTGTAAACTTACTAGTCACAGGATAAGGGGATGGATCAACAGCTGGTTAAATAAGAGGAAGCAGAGATCAGGAATAAATTGCCATTTCTCACAATGGAGGGATGTGAATAGTGAGACCCCCAAGGATCATTACTGAGAACTGTGCTTTATAGCTTGTTCATAAATGATCTGAACTTAGAAGCAAGCAGTGAGCTGGTAAAGTTTACAGACATACCAAATTACTGAGGGTGCTGAAAACAAAACAGGAATGTGAAGAGCTCCAAAAAGATCTTTCCAAACTGAGCAAATAGGCATTAAATTAACATACGAGGGTCAAACAAGAAGTTAGTTACTAACAAAACGGAGATACTAAAGTTTTAAAGCAAACTGTTTCTGCCTTCTTCAGTTGCTCTCCCTTCTTAGGTTACCTTCAAGACCAGAATGACTAGCAGAAACTTATATCAAATAAAATATCATTTGAAGGTCCTATAATGTAATTTACACCACTAGCTGCAACCAGGTTGTCATGTTCAGTATTTGTGTAAAATAACAATGGGTCTAAGCACGTTTTTGGAACCATAAATCCACAATCGGTTAAAAAGCACTTCAATTCAGATGATCACAGCCTCTCTGATGCATCAGTCATTGAAATAAAGATGCCATCAGATCCAGAAACACTGGAAATAGGGAATCTCCCCAGTAAGGAATGTCACCTTAATTAATACCACATTGTCTTAACCTAGGTTCAGCAAATGCCACACCTGAATAATCTGTACCTAGCACCTTGGCCCACAGCACCTTTTGATTCACATCAGAGCAGCTGGAAGGTGGAGCTGGAAGATTTTTTTTTGGGTCACAATTTTAAAAAGCATTACAATTCACAATTTTACATTTTACTTTTTGAATGAAAGAACTTAATTATTCAAAGCATAGTAAAACATTGTTATTAATTCAAACATAAATGTTTTATGTTTTAGTGATATATATATGCTGAAATTTTAGTTTCAATATGAAGAAAAAATACTGGACAGAAATGAGGCCTCAGACTGAATTTAAGAAGGCTGAATCCAATTGCTCAGGTTTAGCTAGAATTTAAGTAGAATATTCAATATTAATAGTCAGGCTTTCACTTAGCATTTTTCATCAGAGGAGCAGCACTGGCATCACAGCACCCCCTTGAGGCAATCTTTTTAGTTTTCTATTGTTACAACTTCCAAGAAGCTCAGTTGGGGAAAAATGATACTGGTCTAAGAGACAGGTTACTTTTTCTGGAGTATTTACATAGTAGCAAAAGTCTTTCATACAGAAAAAAGCCCAGTTACACTTAGCCTGGTAAATAAGATCACAAACTGGTGTAAATGTAAAAAAGCCTAGGAAATTATTTCAGATTCTTAGCCACACGTGTCAAACTTTGTGGTGTTTTTTTTCTTTCTCCTAACTCCTAAGAGGCAGGATTTTGTCTGAAATAAATACTTACATTTCTTCATGTCTTTTAGCAAGTTGAACTTCTTGTGCTAAATAGGATGCCATCTTTAGTCATATGACTAATGCCTCAGTTTTACCACTCTGTCAATGAAGAAAAAGAAGCTAAAATTGTTTCTTTAAATATACAGAGAGATACTTCTAGGGAAATCTATTAAAATACAGTGATAAAGCTAAATATAACACAGAATTAGTGGCTACATAACTGCCTTTTAAAAAGTGAAATCTGATTCATGAACATTCTCAGGATCATAATATTGCCGGGGTGTACGGGGTGTTAGGGGAGGGTTAGCTCCTCTGGTGGAGGACACGTTAAGGTCCTTCTCAGGTATTTTGTCCACCTTTGGTCCCCACCCTACATTCAGCTCTCACCTGTTGGCTCCTAGAAGCTGTCAGCATGCGACTACGACCACACCCTGGAAACAGCTTTGACTGGCCAGCTAAACCAAGTAGTCAATTGGTCTCAAACCCTTGGTGAATTAGGGACTTCCCCTGCATGCAAATAGAGGCTCTGATGGATTGGGTGGAAGAGACCAAGAGTAGTTCCAGTGGTCAAGAAGGCAGTTTCTGCACATGCTGCAGAGGGGGCTTGTCAACCTAGGAAGCCCATCTAGGAGAAAGAAAACTATGATCCTAAACCCCCGCTGCCTTGTGGGATATCTTTGGTAGAAGACAAGGCCAAGGAGTAAACACTATACAAATCCAGAGCGGAGTCCCTAAGATGGTTGGATGGCACCTTGTATGCCTCCATCTGGCAACGGCTGCAGCCAAGCTGGTGCCAAAAGTATCACTTTCCTTTGGATCACGTCTGTGAGGCTGAGGGGTGTGTGTGTCTTGTTGTCTGGGCAGCCCAATCCCTCCATGCATACTGCACAGGCATGTGTCCCAGGGAAGTCACTTCAGTGATGCTAATGCAGTAGTTTGACTTCACCCCCGCAGGAGAACGCCATTGTCATGAAACAGACAGACGTCAACAACAATACTGCTGGGCTGTATTTATGTTAAAGGCACATACTGCTAACCACTTCAGCAAAACTGGACTTGTTGAACAAATGTTTCAGATGTTGGAACGGGCATCAAGTTACTATTAACAATTTAGTGGAACAGACCCCCCATGAGAAGAGGTTGACTCTCATTCCTTTGATGCTTTTAAGCAGAGGTTGTATGGTCATCTGTCATGTATGATCTGGTTGAGATTCCTGCATTACAGGGGGTTGGACTAGATGACCCTTAGGTCTCTTCCAAGTCTACAATTCTCTGTTTCTATGATAATACGGTGCTCAACTCTCCTCACAACCACATCATTATATTTAATGTTTCACATCCTATGTTCTCTCCCAGGTGCACAACAGGAAAATAGAGCTTTGTCCTTGAGTAAATGAGGAATTTGAACCTGCGCCTTTCTGATCCAAGTCCAGCATTCTAGCCATTGTCCCACAATGTTTCCTTTTTGAAAACTGTGCACTCTTCCACAACGTAACTCCTGGGCAGGAACACTCATACAGCCTTTGCTTGTTTGTTTGAAAGGCAAACATCAATAAGTGTTCCTTGTTCAGGTAGTGGTAGCTTTTATGGGAAGGATGTTTAGGTAGCTCTTATGAATCCCTAAAAACAAACACATCTGAAACTGGGCATTAACCCAAGCTTTGCTCTTTTGCAACTTACTTCAATCCCACTCACAATGTATAGACAAGACTTTTTAAAATGCACCTTTCATTTTTAGAGAAGCTGCTTTCTCTCTCTCCTTCCCTTTTTGAGGTTTGGGGGTGGGCAAAAAGAAAAAGAGAAGCACAGATGTTACCTCCACAGCAAGATATCCTCCTTGTTATATATGAACATAATATTATGGAAGTTCTGCAGAAAATCTGAAACACACTTGGGACATGCACCCCAATCCAACTGTAACTACATTTAAAAAAAAAGGAATTTACATATGATTAGTTGCACCCGAACAAAGATAGGCATGCACATTCATATGTACTTCCTATCAAATCAATGCAGCACAGATAAGAGCATTCATATTGATGTACATTCTGACAAACAAGAATCTGTATTGCTTTGTCTGTGGCATGGCAGAAGCAGAGGAGGGGCACCCCAGGAACTCTTTTACAAAACCCATAGTTTGTTTTAAACTTGAATGTGACACATGGACCAGGTGAATATTAGTTAATATTGCATGGTTCCTCAGATATATATGCTGTGCATTTTTTAAAAAAAGTGTCTTCATTTAATGGTTTTATTTCATAACATATTTAACCTGAGATGCCTCTATTCTGAAGAGCAGACTCAACACACAGTCATTTATCAGATTTTTTTTAAAAAAAACTGTATTTACTTTGGAGAAGCAAAGAAAGCATGTCAACATCACTTTGCTGCATGCCTGAACATGTTGAGTTCATTTGGGTATGTACATGAGTGTGGCAATGTTAATGTCATGCACATGCTTGAATGCACTTAAACTATTTCAGTGCAAGTCATTCAATCCTGGAGCAGTCTAGGTAATTCTGGAGCATGCCTGAATATAGCAGAAGACTTTTTCTGATCCTTTGTCCTTTCTGCCTCAGTTTATGAGACTAGATCATAACATAGAATGTTGGCATGGAGCATATAACCACCAACTGAAGAAACCATCAACAGCTCCATCAACCATCAGCCCCATATTCTCTGGAACAACTTAAGGCCTGTATGTCTTGAAGGAAAGCAGAAGTGAGGAAATCCAGGCCAGGGAGCTGGTGGCATCAGCTCCTGAAGTCAGCCTCACAATATCTGTTCAGAATATTTGTACCATTCGTTAATATTTTAAATTTTAATTGGATGCCTTGGCAGAAAGACAGTACAGAATAGCAACAAATGAATAAAGAATATATTAATAGTGATCTTAGTTTCCTTACATAGTCAAAGTAGCACCATCTACACACAAGGTGAAGTTATAAGTAGGCTTGGGGGAACCCAAAGGTTTACTGAATGAATGAATGAATGGGGGGGGGGGACTCCCGGGGGAGGGGAGAAACCCTAAAGCAGCCAAAAATGAGGTCTGAGTATGTAATGCTGACTGACCTGTTTTTCTTTGGTGAGGGAAAAGGGAAAATGAATTGTATGAGAGAGAAAATAAAAGCACACCACAATGCAACTTTTTGTTGTAGTTTCCACTTTCTTCTCTGATGTTTAGAGACCTATCTCGCACAAAACGTGGATGTTCATTTTTCTACTCCAAGTCTTGTCAAAATGGGGCTTTAGAACTCACTCACTTTCATTGGTTAAGGAGACATTCCAACAGCAATTTCTCCAGCGCAGCCCCTCCTCGTGCTCCCTTCTCTCTTTCTCACTGTAATGGGCAAGAACCAGACTTCGCTTCATACTGAGGAGGAATGCAGCTATACAGTACATCACCAGCAAAGTTCTCCCTCCAACTTAGGCTTAGGATATATATTAAGGTTTGACTTAACTAGCTGGATATAACATTTATATGCACAGAGACAAAGAAACCTACCAAGATGTATTCACCACCCTGTTGTGAACGGTCACTGTGCTAATCTTGTAACACTTCTGAGCTTCGCACAGGGATGGCAAGCCTGAACCTCTTGCACTGCATGGCCTTTTGGCTTATTTACAACCTTGTGCTGTTATGAAAGCACATGCTGCTGCTGTAACCTTGCTGACACTAAGCATGTCTGTGTCTGGTAAAGTTAAAGGGACCCCTGACAATTAGGTCCAATCATGACCGACTCTGGGTTTGCGGTGCTCATCTTGCTTTATTGGCCGAGGGAGCCGGTGTACAGCTTCTGGGTTGTGTAGCCAGCATGTCTAAGCCGCTTCTGGCGAACCAGAGCAGTGCACGGAAACGCCGTTTACCTTCCCGCCGGAGCGGTACCTATTTATCTACTTGCACTTTGACATACTTTCAAACTGCTAGGTGGGCAGGAGCTGGGACCGAGCAACTGGAGCTCACCCCGTCACAGGGATTCGAACCGCCGACTTTCTGATCGGCAAGTCCTAGGCTCTGTGGTTTAACCCGCAGCGCGACCTGCAATTTATACCAAAGCCATACACATGATGTATGTGTACCTTCCAGATGTTTGGTGCTCCAGTTCCCATCAACCCTGGCCAGCGCAGCTAATGGCCAAGGATGATGGGAGCTGGGAGTCTCAAAACACCTGAAGGGCACCACGTTGGCTATCTCTGCAATGCAGCACACAGCATGTTGAGCAGTCCTCAGGCAATGCACCTTGGGAGCTGGGTCAACGATCCTTGATATGGGAGCAAGAGTTATTGGTTGCATGCATGTCCCTGTAGCTCCTTGAAATTCTTGCTCCATCGAACTTTGGTTCCTTCCCCACCCCTGCCTCAGAAATCTGAACTCCGTCCTTTCAACTCCCGCCCTTTCAAGCCCTGTGCGGAGAATACACCATTATGCGAGCGGAGGGGGGAGGAGAACGTTCATTCCAGGAGGAATGAACTACCAGAGAGGGAATGGGGAGGGGGGCTGGAGGAGGAGGAAGGGAGTGGGGACCAGGGCGGAAGAACCCAAGCATGGGAGATTGGAGGGGGGAGCTTGTGGACAGTACCACTAAATGAAGGAAACAGGGGTCATATCTAACAAAGTGAGCAATGAGACCGTACCACAGCGTGAAGCGTAAAAAAAAAGCCTTAGGAGAGCTGTGAGGTGAAAGGAAGCTACCTCCATCGCGACCCGAATCTTTTCCTCTCCCTCTCTCTCTCTTAACTTTTCTTCTCAGTCCATTGCTGCCGTTAGGAGACGCCCAACAACCGTTCCGCTCGACTAGCTGTTATCGCGATACCATAAAAAAAAGCGAGCGCGGGAGGGGGAGCAGTAAAAGAGGGCGACGGTTGAAACCGTTTGATTGGCCGTCTTCCTGTGAAAGGGGCGCGGCTAGGCAAGTAGTGCACAGAACTGGCCCTTTTCCGCACTCGGCGCGCGGTCGCTGTCGTAAGCGGACGAAGAAAGGGGGCGGAGCAAGTCGTTAGCGGCTCTGGGGAAGAAAACCGTTGGGGAAACCTGGGTGGGAGGACGGGCAGGTTACTCTGAGGTGATGGAGGAGGAGGGGGTTGCTTTCCCCGGCTCTATTTTCTTCTTTCTCCTTCGGTGAGAGAACCCAGTACGTCAGGTTTCTTGCTTAGGAGGCAAAAAAAAAAAAAAAAAAAAAGGTGTCGAAAAGGTGTGTTTACCGTATGTAATGGTAGTTTATAGCTCAGTATTTTCTTTTATAAGTTTCATATCAATTCCACTCGTCCCCCAACCAGGAACTGCCATTTACACTTCTCAATCTCTAGTCTTGCATCTCTCTTTTCTTGCCCAACAGAATCAGCAGCTTATTGGGGCTTACGTCTGAGTAGACATATTTATGTTTGTGTTTACAAACTGCCAACCTCATAAGTAAGCAACAAGTGCAACCTTATGCAGGTCTAGTCAGGAGCAAGTCCCACTGTGTTCAGTGTGATTTACTCCCTCATAAGTGATGAGGGAAGGCATTTCTCCCCCTGCTGTTCACAATTTATAGCATGTTGAATACTTTATAAACATGCCAACTCAAACTACCCTATAGGAAGGATCCTGCTGAATTGTTACGTCTTGGGGGTCAAGTGAAATCTCTGGTCAGCAAGTGGCAGGGATTGATGGACCAAAGTTTGCACCGCTCACTTTTACAACTTTGCCACTTGTGCCAGCCAGGGTAGAGGGAAAACTGTGGTGCTGTGCTGGTGCAGTGAAGAGATTGACTACTGCTGACAGGGGAGGTGATGGTATCTTCCACCTGCCCAATGTTTGGGCTGGCAGATTGGGCTACAGCTTGCCCACAGAGCTTTGCCTCCGATGACAGAGTCGAACGGAGCTGTGCAGAAGGACACCTCTAGCATTGCAAATCAGGTGTTTGGGCTACTGTTTTACTGGTTTGACTTGTAAGCTGCTCTACCAATCCCTAGCCGCAGTTAGATCTGGTGCTTCAATAATATCATTATCAGAGATGTGATTGCTCCTAAAAGGGAATAAGAAATGACTTCTCATGTCTTTTCCTCCTTTAGAAGTATGACATTCTTGCCTCCAGGCCAAAAACGGTGGAATATTCCTGACTGTGCTTTCATGCAGTAATGGCAAATAAGCTTTAAATAACTCATTAAAGCACAGTTTAAGTTACTGCCATAACAAAAGACACATTGATCAAGTAGAAATGAAAGGAATGCCACTCAGCACTTTGGCATACCGTCTGCTGATATTTAGCTGGCTACCTTACAAAGTAATATTGTTAGGATTAATGGGGGGGGGGGGTCTGAAGATGACTTATACACTGTTTTATCCATGGTGGATGGCCCCTTTGAAGCATCACTGTGGGAAATAGGCTCAAATTCTGCAGTTAGAACTGTCACTATAGGTGGGTGCTCTATTTGAGAGACCACGACCTTTTTTGTTTGTGGCTTAACAAGTTAGTTACATGTTCTACAATGAAAGTTTACATGTATTCTGTTCATTCATGAATGGAGGAACTTCATTAGTAGGGATGGAGAACCAAGGCGGTATGTGGCTCTCCAGACCTTTATATCTTCTTGAACTCTCCTCCAGGCCACATCCCACACTAGATTTGAACATTCCTTGGGTGTTTTTGCTGCACTGCAGTGTGTCCTTGAACTTTGATTCTTGCTTGCCTGAACGGAGGATTGAGGTGGGTGGGTGGGTGTGGGTGTAGAAACTAGCATACTGTGCAGGTGTGGGCTGTTGCTGGGTCATCACCAAAGGAACACAGACTAGAGGCAAGAGCTTATGAATTTTGGTTGATAATGTTTGTGGCCTGATACATATTTTAGATCTTTACTGTAAAGCAGGGGTGAATAACTGATGGACATATATACAACCTCAGAGGCAGGAAAGGTGGGCATGGTATGCCCCAAATTACCTGGTAGGCCTATCTCTGATACCTGGTGGGTTTAATTAGGTCTGCAGGCAGGAGGATCCTTGTCCCTGTCCTACAGGGCATGTGGTAGCAATTTTTTAAAAAACAAATAATTAGATTTTAAAAATATAGAGCATTGGCCTCTATTTAAAAATAGAGAACAATTGAAGAGCATTGACCTCCAAAATATTATAAACTGGAAATTGCCTCATTGACATAAGTGTTTATCTACAGCTTTAATGTCTTATGAAAAGACATTTGTTAATTTTAACACTAGGTGGCAGTTAAACACAACTAACAAAGTCAGAAATTGCTTAAAAATAATCACAGCACAATTTTTAAAAAACATTCTCATCCAACTTGCTATTAATTATATTCCCCAAAAGATGTAATGGACTGATATTATCAGATATATACAAATAATTACAGGAAAGTAAAATGAAATCCTTAAGCATACAGTGTGCGATATATTATTTTGGATAGTAATATGGCACCTACTCCTTTTTATGTTGATAATATTTTAGCTTGTCATTTTTACTAGCATGTAGCACAGAGCATTTTATTGTTATGTGCTTTCATTTATCAATGCCAATTGGTGCCATATGCCACTTTAAAAAAACAAAAGGGCTTCTAATAGGTTTGTTTTGTAGTGAGTTCTGAGTTGGTCTCCAAGAAATTGAAACAAAAGACATCGCATTTTCAAGGAGTATCAGTTAAACCACTTATGTATAGAACTGAAAATATTATATATGCCCTTGGCAACTTCATGTTTCAGCCACTTGTATGTAATCTAATGAATGGTCTCAGAGTACATGGTTTTTGTATGACTGTTGAACCTAAGCACAGAAAATCATTGGAAGTTGCTTTGAGTTTCCTAAGGAAGGTATGTGTGTCTATTTGCATGCCTTCCTAGCCATTATTTCTTCCTTCCCAGCAACTATTTAACTGTTTCTGCTTCTCTTTATTATATAAGCAGCACTAAGTATAATCAATAAATAAGTACAATAAATATTGAAACGGGTTGACCCCTGAAGGCATACTCTTCCATTGTCTCCCTAGACAGATGGACGTCAACTACAACATCAACCTAGTTCAGATGTCAAAATAAACACAAGTGTATTACTGCCTCCAACTGTGGAGGCAGAGCACAACCGTCATGGCTAGTAGCCATGGATTGCCCTATTCTCCATGAATTTCCCTGCCCTCTTTTAAAGGCATCCAAGTTGGTGGCCATCACTGACTTCTGTAGGAGTGAGTTACATAGCTTTATTTTATCTGCTCTGAATCTTCCAACATTCAGCTTCATTGGATGTCCACAGGTTCTAATGTTGAGAAACCTTCTTCATAGGGGAGTTGTTCCATCCCCTTGATCATTTTGATTGACCCATTTTAAAGCTTTTCTAACTCTACAATTTCATTTTCAAGGTTTCTTTTAGGCATCAAATTTAGTGTCATCACAATGTTTTAGCAATCATATGCATGGGTAAACGAGAATGTTTTTAAATTCCTCCTTATAGTCAATAATGAGACAGGCAGACAGACAGGCACACTTCACTGTATATATTGGGAAAGAAGTAAATATCCCAGCAGCTTGAAACCTAGGGTTGATAGTGGTTGAGGTACTAACCACAGGGTTCTGGATGGAATGCGACAATTGCAAACTTATTCAGCAATGTTCCATTAGCAAAGGGAGTAAGTAAGAAATTTTTACTCTGGTTGCCACATTGGAAATCCCATCAGAAGCAGGACCGTGATTCTTCTTGGTTCAACACATAACAATGCAGGAATCTCAGACCACAATTCAAAATCTGAATTCCAAGCCAGAGTTCATTTTTATTATATTAAAACTACAAGTAGTATGGACACCTGTGACCAAATGATCTCCACATCTATAGGATGTGGAGTGATGCAGATACGAAATGTGATTGTGCATAGGCTGCTCAGGTAGCTTGCACTATAGGTGCAGGGTCTGTGAGATTTGTTATTCCAGTAATTCACAACACATTATTATTTTTGGGTAACTGTTATATGTATGCTACTGGCACAATATATATTTATGTTTTAAAGTAAGTTGAATCAGTCAGACCACACTTATTTTTTGTGTATGTTGTGGTACTTTACTTTGTGGGGTGTAGTTGACCTTACAGAGTTATTTTCTGTAAATGGGCACTCCTGAGCATGAGAGTCCTGGCCCGCCTTTTGAGACAACATCACTTTTTTGGGCTTGGGGGTTCATTCTGTTTCTGCCTCTGAAGGCAACCACAGCAATTCTTCTAAGGGCTCTTCCTGGACCATTGGCTTGGGATGCTGCTGGTTTGGAGGATTCCCACTCCTCTTCTGAGGATTGATCCCCAGTGATATTAGCAACAGTGAACAATTTCCCACAAAGCATATCTTGCCCACCATTGCCAATCACCATATAAACTGTGGCCAAAGCAAAAGGAGGACATGCATTTAATTGAATATGGTGAAATAGGGCTACAGGATTTTTATGGTGTGCATCTCCACAAATGAAGGTTGGCCTATAATATTTTTACCAACAATTTAACAATAAACAAGCACACAAGTAAACCATGCTGAGGTGCACCCATAATTGTGAGGCCTGAGGAGATTATAATGATGCATCCCCAGTTGCTGCCATTGGCTACAGACTACCTGTGACATCAGAAAAGTACATGGCAGCTGAGTGGATATAAAGGTGGGCCTTTGTATCTTTCTTCAACAGAACGCAGCAGGAAACAACTGACATTCAGCATTGCCCAGTCTTCCTGCACTTGGGAGGAAACAAATTGACAATTGGACAGACGCGATCATCTGGCTATGGTATGCTATGGAGTGATAATAAGGCAAGTTCACTTGCTGAGCAGGATTGTGGCTTGAAGGTGCGACGGCACAACAATTTTCCCCTTGGTGCCATTGGCCCTGCCCTCACTTAAATATAGTGCACCCACCTCACAGAACACCAATTCCACAAATTCCTACAAACTACCCCAGATTATCCTGTGGGGGACTTGTGTGAGGGCAAATTTAATAATTTGAAGTCTCAGGCAGGATTTGAGCAAATAAACAGGAATGATTTTATTAAACAAAGGAAGTTTATGACACAAAGTAGTTAAAACATAAGATACTTCAGAGTATGTTATGTTATTTCATTTCAGTTCTTTCTCAGTTGTTGCACAGCTGTTGCTGCTTAATACCTTGGTTCTTCCTGTCAGTTACACACCCCTTAGACAACCCTACTCCTGAGGTACTCCAAGTAACAGACCCAAGGGATCACCACATCCCTCTTTACTGGTTTGGGAGTCTTCTCTTTTTGTAGAAGAATCTCTCCCCTCCTGACTGGAATGAGTCCTAAGTAGACTGTATTCTCACAGTTTCTACTTCTGGTTACAGGTAGATAGCCGTGTTCGTCTGCCGTAGTCGAAACAAAATAAATAAAATAACATGAAAACTCATACCAATAACTAACTTAGTTGGTCTCTAAGGTGCTACTGGAAGGAATTATTTTATTTTATTTTATTTTATTTTATTTTGTTTTGTTTTGTTTTACTTCTTCTGGCTCAGCCTCAGCCTCCCAGTTAATTCCTGGCCTAATTACTCTTCCAGGACACCACACACTGTCCTTCATACTAAACTCACGAGTCTCCTTTCTCTAGCTTTTGATATATTCCTCAGAGTGGATGTTTCTATCCAGAACCAACTCTCCTCTCACTCCCTATCTTCCAACCTATTCTCCCAGCCTCTATCCCAGGCATAGGCAAACTCCGGCCCTCCTGATGTTTGGAACTACAATTCCCATCATCCCTGACCACTGGTCCTGTTAGCTAGGGATGATAGGCAGGAGTTTGCCTGTTCCTGCTCTATCCCAACCTACAAACTGACTCTCAAAATCATTTCCTTTTCAAATCCCTCTCCTGGAACCCCGGCCAATCAGAGGCTGCCATTCAATAACCGTTTTCTGGCAGGGAAAAAGAAGAAAACACTTGGGGACCCAACCTGCCCAGCAAAACAAACTTTTCCATCACAGAAGGCAGCTGAAATCCATGGCAGGTGGTGGTGGTGGTGGAAGGTGGTGGGTGGAGTTCACATTTGGAAGCTGGTAGATGTCATAAAGCAGAAGGAGGCTGATATTTGTGGATGCAAATTGGTTGAAATTCACCTTCGGAAGCCAGTCAACAGAAGTCGGAAATCTGAGCTGCAGCCGGGACAAGAATGTGAATGAAGGTACAGTGAAAGATAAATGAATGATGTTCTTCATGGAGGTTGGCTGGCATATGCTTGTGTTGTGAGTGGAAGAGTTTGAATGTGGTGAAAGCAAAGAGTGTACATGTGTGAATATGATGTGTGAAAGGAAACTGTTGGATATTCATGAACAGATGAAACCCTGGGAAGTTGGTGGGCTGAAGTTAGTGGATGAAGTTGCCAGGCAGAAGCTGGTGGAAGTGCTGGGTAATGTGATCAGATGGTACCCATCCTCTTTATGGCCTATTTTTTGCTTCCATGGATGTCCAAGCCAGAACACCACCCCAACTCCGGTGAAAGCAATGAAGAGAACTGCAGAACTTGTGCAAGCCAGTTTATATTTCTAAATCAACCCCTCCCCCGAATACAGCTATGTGTATTGTCTGTTCTGTCTTTTCCTTCACAGATAATGGAAGGTCAAATACCAAAGTTTATGGTGTGACCCCACCCCTGCCCCTGTATGAAGGGTGGGCTGTATATTTTTAAATGAAAAATCACTGCTGAGGTGCCCCCACAATTTTCAGGCCTAGGGGGCTTGTGCTGATGCCTCCCCAGCAGTTGCCATTAGTTACAGATTGTCTCTGATGTCCAAATGGACATGGTGGCTGAGTGGAAGAGGCAGCTGTAAGTAGGACGGGGAAGGAAGGAAGAGCCCCAGAAGAAGGTTGAGGGAACCTGGGGCAGGGCCAGCTGACAACAGAAGGGAAATCAGGGTTGGCTCCTTTTTGTCTACTTGAGTTGTCATCTTACTGCTCTCTGGTTGCTGTGCCTGTCACACCCACTTAGCTGTAAAAAAAACCCCCACCTTATTTTGTCACGGAGAGTCCCATCTCCACATCCCAAATAAACCTTTAGGATACCTAGAATAGCATCAGATTTTTACTTTATTGGCAAAAGTTCCAAGAAACAAATGTCAAAGAACCTTTTTGAAGAGCAATTATTCCAACCAGCAACCAATATTAGGATTTCAACCAATGAAATTCTTGTACTGCCTTTAAAATTAGTTTTAAAATCCTGAACCTAGGCAGAGAAAGACTTCTAATGCCTGTATTGAGGGAGTCAGTCCAAAGAGTTTAGTCTTTTGTAAAAGGCATCATACTGCTTAAATAATGGCATGTAAGGAGAGGTCTTAACCTCTGAATACCTATTTTGTAATGATCATATAAAAGTACTATTTAAAAACTATTGGAAACAGGCAATGCAAAATGTTAACACTGCATTAAGACACAATTTGTGCCTGGATGTTTCGTTAACATTAACATGCATGCATTTTGGAGCAAGAAGCCAAGCAAGGATTCTTTATTACATAAAAAGTTGATACATCACACTGACAAGGAATACCACAGTGTAAATGTTAAAAAATCAGTATAGATCTCTCCCTCTGTAGGCAGGCTGTATCTGGAATAATAGTACAGTGGTACCTCAGTTTACGGACTTAATCTGTTCCTGAACCAAAACCAAAACCGTTCTTAATCCGAGGCGAGGCGTGCTTTTCCTAATGAGGCCTCCCGCCGCCGGTGCCCTTCCACTGTTCGGCTTCCATTCGTATACCGAGGTAAAGTTCTCAAACCAAGAAACTATTTCCGTTTTTGCGGAGTTTGTAAACCAAATCGTTCTTAAACCGGACTGTTCTTAAACCGAGGTACCACTGTACTGAAGACAACTAATTTCAAAAGGTTAATGATGCCTTTGTGTAAGGCTTGTAGGACTCACAGAGCAGAAAATAGTCTTAACCATGCTTTGCACTCGAGAAATGCAAAGGTGAGCAGTTGGTACAGTGTGCTTCACATTAACAGTGTGCTTCACATTAACAGTGTGCTTCACATTCACTGTTAAATATGGCCTTTTCTGTCAGTTCCCTTGTTTTGCAGCATTTTTAATCAAGGAATGTGTTTATAAGAGGACAGTGCATTTGATCTTTGTTTAGAGTTCTTTATTTATATGGAGTTATAGTGTATGGAGTATTGAGTGGAATTTCCTTTTAGGCATAATATAGGAATGTGCTCAAAACAGCTCCTCCCTGTTGAGGTAGGATCACTTAACATCAGGTAGTGTTTTTATTACATTGTGTAACTTTCTACCCCCTCCAGCAGTTGGCAGTAATGAGGGATGGAAAGAGTACTCCTAAATATTGAAGTGTCCCCCACAATGCTGTGGACCCATATCTGCCTACCTTACTTCTTGTGCTCTCCTACGTATTATATATTTTTAAATTTGGCTTTGAATGGGGCGCCCTATGTCCATTCAAGATGCAGACCAAGCTATAACATTAGTAGGCCCAAAGTCCACAATGCTTTGTGCAGAGCCAACTTGAGCTGCAATCCTATGCATGCTTACTCGGGAATAAGCTCTGCTGAACATAGTGGGTCTTTTGAGTAATCGTATTTCGCTCAGGCTGGATTTGAGGCTGAAGCATATAGTATCTGTGAAAGCCTATAGTTAATATTACAGGAAATAAAGTAGAACTGACTGTCATTCCCAGATAATTAATTGAGTTTACAATCAAGATCAGCTTTGGAGTGCAGAACTTGCCCAGAGAGTCTAATCTCTCTTTTATTTAATATAAAATGGTTTTCTGTGTTCTTGTAGAATAGTTCAATGAAACTCAGATTGAAGTAGATAACAAGAAATAGCAAACCTAAAACTTCTACTGTTCCTAAAGGGCTTTGTATCTCCAATTAACAAGTCAAGACCAGAGTCATCTCTCATTTTCAGAGTGAACAGATGGCACAACTGTTGGGAGATCAGACAGAAGAATCTAATAAAGTCAAACAAAAATCTGCTCTCAACACCTGTGTGTCTCATAAAACGGTGAAAAATTCAAAGTCCTGAAAATAGTTGTTAATTTTTTAGATTTTAATCCCAGAAAATATATCATCTTCATCCATCCATGTTCTTTTAATGAAAAACAAAAAAAAAATCAGTTTGATTTCAAAAGAATAGCACACTGCTAGGGAGAGTAATTGAACAAATGACAACTGGATTTTGATGCTTTCGTTTGTATTTTTATTATTAAAAAATCATTAGTTTTCCAACATACCCCCAATAATAGCCAAAATATAACAGTAATTAATTCCCAAATTTGATAATTGTATAATTGTATAATTTTAGTTAAAATGACTCCCCACATGATGGTTTGAGTGCATTTCTAATCTTACATTACTGCGTTCCATAAGCTTAATTAATTTCAGTTACATTTCAGTTATAATAATAATCCCTTAGTCAACAGCTACATAATTAATGATTTCCATTCCTGATGTTACAATATATAAATTTATAAAGCTTCAAATGAGGAACTCAAACTATTATCTTTATTTTGTCCTGCATGTGAAAACTGTTATATCCCCAGAGATTCCTTCTGTCCATATATGGTGTTGTCTCTTTCACTTCCCAGCTGTTGTTTCCTCCCATCGTGACTTGGGGTCGAACTTAATCTCAAAGTTTCTCAGAGGTTTTATATCTCTGTCCCTTGTTTTGATGTCTCAGAACAGGTGACAGTCTGCTAGAAACCATTCTGTCTCACTAGTAAAACATGTCACAGATCTTCGCCATTTCCCCCTCAGCCTAGGAAAAGGTGGGCAGTTTTTGAACATGCTGAAGATTTAATACTCCTTTCCAACTCCCAGAATCTCTGCAGCGGTCTTATCACAGCCCCCAAATTCTTTTCTTTCCAGCAAGAGATTTATGGCCCAATTAAACTTAAATTACATTCCGTCAGTAGCAACCACAAATCTCAGTCTCTTTTTTCTGTTGTTTTTAAACAGAAGTGAGGGGAATTACTCTGTCTTTCCTAAACAGTCATACTTGAGCTTCCCCCCTCCTTTCTTCATTTCAGATCCCACAGTTTCCATTTTTGCTTGTTAATATCAATATTGCTCCAACGTCCCTTCCTCACTTGTAAATATAATTTTATCTTATATTCCGGAGATGGCTGCCGAATCATAAATATATAAAAGAAGCTTAGAATAAACAAACCATGGGCTTCCCTCTTCCCAACCGACCCTTACGCTGAAGAAAATCTTATTTCAATTCAAACCTTTGATCCATGTAGCTGGTATATTCAACAGTATGTTGTAAGCCTTTTCCATCATGCACCGGTACTTTAAAGCCAATTAAAGATCCAATTAAACTGAGAACCTCTGCTTCTTAATGGCAGTGTTGGAGGATTTTCGCCAGGTGGAGTGCTTTTGCCTCCCACATTCCATGCTGGAGTGAGAACCAGGTACCGAGATGAACTGCAAGTAAAGCCCTTTTGCAAGGACGATTTATCCTCAATCATCCCTGTTTTTAGTTCTCTGATGATCCCCCATTGTCGTGGGAGCTGCTTCCATTAAGGCAGGTGGGACTGGAAGCCTTGATGCTTCCCTTTTTAATTCACAGAAGCATCAAGGGCCATTGATTGGCAGCGAAGACAAAACATAAACCAGGGGTGATCAATAAAGACTGAGTTAATCTGAGCACAGGAAACATTGTCAGGAGCTGGCTGCCTAACACAACAGCATTGATTTTTTTTTTAAACTAAGTCAATAGTTTCCTGAAGAAGCAGCTTATGACATTTAAACCCACTGCATACAAATGGCATGGTTATTTATAATTAAATATGACTATTAGAAGAGTCTGGAATCTTAAAGTCATTAGCTGTTGTTACCTACAATGTTGGGATTTCCTGATGCAGTTAGTTAGTTAACTGAGCCTTATCGCCACAAGTGGGAAGTGTTGGGAACAGTTAATTATACTGTAGCTTTTCTAATTACACGTGAAGCAGCAGTAACAGGGCAGCAGCCCCACTGACTTTAATATTAAAAAGTTTTAGGTATTTATTTTCTACACAGTCCTTTCAAAGATACCATGTATTTCACAGTTGTCTGGATTTATAACTAGCTACCTCAGTTCAGAAAGTGAGACCTGCAAGTTCAGTGTCCCATGATTGCTGATGCAGATGGTGCCCCTGAACATGTATGCCTGCTGCAGAACTCCCATGGGAAGTGCATGAGCATATTTTTTCTCATAGCAAGCTACTGTTAAATGAAGTACTTTAAGCTTCTATCTTATTACTGGATAGCAATAAAAGAGGATCAGACAGAGTCATGGAGGATAAGGCACTCAGTAGCTACTAGCTATGATTGCAGTGTTGTACCTCCAATCCCAAAGGCAGTATGCTTCTGAAGACCGGTTGCCAGAAATCACAAGTAGGGAGAGTGCTGTTGCACTCAGGTCCTGCTTGTGGGCTTCCCATAGGCATTTTGCTGGCCATTGTGAAAACAGGATGCTGGACCAGATGGGCTTTTCATCTGATCAAGCAGGACTCATTATTGCCAGCATGATGTCCAGTGAATTGTGGGAACATACTTTGAGACTAAACTATGAGATGTGTGAATTCTTGCATAAAATAAGCAGCTTATTTTTATTTGCCCCATACATTGGGGAATATATATTATTGCTTTTCAAAGAGCTGGTTGTTGCTCACTTCTGTGCATCCACATTCATTGCTGACAGTTGGTTCCCTGACTTGTTAAGCATGACAGCCGTTGCCTATTTTCTTACTGTGAATTATGCTGGTTGCTGGATACAAGCTAGGTTTGACTTAAGAGTGGGGATTAGCATTGGAGTTGCTGATGTCATAAATGTATTGAAAGCAAACAGACTGGTGATGGCATGGAATATTATTTATATTTCCTGCAAAACACTGGGTAAGTTGAGTATCCTGGAACATCTTGACTTGATGGGCCACCCAAGGATATTCATATGTGAACAAAAAGATGAACCTGGATTTTCTCCCTCCAGACCCAATATTTTATCAATAACTCAATATCCTTTAAATCAAGAGGTAGACCACACTTTCAGAGTTGAGGGCCACATACTCATGCTGGTGACCAAAGCAAAAATGGGTGGGTGACCCCTTCTCTTTTTTTGCCCTTCCTGTTCTTTATCTACCCATCTTCCTTTCATTTTTTTCTCTCACACATCTGTATACACAAGCATTAAATCATCCACACACAGTCTCCCCTTCATTCATTCATTCTATTCTGTTCATTCTCTCTCTCCAGGCTTGGTGGGGAGGGGGCTGAAAGGAAGTGAAGGGCTGTGGATTGCCCATCAGTGTTCCAAACACTTCTGTATGCCCAGGTAATATACTTGCACCCGATAGACATAAAAAAAGGCTTTGCGAGAAAGCGGCTTTGTCTAGGTATGCCAGTCGATGTTTTGAACCAAGTTAAGCTCTCAAATGTCCAAAGGATGTACCCCTATTCCTCATTCCATGGTGCAGCAGTTTAACTGCAACAGGGACTGCGGAGCTGAGCTTTTTTAGTATCTTTCTCTTCAAATGTAAAGGCTCAAATAAGCCTCATTAAATAAATTGTTCTGTTCAACTCATACCCTAAAATAGGAGATGAGATACATATCCTAGTCTGCTTCACAAAGAAGGAAGGATGCTGTATCCTCATCTTTCCAGCCTGTGAATTATGGATGGAGGTCACATCGGGGTGCCTTTTATCAGTATTCAATGTGATCTTGTTTATTTTAAAAGGTATACCCCACCACTCTATCCAACAACAGGCTCTTGTGACTGATGTATAGAGTTTGTGACCATACTGTGGTCTATCTCCATGCAGGTTTCTCTCTCAGGCTGCATTTGGACAAAAGCCTGTTTCAATTTACATGTAGGGTTGGATTGAGCATTAGAGTAGGTGCACTGAAACAGAAGGGGCATAGGTTAGCCATGGTGTACATTAATATAGTGAAAATAACAACCAACTATTGTAAATACATCAAAAACCATACTTTATTTTATGTATAGCAATACAATTTACATATTAAATAACACTATAATAGAATGATTTGATATACTTTTAAAACATAACAAAAAGGAAATTCTTCAAGTTACAAAAAGGAAGAACAGAAAACAAAAAAATTAATAACTCCCCCCAAACCAAACACCACATTTCCCCAATGGGTCAATGAGACAAACTTATCCAGTGACTGGTTAAGTCTAATTCCTATTGCACACACTGACAATGGAATTTAAAGAAAATCCAGCATCAACAATCACTGTCCCAAAGAAATAACATGTGTTGAATTCTTTTTGGAATGTGATGGCATTTCACTACTTCAATACACATAAAGTATGTATTCACATATCCACCACAAAAGGAAAAAAAACCATGAAGAAGTTGAAACTAGAAAAAAATTAGCTTTATATGAAAATATAAAATTCTATGATTATATACCATAGATACAAAGTTCCCAGAAGATGCTTATTCAAGCAACAAAATATTTACAGTTTTAATGATTTCTGCTATTTAAAAATGAAGGAAATGAAAATAATGGATAGAGATGAATACTTAGTTCTTTAGAAACAATGGCTGCTTGCTAGTTTCAAAGGTTCTAACAAAAGAAAGAAAGGTCACTACCCCAAATGTTGGAGAGTTGTGACATTTTATAAAATTGACTATCTCCTCTTCTGGAGACATGTTTATTCTTAAAACTCAAGACATTTTTCTTGAAATTAATTATCCTCTGTAGAAAAGGCTTCCCTTTGCAAATATCTAACAAAAATACTAAAAACAGTTGAACAGCTAAGACAATGTCGAGGCCAAGTCTTTTCATTTGTTTCTCTGTGTACTCTCCCTGTTTGTTTTGCATGCCTTCCCCATACAATAAGCAAAGCTAATGTAGTATGCATTACTTATAATGACAATCAAGAGAGAAAGCTCAAGAATTGACATGTAAGGATGGAGAATTACATCTCAAAAAGAAAAGAAATGCAGTGGATAAGCAATGAGGCATTTCCCCTTCATATAAAATTCACTGGCACTATTTGAACATAACCATGTATCACAGGAGTGGGTGGCAGAAGAGAATGAATTTGAGAGAATGACTGCTAAGTCATTAACAGTGCAATCCTATACACACATTACCTGGAACTAAGCCCCATTGAACACAATGGGATTGACTTCCAACCAAATATGCATACAATTGCCCTGCAACGCAACTATACTTTCCTTATTTCTTCTTCTTCTTCAATTTTTCCATTATTTTTGCTAATATTTAGTATTATGTTTCTTTGGTAAAATTGATATCTCTACTTTAAAATACAATAGCAGTTTACAAGAAATCATACTTATAACAAGGTCATTGTGCTATGTCATTAAAAAGGGATAGCATTTTGGTAGCGTTCCAATGAATCTTTCAATTAAAACCTTGCTCATCTGATTGCAACTCCACTAGCTCTACAATGGACCCTAAAAGTCTGTATTTCTTACACAGAGGTGTGCACATGTGCCTACATGCACCTACATCTTTTGCCTCACGATAGTTTGCACTCAGAGTTTGATCAGACACACTGAAATGCTAAAGGATAATTTGTTTCAAAATAAAAGTTTTGGTTTACCTCCTGCACTATTCGTGTGTGATGAACTTAATCTATGCAAAGTGACTTTTCATATCAACTATCATACTCAAGAAGTACAAAGCAAAGCATGTATTTGCAGTACTAAGGCTGTAGACTGGGAATGCCAACGGCGCTACCCTTCCTTTAGATGAGGGTTCAATACATAAATACGCATTGATTTTCGTGGCCCAAACATACGAGGCAATTTGTTTCAGAGTATCCATATTACAATCCCATGTTCTCTTTGTTTCCAGACCACATTAGCAAAGACAGGTTATACAAGCATCAGTCTTTTACAAGTGCATTTCTTTCAAAATGCTAATATTGAAAATGACTAATGTTTATAAATTAATCAAAATTCAGGTATCATCAGAAGGATATCCTCCCCTCAACAGTGAAGTATAGTCAATGTGAGTCTAACAGAAAAGACCAATGACAGTATTTCATTAGACTGCTGAGCCCACTGATCTGTTAATATAAATTCAGAGCTTACACTGATAAGCAATACTACAAATATTCCTTGGATAAACAGATGCAAGACCCATTGCCTTGAGCAGGGTAGAAAGGCAGAACATAAATAGGACACAAATGACTAACTTGTTCCAAATAATTCACTGGGATGTTAGTCCTGATTAAGGGCCAAACTACTGAATTAATTGCAGTAATACAAATAATGTGCACATTTTTGTTGCAGCCAACGAGAAGAGTAAATAACGTCTAAACCTGGGAGGGGTTGATGGGAATGGAGTGTTTAACTCTCTCCTTCCCATGGTTCTGACAAAAATTAACTTCTCATAAACTGCTGTGCCAACTGCTGCTCATATGACTTTGGCAGGGAGAGAAAAAGTTGAACTCCTCCTTCCCACCCCATAAGGTCTGACGGCTGCTTAGGTTTCTCCTTGGTTGTTGGTATTTGCATAATAAAAACAATATGTTGATTGCATTCATGCAATCAATGTCACATCTAGTGTGGCCCAAGCGCCCTCTGAGTTGGGGCTCATGTCAATAGGATTGTTTCAGAACAAAATGAGAGCTGCAAACTCAAAATTGCAGCTTTTCATGTCACAGCAAATTTACACTTTGTAACTTGAACTTCACATGAAACATCAAACCCTTCTCCCCAAACATATCTTGTTATCCCCCTCTTTACCTGCTGACTGCAGCATTAAGAATACACCCTGATTCCCATGTGAACTAATTAAAACAAAGCAATTGATCATTAAATCGAGTTATACACCTGTGGACAAAATCCTGTAAATATTAAAGAAGAGCTGGAATTCACATGGAATTGGCTTTGCAAACAATCCAACTTCAGCTATACTGGTCTAATTTTGTCTTAAAATCCACACCGAAAAACACACTTGTACAACTTGGTACACATTTTAAGGAACTGGCTTAAGTGCTGCCAGGCAGTCTTGCCAAAACACATTCATTTCCCTCTGTAGTATCTCCTCCACAAATTCAGACTCAAATGAAAAGCTACCAACAAATCCAACTAAACCTGGGGGGCGGGATACATACACACCACACACCTCTTACTTTTTGAACCAGTCATTTCTTGCCACAAAATTTTGGATGTGAAGTGATCAAAGTTCGTCTCATGCTCAAAAGTTGTAATTTCCTGAAGCAGTGCCCATTGCCAGCAATGGAAGCACTGCAGTCCCTGATGCCAATGCAAGCAGTGTGCCTCTTGGTCAAAGCAGAAGCAGTACAGATGGTGTAACTTGAAATGGGTTTTTAAAGTGAAGTGCAGCTTCTGGATAGTCTTAAACCTACACAATGCAGTGGACAACTTAGGTCCCTCTCTGGTGAGCTTCACTTAATGTAGTTTATTTACCGCGGAACCCGGAGTCCTTTTCCAGCAGCTCTAGAGTGCATGGATGGTTCTGATATGTGCAAGAGGGTGCTGCCTCATCCATCTCCATAACAGAGGAGGCTCCTCAATGCAATTACCACCAGGATCTTGTTGTGGTTTTGGACCCTACTTTCTTTAATGCAACATTAATAATTTCAACTGCAAATTTAAAATGGGCAGCAACGTGTGAGAGGCACTTAATTGTGTGTTTACGAACAATTACAAACAACAGCTTCATGGATGAATTTCGGAGCAGTTGTTGCATCGCTGGATAGTTTCTCCTGCTTTGCTGGACATTTATTTTCACACCCTTTTAGGAGGCCTTTACATTTTAGGAGACAATATTAAAAAGAAATAGGCATTTGTTTAAGCATATGATACTTGAATTAGTTTGCTGTCAGAGTAGGAGACAAATACACCTGCATCAACTTGTGTCAATAAAAACCACTTCAAACTCTTCTACTTAAGGGTTAAGGTCATCCAGATTATTTTAAGTTTAGTGGTAAAGTGTTTTGAATGTGTGGCTGGCACAGACTAGATTTCTCTCTTTTCTATGGCTGAAGAAATCTATGAAACAATAGGACATTCTGTCAACATTATAAGCTGTTTCCTAAATGTTTGTACGTTTTACTTTGAATAAATATTTAATGCCCTAATTTACTTTCCCATACATTTGTAGAGAAAGCGCTGGAAATCATCATTCAAAGAAAGAAGTGGTTCTGCCCTGCAGTATTGAGGCACCAGTATTAGCCTGGCTGTACATTGCAAATACCAAATATTTGCATAGCAACTCTTACATTTGTAGTAGTGACTGTTGCATGCAAATAATTACCTAAAGCTACAATCCTATATGCATACCAAGGAGTAAGTCCCATTAGACTCAGTGGGGCTCAGTTTTGGCTATATATATAGAACTGGTACCTTTTGGTTTCTACCAAATGTAAGAATTTTCAGTGGCTTTTTAAATAGAGGAGCTAGTAAAGGTATGAAGCCCTAGCACACAGTGAATTCTCACCAAGGTAGCAAACCTATCAAATGTGTGGTTCACACTATTGTGGTGGGAAAATCCCCTGCAGACGCAGAACTAGATGTCAAGGAGGAGACTAAGCTAGAACACTTCAACCTGACATCTAATTTTCTATTGGCATGACTTTTTTGCCTGGGGGACTATTCAATTTACCATCTTAATGACAAGTAGACCAGTGTCTCTGTTGGCTTACCCTGGATTCCCTCATACATACACACAGCCACTTCTACCCTTGACATCTAGTGCAGATATAACTGGCAGGAACCTGTTTTTACATGTAGGCACATTCTTCTCACTATTTTGAATTGGAGGCATAGTAAAGTAAATTCAGACAAGAAGGGATCATTTTAAACTGATTCAAGGACAAACCAAGAGCACAAGAGCACAATAAAGTAATTTGGGTAGCTATAATGTAAGTTATACATTTTAGCCATTAAAACCGGTTTGCCAATTATACTGAATTTTATACTAGCAAGGTCCACTCTGTAATCTTCCTCCTGTGGGCATTCGCTGCTTATTTACAATGACCACAGATGGTATGGGCCATGTAACCAAGCACCTCATCAGAATTTAATTCATTTCCCCATTCTTACAGTGTAGATAAAAAGCAGTGCAAGGGGACCATCCATGCTTAAATGAGCTGCACAGAAAAGTGGTTTGGAAAGCAGAGCAGTTTTAAGTTATTCAAAACAGAGGCTTAAATGTAAAGCTAATGAGTGGAAATGGGTTTTCTTAAGTTGGAAATAGATTAAGTGGCTGCCTGAAGTAACAGGGACTGTGTAGTATAATGTATAATATATAGGAATGGATCAATGAACTAAGGAGATGTATGCTAAATAATTAATTTGGTTCAAAAAAAAAAAAAAAGGAGGAAGAGTGTAATCTTATAGGTAGTTTTTTTTATTAGATTGTTTCACCAGTAATATGGATCAGTACGTTTTAGCAGTAAAGTATGAAAATTACACACCTGTAAAAACGGCATCTAACAGCTATGAAATTAAGAAATTCCTTTTGCCATCCTGCAACATATTGTCAAGATAGAAATCCTGTTCCAGAAGAATGACGGAAATATATGTTTAAAATGGTGAATACTAATTGGAAAATTGTGACCTAAATGCTTTTGGAATAAAATGATCTGGTAGTATATTGTTGATTACTAAATTGTCTGTGGTGGTAAAATGATCAAATATTTTCCCATACTGAAACGCCACTGTGAAAATCTGGGGAATCAGTGAAGTTGTAAAACCAAAGACTGAGGTCAAAGCTCAAGATATGAGTCGCTCAGTGTTTCGGGAATGTAATTTAGTATGTGACATGGAAAGCAATTCCTAGGCTTCCATGCAGCCGAGAGGAGCAATTCAAACAATGCAGACCAGCTATTCAACCTCTGGATGCTACTGCACTTCAGTGTAGCTAGTGATCACCACACCACTTTGTCAAACAAGAAGGAAAAAAACAACACTCATCCATGTTACTGGAATACAGAAGACCTATAATGATTACCAAAGTTATATGAAAATTAATAAACATTGGAGTATGTTTAGAGTACAGCACTGTTCTTGTAAAACAAAAAGAACCCTTCTGGTCTAGCATTCAAGACTTTAGAGTCAAGGCTCATAGTAATTAACAAAACTTCATGGCATTTCAACTAAAAAGTAGCATGTTTGTTGTCATGGAATGTCACATCAGGGTTTGCTTGCTTGCTTGTTTTTGTATTACAACTTTATAGGCAGTTAACACTGATCATATAGTGCAAACTAGATAAAATTGCGTTTCACTGTGTGAAATAAACAAGAGGTGCAAATGCTCAGTAGGATACCATTAAGACATAAAATGGCAAAAATAAATATCAAAACTTTTATCAGTGTAAAAAAGTAATTGGGTTATTGTATAACCTAGAGTCTGGCAAAAAAGGCCTCAAAAAAGTTTACTCAGTCTTCAGAAATTCCACAAATTAAGTGCCTTTTCAATATTCCAATTAGACAAGAGACTCCATGCTTTCTGCAGGATCTGATTCGTCGTTGGCCATAACAGCACCATTTTTGTCCAGTGCCATGGGGCCATTTCCGTTTTCCTTAGTGCTGACCAGGCTTAGCATTGCTTTGTAAAGAAATTGGTACTGCTCCTGGAATGGAAAGATCAGAACATTTAAAACAACCTAACATTCAAGGAAGAAAAATGTTCAACTTGCGTTTTCTAGGGGGGATCAGTATTGCTTGCTGTGCCCTAGCCTGACACCTTTAATCTTGTAGCTCTCCCATACTCTGATAACCCACAATATAAACATGGTTACCAACCTTGCATTAGAAAATAATCCCAAAGCCAGGTACAGTACCAATGAAACAAAATTAAGTCATGCGGCCAATTTGTTGAATAATTACAAAGTTAAGAGAACATTTACAAATAACTATTTACAAAGGGCAGTAACACAGATTCAACCAAAAGACTTGCCTCTTCAATCAATTTTGTTGGTTGTGCGTTACAGCTGGACCCCCGCCCACTTATTGCAATAGAATCACCCTCATTTTTTTTCAGTCACCTCTCACAAACTACATCTTCAATAAAGGTTTGTTTACTCGCCTTCTTTTAATATTACGTGCACCTCCTTTCTGCTCTGATCTAGTCTAAAGAGTCCTGTGCTTCCTGTGAAGCCTACAGGCACAATGCAGGGATGGAAACATCTCTAATTTAACAGATGTTCATCTGGGACCAAAGCAGAGCACTGCCACTCATTCATTCTAACCCTTATCTGAGCATGTAAGTCTGAACACTGTGTAGCGTACTTAACGACTACGTATTAGAAACGAACATGTTTTGAAGTAAATAAAGGAGCATAGGGACAGAGGTTGATGGGGAAGCCGGGAGGGAAAAGAGCGAATAAGGTACTGCATTGTTTTGTTGTAGTATTGTGAAAACTGTAATGAACTATAGTCTAAAAACCCCAAACCCTGCAGGAATATGACAAGTTAAAAAGTAGCTGAATGGTAGCACTGACTCCATGGATAGTCTCCATCCTGGAACAAACTCTGTTGGATTTAAGAAAGAAAGGGAATTCCGACCCTAGATAAATAAAGGTCAGGGTCTAAGATGGTGCTTATTGCTGCACTGTGGTTCTTAGTTGTGCAGGATATCTGGCAGCAAAACTGGTGGAGACTCTATGACTGTATGTGGAAGAGGAGTCTTTTAGCTTTCTGACTTCACGGGCACAGGGGCATGGGACAGTATGCCAAACATGTGCATAGATTTTATCTCCTTTTTAAAGACTTACAATGTCTGTAAATACTCCAGGCCTCATCAGATTGATCATCTTTGCCACCTGGAAAACGTCAACAGCATTTTCATTCTCCAGCTGCTGGGACAGAGTGGTAAGGGCACATAATGTTCCAGCCGCCACTGCTCCATACCTGCAAACCCACAGAACAGTTGCATTCAGATGCTCATAGGTGAATCATAAAGTCCCCTGTCAAGCAGCAATGAAAATCTGATGACTGTGTATCAGCTTTAGTTTTCTTTGAATTGCACCTATAATCTCTGCCAGATAGGTGTACCTATACTTGGGATTAGTTTGTTGTTGTATTAATGAATAAAATAAGTGATGATGTGGTCGAGTGCACAGAAGGAAAATTTTCATTTTCAGCTACATTTCCTCAGAATGCAGTTAAAAGTGGAACATATATTATGTATGAAGGCATAAAAATAAAAATCAGTGAATATAACAAATAACCCCAAAAGCAATTTACAAAGAAATGACTCAGCACTGTTAGAAACAGAGGTTTGATATTTTTTGTCTCACGAAATGCCCAGATCAATAACTGTCTTAATTCTGAATATTTCAAGAGCAGCAAAAGTATTCAGAATCTAGGTGAGCATTAAAACTAGCAATGGCTTAATATTGTTTTGGCTAAAGCATCTGTATTTTATAATGCACTTTAGCAAGTCAAGATGTGAAAGAAAAGTCATATATAGAGCCCTTAATTGTTCTTTTCAGACCCATCTGTGCATGATGATAATACACCACACATCCAGCCATCATTTCCTAAGGAGAGGGACAAAAATAACTAAGTAAGAAAGTATGTAAAAGACACTGGAGGGACACACACTCATTAGTTGATTGCTGTGTTGGGCTGGGTAGCTTCTTGAATGAATGTCTCATCCGCACATTTTGTTCTGATTTGGAGAAAGAACCCAAGGTACACGGAGAAAGCACTTGATTTTTCAGCAATTTGCTTAGTAGGCCAGGATGTCATGGTCTCCATAAGAACCACTGACCTATCCTCAATATCTAGTCCTCAATATCTAGTCCTACACATTCTGCAGGACACAATCTTGGTGGTTGCTTGTTCTGTGTAAGGGTGTAGGGTTGAAATAACACCACTGGCATGGACAAGTCACTGGCTGAAAAGGTCTTGGAGAGCCCATTATGATGTACCACCGTTGGTGAATAATTGTTCCTGATGGACTCCTGAGTGTTCTGGGGATTCTCCTACCAATATGGCTGTTGTGGCTGACCTCCAGAATAGGAAATGCCTTTAGCATTGACACAACCACTGCCAAGCACCCTGTTTCATGGGTAGAACTCAGGCTCATTGGTTTTCTGAAAAACCTAGGGTGATGCAATGACTGGCTAGGTAGCCAGAGTGACAGTGGAAAATACTCAAGATGTATTTAACCAAACCAATTATTGTAATTGTGTGTGTTGTATACTGCCTTGCTCTATTTTTTAATGAACATGTGGTCTATAAAAATGTGTTGAAATTCATTCCAAGACCTATTCTATGGTGATGATGGCACCGAAGAAATTATACTTCTTAATCACCAGTGCATTGACATGGGTCAGTCAGTGGAGCTGTTCCAAGTGATGAGGAGATGGTTGCATGCTAGTCCACAAGTTAGCAAGGAGGAAGCCTTGGCAGCCTGCTGTGACCACTTTGCAAAACACTTTGCTGATGAATTCACTTGCATGTATTCCAGCTTAAACTCTGCACTGGAAGCGGGAATCTATGGCTTCATTTGAGGTTGCTGCTTGTACTGTTTTGAAGGATAAATTTTAGCTTGTTTAGCCTGAGGCTAACCGCTTGCATTTTGGTCCGTGTCCATTGCGGCCGATTAAGAATGCCAGATGGGAGGCTGGCCAAGTGGGTGGTTGGAACTCTGAATTCTTCCTTGAATGAGAAATTAGTTGTGAGACCTTTATTGAAAAGCTTTCTCCGCAATGGTGGCAACTCAAACCCAAGCTTTCTTGGACAAGACTCTTATTATTTAGATCCTTTCTGATCTGGGTTGAAGCCCAGCTTGAGGACAGAAATGGCTTTGATTGCCTTGGTGGATGAAGTACTGGCTTCCAATTCTGTTACAGGCCCAATCTAAGATACTGAAGTGGCTTGGGACCAGGATATGTAAAGGAAGGTCTATTTCTGCATGAACCTGCTAGTCAATCTTCATCAACTTCCAAAGCCCTGCTCTGCAAGGTGATTTTTTTTTTTTTGGAAGGGTAGGTCCTTTTCACTGGCAGCACCCTAACTGTGAACTAGATTAGAGTGGCCCTTTCTCTGCTGTTCTTTATGTGAGTGATTAAGGCATTTTTGTTCTGTCAGGCTTTTAATGTGTCTTAAATTTTACCTAGTTATACTTTTGTTTACCTGTGCTATTTTGGCTTTATATGCTCTTTTTAATTGTGTTACTATTGTTATAAACCATGTTGGAGGCTCTTTTTTAGAGCCAATAGGTGGTACAGACTTGTTTTATAAACAAACAAATAAAATACTTGTGCCCCCCTTTCCACTAATCAGATGAAAGGCCAAATAAGCTTCCATATTTACTGTAATCTTTCTTATCCAATCTATAAAATGAATATGATTTGATGGATATACATACTCATCGTGAACAATGGTGGGGCCATCTCTTGTTAAGGCCTCTTCCTTGATTACATTGATAAGCTCAAAGGTACTGCTGATTGGGGCATCTGGGTTTGGCCATTTGGGACACTGAAAATGGCGTACTTCCAAAACATAGTCATCCTGAAACGAAAACCAACCCAACAGTTAATCGTTTTAATTCCACTTTTACGTTTAAAAATGCACTTCTAACATTCCGATAGATTCACTGATCACCTCTAGCTAAAAAGAAGTTAATCCAGCCTCGGATTGCTGTGAGGAAGCATGTCTTGTCTTCTGCCCATAGAAGCAGGAACTCTCTTTCTGCAAGTGGCATGTGGTAACCTTCAATTTTATTTAAGAACAAAAGAAGTCCTTGCTGAATTAGATCAATGGCCCATCTAGCCCAGAGTCCTGTCCTCAGAGTGGCTAACCAGATGCCCGTGGGAAGCTTACAACAGCTGCCACGCACTGGGCTGACATCTTCATCAAACTATACAATCCAAGGTCTCGGTCCTGGTCACTCACCACTAGTCAGACCCCTGACTAGTGAAAGTAGTGTCTATGTGAAAGATGTTTTTTGCACCAACATGCATCACTTTTTACTTGTTTACACTAAATTGCATTTTCCATTCTACTACCCATTCATTCAGTCAAGAGAGGTCATTTTGGAATGCGTCACAATAGTTTTTTGTTTGTTTTAACAACCCTGAACAATTTAGCACCATCAGCAAACTTGACCACTTCACTGCTCACCCTTACCTCTCAATCATTTATGAACAAGTTAAAAAGCACAGGTCCCAATATCGATCCTCGTGGGACTGCATTTTCTATGTCTCTCAATTTGGAGAACTGACCATTTATTCCTCCTCTCTGCTTTCTGCTACTTAACCTACAAGAGGACCTCTTCTCTTAATTTATGACAACTAAGCTTATGTGGCCGCCTTTGGTGAGGAACTCTTGTCTAAAGCTTTTTAAAAGTGCAAGTCTGCTACATCAACCAGATCACATCTATATACTTGTTGACTATCAAATAACTCTAATAGGTTCATGAGTCAGGACTTAACATGTTAGAAGCCGTGCTGATTCCGTTCAACAATGCTTGTTCTTCTATATGCTTGGTGTGTTTTTTTATTTGTTAACAGTGCTATGCACCAGTTTTGCCAGGACAGATGTTAAGCTAACTGGCCTGTAATTTCCAGGACACCCCACTCCTGCAATCTCTTTTAAAAAATGGTGGCTACTTCCCAGTTCTCAGGATATGGAGGCTGATCAGAGGTGGAGGAAAAGTTACATATGTTTGTTAGCGGTTCATGAGGCAGCATGGTTGGGGCATTTTTGCTCTCCTGGCTTCCCAACAGACTGGGTTGTTGGCATGGAGAGGGGAGAAGTGATTTCTGGGGAAGCTGGCCCATTGTGAGTCACAGTGTGCTGGCAATCTGATGCTCCTGCTGCCATGCACTGCTTGGGCCAAACTCCCTGCACACTTACCCTCTTCCTCTCAGTAGATGCCAGCAAGCTGCTGTGTTGGAAAGCTTGGAGAGCAACTGTGCCCCACTTGTGGGGCCTTGGCTGCTCCTGCACTGATCATTTCTCATCTGTCTCCATGGTGCTCGCTACGGACTTGCAGTGCATATGCTCACAAAAGAGTGTAAGAATAGAGAAAAGGCATGATGGGGTCAACTAGCTCTCTGGCATGCCCACTTGCATTTAGAAGTTGCAACTTGCTATATAAAGAATAACTGATCTCCTTACTTAGGAGTAACCTACTTGCAGGTGCCATTTGTCCAGAAATTGCACAGAACATTGCAGAGAAGGTAACACCGCTTAAAACTGAGCGGGGAACCTGCAGCCCAGTTTCAAAACTCTACTGCTAGGTGTGGCCACCAACAGATTACACCCAAGGGAATACAGCCCACAACACAAAAACGACCCCCCACTCTTGCCTTAAGAGGGAATCACTTGCCCCAAACAAAATCTAGATATTGATACCTAATAACCAACTCCACTTGTGAGGCCCGCAAAAGCTGCTTTCAATAGCAGTGATGCATACAGAGAAATAGCTAATGAACATGCACCCTTAGTACATTCTTCTTAAAAATGAAAATAAAACCAAGCCCTTGGTGTAATTCCTGTCTGAGGAACTTTCACCTTTGGATCAGATAAAAGCTGAAATGTTATGACCTTCTGTGGAAATGGTATACTGAAAACAAAACTGGTATGTGACAGGAGAAGACCTCTGGGAAGAAATGAGGGAAACTGATAAGTCCACTATGACCAAACAAAGACATTAAACCAATCCCACTGAAACGAATGCATATCAATTGTTAACTGACAGCAGCAGTACTTTGAATGCCAAGCAGACTCCAGATTCACCTCTGGAGGATGTTTTATATACCTGGGTAGCCTCAAGGATAAAGTCATGGATGATGATCTGCTCCTCATTAGAGAGGCACAGTCTGTCTTTGCTGATAAGGGTCACAGTAAATGCCTCACAGTTCATGGATTCTTCTCGACTTGGCCAGTACACAAATTCATCCTCTGCCTAAAGACAAAATGAATCAAACAGACCTTTTTGGTATATTTCTTTACTTTCTACATGAGCAAAATTCAAAGAACCAAAACTTGGTTTAATAGGAAGAAATACAAATTGATCTTTCTTTCTTTTTACAAAATGTATCCTGTTAAAACAACAGTATGAATATCATAGGGATACTCTGAGCTTCCCAATCAGGGCAAGTTTGATATTTAATTGGTTTCACAGGGAACTGCATATTTTAGAACATTTATAAAATTAAAATTTTATAGAGAGGTACAGATTTTGCAGAAATACAATAACATTTTATAATGTGGTTTTTCATGTCTTAAGGTAAGCACCTGCTTGAAGCCACAAAGGTCATTAGATATTGACATGTTATTTCCTTTATTTGCTATCCATAGAGCCCTTTAGGACTTGATTCAAAGCCTCAAAATTCCCTTTTATAATAGTAACTTCAGGACATACAGAGATACTATATGTGTATAACACACACACACACACACACGGGCACACACACACACCCTACAGTTGTACTTCATGCTATATATTTTTAAAGTATTGTAAGTTCACAATGAATTTTGAAGAATAAAAATGAATTTTCCTTAAATATTCTGCTTCTATTTAATTTTCAAAATCAGTACATTAAAAACATAACACCACACATATACACACACCCCTCATTCTTAACAGCATTGATCCAGATAACCCGATTCTGGTTTGGGAAATCCAACCAAAATAAAACCTGCTTAGGACAGCACAAACTTAGTTAAGGGCACATAACTGTTAGAATCTACATCTTACCCTGAATTCAGTGTGAATACCTGAGAACAGGGGTAGCCAACCTGGTACTCTCCAGATGTTGCAAATGAGCATTTCCATCAGCCATAGACAGAATGGCCAATGGTCAGGAATGATGGAGGTTGCAGTCTACAATATCTGGATGGCACCATGTTGCCTACTCCTGCCTTAGAAAATGACATTGTGTCCCAACCAGTGACGAATGCTGGCAGACAAAGAGCCCTGGAGCAGATGGAAATGTGGGCTCGCTCTCTTGTTCTTCTAATCAGTTTTGGAGTTCATATACCAGAAGCCCACAGTTCCAGGAGAAATACCACCAGAGTCATGGGAGGAATACAGATTCTAGTCCTGTGCCATAGTCCACAAATCCATTAGATATTATGGGAAGGTGCAGATAAATTATGACTGCCACTTCACTGCTCACTAAGAACCATTATGCCAACAACTCACTGTGTGTTTCTGTCTTTCTACACAACCAATCAACTGGGATAACAACTATTTAGGCACCTGCAGTAATTTAATGGAAATGACAACATACTGCTCAGCTGTTTTGTAAGATGCCCGTCTATAGAGCTCCACTGCAACAGTAAACAAAGTAATTTTACATGTTCTGTTGTTCAAGAAGATAAGGGCAGGCAGATATTATTTCTCATTGGCATTAGAGAAAGAGAGGTCACAAATGGAGATTGATATCCCTGAGGGGTGACCGGTGCAAAAGCGCTAAAGTTTTCCTTTCCTTTTGAAAAAGCTCACTGGATAGACTTTGCCTTCACAGTAGGGCAGCACAGAACTGGGACATTTTGCAGGGATGCTGACAGAACACAACAGGTTTCCTCCCTCCCACTGTCTTCCCTCAACTTCTTTCCCAGGCGTCTTTGGATACTGTGGATTATGGAACTGTTAAAGGAGACATCAACTATGCTTTGCATTGAAATACAGCCATAATATGTAGTTAAGTGGCCCAGTTCTTGCTCCCTGCTGTGATACATCATTAATATAAAGTAGGTGGAGTTAAATAACTTACAAAGCTCTGGTTATCCGGAAGCATGACAATGATCTGTGCATTGTGATCCCAGATCATTCTCCAGAAATCTTTAGTCGTGTGTGGCAGGGGATGTTGTGTAATGATGAACTCGTTGCTCCGATAGTAACCCTTTTAAAGCAAGAACCAAATGCAGCAGTTACTCAGTGCATAGAATAGTTTGGAAACTTCATGGATGAGAGCAGACAATACAAGTTTATTAGATTGCTAAATTTTCAAAGCTCCCTGCTGTGTTAATTTATCCTAAAACAATACTGGAGAATATATAAGCGAAAAATAAACGCTATAAACATGTTTCACTTCTCTGAATAGTTTCCACCAGGAACGGCAACCCACTGAGTGTAGAGGACCACAGTGGAAACAACTAAGATGAGCTGCAACTAATATTTGTTTACCCTAATTAAAAATAATGGATTCAGCACAGTTATTAGATATATTGCCTTCCTTCTGTGATGCCACTTGTTCTAGTTTCTGGTACAGCAAATGTCACTTCAGATGTTTTAAAAAAATTCCTCCAGTAGAATGACACTGTCAATGACAAAATATGCAAATGACACACAATATGCAACTATGAAGAATATGACTGGCCAATGTAGGGCATGGCCCATCTCTCCTGCACAGCAGCTCACAGAGCAGTGCAAGCAGGGCAGGATCTCCACAGGACTGAATGAACCTTTTAACTACACCATAGTCCTTGGCTGGGACATATATCCATTGCAGCATGCTGGTTATTACCTGGAATGGGAGATGTGCTGGGCTCCTCTCATTCTACATAATAGCTGGCATGCTTTAGTGAACATCTGCCCAGTCAAGGGCTGGCAAGGGAATCAGAGTTAGAAGACTCAATTGAAGCTCTGTGGTGATCTCATCCCATGAGCTGTGCATGCAGGAGAGGATGAATTGTGTACCTAATTCCCTAAGTTATAAAAAATGAATTTCTTTTAATTCTAAGCAGCACTGTATAACGTTTGTTGCACACAGTGGCTGTTCTTTGGAAAAAAGAATCACCTCATTGAAAAAAGAAACAAAAGAGCTATTTGCAACAATAGATAAAACCAACTGAACAATTTTATATTCGGTTACTTTCTGTTGATTTTCTTACCATAATATAAGAGGCATTAATGTAATCAGTTCCTTTCATTCCAGGTAATGGTGCCAGTCCCACCCTTGCTCGTTCAGCTGCAAACAAACAAATGAACAGACGAAAAGCCCATATCAAACAAAACTCACAATCTTAGCACAGCTATCATAACACAACTCCTATTTCTCCCAGGGCCAGACCCAGTATCATAAAATTTGCTGAGCTCATGCAGGAGATAAAGCTATAAAAATGATAAAAATGAAATGTTTGCACAAGGATATAATTTCAGCAATAAAATTTTACTACTTTCTGCTATCCCCAGATGCCAAATAATAGTTAATAGCGAATTCCCTCTCCACTATGAAATTCACCCAGGGCCTTGGGCCAGATACTCCCAGCCTAATTTACATCACAAGTTTGTTGTGAGGATAAATAGAGTCAGGACTATGTGCCTTGAGCTCCTTGGAGAAAGGGCAGAGGATGAAAATGTAATAAATGAAATAAAGATTTGATGATGATCATATCATTTATGGGCAACTACACACAACAACATTTGATTTATTTTTGCTGCTCTCATCCCTTCCCAAAAGTAGTGACAGCAACAGCCACTTCCCTAACTTCAGGGCAAGTCAGCAGCTATCCTCTGAGAACCACATTAATTGAAGTTAACTACCACAGAATGCACACACACAGCAGTGGATTTATCTAGACCAGGTATGTCCAAAGTCTGTTTCGAGGGCCTAATCCAGCCCGCTGGTCGGTTTAATCCAGCCCCCGTGGCAGTTTATTTCCTGGGGTAAAATCCTAAAAAAATCTCATCAATTCTAAATTCAACCCTAAAAAAGCTCAACAACTTTGGGGTAAAATCCTAAAAAAAGTCAACAACTTTGGTCGGCCCTCACGGCCCTTCACTTCATCAAATCTGGCCCTCTTTGAAAAAGGTTTGGATACCACTGGACTCTTCTAATGACTGCAGAGGTAGCCACGCTTACCAATTCTTTTGCGGAGTGAGCATAAAAAACTTCAGCAAAGCAGATAAGCAAAAATGTTTGGCGACTAATGTCAAGGACCCCATATAAGTTTTGCCTCCCAGCCATTGAAGCGCTTCTAAGGATCAACTTAATATTTCAGATGTAATATTTTTATTGTAGGACTAACACAGACAAATCATCCTTAATGATGCATACCCCATTTACTTATTTAGATTTATTCACCCATTGGCATGAAGAATTGAGGTGAATTACAACACTTTGAAAACCAATGCCATAAATATTTGGGACCTGCAACAAAAAGTTGCAGCATGCAGACCTCCTGTTCAGTGTCCCAGCCAGCCATGCTCTCCTTCACAATACTCTGTTCCATTCCCACGCCTACCTCGTTTTCCATCTCCCCACCAACAAACAGCATTATATGGCTATTGAGCATGGGCAGAATGCATTGAGCTGTTCATGGGGGGGGGGGGGGCGGAGTCTTTTCCCTTAGGATTTTTTTCTTCCCTAAAATTATTTTGCACTTCTGAAAGTGCTGATAATTGAATTTCTGCAGGAAAAGACAAGTGAAAATTCCTGGAAACTGTATTAAGTTCCCTGAAAATATCTGAAAATACTTCATCACTATATTAAACTCTTATACTTTCACTTGGTTCAAAACTTATTTGTATTTATGCATTGGAATGCATTAACATGCATCCAGTATCAGGAGCCACAAATCAGATTTATATTTAAAAAGAACTCTGACCCAATAGCACAAAACAATCCAATTGAGGGCCCACATCATTTCATGCAAACACAATTCAGAATTTAGCACAAGGAAATTATTCAGCACAACAATCAGACTTTAAGATGTGATCTTACATGGCACAACTGATGAGTTCCTGTTCTTTTCTTTGTTGCAGTCCTTCTGAGCACTGAAGCACTCCACGTACTTAGCATTGCATTGCATAACCAGCTAAAAAAATAAGCAAGAGTGATTAAGTCCTTTGCAGTTCTTTCTGTTTCTCACACATGCACACACACAAATATTTCTTATTTCTGGGGAAAAATGCATCTCTGGAAGACTAAACTGTAAAATATGCTAAAAGCATTCAAAACGCCAAGATGAACTGAACTTTCTGCCTAAAGAAAGGTACTTATACAAACACATGTTGGGCCCTCAAGTTTGCATAGGTCTCATTTATATCATGCAGGGTGAATGAAATTCCATTCCAACCTGGTTTGACAATGTCGATTTGAGTTCTGCTGAAGACATATTGCAAAGCCCCAAAGATATATGTAGGTCAGAACAGGTCTCAGGAAACAAAAAAGCTCTCTCTGTTCTTTTATAAAACTTCAAAACAAGACTACGCCTAAGGAATTTTCCCTCCTTGCTGCTATTGTGAACCTGAATGCTGCAGCTGAGATCAGTTATTCCTGGGCTTGCCTATTTTGCCTGCCAAGTTGACTGTGATACTTTCAGGGTAAAAAGTGAGCTTACTGTGACTGCTTCTCAAGATACTTCACAGACAAAATCATCAGATATTTTGTTCCCACTTGAGACGCCACAGTTAGTGATATTAAATTCTCAAGAATAATCTTTTGGAGAATATTCTTGACTAATGCGAATATTAGAGAATTTTCATTTAAAATAGAATATTCATTTTAATGCATTGAAAATGATATAATTTAATGTATTCAGAATGATATAAGTTGTTAATATACATGTTTATTAATGGGTAAACTTGTTTAGATGGCAACCAAAAATTGTACAGATACTTTTATTCAATGGGGCAATAACATGAATTTACATTCTTTGATTTTTTTTGCACCAAGCTTGAAATTGAAAATTCAACGTGAATGACTCACCACTAACCATATATGTAGTAAAAGAACCACAGTGAAAATATATAAGCACAAACATACTTGTCACTTGCAAGTATCAAATAAAAAAGTAAAACATGTTTTATAGTTAAAGTTAAATCATTCTAAGGTGATGGCACTAGTAATTGTCATGCTAAGGTTTGGTATAAGAAAACTCAGTAGTTAAATCATATTTTATTTTTCCATTAGAACATGTACATATTACAGGACATGTCAAAAAATACAATTGGCATGTTAAGGTTTGATACAAGTAAATTCAGTAATAGTCTATCTTGTGCTCCTAATAGCTCTAACACTTAATAACTGTTTTGGTGACTAAAACATAACTTGATAAACATAACTATATGCGTACATATAAAAAAGAAGCCATTAACATTAAATATATTATCATTATATGATAATATAATGTCAATCTCTGGTAAATGACACCTTATAAGATTGAATGTGGAGAATATTCTCCAGAGAATTTTCTAGCAGAGAATATTCTCACCTCACATCACTAGCCACAGTTAATGCAGGTTCAATAAGTGTAAACCTGGGTCCTACTTGCTCTACTTTTTATGGATAGTTTTTCACTTGTGTCACTGAAGATGTGGACAAGATCAAGGTGTTACTTTTAGTACAGAGAGCCCTTAACAGCTTGAGACCAGTTTACTTATGAGATCGCCTTACGTTACATGTGCGCTCTCAATCGCTTCAATCTGCAGAATAGGCACCGTTACAGATGACACACAATACTCATACCACAGTTGTCACAAATCAGTCTTTCAGTGTGGTGGCGCCTATACTTTGGAATTCTCTGCCTATTGACATCAGGAAGGTGCTTTTGCTGTACACCTTTTGTCACTTGTTTAAAACATGTTTCTTTAGCCAAGCCTATAATGGCACGTAGATGCTGATGTGTTTTAGATATATGTTTTAAATGCGTTTAAAATTCCACCCAGTCTGCAATATTTCATTCTTAGGAAAGGTGCTTAGGGTGCAATGGTGATAAACCTGCAGGATCTCTTCAATGACACAGATTATCATGATCCATTTCAGTCCCACTTTAGGCAAGATATAGGATGGAGACGGCCATGGTCACTTTTGTGGCTGACCTTTTCCAGAAGCTCACAAGGGAGAGTATCCCTGCTGGTTCTGCTGGACCTATCAGCAGCTTTCAGCACCATCTATCAGGTTGGGATAGCCTCTGATCCATTTCCAGGCTCTGAATTGAAGGATGAGTATTATGTCCTAAATGGCATAGGACTGGGATATTTAAATGCCCATCTACTCCTAGGTGAACTTGCCTTACACATTAAGACAACTTCAGAGGTGTAACCAAAAGTCTTTTCATCAGACCATTCCTCCCACCCATCCGCATTGATAAAGTACAGTTTTGGTCTGATCACTTTATCCCCCTAGGAAAGGCAGCAGGGCTGAACAAGCTAAGAATGAAGCTTACCTTGAACTGTTTCTCTAGCCGAGTCTTTCCTCCAATTCCAGGTATGAGAATGCTATTAACATAGCTATGTAGCTGGTTAGCAGAAACTTCAGTCTCTTTCCCAAGAATGGCTTCCAACAAGGCATCATGAATAAAAACATACTGCTCCTAGAATGGCAGGAAGCAAATAAAGAATGAAGCAAGCCCATAGTAAGTGGAGCATAGCTTCTTTAAAGGCAACTGTGTGAAGACTGTGTGAAAAGCGCTAGTTCACCTCCGAGTGAGGTTTGTACATCTACAGCTCTCAGAAGGGCCTTCTTAGTGCTGGCTTCTTGACTTTGGAATGCCTTCCCCTCTTGAAATCTTTTTGACACCAATTTTGGTTGGTTTTGGTGCCAGCTGAAAGCTTGCCTCTTTAGCCAGATGTATTAGAACACTGATTTTTTTGAGTAAGGTGTAGAGTTTAGAACTGTTGCCTCGCTAGTTTGATTTTATGTTCACTGTATCCCAACCTGGACCATTTGCTTAATGAAGGGCAAGTTAAAAATGAACCAACTAAATAAAAATACTGCTTAGATAAATTTTCAGATTTTCCCCATAGTTATCTCTGCTTGCTTTTTTTCCTTTTGCAGCTTGCTGTTCTGCTTATTATTATTTTTTATGTACTGAATTTCCCTTTTCTTCCTGTATGCCTCAGTTCCCTTCTTTTTCTAAGACTATTTTCTCCTTTACTTTTACAAAAAAGGAAAGTGGTGGTGGTAGTGAGACTTGCATCAACTTTAATCAATTGCTGTTCACCTTTACGAAAGTTCTCTGTGTTATAAAATATACATTACCTTGGCATACTAAAGGCCTTGTGGATACTAAAGACTGTAAGCCTTTGGGTCTAGTATTTTGAAAATTCTCTGTGAAGTGCTTGGTTTATTTTAAAAGCGACACAATTGCTAAATAATAATACGACAACTACATGCTTTTGCAAACTGAATTCACAGAAAAACATAAGAAATGCAGTATGTAACCTATGGAGATATTTCAGTGGAAATTACACTTGGCAGACCCTCTTGCAATATTTAATTGGCGACAATAGCTTGCTGCGGTAAAAACAAATGTGTCTCTGTGTTTTACCTCTGTCTGGACGAGGTAGTTGCGCTGTGTCCTGATGTGTTTCAGGAAACCCAGGGCGTTAACTGTGCTTTTGTCTTTTATCTGTTGCAGCATACTGTCTATAACAATGTAGGTACCAGTCCTGCCAACACCAGCGCTGACAAAACAGAAGTTTCAGGAGAAAGGCTAGTTAAACACTAATAAAGAATTGCAACACCATGCTAATATTGATATACAGTAGACGCTTCTTTACATTCACAAAGTCTTGCTCTTTAGATTTTCTATAATATGCAATGGCCAACTTTCAATTTGCTTGTAATTGCTGGGATCTTAGGTGTTTCTTTGAATCCTCGCACAAGGAACCTTAGCTCCCAGTGAATGCAGCTTCTGGGCCAAAAAAAGGTTGGCCAGTCTTGCTCAGCATTTAAAGACAGGTCAGCTGGTAAGATTCATTTTCAGTTGGTGATACTCTCCAGGTTTGAGAGAAACTTGGTGCGACTTGGTGGTGTAGCGGTTAGAGTGTTGGACAAGGATGTGGGGTGCAAATCCCTGCTCAGCCAGGAAGCTCAACTTGGGCCAGTCACAGCCTCTCTGCCTAACCTACCTCACAGGGTTGTTGTGGGGACTAAATGAGGAGAGGGAGAATCATGTATGCCACCTTGAGCTTCTTGAAGAAAAAGGTGGGCTATGAATGCAGTAAGTAAAATAATATATTAAATAAATATGTGAACATGCAAATATCTGCAAATTTAGGAAGTACATGTAGCACACACAGCTACTCTTTCCCAAAAAGGAGTCTTACATTTTGCAATCAGAACATATTAAGGAATCCCACTGATGAAAGTAGGATTCATTTACTTTTGCCCTTTCTGACAATTAAAAAAGCTCCAAAACATTCAACCCTTTAGCGGTAATTCAAAGCTAAAAAAAATAAGCCAAAATGTAAGAATACAGCATGTTAAAACAACAATACATTAAAAAGTCTGGAAAAGTTTAAATGTCTTCATCTGATGAATTCTTTTCTGAATCTGTTGTGGTTAAAGAAAAAGTTGCAAATGTTCTTGAGCAGCTGTGGTGTGGCATAGGGCAGTTCTGGATTAAACCTATTCGGTAGAACCTGAAAGCTCTGTCCCATAAAATGACAGCAAGCGATCACAGCATGAAATCCTGCAGCGAACTGCATAATCCTCTAGAATTCAATAAAAACTGCCCAGTTCTGCTGTGGATTACAGAATTATCAGATCCCAGAAAGTCATTCATCTATATAAGAGAATTTCACCCAGCAATGTGATGTGCTGTGCGGGACAGTTAATAAACTTGTATTGGACCAGAGAAATTGAAGTTCAAACTGTGGTTCAGCCAATGATTCAGTGAATGGTGTTGATAAATCACAATCTCTTCCTATTGCAAAATGGATATAATTGATTGTAAAGTGCACGATACATATGGGAAATACTGTTATGCTCTACTTCAGTTGTATATTAATCTACAACATGTTGCACGCAAAATTAGACTGAACTTGCCCAGCTGTACCTGCAGTGCACAACCACTGGGCCCATCTCAGCAGTCCTGGCTGCAGAGGATCTTCTTACAAATGTCAGCACTGGCAGTGCATATTCAGGCACACCCATGTCGGGCCACTGTGTGTAGTGATACTGAATGACCGTCCGTTCATTCTGTCGTCCTTTAGGGTTCCCCTAGTGAGCCAGAATATATGAAACACATACAGGAGGAAAACATATTAGTTGGGGATTGAACTGCACCATGTTCAGGTGTGAGATAAGCTTTAACCAGTGCCTATTCTTCTAATTTTTTTTTTTAAATCATTTTCACCTTTTGCAAATATTTTAACAAGAGAAACAAAATCTTTGCAAGTCTAATTTACCTTCCCCTCAACTTCCCTCCTTTCTGCGGTTATTTATTTTATATCTTTTTATTACTGCACATCTAATTCAAATATATTTACTAATTTTCCCTTATCTTCCCCTTAATTATCTCTTATTGTGCATGTTTATATCAGTCCCACTAATGTTTTGATTTGTTTACAGTGTATCTTCAAATAGTCAATAATTTCCCCCCCATTCTATTTTAAAAAGTCTCTCTTCTTGATTTCTTACTCTTTTGGCGAGTTTCTCAATTTCTTCTTTTAACTTGCTGCAAAAATATATAAATAAAATCACGATACTTTTCTACAAAGACTAAATAAATCACTGGCAGAAAGGTTGGTCTTTCTTGGTTTTCCATGCCCATGTGCCCCACACCTGACATCATGTTTGGTGTAGGTGTGGGCAGGTGAAGACATACTGGTAGCTGGATTGACTGCTTGTGCAGCTGATCCCTGCAAAAAGCAGGATTGAACTCTACATGCTTGAGCTGAAAAATAGGATTACATAGGCAAAACAACTGCCTAGCAATGACTCTCATTCTACAAGCACAGCCATTATTCAAATACCTGCCTCTGTGACCTTTCTTTGTGCATGTAGGGTAGTTGAGCATCCCCAGAACCAATTTACTAGTAGAGACATCATTCCATGCCAGAATGAAAGCTCTTCCATTTTATGACAGGATGCCATTGTGGCACTGCAGGCTTTGGACCTTGGGGTCTCAAATTTCACTGGGGCCCTGTGCAATGCCAAAATTTGGCACCCCCAGCCTCTTGTGGTCCATTCTAAAGCATAGTTGTGACATGCCCAAGGCTCCATATCCAGTGTGACCGAACCACAAAATTGCGCTCCCCTAAATCTGCCTCTGGGGTGGGGCCCCTGGAACATTTGAGGACCTGCTGCGACTGACTGGTTACACAATATAAAGTTGCTCAGCTCTGGAGTGAACTTGACTCTGTAGTTGTTTCAGTTGCAGAAGAAATATCCAATGTAAAGTGCTGGTGATGTGTTGTGGGATTGGTTTCAGCTTATGCAGTCAGCTGATGTGGACAGGGTGCTGGTGGATACATACCCGTCCATGTGTCCTCTTGTCCCCCATCCCTCCTGCCTTATTAAATCTAGGAGAGTGCATTTGAATGGCTGGGTCCAGATATTTCATCAAAGAGATATACAGCAGCTGTGTATATCGCACCCAATAGCATATTCCTAGTGTCTATCCTTTGTCCAAACCACAATGCAATAACACTTCTCACCTTTTTCATTTTTGCATTCCTGACTGTGAAGCGGCGGACTGTATAGCAAGCATGTATTTTTGTGCTCTTCAATGTGACAATGATATTGCCATATTCTTCACTGTTTTCTGATGGCCAGTATTGGTCACATTTTCTCTGAGAAAAGACAGAGTAGCATAGGATATTAGATTTTGAAGCGTGCTAGAGAACACAAGACCAGCAACATGCTAGAAAAGTCTTCCCTCCTTTTTCAGATGACTCTGGCCTGAAACCAGTATCAGCTGCAGCTTCTCAGCTGATGGGCCAGTTGAGAACGCAGGGAAGCGGTTGTCATCTGGAATGCCCTGGCCCCAGTTACCTTTTCTGCCACACAGGGAGTGAGTGTGAAAGACAGAACAACAGAGCCATATTCCATCAGCAGCTGGAGTGGAAAGCTGCACCTAAAAGTTGCCTCCCCTTTGTGCCATCTCTTAGTGGAATTGCAAAAGTGAGTGCTTCTTGTTTTCTTGGCCTTTTGTTGAACTTAGGTTGCAAGGGCACATTTGGTTTGAGGGTTCTTTGGAAATTATCATTGCCCGCAATGCCCAAACATGGGCAAGTGTGGAGGGGGGGATGGTACATTTTACTGGGGCCTGGAGAACTACAAGGCTGCAACATCATTACTAGAAGGACAACTGAGGCTACGTTGCAGCCCAGAGAGACTGTGCTCATGCTGTTAAAAGGGAACTTGCAGTTTGAGGGAGAGATTTGTGCTTTTCCTATGTGACTTGCTCACTGAAGATCCATCAGTCTCAGAGTTCCTTCTGCAGAGGAAGGAAGGACGGAGAGTTGATGGGGAGGACAAAGCAGAATAGGGTTATTGATCCTAGGGCTAGAGGAAGTCAGTGCTACATGTAGGATTTGCATGCCCAAAATATATGTGAGTAAATGTCTACTTCATAAGTATCTTACAGATCTTCCTTAGAACTTTCCTTGTGAAACACCGCATCTCAAAAAATCTACTTTGGGAAGAGTGTGTGTGACCTCTGCTTCTCTAACTAAATTAGATTTACAAAAAAAGCAGCCAACTTTTGGTGCAGTGTGTGTTGCCCTGGGCAAGAACATTAAGCTACCTAATTATTTTGTCTATTGTGTGCGAACTTGCAAGGTAAATTGACTTGGGTGAGATAATTCATGATTTCTCAATGAAAAAGGCCAGAAAAATAAATCTCTGAAGTGAATTGATCTATTTATGAAACATTTGCAGCTTGTTAGTCTTCTAAAAAAACCAAAAACATCAACAGGATAACAACTTCATTACGATCAACCAAAAAGTTACAAAATAATCAGCAAGCTTCAAATAACTCTTCTGCTACCAACAATGGCAAATAGTGTGTATATATTTGGGCCTTAGTAAAAAGGTCCTAGTGTGGACCGCGCTCTGTCAGGCAGTTACCTCAGGTGGCAGGTGTGGGGTTATAAGAAGTGATGGAAAACAGAGTTATTTGTGCCACGCAGCCTGCCCTGCATCCCTAAATTAGCCTGCTGTCCTCTGACGCAACGAGGAATGCTGACCAATTACCAGTGTTGAAGTAAGAGTCAACTGCCAATCTGGCTGGCTTCTGTACATGGAATTGTTCTTTACCCCGGTCGGCCAAATGCCTTTGGCCAGCTCTGGCCATGGTAAAATTTCAGAGGTGGAAAGTTTAATTAAAATGGAAACTTTTCCTTGGTAACATGCTATTCTATGTATGGGTTGTGATCATAGTATGTATGTGGCAGAGGGTCTGCACTGCAAGTTTGTACTGGGCTCCCTAAAATAATGCTTGGACCATGATCCCTTTTCTTATTGCTGATAGCATGAGTGCTAATGTTGACCTCATTTCAGTCTCTTGTTTGGCTTGTAGCATGAGGATTGGTCTTTTTAGAATGTTCTGGATCTGGCTCATTTCCTGCATTTTTAAAAAAGAACCCTCAGATTGCTCTAAGCGGCTCTGAGGTTGTTGGTTTTTTTTTTTGCTATTTGCCTGTGCTCTGGTATGCTGACTGTGAGAGTAAGTTCACCAATGTACTGGGCATGTACATTGTGTACTTTTGGCTACCACTTAGGGGTGCTGAAGCTGTGTTCTGCTGGATGTTGTGAATTTTTATACTGTTCTATTAAGGAAATGGTGCTTATCCACAGGTTCCTGTATCTATTAAATTGATGGTTAGGTTATTATGTACCAAATATTGTTATTTTGTATCAAATACTGTTATGTTTATTGTATTGACTGTCTGACATACTGTTTGGTATGTATTATTGATAGTGTGTTTTAATTTTTATTGATGTTGCATTTTTATATATTGTTGCTATTATTTTTGTTTAACTTCGTTACGTTGTTCATTTGAAACTGCTCTGAGAATAATTTTTATGGAATCACAGCATACATGTAAGTATGGTAATACTGATGACAGAGAATTCTTCTGGTGCTCTCTCTCTTCCAAACTTGGTTTCCTAGGCCCTCCTTTGTTCAGTGGTATGCTGCCTTCTCAGGAACCTTCTTTGACTCCTCTTTCTCTAGGGCACAATCAGCTCAGCCAGTGTCAGCCTTCTGCTTCCCCAGACCTTCTGTGACCTTAGGAGAGCTCAGCCTATCACTGCTAGAAGCAAGGCTTCAAGCATCACTACCACCACACCCATCCCCTTAGTCTTACAGATCACATAATCACAGTGAGAAAAGTAGCTAGTGAAAAACTGCATTGCCCTTACTCTTCCTTTTTCCACAAGGTTTGTAATCATGATGATAATTCCAGTGTTTTGCTCCCAAATCATTCTCCAGAAATCTTCAAATGTAGACTTTAAAGGTCCTTGGGTGGCAATGTAGGCTTTCGCTTTGTTGTAACCCTTCAAAGAAAACCATAAGGCAAAGCAAGATAAAGTATCTGCATGGCAGTCATATTAATAATGTATATATTGCAGTGTGAGATGCCTTTCCTGCTGAACGTTTGAGGAGTCTGGAGCTAAAGTTAGTCAACAGCAAAAAAAAAAATATAATAATTCTACAAGTACTAATGGTTTCTATTTCTTCTGTAGGACAGTGTTTCTCAAAAGAGAGATGAGAGCAAAAAACAACTTACATCAACATAATTGGCATTAATGTAGTCACTGTGCTTCGAGTCTTTTCCCGGCAAAGGTCTTAGCTTCACTCTACTGTGATCATCTTCAGGAAAGATAACAAACAGGCACAAAACAGGAAAACATATTAGGAGATTAAAACTATGGATTTCTTAAAAGGACAATTCCCTAACCAGAAAACTAATAAGCACAACTCCCATCAGCTCCAACTAGCATGGACGGCGAATGTCCAGGGCTGCTGGGAGTCCAACATCTGGAGGAAACCTTCATTGGCTCTTTTGGGGCTAAACCATTCTTTCCCTAAAGATTCTTTTTACTACTTATTAAATTTATATGCTGCCCTTCATTTGAAGATCACAAAACTTCTTCCATTCTCAACTGCACCAGTAAAATAATTTGCTGTCCAGAAAAAAAAAAGTGGCAGAAATGGTCAGCTAAGGGATCAAAAAGTTCTGGGTTTGTTTCTTTCCAGAGCACTTGGAAATGTGACAAACCCATTAGCAAGTTTGGGAGAGAATGGAACTAGCAAGGATTGTCAAATATGTAGTTCCCTCAAGTCGCTTTTCAGAGATTAGCATACCTAGATCAGACAGTAATTTAGGCTGAAACATTCAGCTGTGAAATCTTTAGGCAGGATTGCTACTTTCTAACCAAAAGCCAAAAGTATCTAATGTCAGACTGTCAATATCAGTCCTCTCAGAAAGCATACCTAACAGGGGTATCTTGTCCCTTGGATGAAAACAAACTTTTGTCACTCTAACTAACCTCATGCTAGGCAGACAGGCATTCTTACGCCAGTACTGTAGTATAAAGTGGACACTTTTTGTTACTGTTGTCTCTTAAGGCCTTTACTACTCACATGCTAAAATGTTGATGTATCTGTTTTTGTGCTTGTTGTCGGGGTGATTGGAATGTTCAGCGGTGATGTTCATGTCAGATGTACAACGCTGCACTTCCTGTTAAGAAAACAATTACATTGAAAAAGGCAGATGAGTGCAAAACATTTTGTCTGTCTCATTTTGCAAGCAGCTCATTCAGAACACATTGAAATGGTGGGTGTAATTGATTCTCTTCGCCCATGAGAATTCTTTCAGCATAACACTGCTTAAACATATCCTAGTTCTATTAAGGATATTGCCTGCTTCCCAGTATCTGATATAAGTCCATGGTGATTACAATTCATTGTGGTGCAACCCCCCACCCACCCACCGCTTTCCCATCTATCTAGAACTCCCTTAATAGCAGCCAGAATGCGACACCAATGTGGTCACAGGCCTTTTGCTAGCCATTTGCCCAAGGCTTAATTCTAATTAGAGCACTTTCAGAAGCAGGAACAACATAGCCAAAATAGCAACTCTGCTCTTAAAAGGGTTCTGAGCAAGTTTTATGCCATATAGCAACTCACAGTCATAACTCCCCAGGTCTGGTAGAGGAGTGAGTGCCTACCTAGGTAATACAAAGCAGTACAGTAAGCCCACAACTTGTAGGGGGTTACATTCTGGGGAATCGCCCCTAGAGCTAAAAACGTAAATAGTCAAAACACATTGGGTGCAATGGCAAGTAGGATTGCAGAAGTCTTTTCCCCCAGTTGCCCGTCCACTTTTTGACCCTTTTTAATTTTTGTAAAAAAAATGTTTGCCAAGCGTGTAAAGCTGAATGCACAAGGTTAAATGCACATAAGCTGCAGAGTGACTGTATTGAAGAAGTACTTGCAGTTTAGAACAGACTGAATTTACAGTGTTTCACAGGGGCCCAATGTGAACAAGGGTCCTAATGTATCATTAGAGTTCGTCACCAAAATAGACAACCAAGGGGGTAAAGTGAAGTGAAAAATGCAAAATAATCAAAATCGGCACATCAACATAATTGAACCACCTTAATTGTGACAACTCAAATATATATAGTCACAGCAGGTGCAGTAATCTTCTAACAGTTTGACTTCACCTCCTCCATTGTCTCTAGACAGACAGATGCCAACACACACACACGTGTGTTGGTTTCATTTCCCCCCTTAAGATGTGAGTGATTTCTTGTTTATCACATTCCACATTGAAGCCAGTGTTTACTTTGTAGGTGCTGTCTGTCTTCAATGCTTTTTTGTAACTTTAAATAATAATTAAAATATGTTAACGTTTTGATATTAAATAATATCAAAAAGTGTTAAGTTGGACAACACAGTGATTACACAGTCCTATGTTCCTCTTAGTCAGAAATGTCAATTCTGCCGTTTATTTTAAGTGTCCTAATTACATTTTAAAAATCTTTTTATAACAATGTAACATTGTTGCTTCTTTCTAGGGCATTTTCTCAATGTATTTAGCTGAATTTTATCCAAACGCTACTTCGGCAGGGTGCCGTGAGTGCCACCCGTTTCCCCTGTCCTCCCAAGGGTTACAAGATGCCACACTGTTTCATACCCCAGGCTTCACGTGTTAATCAGGAGCATCCTAATAAGGGAAGTCATTAGTACAGCACAGCTGCTGCAATGATGGAGTAGGAGCTAAGTGACAGAGAAAATTATCACGAGAAATGTTAGTGAAACTGCAGATGTAGCCAGAGTGCAGGATTAATACAAAACTGTCATAAAGAAGTGACAAGCCAATTCATTGCCCTCCCTCCTATCTAGCCCCAAAACATTTACATTTTTTGGAAATCCAAAATATCACAAGTCCAAATATAATTAGAGGCATTTAGACTCATAAAGCAGTGGCATTTGCTTTTTTATGGTAAGCAAATCACCATAGTTGTCCAGAAGAAATAAAGAACAAACAAAGAAGCTGAACGGGGTATCAGGTCTAATCCTTACATGGAATAATTGACACTAATGTCACTGATTATGTATTCTAGAACAGTGTTTTCACACCAGTAGCTCAGCAGAGAAAGGATTCAGTGATTTAATCCAAAGGATATTTTTAATTATCAACCATTAATCACTGTGCTGTTTCACTACCCTCCCACTTTTTACATGGTTCTGTAAGGTCTGCAGATTCTGATGATGATGCAATCATCATCAGAAAGAGCACCATCAAAAGAGCACCATCAAATGTGTGTGACACAGCAGGAGTAACCAACACAGTGCCATCCGGATGTTGGACTACAACTCCCATTATCCTCAGAAGCTGGGGTTGATGGGAGTGCTGTTTAACAACATCTGGAGGGCACCACATTGGCTACTCTGCTTTATAGACTTAAAATGAAAGTCTCCAGTACAATTTAATGACATTCTATAAAAAAATAGTGATCCAACTTTATCTTAGCGTGTACTGTAGAAGAAAAATGAATGAAGCCAGTGAGGATTCAAACTTGCTGTAAAAAACACACGCTAGCATATCAGAAATAGAATTCAGTCCCTGTTATTGAATGACCTACAATAAATTTACATAATGCACATAAATTGGATCAGTTGCCATTACATCTTGAAGGACCTTTCAGGTGGGACTGGTTTCTAAGGTCAGTAACTTTAATTAACCTTACTGATGCTTAGGGTTTATGGTTTTGTCCGCTGTACTGCAGCCTCAGTTCAGTGGCAGATTTATATATATGTGCAGTGTGCACAGAATTGCCCCATGCAGATGAGGACCCTGCAAGTTATCAGTATACATTGTTAACTGAGCCGATACCTCTGAAACGACTACAAAAAGTGAACAGTCATTGTTGAATTCTAGTAGCTTAGTTTGTTGCATTTCCCTCATTCTTCATTTCCCTACTCCTTGATTAAGGTCAGTTGAGGTTGGTTCATTAGAACGACCAGGGCTTAGTCCTATGAAGTTAAATGTCAAGCAATTTTTTAAAAAAGTTTTCCTCAGAAGCTCAAAGCTATACATTTTCCTGTCCCATACATCTTTCCACAATCCATTCGTATGTAGAAGGATAAGGGAGACATTTCTGCCAATCTCCCATTCTTTGGTTAATCAGTTTTCTGCACCACTCAGTCAATCTGAGTCCAAAAGTTTTGCTATGGCTTGGAAATTCCACCCGCCTGTCTCCAATACAGGTAAAGAGACCATTGCTATCAAGCAAGCAGTACCCAGAAGGGTCAGAGGAAAAAAGGCGGGAAACTGCGGCAGAACATCAAGGAGTGCAATACTTGACCCATCAAGCATTAGCATACCCACTGAATGTGAAGCTGGAATCGCTGGCTGCTTTACACCAGTCCAAGACTGACCAGATGAAACAGGAGAGTACAACACTGATGGTCCCACTGGTTGGTTATCATGGCCCATCAGGATGAGAAGCATGTGGAGAAAACCTCTGCTCAATGTAGCTGAGGGAAAAGGATAAAAATGGCACTCCTGCTTGTTGTGGTTCTGGGCAGGATGTGCCAACTCTCCACTACTACAACCATCTTCCTCAAGTCAAAGAGGTAATTCAGTAGCCAAGGGGTGGTCCCCAATAACCTGGAGATCCTACCCCCACCATTCCCTACCATACAAAGGAACAGAGGAAAGGAACAGCACAGATCAAGGGAGGGAAGGAGAAAAATACATACACTGACAGGAAAAAGCAGCAAGACAGGAGAGGAGGATGCTCAAAACTAAACACTTGTAGTACAAAGAGGAAACAACCTGGGGGGAAGAGTGATTTTGAGAAGAGAAACAGGCTGAAAGCATTAGCTCTCACCGCCAACAGGTAGGCTTGGTCAGATGAGAGGGCTGACTTCTCCAGCTTAAGAAGAGTCAAAAGGCTTGAGAAGACCCTGCCTGATCCCTCTAGTAGATGTCATACCACTCTAGGAATGCCTTCCATTTGGATCTGACAAAGTTAGGAAAGTTGCTTCTTCACTTTGAGCTGCTGTTTCATTTATAGATGATTTGGGCCAACTCACAATAAGCTTATATCCTCGTTCAGAAGATATGAGTCAGGTGCTAGGTCACATATTAAAATTACATTTGTGAGCTTTCAGGAAATAACCAGGAGAAGGGAACTAGCAAATACTCTTGGTTGGCTGGCTTATGTTTGAGTAAGAACTGTATGCATTCTAGAAACATGAAAGTGCTTGCATTGTCATACAACCTGAATCTATGTCTTGGCTTGCTTTCCTATGTGTTTGTTCTTACATAAGGAGGGAATCCTTATGGTGCTCGCTTAGCAACTACAGCTCAGACCCTAAGGAACCAGGTACCCCTTTTATATCTGTCCTGACACAAACATTTTAAGATGTCACATCAAGCAGAAACATGCCATGTTTATTTAAACTTTCACAAATTTAAATAATTGGAATAAATACAACAGAAATCACAATCCAGTGGATTTTGCATTTTGGATTTAAGACTCAAAGGTTTTTATATATTTTTAAAATGGAAGCTGCACTGCAGGTGGTTTAAAATGTTAGCTGTGCTCTAGCTTAGGTAAAAGCAGGAGTAGTTAACCTGTGACTCCAGATGATGCTGAACTTCCATCATCCCTGGGCACTGGCCACACTGGCCTGAGCTGATAGAAGACACAGTTCAGCAACATTTGGAGGACCACAGGCTGAGCCACCCCTGGTTTAAAGCCAGTATCTAAGGAGATTACATTTAGTTATATATTTAGTAATATTTATATACCATTTGATCAGCAAAAATGTCTAAGCAGGTTACATTACCATGTGCTGTGATTACCTTACTAATTCTTAAAAATATATAGAAATATTCCCATTGTCCCAAATTTCTAACAGTTCAAATGCAGGACCACTGGAGTATAAAGCAACAATGGATTGTCTATTTTAGGATTCTGAAGGGAAAGCTTTCTGGCAGGACTGCACTAGATCATTCTTTTTCCTTATTCAATTTTTTTGTCTCACTGGTTCATATGACATTCTCAGCGTTTAACTTCCCAAAACGCTAATTTTGTTTAAAGATGAACAGTTACGGTTCTTATTATTTTGTCCACTGGAATGTATTGTCGGCAACTCTGGAATCCAACACACTTGGTTTTAATCAACCTTTAGTCACAGTTAAAACTCTTCTGTGTCATTATGGCTAATTTAGCTTTTAATTATATTGTCCGTGCTACCACTGATTGGGATTTAATACATCCAGGTTTAATGACTCATTCATTTTCAGTGTCCCTCTGAAACAAGTTGCTGATTAGTTTTATAAACTTCAAATATTCTTTTGCTAAATTTATGTGTAAAATCCAATTGCTACACGTCTGATAATCCAACATAATGAGCTAGAAATTGCTCCGGAATGGCTGATTGCATAGACATTCTGATATAACTTCAGACAAGTGAACAAGTTACGACCCTGAGAGCAACATCATAATATGGTTTCCCTGTCAATTGAAAAGAACTCTGAGACAAAAAAAATAAAAAAATTAAGCAGTAAAATCTATACTTGTAAGAACATGCAAATGCTTCCCTCTCCAATTTGTAGCTATGCAACAAGGTTCTGTTTGCTTCCTTGTGCACTGAACTGTAGAAAGGCTATTTGGAAATTTCAGAAACCACTCAATAAATAGATGCAAAGTGCAACAGTCTCTTCTACAGGCCTCTGTGGCCCAGCAAGACCTAATTCAAACTAAAGCCAAGCTTGTAAAGCTGCAACAAATTTAATGGCAAAGCAAAGAAAGGGTTGGGGCTAAACTAGGGTGGATTAGCAAAAGTAATCACGCCCAGCCCAGGTGTGAGCTAGCTTCTCATAGGGCTTTATTTTCTGTCTGATACCTAGGGACAATTGTAGCTCTGTACAGGTGCTACAAATCCTGGAAGTAAAAGTGTGAGAGGTGTGTGAGAGTGCCCTCCCCCATCACTGTTTTTCTTGCCTTCCAATGTGTGGAGGGTGGCTGACTGCAGCAGGGAGTTTCTTATATCTATGGAGGCTTCTTGCATGTTTTGGGAAATTGGGGTTTCCAAACGCCCAGGAAGCAGCCATGAATACAAAAAGCTCCCTGCTGTAGACAGTTGCCTCTCCTAAGTTGGTAGGCAATGGAAACCATGCTGGAGGGAGGGCAAAACTGGCACACTTGCCCTTTCTGCTACACACACACACACACACACACACACACACTGCTCTTTTCCAGAATTTGTAACACCTCCATCGTGTCTGTAGAAAATAAGACAACAATGACTCTACAATGGAAGTAGCAAGTGAGTGCAGTTGGAATAATGTTACAGCTAAGCAAACTGGGTTTGGGAGAGTGCGAATGATGAAGATGGGTAAGGGTATTTAATGACATCCACACCTTGGTGGATCCGACTGAAATCTGTTTTGTCCAGCCTATGTTTTCAGTAGAATACCATCCAGATGCCCTTGTGAAACAAACAGAGGGATAGATGGAGACAGTCCCCATCCCTTTGTACTCAACACCTCATAATCAGAGGTATACATCGTTTATAGATTCCATTTTAACAATAGCAGTTAAAAGTCTTCCATAAACTCATTTTTAAAATGAAGTTGTTTAATCTCTCAGCTTTATCACATTCTTCCCTTACTACAATGTGGAGGAGATACTGATGCTAACTTACAGGGATGTTGCAAGGAGTGCTGAGATAATGTATGTGAAGGCTTTTTAATGGTCTGAAGCAGGGGTAGGGCACCTAGTGCCCTCCAAAGGTTGCTGTACTGCCACTGTCTTATCCTTGACCTTTGGCTGGGCTGGCTGGGGCTGATGGGAGTTGAAGTTCAACAACATCGAGAGTGTTAGAGGTTTTCCAACTCTTTTCTGAAGCACTATGGGCATGCTTATGAGCAGCATTATCTTTTAGCTACCACTCTTTGGGGATAATCTGTAAGGATCCTGGTATTATTTTTTAAATAGAAATTAGTGAACCATAAAACTATTGCTCCTATGGAAGCTATCAAGTGCAGAATTCTTCCACCAGATTTTGTGGACTTATGGCTGTTTTCTTAGCATTTTGGGGGGAAAGAAATTGATGTTTTTTGAATGTATGTCGGGGGATAGCTGCATTGCTTGTTTTTGGGTCAAATTCCAAGTTGGGGGCTGGATCACAACCCTTGTTTTTCCACAGGCAACAGACAAGGCTTGGGAGATTATATTCACCGCTGCTAATCTTTCTAGCAGCAAAGATGCCCAACCCACTAATGAATTTGAGGCAAACAAAATTGTATGGGTTCCAAAATCCAATACATATTATGCCATTATAAACATTCCATGCCAGCACTTTGGGGATTTCCTTGCTTAATCCTCTTTCATGAGACGTGAAGGACAGAACTAAGAACAACCTCCTCCTCCCAATATGCAAGTAAAAGCCTGCTTAAAGTTCCCAAAGGGGAAGATGGGGAGAGGGATCTACATTCAGAGGGTTGAAGAGTCTTCTTACATTTAAACTCCCTAATGGCATGATTGCCCAAATCCTCTACAAGGTTGCCAAAATGCAGGCAGAAAAGATAACTTCTAAGTTAGAGAGCAGGAGAAGCAGTGGAGCCCCAAATAAAGACAAACATTCTACCACTACACTGTTAAGTTTTAAGCTTTTGAGAGTAAATATAGGACACAGAACATTCTATAGTGCTTTTTCTTCTTGTATCACGCTTTATGAGGAAGAAGGAGAAATCTGCCAAATGATCCCAAGAGGAGACACAAGTTTGCATGATTGTACAACCATCCATGCCATGTTTTTTTCCTTCCAATTTCCTCCTTTTTTCCTATTTCAGTCCTGAACACCAACCCCTTAATTTTTGTTTAAGGGGGTTTCCATGTAGGCAACTTATAAAGCACAGATCTACTATAGCCCAGTTCCAGCACTCCGTGCCTAAATCAATGTCCCAGAGATGTCATCAGACTTGATGAAGATATGTGAATAGGGGTAGACAGAAAGGTTATCAGTGGTTCTTGTCATCTGATTTCCAAGGCAATTATTATGGGAGGGCATATACAGACAAGAATTCCATCTAAGGGGGAAAGCACCTAAGCTCATCATGGTGGACTTTAACAATCAGGCGAGGTGTCTTAAGGTTATTTTGCAAAGAGAGTTTGAATGAGAATAGCTCTGTGCTATAATGCATTACCAAGCCTCATCTATTGCTGACAGAACTACTGTTCTGGACTGAGGTAAGGTATCGCTTGTCATGTCCCACATTGTCCTGGCAGAGCCAGCCCAGAATTGGGCAGAACTTCAGAAAAAGTACAGGTATCTGTTGCTGGTCCTAGTTCTCATGGGGTCAAAGAGAAGTCAGCAGATATGAATAACCATTCCAAGACCACCTTCATGGAAGGTACTTCACTTAATAAGGTGGCAGGTTTGGAGGAAACAATGCAACTTGACTGATATACTCCTCCCTCCCCCGAGAATAGCTCCAACAAGATCACACCCATGATGAAAGATGGCAGCATGTCTGAGCAGAAACCCAGAACTGGAGGTGCAGTGCTCATCCGGCAGGATGAAGTCAACTATCCCTGAGAGCCACCCATGAAGTAGGATCCAGATTCCTCACATGTACAATATCAGGGTCTGATATCAGGCCAGGAAAGGGTGGGAGAGAAACGCCAGCTATGAAGCTACTCATTTGGGGCTACCCAGCACTGAAGCAACATCTAAGCTTCCTGTGTTCTGCATTACTCCTTAATGGACAGACTCCCTACTACCTTGGGCAACCTGATCTCTGACTTTTTATACATGTCCCCTTGACAACTTGAATATCGAAGGAAGGGGAAATTCACAGCCGATTTTCAAGTGTGACTTTTCCAAGAGGGGTTACCTTGGTGAGAAGCAATTAGGAATGTGGCAAAGGTATAGAAATCAGATGGTGTCCCATGTCTGTCATGGGGAAGCCTAAAAATAGTGGCCTATATGAAGGACAGCTAACAATTCCCAGCAGCCCTAGCCAGTACGGCCAATGATCAGGAATGATGGGAGTTGTAGCACAACAACATATGGAGGGCACCACATTGGCTTTTGCAAATCCCTTATGGGTTCATTCCACATATACTTTGTGGGAGTGAAGAGATTTTGACTTTGAAATAGCAGTTTAAAAATTATTATACTTCCTTTAAAAGAGATACCCAACTTCAGGAATCAAAACTAATAGGCAAAACAATATTTACCGGGTAATTAAGAGGCAACAAGGGCACCCTGAAGCATTCTGAAAGGCTATTTCAGGAATATATCCCTCTGCTGCACAATGCAGACAGAAGCTGCCTCGCTTTTTGTTAATGGCAGCGATTTCAGAGACAGCGAAGCAAAGCCTACTTTAAGTCAGTGCAAGTTTACAGATGTGTAGCTGATTATTTTGAATAATTAAATGGTGTCAAAACCAGCTGTGATGAATAGCACTGGGGTCTCAATTCATAAATAATTGAGGAGACGGCATTGCATTTGATCATTCCCATCAAATTCTACTCTCCCGAGGATAAATGTTTGTCCTGAATACCATCAACATTGTTAAATGCCTCAATATCCCTGTTCAGTCATCCAGCCAACAGTCAATTTAACTAAATCACTTTTAACACCTCGCACAGCCGCTGTCCTCATGAATACGAAATGCTTATGATTGGCACAATAGGGTGTCCCCCCCTTATTTTGGTTCGGTTTTTGAATTATCAGACAGTGCGCCTCATTGCAAAGGCTATTACCAAAGGGCAGCAATAAGATGCTTGAAAGGGCCATGCTGAAGAAAACGGCTGCAGCCTTAGCTTTGTTACACTGAGGAAAAGGGTGTTCAGCATCAAAGCAACCATTTTGTGCCAATATCTTATTAGTAAATACAGCTGCCTTTTATGACTCAGTCATGACATTTTTAACACTTGGTTGCTAAAGCATGTCATGGCCCCCAAACCATATTTCTCTCCTCTCACCCTGGCGAGATGGCACAACAGCTGCACACTATTTTTGGCTGAGAGGGCTGGGAGAGCCCTCCTTTCTGACAGTACTTTCAAAGCTCCACTGTGATCAGGCTGAAAGGAATGCGGGGAAGCAGAACGGTTAATACTGGCTTTTGGAATAACTGTTTTAGCTTATTAGAGCCTGAGTCTGCCACCCTCATTAAGCATGAAACTGTGTTTATGTAAGCCACACGGGTCTGTAAACCCACAGAGTGCCCGCGACTGTGACTTTGCTGCGCACACAGCTGCACAGCTATCAGCATTCCTGTATTTAAACATCTTCTTCCACTGCCATTATTTCTGTTTCAGTCCCTAATACTGAGCTCTCCATTTTACTGTTATCACAGTTTTTATATTTATAAGATTTCATTCCCAGCCTTCACCATAAGGTCCCAGGACAGGTTACAACAATATAATAATAAAAACGGGGAAATTAGTTTACAATCACAAAACAAGTTACTCCTTACACTCACTTCAATATGCGGAACTTGCACTTCTACAGGTGCCATGCAATATTAGTTCTGAATTTGCAAAGAGTCATTCCTTTAGTGTTTCTAAACCATCTTCAAAGACCTGTTGTGCAAATGGAAGTCCTAGCACAGGGCTGACAGGGCCCACTAGGTGAATCCCACCCAAACGAGTCTGTGGGCATTGCAGTCACAGTCTCTTTCCTCCTTGCTTGTCTACTAGGAGGCTAGCAGTTGCAAGGTTCAAGAAATCCCACCGAACATCCCACATATAACCGTTCATTACAGACTTCAGGCTGCTTTGTCTTCCATTCTGCCTCTTTCCCAATCAGCAGATGCTCACAGGCATTAGGACTTCTTCAACCCTTCTATTCAGAGAATCACTTGAGTGCAGTTGGACCTTCGCTCTTCCAAGGCTGCTTGAGACATTTAAATTAAACACCACAGAGAAACTTCCAGCGCTTAAGGCTGTAAACACGTACCTCAAAGTCTTCTGAGAATCCATGCTGGTTGTTGGCATACAGTTCACTGATATGCTTAACGAATTGTTTGACAGGAATAGCTTCCATGTCATCTGAAAAATAAAAAAGATACTCAGCTCTACAATTAATATTTTCTAACAATAACAATTGTCCTATAAAGTTAGGCAATAACATCTCTACCTAGATGCTAACAAACAGTGTGCGAAGATGGTTTCACGTGCCTTCACAGCTGATACTGGCCCCACTGATGTTGGTGCAAACTTAATGCTCAATTTCTGTATTATCACTTTCATCCAGCACTAAGTGACCACCATGTTGCTGCTGTTTAGTCAAGTTTTCATTTAATTGATCCTACTGACCAGAAATGGTTGCTTTATTTCCATTTTATGAATAAAGAACATCCATGAATGCACAGGAAACAAAGTGACCCGGGGCAGGTTGCCGATGGAGAAACTACAGGCAACTCTCCATTTATGGTGTCTGGTGGAATTTTGGTTTTTTAAAGGGTTTCCAAAGGGTTAGATAGAGGGTTTTTGCAGGCTTTTTCAATGGTGTTCCCACTATACACAATTTCACTTAAACATGCAGTGCCTTGGAACATAACCCCCACATAAATGGGGAGTTGAACTGAATTGAGCTCCAGGAATATATTTGTAGTGGATGGGCTTAACTACAGAATAGCTGAGAAATCGCAGCATATCTATTACCTTTGCTGTGTGCCTGATGACAGATAATGCAAATTATGAGTAGGGCAAATTAAATTGCTTTGGCTCTATGTCATAGGTATTTTTACACACACATTTATGTATGTATTTGGTATAGCTTAACGCTTTGCAATATGAAAATATACTGACAAACAATAAAGAGGGCTCTGAATTCTAAACTATTATTGTTATCAGTTCTACTACCTCTGACTTCTGCTAATGTGATACATGGAACAGCCAAAAAGGTTTGCCCATGGAAACATTTTGGTTGACTGTGTTCTGTGGTTGTATTAAGGCTAAGTCAACAATTTATAGATTGGTATGATCCATGCAAAATCTACATTTATGCTTACTTTTGCCTGGCCCGCACTTCATGGTAACTTCTTGAATTTTCTCTAGATATGCTAATAAAATACCGTTGCAAAATCCAGGGAATTTTTGAGGTTAAACCTGACAGCAAGTCTCTCCCTCTAGTACAGTGTTTATTACAATATCATAGTAATGTGAGTACAGTCGTACCTTGGCTGCCTAACGCCTTGGGAGTTGAACATTCCAGTTCCTGAATGATCGAAAGCCAGAAGTGAGTGTTCTGGTTTTTGAATGTTCTTTTGGAAGCCGAACATCCGACGGGGCTTCCAATTGGCTGCAAGAGTTTCCTGCAGCCAATTAGAAGCTGTGCTTTGGAAGTCAAATGTTTTGAAAGCGAAACGGACTTCCGGAACGGATTCTGTTCAGTTTCTGAGGTACGACTGTATGCTTAGCAGAAGAATTAACTCTCATCCACAGGTAGGTTGTAATAATATATTTTCCAATGCAACTAATGTCTCTGAAAGTGATTGAATTCCTATGCTACTTTCATGAGAAGTTAAATTTCTGACAAAGTGAATAATCCCCCCCCCCAAAAAAATTCCCAATCTACAGCCAAAACCAGTAACACGTCCCTTTCCATGTACCCTTGTTTTAGCATATCTAACTCTAAATTACAGTTTTGAAATGTATCTAATAAATGAGATAAACTATATATGTTAAAACAAGGAGGATGACTGGCTCTCGCAGTATGCCATTTTTATTCTGTCTGCTTAGACTACAGAGTTGTGACCCTTCCTTGGGGGAATGAGCACATAATAATCTTTTCCACTTGATGTAGAGCATGCAGGAATAGCAAGAAAAACTTGCTTAACCAAAGGCTTGAAAACTATTGGAATGGGAATAAATCCAACTTTGAAGAGTCCAGCAACTATCTCTACTTTGGGACATTTAAGACACTTCCCATATGTTTTGGTATATCAGTGAAAAGGATGAACTAAAGTCAAAGGTAGACTACAACCTCTATTTCATGAAACAATGAATCAATCAAGCCATCACCTGGTGACAAATTATATGGATCTTCTGTGTCTGAAAGGTATTCAATCACTGTTGAGTTTCCCTGATCGAGCATTTCTTCTTCCTGTTCTTCTTGCTCTCTTCCTCCCTCTTTCCCATCCCCACCTTGGTCTGTCTTATCTTGCTCTATCTCTTCTTCACTTCCCTCTTCTTTTTTAAATGCACAGCAAATGACATCTCCATACAGGTATTTTGTTTTGAAGTTTCCCATTCTTTCTGGTTAAATTGCCCAGCAAGTTAACACTTGTGGCGGAAGCTACTTGGCATCATGATGGGAAGATCCCACCTCCACTTCCATCTTTACCAAGCTGTCAGTGGACCAAAGAGCGGAGCATGGCAGGAGCTAAATTTTTCAGTGTTTGAAAGCTTTCACTTTGAAACAAGCTGATCTCTTAAGAGTTTGTGTGATTCAGTGCTGATACGAGTAACTCAGATAATCTTCAGGTCAACTCCACAATGCCCAGAATTAAAGATCCTGATATTTCAAATGGACTGGGGGCAGCGGGGCAGAATGACTTATTCTGACAGAAGGTCTAGCTGAGGCAAACATACTGCCAATTCATATTCATTTTATCTTTTTTCCCTTGCCTCAAAAAGCCAGAGATTAAAGTAATTTGAAGCACTGTGATTCGTCAGTTTAGGACTCTCTGCACAACTATTCCATACAGTCTGCAAATATCAGGAGCATTCTTTTGAAGGAAAATATATAGTCAGCCAGAAGTAGAGTTTGAAAGTTCTACATTCCAAAAATGCAGTCATTGTTCGAAAATTCCACTGCATTCTTTGCTCATGCACTCTAAATGCCTCCTCAAATAAAATCTGCTAATGCATATGAGGAACATGCTTCTTTCAGGTACCTCTTATCTAGTGGCTACTGATAAGCTTCTTTTCCATTTCAGGAAAATTTACTTCAGAGACCATACCTCTTTTAGTCTACTGAAGAGATTAATGAAATCCTATAAAGGCTAATTAGGAAACCTAACAGTTGCTCAGTGCAAAGTCCCATTTGGGCAATTAGCTTTCTCCTTGCCTAAAACCGGGCAGCATTCATTAGTGTCACAGTGGAAAAAACCTTCTTGTCCCAACATTCAATAAATGGGAGGATATATTTTGTGTTAATAGCCATTGTTCATACTTTTTATTTTATTTATTTTGATTCTTCTTCATTCTGTCTCAGAGGCTTATATGTCCTTATGTCATGTCAGTATGGATAAATAAGTATTTTAAAAATTAAGTAGGTTCTCTTGTTTCAATTGAGAGCCAGTGTGGTGTAGTGGTTAAGAGTGGTGGACTCGTAATCTGGGGAACCGGGTTCGATTCCCCGCTCCTCCACATGCAGCTGCTGGGTGACCTTGGGCCAGTTACACTTCTCTGAAGTCTCTCAGCCTCACTCACCTCGCAGAGTGTTTGTTGTGGGGGAGGAAGGGAAAGGAGAATGTTAGCCGCTTTGAGACTCCTGAAGGGGAGTGAAAGGCGGGATATCAAATCCAAACTCTTCTTCTTCTTCTTCTAGATCTAAATTACTTACCAATATGTTAAAGACTAGCCCGCCTCTCCTCATCTACACATGGGAAAAAATTCTGCCGTGTTAAAAATCAAGGCTTTACATAGCCTTCCAGCAAGCAGCCTTGCTTGCTAGTCTTGAGCAATCCTATATTCAGTTACCTGGGGAGTAAGTCCCATTGAACCCAAAGGGACTTTCTTCTGAGTACACATATATAGGATTATATTATAATTGTACATTTGTCCCAGGCTCTAGGTACGTTCAGGCATTTGCCTGAACATGCAAAACAGAATCTCTGGATTGGGCCATGCAGACAAGCTCTGCCTCTCGTATCCTTGTATATGTTGCCTCACCTGATGAGTTCCCAGCCTCCCCCATTTTGAGAGGGTAAGATTTGCAGGGGGCTTATATTCCTTTTTGAGTGTAAACAGAACCTTCCATGGAAGACCCCCAATAAAACCTTAATCACAGGTGGAATATATTATAATGCAATCAGCATGTGGATTATATGAGCAGACATCTTGGGTTACTTTCCTACCCACATTAAGGCTACATTAAAGTGCGCAGTTTAATTGACCCAGGACCACAATACCTCAAGGACCACATCTCCCCATATAAACCGACCTGGACTCTGGATTCATCATCAGAGGCCCTTCTTTGTGTGCCTCCTTCACATGAGGTCTAGAGGGTGACAACATGAGAGAGCCTTTTCTGCACAGTGGCTCTCGTTTGTGGAATGCTCTCCCCATGGAGATTCGTCTGGCACCTTCATTATATATTTTTAGGTGCCAGGCAAAAGCTTTCCTCTTTCACCAGGCCTTTGTCTGATAATATTCTACAGCCTTTTAAATGTGGGGGGGGGGGGCTATTGTTTTGTTGTTTCAGCTTTAACAAATTAGTTGTGCTTTTATATTGTATTTTAATCTTGTGAACATCCCTGAGATCTTTTGATGAACGGCCATATATAAATCTTACTTAAAAAATAAAATAAACAAAAATAGATAATGACACTTGTGTTTAGTAAATATGTGCAATGCAAAAAAGGTGGTTTACAACTGTGATTACTTTTACCACACACACACAATCCATTCAGTGTCATTTTATTTTGCCCCTGACTTTTGTAAAGAAGGCTAAGCTAAAATATGGGAACCACGAGTGACTCTCACATTCCCTTTCCATATGTATAGGTCTTGTGATGCACATTCTCTGCTGCATCTGGGCAGTGTTTAAAGTGTCCCTTCTGCACAACTTGCTACCAGATCCTTTTCACTGGAGATACCAATGGTTGCAAACAAAAGGCCCCAGGGCCAAAGCATGTGCTCTACCAAAAAGCTATGGCAAGGGGTGGAGAGGGCTAAGAAAAGACAGAAGCTTGGAGGATCAGGGATACAGCGTGTTAAAAGATGTTAAGTGGATGATTTAAGAGGCTATTCTAGTGTCAAGGGAAAGTGATAGTTTAGGGATTTGCTGGTGATGCAGAAAAGATATTAACGACAATGCCATTTGAGCAGTGTATGACAGACTGGATCTTACTAAAAATCATACATGCAATGTCAAGTGAAACTGCTGCAGACACTTTGCAGAAAGTGTAAGTCCTATTCAGAGTAGACACATTGAAATTAATAAGCATGACTAACATAGGCCCACAATTTCAACTGGTCAACTCTGAGTAAACCATAGTTGCTTACAACCCCAAGTGGTTGATTTGGACTAGTCTGAGGCTGTGCAATCCAGTGTACACAATAGGGAGTAAGTTCCACTGAACTCAAGTTCCATTGGCTACAATCATCTTATGTTATAATCACAGTGCATCGTACAGGGTACAGTGAATTCCCATAACTGATGTTTGAACAATGGTGGATCTACTGTCATGGATGCTTTAGCTGAGATTCCTGCATTGCAGGGAATTGGACTAGATTACCATTGGGATCTCTTCCAACTCTACTATTATATGATTCTACTACTTTTCAGACAGGCTACAAGCCTGCAATTACTTATGCGTGCCTGTATCCATAATGCCTAACTGATGCATTATGGGAGCTTTCATGAATCCTTTATTCCATTCCAAACACCCAAATTTAGGCAATCTCAGTAAAGGGACACACCACTGCCCTTATGAATGTTCTTTATTTTATTCATTTTACAAGATAATAACAACACACTGCAGAGGGTGCAGACAGTGCATTCCCATAACTAACCTTTGAACAACACTGAACCTACTGGTTGAGAGAAAGACTATGTTGTTATTGGCTGGAAGCCAGCAAACTGTGAAATGAATTTAAATTGCACCGAATTTAAGTAGGATGAGCACATGTAGCTGTGCACTGGATTGCAGTCACTGTACTGAGTCTATTCTAAGAAAGCGAGTTATGCCTAAATCCCATTGAAAAACAATGAGATTTCAGCACATAATTTAATATTTTAAGTGTCATTAAGAACCCTCACTGGTCCTGATCCAGAGTTCTGCATGAGCCGTAATTGACTCTTAGGCAGACAAAAAAGAAAGAAAGAAAAGAGACCATGTGCTTGTGACTGAGTGAGTATTAATGACACCATTTCAATCAAGGTGTAATCTAATATAGCATCATGCCAAGAGCAACTATTAAGGGATGTGTCAGTTACAAATATTATGCACATTGAATGAAATCTGAATTTATAAACCACATGCACACATCCGCCTTTAAATAATAAATGAAAGTGACATTCAGTCCACCTACTTTAAGTCTGCAAGGAAGAAATGAGAGTCATTCCTGAATAATCCAAATGAGAACTATTTACATTCACTGAGGAGAATGTTGTGTCTTGCAAAAAGTACCCGATATGAAAAGGCACTGGGTACATGTTGGCCTCCTCCTCCTTAGCAATGAATATGGTGACATACAGTGATAATGGAAACATCCGAGCACTGGTTTGCAAACTTAAGGGAAAGTTGTGGAAATTTCTTGAGGTTCAGCAGCTGTTGAGTCCCCCCCACCCAATATGACTCAAACTGTTGTTGAAAAGAAGTGGGGAAAAGAAGGCAAGCCAATATCAAATGGAAGAAATTGGATTGATATTTCTCATACGTTTTGAACATGGCCCTCGTTCCAGGCCAGTCACTCTGCTATTTGCTCCACAGATTAGAAAATTCTGCATGCAGGGGCAGAATGGGACATCTCTTCATAAGCATTTTGGAGGGAAAACAGCATATTGATTCACTTATGTGGTTATCCTTGATCCATATGGGGCTTAAGCTGGGAGATGTACATTAATGACAACACCGGCAAAATATATATATTTCTCTTTTTAATGCAAGTTTTATGATTCTCTGGTCAGCTTTTATTTGGTGGCGAGGGCTGATAGGCATCAGACAAGATCTACACACACCCAACCTATGACTACAGATTAGTGATAAAGAGTTCCATGAAAAGATCACTAGGAGGCACCCAAAATGAACTGTGCTAAGAAACAGAAAATGAAGCAATGGCAAGTGTGTGTGTGTCTGTGTGGAACAGAATGGGCTAGCATATTTAATAATGTTTAATAAGTCTGCCATCCAGGCGCAGTTGCTCTCCCCCTAAGGGCATGATCCCAGATGAGACCAATGCTTTTTGATTTATATTAAGTGGGTAATAGCTGTAGGGGCAACTGAGCTAATGATCCTGTCGGTGTTCTGTGGTTCTCTAGACTGCTCAGCAGAGTTAATTATGAATTGTAATGAGAACTCTGGGCTTCAGGACAGAACGGGCATAGATTAGTACATGCCTATATGCTATTCAGTTTCATGGTTGAAAATGAAGTAAATTTCTTCTGTGGAAAGCTAGGTATCTAATAATGCTGCAGTTGCAGAACAGCAAAATTCTATTATACCATCAATCATTAGCACCATGTATTTTGGAGCTGTCAAGCACCTTTAAAGCTGTCACAGAATTTGTTTTTGTTGTTTTAAAAAAGGAATGCAGAGGACTTTCACATTTTTAGATATGCATGGTCAAAACTGCTTCCATTGTGACCATATGACTGAAACTGAGAATGAAAATTGGTCCACCCAGCCCGGTTAAATAGATGTGCAGATCCACAGGGACATATTTAACTATCCATTTATAACTACTGCCTGGGGTATCGCTAGCAAATAAAGATTACTTTAAGGAACTGGCGTTTGTTAAAATGTCATTTATACTTTACTTCCAGAATCAATACAGCTTGGGAGATTTTCTCATGCTCCCTGGCTATTTCTAAAGGGGAAGAAAAAGTTTAGAAGAGGTATCATTTTATCAACCATATGAGTGAATCAAAAGGAAGAATTTTCCATTTAACCTTTAAAGGCTTTTCAGCAAAAACGGCTGTATAAGGAGTTATAACTGACAGGAAGGTGTGAAACAGCACTTAGCAGATTGCTCTGGGGAATGGAATTTGAAGCCTTTTCTGGTGTGGTGGGGAAGCGAGGAAAGGGCATCAGGATGAGGTTAATTGGACCCATTCAAACAGACTAAGAACGGGTTCCCCCCACTTTTAGAATTATTTCTACATTTATGCACACCTTTAGTTCTACTCAGGCATCTGGTTTCTATGGGTACTGAATGCATGATGGGACCAGCAGGAACACGAGGGGCTAGAGCTGTCCCACCTTGATGACATCATATGTGTCGGCCATGACCCCAGGTGACTTGCCAGCAGACTCACAATCTGCTTCTATTTGTATAGGGTTTACAGGAAAAGGAAGTGAAGCTTGTTAAACCTTGTTCACTCAGGGTTCCCCATCCCCATGGAGGATACTCAATGCAAGGGGTAGTCAATGTGGTACTTTCTAGATGTTGGACTACCAAGTCCCCAGCCAGTATGGCCAATGGTCAGGGAGTTATAGTTCAACAACATCTATGGGACATCTCACTGGCGACACCTGTCTTATGAGCACAAAAAGAGCCCTCTTCAGACTGATGACAACTGGGCATTGGCTGGGGTTATGCAGCTGGTACATGCCTTGCTAGCCCACCTGGGCCCTTCACACATTGTGCCCACAGGCCCTGAATTCTTGAATGGAGCATTAAGGCACAGTATTGCCATGGTATCATATACATAAAACTCAACAGCTATGTACAAGAAATTGCAAAAGTTCCACAAAGGTTGCTGCTTCAGAATGCATGAAAAAGGTGCTCTTACTTCCATAGTTAGACCTTGGACATAGTTAGACCTATCACCACTAAAAAAGAGGCATAATATTTTCTATTACACAGAATAACGCAGAAAATTTCATCCTTGTTTTTATGTTACATTTGTAATATGGCTTTCTACCTTCAGAGGAAAAACAGTATTTTAATAATATCTAAAAGTATTTAAGTTAAACTACTATTCCACTGTCTATTATTTTATTCTAAGTTCCGGTTTGGTACTCCTGGAACATTTCAGTGGTATTGATGAAAAGCAACCATTTTCTCATTTTCTTTTTGGACTTATGGGCACACTCCCACTTTTTAGAAAATCAAAAATCTTCCCTCTAGTGTGAAAACACACTGAGAATATTCATTCAAATCAAGAGCCACTATAACCCTCCGCATTTTTTTTAATAGAAAAGATGAAAACTTTATCCTGGATCTCAAACCCCCGCTTCTGCAGACCAATGCTTGAAGATCTGGGGGGACCATTTGAACATTTTAGCTATTTCGCACATTATTTTGATTAATCAAACTAAAATTGGGCTTGGTTTCAACTACATACATTAGTTGGAAGGTTGTAATGATATGGATTTTTCCTCTTTGTCGGCAAGAATAAAACAGCTATTGATGTATAAGTGGGACCTCCAGTCCCTTTCCCCTCCCACCCATTTCCCATTTTGCTCACAACAGTCAAGCGGCATTATATGACCACTGAATATGTTTGGGGTCCCCCTCTCCTAGATCCCCCCAAAGTTTCTTGTCCTTCAGACAACTTAGTATTAAAAGTGTATTAAGAAATTATATTAGAGTGAAGCTCCAATAGAAGGAGCTTTTGCCTCCACCTTTTAGACAGACTAATAAATGATCTACACCAGAGATCAGGAACATGTCTATCTCCCAATGTTGCTAGACTGCACCTCTCACCATCCCTAACCATTGGTCATGCTGTGAGAGCTGGAGGCCAACAACATCTAGAGGGCGACCCTGATACAGTGGTACCTCTGGTTAAGTACTTAATTCGTTCCGGAGGTCCGTACTTAACCTGAAACTGTTCTTAACCTGAAGCACCACTTTAGCTAATGGGGCCTCCTGCTGCTGCCGTGCCACCGGAGCACGATTTCTGTTCTTATCCTGAAGCAAAGTTCTTAACCTGAAGCACTATTTCTGGGTTAGCGGAGTCTGTAACCTGAAGTGTATGTAACCTGAAGTGTATGTAACCCGAGGTACCACTGTATACATGTTCAACCAAAAGAGGTTTTCTTCTATTGTTTAAGACAAAAGGTGGGGGCTTGGTTGTTGTTGTTTTTAATGTTCCCTCTTATTTATCTGATTAAAACCAACAACATGTATTTGTAGTAATGAAAAACCGCATGAGGTAAAATAATAGACTAGAACTTTTCTCCTGCTCAGCTCTGAAATTCTTTATCTTACAACTCCCATTTAAGCTTCGTAACTATTCTCCTGAATACTTTGCACCTCCTGCGATGGTGTGGGGAAATACCACAGAACTAATGGAATTAGTAGCATTTGGGGGGTGAGGCATTCTATATGGTCAAATAATACAATTTTGCTTACACGTGACAAGAAGATGGGGAGATTTTTTTTTATTTTTAAAAGCTTTTAGACAAACCTTAAGGAGGATTTTAATGGCAAAGTTTTGGTTATATGAAGGACTTCTGGTTTGTAGCATTGTGCACACTGGTAATAGGGGAAAATCATCACAGCATGCAGAGTTGTACACATTTCTGACATGATTTGCTGCTAATTGGATAAGAGTATGTGAACAAAAGCTCTGTCAGAATGGGTTATCCACAGCCCCTTTCTGAAGACAATCCCATAAAGCAGATCCAAACCCAATTTGGAATTCAGCTAATGGGATCAAACCTTGGAAAAGTGACATAGAAAGCATCCCAAGTGAATTTCCTATGTATTTGCATGTTTGCTCAGGAGATCCCATAAAAAAAAAAATCACCACATGAGCATCAGAGGTTTGTCAGACAAGGTAATCACACTTCCGACAAAAGCCTCAAGGCCATACAAAGAACTCCAATGTTATCTTATCTATATTGTACACAATATTGTTGGCTAGCAATATTTAACTTATACGTATGCCTTGCAAAGAATCTCAGTCTAAAACAGTTATTTGTTACATGGCTTTCAAAATATCTGGAAGGGGGGGGGATAAGTGCAGTGCACAATTCTCAGTGGGAGAGCATCTGAATCATAGAATCACAGAATTGTAGAGTTGGAAGGAACCCAGGGGTAATCTAGTCCAACCCCCTGCAATAGGGGAATCTCAACTAAAGCATCCATGGCAGATGGCTATCTACCCTCTGCTTAAAAACCTCCAAAGAAGGAGAGTCCACTGCCTTTTTAGGGATTCCAACTTCCTATGTTCCCAATAACTGAAAGATAACTGTAACGCTCAAACCAGTGGCCAACCAGCAGCCAACCCACTACCTCAGGAAAAACTGTGACAATTCCAACATGCCTTTGAAAAAAGCTTTGAGTTTTCATTGCTCTAAGGCAAGAGTAGGGAAACTTTGGCCCTCCAGTTGTTGCTGGACTACAAACTCCATCATCCCCGACTATTGATCCTACTGGCTGGGAAGGATGCGAGTTGTAGCTCACAACATCTGGACAGCACCAAAATAGCTACCTGTGTTTCAAGGCATAAAGAGCTGTGTACAACAGACAATATGCAAATCTTCACATCTGTCTGGCTTTGGCTCACAAATTTCTGCTGAGAACCATTCCATATATAATTACTTCAAGGCACTTGACAGATTGTAAAATAGTAGGCATGTGCGTTGATATTTTTAATTAACCAGTAAATAAGCATTAGGACCAAGTCTGCAGCTACTCTAACAGCAATCTTCTCTTTACTGAGAAGTAAATCCCACTGCTTAGTTTCCAGTAAGTGTATTTAGGATTGTATTTAGGACTAAACTGATACAACTTTGCCTCAAGCAAAACCTATGCATCTTATTTGGCCACTTACATTTAAATGAGAGTTTTCCTATAAAACAGTACTGCGTAGGTGGGATCTCCCCCTGCCCTCAAAAGGTCACAGGCAGCCTGGCAAGCAAAAGTCTTCATTACGCAGACCTGGCAACTGGAGTTCCACTTGCACTGCAATCCAACATTACCTGGGAGTAAGTCTCAGTGAATGTCAGGATTTCTGTGTAGACATTCATAAGATTGTCCTGCACAGCTGGAGGCCAGAGAAGGTGCAGACTACGAACATCAGTGAACAAGAAGGATGGAGTAAGTGATTAATGGCAAAAGGGCAGAGCGAGGAAAGTAGAAGACACATGGGGACTCCCCACTATGATACCATCAGTGCTTTGTGCCTTATCCAGATAAGAAAGCACTAATCCAAACTCTGTGTTCCCCCCTCATTTTAATGAAGATTTACAGAAATATTACTACACACTGCGGGATGCTCCAAATGTATAAAGAAGTCAGCCAATGTGGGAAGCGGACTGACTGATACAGAACATACAGTGCAAACTGTGATTTGTAAGGAGCCCAAAGTATGAATGAGTTAAGTCATGATGTCAGACCTTCCTTACCTGGGATGGGAATAACAGGAATGGTTTCGTTTGGCACCACTCGAGGCGAACTGCTGTCTTCCACATAGAAATGAGCTGTCTGAAAACATTTTCTGTGAATGGAAGAGAAACATCATCAGCACTCTCAGGGCTCTCTGACATTTCTGTCCATGCTAAGCATTTGCATCACACACATGGACAAACACACACAAAGTTTTATTTCTGATTTTGTCATGCCAGTGACTCTCAAGTGAACGCTAAAATGTGCTGCTACCAGTCACCATAAACCATCATTTCGTTTAGGAGCCTCCCGTTTCTTACCTTTTATTAAACAAACAGTCTAGGAAGTTTAGCAGCTGAGAGTGCATGCATTCACTTAAAAAGGAAACTTTTGGGTGTCACTTATTGTGGTTCAATAACAGCCCTCCTTAAAAGAAAACTAAAACAATCATAACCACACTAGTGTTGGAAACACATAGAACCTTGCCACTTAATGGGCAGCACCTAGAGCAGAACACCCATAACGGTCACACTACTTCCTTAGGGAAGTTGCAATCTCAACAGGAAAAAAAGTTTGCCTCATTCAACTCTGTGCTGGCTGTGCAAATCCCCTTTGCAGGCTTCTGCAAAACAACGAGAAGAACACATGCTGCTAAGGAAAAGCCTGTGGTAGATGTCAACTCGGCTTCCTCCCTCTGCGACCCTCCCCTACCCCTCCGCTGAAAGGAACGCTGAAAAGGCCAGAGGGCAACTCAGATGCAGCCCACCGATGTTCCCGCCAGCCAGATTTAAAGACTTGAATCTGCTTCCCTGAACACATTGCAATTGCTGCTCTTTTTACCTGTACTTAATGCAAAGCAGGGAGCACAAGCTGGTCATCACAGAGAAGGCACTGAGGAGGAGAGCATCCAGAGGTCCAATGAGCCTGTGCATGGTGATGCTAAGCAAGGCAGGGCTTTCCAGCAGCCACGTCACTGCTCATTGCTGCCTTAATGAGCTGCTTGAGGCTGGGACTGAATATTTAATGAGCCTTGCTCAGCGTGAGCAGCTATTGTGACAAGCAGAGGGGCTGCTCTCAGCTGTCAGGAGCTCTTAACAATAGCCTGGACAGAGCAGAGAGAGAGAGAGCCCTCTTCCTGCCTCCCTTAATGAACTGCTGCTCCTCAACACCTGTGCGGGGTCCTGAACGCCTCCGCCTCCGCCGCGATTAGCTTCCCCGGCACGCAAGCCACTGCCTCTGCTTGTAAAGGTTTGCAGCGGTCTCTCTTCCGCACAGCACGGCTTCTGGAATTACGGCCAAGCAGAAAAGCCCACTCCATCCCGCCAGCTTTGCTGACACTGTCAAAGCAATTTGTAGTGCCATTGTTTCCAGAACAGAGGTACATAGCAGAGGGCTTGGGGGGGGGGTGCAGGGGGGTGCAGAGAGAAAAAGGGCAGCGCAACTCACACAGCTTTCAAAGGCCAAGCAAATCTCTTGCAAGAAGTTGGCCAAATGCATGCAGCAGGCCCTCAATTTCTGAATTCTGCTAACAATCAAAGCTAGGGCTGTCAGATCGAAATGCTCAGAATAAGGAGATTGATGAAGCCGTGGCAGTATTTCTCAAATGTTTTGAGAATGGCCACCCCATTCTGCTGTCCCGTGAACCCAAAGCCAACTAGCTGAGCATATGGAGATATGGTTGTGTGCAGAAAGAACAAGCCTTTTCTTTTTAGCCTATGAAACAGAATACTTTCCTCTGAAAGTCCTACCTGGCACCTACCATTTCATTCCTTCAGTGGCAAAGGGTTTGTGTGTGTGTGTGTGCTTGTGTGTGTGGCAGGGAGCTGGGCAGCCAGCAACAATGGCTGGATTTTTATAATTTTGATTATGCTTTCATTACACTTATGCGTTTTTATTGTAGATTCACGTAAGTAACTGTGTTGGTCTGACGCAGTTGAAATAAATTTAAAAATTGTCCAGTAGCACCTTAGAGACCAACTAAGTTTGTTCTGGGTATAAGCTTTCATGTGTATATCGGAAGAAGTGTGCATGCACACAAAAGCTTATACCCAGAACAAACTTAGTTGGTCTCTAAGGTGCTACTGGACAATTTTAAAAATGTTTTTATTGTATTTATTCTTGTTGCAAATTGCTTTAAGATTTTTAAGTAATACATACATTCAATTAACCCAACCGAACCCGTTGCTTGAAAACAGCCTAGTGCCCCATGGAAGGATCTGTGGGACTGGCCCAACAATGCCCAGAATGAAATCTGAAGAGGAAAAGACAAGACACTTTCTTATGCACAAGGGATTTTTTTTTGGGGGGGGGGAGAAACATTTCTCCAAGCTCACATAATCTCAAAATCACTTTGGGATGATGGTGTAAGGAGGGTGCAGTCACTCCATAATAAATCCAAGAAGGGTAGGGGAGGGTCCTCTGCAGGGGGCATTCAGCCTCTCTGGATCTAGAATGATGGGTGTACATAGGCTCCAGAACACTATCCCTTCCTAGAAATTTGAGCCCCCTCCAGGCATGAAACTAGTGAGCTGAACTGTTTGAAACTAAGGGTCATGGTCAGTGGAGATGTGATAAAAGGTTATGGGGCATGCACATAACCGAACACACAAACAACGTGCACACGATATATACTGTTTATAGCCTATTTTTCATCTAAGTGGAATCCAGGGTTGGGTATGAAATACAGGATGCATAAAATCACAGAATCCACAACAATTAACACTTAGAAAACCACTGAAACAATAGGATCAGCGAAAACAACAAAGCTGGCTAATCTAACACTCAAACACACATTTTATCCTGCCCTACCTCCAAGCCGCTCAAGACAGTGTACTTGAACGTCATCCTATTTCCCCCCTGCTCACCACAACAATCCTGGGATGTAGATTATCGGTTGAGAGATTGTGGCTGGGTGAAGGCCACCCACTTTGTGTCACGGCTGAGTGAGGATCTGAACCCTATATTCAGTGGCTCTCGGGGATATCATAATAGGGACATCTGGCAGCCCCCAAACAACTGTGCTCTTGATGAATAACGAAAGCAATGGCAGCTAAATTCATAGGGCCGCTGAAACAATATGCAGCCACCAAAGAACACATTCTATAGCATCATTTTACTCACAAGCAGGCAGCTGCTTCCACACAGACCATCTCCTAACAGCTGTACTTTTCTGGTAACATTACTTTGTAGTGAAATGATACCTGGGAATCCAAGGTGTGTGACATATGATCAAATATGTGTGGTGTATGACCAAACATTGTGACGTATGTGACGTATAATGAAATATTCCTTCACAAATCAGTTTGTTTCTTCCCTTAATATCCTGACTGCTCTTTCTCCTCCTGATTGTAAGTAAAGATAGACTTGGTTTCTGCTCAGGCCGCCTTTACTATAGACTATGAACACCCTGGGGGCACAAAGGGGAATAAATCAGTCACAGCAAGGGAAGGCCTATGAATATGGATCAGGTAGAACGTGCATGTGTTTGAAGCATTTAGGATTTTCTCCTTTGAGTAAAATATTCAGCAAAATCCATGGAGGATGGCTTTTGATATCATGCTCTTCATTTTAGTGTTTTTTTATATTCCTCCCGCCCCCCAAACGACAACAAGAAGGAAAAAAGTAATAATCCCACACCGCTTCCATCCCTCCAGTTGTTCTGTGTAAGAGTCACATTTATTAATAACAAAGCTAGTCTGATACAAATTGATCATCTTATGTTTAACACTGAACCTTGTTTGGAGGTCCAGTGTAACTAAGAAAAAATGGCCAGGTTAACAAACATTCCACCAAGTTAGCCTGATTTTGGCTTATCCTGATCTAAACAGGACCAAAATAGTTTGAACTATTGTCTTTTAAATACTGACATGTCCATCTTCCAGTTTTGAGCAATTCTAAGCTTAGCTGTAACTAGGCTTCTGATATTATTTATCAGAAGAACAGCATGTAAGACAAAAACCTACCATCTGCCACATGTGGGGAAGTAGCATCACAAAAATGAATCTTAAAAAGAAAAGATGTGTGACAGAGACCATGTGTACATGGAGGAGTAACTGATTTATGGTCATATAACATCTGAGGATATTTACACATCATGTTAACTCACACTCAGGTGTTTGTTCAGTACAGAGGGTTCCCTGATGATCTTCAGAACCAGGTGACGATAGAAAGCGATGACAAAAATTGTCACATGAATCAGCCTTTCGCCTAGCTTCATAGCTGGATGTGCTATGGAATTCTTTCAAACAAATACCTAGCACTGTAGCTTTGTCAAAACCTTGAATGGCTGTAACAGAGTCATTCCATTGGCTCATTCAGTACAGACATAATGATACCCTATTGCCTAGCTGTGGTTGAGCAACCAGCAGCCCCTGAACTTTTGGATCCCCCCCCCTGCCAACACATACCTATTACCCAGTGCAGACACTACTCTCTAAATTTTGAAGGCAACAATGGTTAGTTTTCTATGTATGCCAACATTTTCTCTGTGGCAGCCATCTGTCTCCAGCTACCCTGTGGGAAGGATTCCAGGAGAGTAAAGTAGGCAAGCGAAGACTGTCTCAGAGCCTCTTCCAGCTAGACTCTCCCTTCTTTCTTCCTACAGGGCCATCTGCCCTGTAGGAAAGACTGGATATCAATAACTGGGGAGGTGGGGGACAAAGAAGCGGGGAGAAGGGTGGGCGAAGACTCCGAAAAACGCCCCTCATTGCCTAGTGACGTTTAATTGATCTCGCAGTGTTACATCTACACCAGCCACTGGTGTATCTTCCAGGAATAACTTCTTAAAAATATTAGTGCCAAGACTGGAGGGCTTGTGTACCAGTATCTGGGATTCCCTCACGCTAAAATCAGCAGGGCTCACAGCAGAATAAACAGGCTTGGGATCGTGATGTACGTGATCTCAATGCCTCCCCCAGCCACAACTTCTGTTCCTTTAAACAAAGGCAGTCCCCTACGTGTGGGCAGATCACTATTTGAACACATACTTATGCACTTGCTTATAGCATAGCATAATAGCAAAGAACTTGCTAAGACCACAGGAAATTGAGGCTTTAGTTTATTGCAAAATCTGGAAATTGTCAACTGAAAGCTATCTATCAGGAGGGGCCTGATCCTACCTTTTTTAATGCTACAGAGTTTAAGAGCATATGTCAGGCTCTATGAAAAATATTTTAGTGCTGTCCAGTGACGCAGGTGGTACTGTGGTCTAAACCACTGAGCCTCTTGGGCTTGCTGATCGGAAGGTCAGCGGTTCAAATCCCTGCAACAGAGTGAGCTCCTGTTGCTCTGTCCCAGCTCCTGCCAACCTAGCAGTTTGAAAGCACACTAGTGCAAGTAGATAAATAGGTACTGCTGTGGCAGGAAGGTAAATGGTGTTTCCATGCACTCTGGTTTCCATCACAGTGTTCCGTTCTGCCAGAAGTGGTTTAGTCATGCTGGCCACATGACCCGGAAAGCTGTCTGTGGACAAACACTGGCTCCCTCAGCCTGAAGCAAGATGAGCGCCTCACCCCATAGTCACCTTTGACTGAACTTAACCATCCAGGGGTCCTTTACCTATATGGAAACTCAGGTTTCCGAACATGTGACGAACATGTGACATGTGAAAAGTGTGATGAAGAACATTTGCACTAGAACATTTCCAATTAGTCCCTTCACCCAAACATGCAGGTGTGGGTGCAGGTCCATGAGAAACTGCACAGGAACTTGTTCCAGCAGGTAATGGTGTCTTGCTAGTACTGCAGTAAGCTAACATCATACCATGATGATGAGCGCATCTGGAAGGACAAAGGTTCCCCATACATGGGATTGGAAATGCTTCTCAGCACATCTCCACCCACCCTCCTCTTTCCCAAGTGCTCCATTCAGATATGCTCAAAATGTAGTGGCAGATAGTAAAGACAGGACAGATTCAAGCTCAAAATGAGTCTCAAATCAGCAACCCTTAAAAGTAATTTCAACTCAAAAACAGCCCACAGTCTGACACTGGAAGCTTTGTACCACTCACGCTGGAATATATCTATAATGGATAAAATTACACATAATTTGAGATTTTGACAAGGCTAGACCCTCCAGACACTTTTTATATGATTTGGCTTTCTTTTATGACATATATAGCAGAACCGAAGCTTTGAAGACAAACCTTGTCACAAGCCTGGCAAATCTGGAACTAAACTTGATGAGCTGATAGCATCAATAGTCTTTACTCGGGTTTTGCTATTTTAACTCATGTGCAACTACTCATTCTACGTGCCTAATTTATAGTTTTGTTTTTCATCTTTTAATTTTTGTCTGTTGCTGTAATTGTGCTCTCTGTTTCATATGCATTTTAAAGTGAAAGAATAAATAATAATAATAATAATAATAATAATAATAATAATAATAATAATAAAAAATTTATTATTCATACCCCGCCCATCTGGCTTAATTAATAATTATTTATACCCTGCCCATCTGGCTTTGTTAATAAAAAATCTTAACAAAAAAAATTCAGTAACCCTTAATTTCATTATCAGAATATCTCAACACAGCAGATTTCAGTAGAGTGTTGTATCGTTTCAACTCAACTACAAAGTCTATGCAGGGGCTCAGAGAGGAAGGAGCCACACACAAAGATATGGCTACCTCAACAGGCCCAAGGCCAGCTCCTGAGGGTGTGGGCTGAGCTGTTCTTTGTTCATGAACTCACTGGGAGGTGTCCTCCAAAGCCCTCCCTCCTTACCCTCCTGAAGCCTTGCCTCTTGACACCCAATACCCATTTTGATTCCTGCTTCCTTCATTCCTTCTCTAGCATCCAGTTTTGTTTTGCTTTGGTGGTGATGGTGGTTAACCGAGGGTATTAAATAATAAGAACAAACAAAAGTAAAAAAACCACCCCTGCAATACTAATATAATATAGTTTGAAATCAAGTCCATTTGGAATTAGAAGAACTTAAATTGGGCCTATTGCCTACTCTGCCAATGAGTCCTAATAATCTATTTATTACTGTGAGCTCAAGGTACTTGAGGTATCTCCTCAGAAGTCAGAATGACATTTTCAATGACTGCATTTGAACAAGCACCCAAATCCACGTGGAACAGAAGTATACAGTTCCAAACCGAGTGAAATACTTTTAGGCTTCAAGAAAGAATTCCACAATCTCATAGCTGAAATGGTATCCATTCTCCTTTCCAATTCCAGGACAATCCAGACAGCCCACACATGTTTTCTGCAAATTACTGAGAACTCTGTTGTCTTTGAAAGAGACTAGTGTGCTCAGTGAAGCAGTCCCACTATTCTCTCAGCACAGCCTTCCTAAACCCCATATGCTTTATTTCTTGGCTGGCTTTCCTCAGGGAACAATCACTGTGTGAGATCTCAGACATCAGACAGGCCATTGTGAAAAGGAATTGCGGGTATGGGCAAAAGGGAATTGCGGGTGGGTGGGACTACCACCAAAAGTCTTTGAGGGAAGATCCTCCATCACTAAATGGTGGTTGTTGTTTTTTTAACTCAATGACATTAACAAATTTACAACATTGAGTATTGCCAAGTGTTCTGTCGGAGTACTACAGATGTGAACAAGGTTTAAAAGGGCATATGCACATATCCATATTCCAGGTATAGGGCGGTATGTAAATTCAAAGAAGAAGAAGAAGAAGAAGAAGAAGAAGAAGAAGAAGAAGAAGAATGTTCACTGAATTTACTGACTTTAGAGAGCAGTGTGTGTTTACAAATGGAAACTCCTCCTCAGGTACCAACTCCTTTGCAAGCAGAAAAACAATAAAATACTGCCAATAAATAAAAGGGGTATGGGTTATGTAGAAAAACCAGGGGTGCACTTCTCCACCAGCTAGATGGCTCAATGGACTTCCTATGCTCCCGCTGTTGCTTCAGAGCTGCTAGTATTCAGAGGCTCATTGCTTATGAATATGCATGTTAAGTTTAGTTATCATGACTCATAACTGCTGTCCCTGAATTTGCCTAACCGCCTTTTAACAGCATCTAATGGCTATTGTTGAGAGTGAGGGAGACTGTTTGTAGGTGGGTGTTTTAAGCGTGGGTGAATATTTGCATGTATAGGTTGAATTCATCTGTGTGGGTGCTGAGTGAGTGGAAGGGTACTGAGTGGAATCCTATTTTGACGTTTTATTGTTTTTATATGGCGTTTTTAATTTTTTCTTGGTTTGCCTTGTAAGCTGCTTTGTGATTTATTTGTCTTTTGCTTTTAATGAAAAATGGTATATAAAAACTAGAAAGCAATAATTGCCACACCTTGCCGCAGTGAACGGCCAAATTATACGTTGGGCATCAGCAGTAGGGCCCCAGTATTGGCCCGAGGGAGCTGTATGAAACTTTACCTGCTGAAATTGCAGCACGCAGAGCAAGCCACTCTTGGATTCTGAAATAAACTGCCTGCTAATCCATGGCTTCATTAACAACATGTGCTATGGATGTACAGATGTGGCCACATGAAGCAGATAACTTTGCATTTTAAAAACATCTGCTCCACCCACAACAACAACAACAACAACAACAACAACTGACAGGTAGCAACTTCTCAGGAATCCTGGAACTGCAACTGGGGCAGATCAAGGCCAACTCCAAAATGACCAAAAGACCAGCATGTGTGAGCCTCACTGAAGTAAATGGGCGCTATAGAGAAGCAATGATCGGCGAAGTTCATCTCAGGACGACACCTGCCAGCAGTCTGCAAAGCATTAGTTAGGGTCATCAGTCACTGACTTTTATGAGCAAATCATGTGGGCTCGGGCAATTATGAAGCCCACAAAGAGAAAGCCCACACGAACAACCAATCTACTGAATATTCATGAACTTCCAGCCTGCCTGTGTGATATTGCACTCATGTGAGAGAGCATCTGTGAGCATCTCCTTCGCAGAGGACACAATGGGGCTGAAAATATCACCCTTTTTTGACAGGCTTTTACTGCAAGGGTCTAGCTGAAAGATTCCAGAAGGAAGATCCAGCAGGCAGCAGAAGGACATTAGAATGGGAATACTATTGTGCAATGAAGTGCCAAATCAGTTCATATATCATGTATGTCGGTATAGTTGCACTTATGGCAAGGCTGACAACCCTCCTACTCTGACTACCTCACTTGGTAGAGCATGAGACTCTTAATCTCAGGGTTGTGGGTTAAAGCCCTACATTGGGTGAAAGATTCCTGCATTGCAGGGGGAGAGGTGGACTAAATGAACCTCATGGTGCCTTCCAACTCTACAATGTCAGGGATTGAACCTGAAACCTTCTGCTTCCGAAGTATGTATTCTACAATCTACCATACTCTTGTATATATTTCACATACATTTTATTGGCTTGACAGAGTACTCTGGGAGCGTAGAAAGTTTATTCCATGGGCAGGTCTAAAACTCAAGTGGATTCTGAGCAATCAGACTAAAATGTCACAAAGCCATACTTTTAGTGTTCTTTTCCACCCTGACTAGCTGTACAAACGTGAAGGGAACATGTATTTAAGAGTAATTAATCTGGGATAAGTGATCTTCAGTATACCTCACTCTGTAGATTCAGTGGCATAGAGTGTAATGCTATAGATACAGGATCACATGCCTCACATCAATTAATCAAAACAGCTTCCTGTTTCCATAGTATGCAGTACAGTAATGCAGATTAAAAGCCTCTTTACATAAGTGGTACATATTCATAACACTGAATGCAAATCAACTGCCCTTGCTGTACTCACCATTAGAGTGGCTAAGAGTGGGGGGAAAGGTGATGACCAACTGGAAGTATGGAATCAGAGAGAGTTGGTTATTCAAGATGAATTGAGTACAAGCATGTGATGCACTCCCATGTTCTATTTATCATCAGAGCCACAGCTTTAGCTAATAGATACATAGGCATTGCAAAACGAGCAGAACCACTTCTTTAAAATCAAGGCTCTTGCAGTGTGAAGTTTTCCCCATTAAAGAGCTCCAAAAAACCTGGCTGAGCTGGCTAAATCAGGATTCTTGGAGGGAGGGTGATACTTAAGTCTGCCACTGTAGAACCAAATGAATGCTCAGGTGGCCAGTGCCATAATGCATTTACATGGCTCTCTGACTACAAATTAATAGTGGGATAAATCCAGCACACAGCTCTTTCCTCCATCTTGCCAACACCATCCCCTGAGAATGGCAAAGGAAATTGTGAAACCTTATTTGGGATGACACACAAGGTCCTCTAAGAGTAATTATTCTCTCTGTGACCTCTGGCAGGGCTGGAACAAGTGAGGCTTTCCCCCTCCATGTATTTAATCAATACTTGGAACATCTGTGCAGGTTACACTCAGTGGTGAGTGAAAAGCTTTTGACATAAGGGATTTATGAAAACGAAGAAAAAGGAGGATGAGGATGTGCTCTATGGACTACAAATTAACCAGGAAGGTGGGATTTCTTTTAAAAACTTTTTAATGTTTATGCTCAAATTTAAAACCATTTTAAAGGAGTTCGCATGCCTGACCTAAAACACAACTGGTGAAATCCAGTGGAGTCCATTCACTAACAGAAAGGACTTCTGTTTGTAGGAGGCTTCTGTTCCCCCTCCCCATGACCCCCATGTGGGAGCTTTTGGAGGGGTGCAGACAAGAGGAATGGGAAGTCCATTCACATAATGTTGGATGTTGTCCAAACGGAACGGAGTTATTTAATGAATGAAGGTGCTTTATTTTGAATGCATATCCTAAATCTTGTTTATGACAGTTCTGCATGGTGGGGCGCAGAACTGTGGGGATGGGGCATCCCCCTAAACACTTAAATTGATAAATGCTAGGCTTTTGGGTTATTGGTGATATGAAGGCAGAATATAAGCTGCAAAGGAATTCCTGGGTAGCCTGGCCAAACTTCTAGCACCAGGTGTGACCAGAGACTGGAGATTTGGAAGGTTGCCAGGGTAACTGCTCTGGGAGGAGGGCAAGGGGATTCTGGGAAGAAGAAAGGGTGAGATCCATCTTGGTGAGGGGCAAGGAAGGACTGCCTGCAATGCTTTGGGTCATGCTATAAGATCTGGACTCCCTCCATGAAAACTGAAGGTGTAAATATGTGAATAAAACCGTATTTCTTAAAGCACGACAGCCTCTACTGTGTCTTCTGTTTTCCAAAGGGACACAGACCCTGTGTGTGTGTCTGAGATCCCATGTGCTCTTGCCATGGCTTGGTGGAGAGAGGGACAGGAGTCCGGCTTTTGTAACAACATTAATACTATCCACAACACTGTCCCAGAGTTGTGTGTGGAGATGTCTGCTGCCTTTGGGGGAGTTCCCAGCAGCTTCCCTACAGAGGGAAAATGCGCAGTCAGCACTGTATCCAATGTGTCACTAGAATCATGCTCCTGGCTTCCATTGTTTTTTAACCAGCAAGTGGCAAAGTACTGGGGCAGCTGAGAAATACTAGGGCATCTGGTGGTATTAAAAAATGTAATACATCAGTTTAATTTAGAATTAAACTCCACTATTTATGGTTAGGTTTCTGCTGATTTGCATTGAGAAATGATCCCCATTCCCCCCAAGGTATGCTTAGGTACACAACATTTCTGGCCGCAGGCCTGTCTTCCAACTCTGCACATAACCCATAATGAATTACAAACACCCTATCTCCCTATCATAACAAGGGCCATGTAGATACCAGATGTGCTATTTAAGGGCAGGAGGCTGTTAGTCTAGGCTCCTTCTGTTATTCCATCCACCGAGATCCATGAAATCAGCCTGGAAGTCATAGGCTAGATGAGGCACTTGTTCAGTATTTTTAAGCAGAGAAAAAATACTTACTACAAATTCCAAATGGAGTAAGAAAGAACAGCTTAGCACAGTTTCTCAACTGATGATTATACAAACTTTGTAAGAGGTCATAAAATGTATCGGATCAAAAGAGAGACCAAGTCAAATCACCTTTGTGCAAAGTATTTGCAAAAGAGAAAAATGAGAGAGGGAGAGAGAGAAGAGGGGTGGGCAGGAATAATCAAGGACACCTTTGAAGTTTCAAACCCAGTCCCAAAATACAGCAAGTCAGACTGTTGAGGGAAAAACATTTGTTATGCAGAATGTCTGCAAAATCAAGGCATATCGAAACATCTGAAGCGTTAGAATTAGGAATTTGCAGGAGCTCCTAATTAGGCAGCAAAGTTCTAGACTAGAGCATTAGAATAAAGGAGACTTTTAAATTCAAACAGGAGTAATGACTGAAATTATAGGAACAAAGAGAGCTAAGCTTCTTAGCCTGAGGAATTAGCATGAGGAAGAGGCTGTAGCTCACTGAAGGTACCTATGATTTGCATGCAAAAGGTCCAAGCATCTCCGGATTGGGAAAAGCCTCCTGCCTGAAAACCTGGAGAACCACTGCCAGTCAGAGTAGACAAAAGTGAACTAGATGTACCAACAGCCTGACTTGCTATAACCCAGCTTCTGATTTTCCTATCTTTTATGAGATGCGAAAATATGGTTATGGCCACTGTCCTTATACATATGTAGAAGATGCCTAACACTGATAGAATATCAAGGCAAAGGAAAACTTGATTTCAGAAGAGCACATGTTTTGGGCCAGTTTAAATATACCAGCCCATTTGTAGTGGTGACCCATGTGAAGAGGATGACATTCCTTCCTGTGTGCTATTCCACTGCCACCGTTAATATGACATCACCAGCATCCCACCTGCATGCCACCTTAATATGACATCACCAGCACCCCAAGCTACACGTAACACTAACACATGAGTGGACAAGCATGCAGGAAAGTGATTTCAAACATGACTCTCTGCATATGAATTGCTTGCAGCAACCATGGACAAATGTGTGTGGACAGGGCAGTCTTCAAATGTGACTCGGAAAGAAGTTTTAAGTTCAGAAAACGTAGCTTTTAAGATACGAAACCACCTAAAACCTAAATTATCTGGCAATACAGGATTGTGGCCTGAAATAGCTAAGTTCCTTCCTCTCCCTCCTCCCTCAGACTAGCAGAAAATACAATTCATTTGAACAACATGTCAAAGCAACACAGCAGTTTAGAAAACTCGGGAAATGGCCAGCGCAAGTGATTTTCCATGCGCAGGCAAACCTTGTCACAGGAGCACAAGATGTTCAGGGCAAGATAATTTCAGTTGACTAACAAATGAGTCATTTATATTTCAGCGAGGCGTGTGGGGGAATATACAGTGTTTAATTAACATCCCCTTTCTAGCTTCGGAACAGGGTTTGCTTCCCCCAACCCCTCTGTAATACCTCCTCCTTGTGTCAATACACCAAGGAGAGGCAAAATTTGTAGGGAGACAATGCACACTCCGTTAGAGTAATACAGAATCTAAATGATGGTGTATGAAATTTAGAAAGTGTTTGGCGGGTGGGGGTGCAATAGGCTCCTGACTCCAAATTAGGCCCCACTATACTACAATCACACAAGGCTGATAACCAGTGTGCTGACAATCTGCCGCTCAAACACCTAATTGGAATTCTGGAATGGAGAGCCTGATGCGATGCTTGTCAGTTTACATGCTGCTCTCTGCTGAAGCCACTTAAATGGATATTAAATTATTGTTTTTCAAAAGGGGAGAAAACAAAACATCCCCCCCCCACATTTTTTGTACATGAGATATGATCAACGACCATTGCATTAACGTTTATTTTCACTACTGAATCAGCGAGAACTACGCTATGGTGTTTGCAACAAAAGGAGGGGCCATTTATATCAGTCTGGTTGCAAAACACAGCCACATGAGGGATGTTCACGTTACATTCGACGAACATACAATCTGTGCAAGTGTGCACATTGAGTTGTATGCTCATGCAGTTATTCACGGGTACCATTCAGTGAGTGTATAGTTTGGGTACCTGTGTACACAAAAGTTAATCTGTACAAATCAACATGTCTTCACTCTTTTGCACAAATATATGTACATGAGAAGACAGCTTGTACCTGTGTTCAGTGTGACGTCTGAACAAAACTATGCCTGATAATACAATATACAATATACCAGACAAGTAACTTGTTAACATTGAATCTGATCCACCAATTTACCCATCAAGCAACTCTGTTCTGCAACAAACTAATTCTTCCTAATTGTTCCTTTTGAAGTTCTTGCAGCTAGCGGCGCGGATCAGAGACAGTGTCCAGGAGCGCCAAAATCCACAGGAGGGCATTCTGCCTAGTGCTCCCATCCCCTCAAATTCGGGGGTGGTATAGGGCACAGCAGGCAAGGGCAGCCCCCCCCCACAATCCTGGGGGGGGGGGGTAGGGAGGCTATTTACTCCCATCACAGCCTCCTAATTACCCCCTGTGGGTCGGAGAGATGTTATTGTCAGCCATCGTCCGATGCGCCCCTAGTGGCCCCTGGTACATTTGCTCTTCAACACCCCTTACTCTAGAAATCACTGCGGCCAAGTATTCTGCCAATGCCAACAGGAGGGGGAGGGACTTGGAAATCAATTAATGAGCAGTTTCAAAAATGTTGCAGCGAGGTAGCAGAGGCATTTTAAACCTCTCAAGGAGAAACATTTCCTGACTGAAAACTACCATTGAGAAAACTTCAGACAAAACGGAATGGGAATTACTTTAAAATGGGACTTAGCTTTGAGTAGCAGACTATGACCCACAAAAACCTTTGGCATTTTTGAAGTCTTTAAGGTAGCACAAGACTCTTTCTTTGTTTACACTGAAACTTAAACCCCACTTCACTAATGCATGCCCATGTTCAGCTTGCTATGGGGATATAGTGCTGCAAATTGAGGTAGTTATTTATTTATTTATTTATTTAATTTCACAAAATGTATATACCACTTGACTGTAAAAAAGAAATTCAAAGTGGTTTACAAAAAGATTAAACAAGAAAACTGAGGGGGGGGGCACCATAAAACATAACAAAGATTAAAATTACCTCAACTTTCTAAGCATCTGAGTAGGCCTGTCTAAACAAGAACATTTTAGCAGGTGCAGAAAATAGTACAGTGAAGGTGTATGCTTGATCTCAAGAGGCAGGGAGTTCCTAAGTGCCACACTAAATAATTGAGTTCTTATAATGCAGAATAGGGGACGCGGGTGGCGCTGTGGGTTAAACCACAGAGCCTAGGGCTTGCTGATCAGAAGGTTGGCGGTTCAAATCCCCGTGACGGGGTGAACTCCCGTTACTTGGTCCCTGCTCCTGCCAACCTAGCAGTTTGAAAGCACGTCAAAGTGCAAGTAGATAAATAGGAACTGCTCCGGCGGGAAGGTAAATGGCGTTACCGTGCGCTCCTCTGGTTCGCCAGAAGCGGCTTAGTCATGCTGGCCACATGACCCGGAAGCTGTACGCCGGCTTCCTCGGCCAATAAAGCGAGATGAGCGCCGCAACCCCAGAGTCGGTCACGACTGGACCTAATGGTCAGGGGTCCCTTTACCTTTACCTTTAATGCAGAATGGGTATTATGTGGCACCTGTAGTCGTGCCCATAATGTGGTCTTGATCACAGTTGTAACTCCACTTCTAGTTTATTGTGCAGTACTATAATCCAAGAAGTATTAAAGAGCTGTGAAGTAGCCCAATCCAGCTATCCAGTGACTGAAATGAGTGTGCACATGGTTTCACCTTTCTCTTAGGCAAATTTTCACAACCATGTTTAGCACGTAGTTACAGCTAAGATGAACAACTGTAGAGCTTTCTAGCCATATGGCCACCATATGCATTGATGCAGGCATGTTAACAAGTAACTGGCATACTACCACTTAGAAAATATCATTCCCGTTCAACTGATTGCACCAGTCTGGATTAGCAACCAGTTTACATCCGGGTAGATGGGAGGTGTCGATGCAATTATGAGACTAAGAGAAAGTCAAACTTATACCTACTTTACACAGGAGTAAGCCTTATTGATCTCAATGGAACATCTGAATAGAATAGAATCATTAAGAAAATAACCAACCAAACAAACCTATTAATCTATCCACATAACTTTTCACCCTTATGTATCTCTTCTAATACAGAATTTTGAAATTAGGCATAGGATTTCCAACAATCTCAACTACTCATTATACTGATCATACTTAACACATTCCAATCACCTCTACTTATCTACCGTAAATAAATGAAAAAAAAACCTCAAAGCACTCCATCTTTTGCATTAGGATTTGATCTTGATTACCTTTTCCAGCAAACCAAAATTGGTATTTTTAACATACTGGATTAAGTGGTCTCTGAAGTACCCAGTTGTTTCAGAGGAGACTCTAGGGGATGAGTGCTAGCTCCTTAATCACAAGAGCTTGCAATCATTGTAATTTTTAAAAAGGCAAATGGGATTTACCCTCATGACACAAACAGTAGACAAGCATTATCCAGAAGAAAGCTCAGTGATGCTAAATGTTGCACTGAAAATAGGGCCACAGTTTCCAAACTTGATTATCAGAAGTTCAAAATACATTTACTAGTGCTTAATGAAGAGAATTAATGTATCTTTTAAACAGGGATTAATATGTATGCAAATTAGGGAAAGGGTTTTTAAAGTAAGATTTTTCACTCATCATTTCAGAAAATGTGCTTTGCAGCGTTAGGAAAAAAATTAATTCACATTGTCAGCAGATTCAATTTAGGTATTTTGCATGTAAACAATAGTGTGACTCAAGTCCTTTTCTAGTTTATATTTAAATTCAGAACCTGAATACTATAAATGCTAATTAAATACTCTATTTAATGGCAAAAATGAAGAGGCAAGCTAATTTCAATTTGCAGATTCCTCTAATTACAATGTTTTCCTTTGGAAAATGGAAATTGTATCTCAAATCTTTTAAGAAAAATGAATCATTAATCTTTATTCATTCACCTTTTAAAAAACTTTTTAATGCTTCTTTTGTATTAGGATTGATTCTAATGGAGATACAATTGTTTTTCCTGACAAAAGGCTTTTTAATATTAAATTAAATATTACCAAAGTTAAATTAGATTTAGCTCACAGATGCAAATTACATTAGCAATGCTAAAGAAAAATAACTATTTTTTTTATTAAAAAAAGGATATTAGAGAGGGGTTTTTAAAAAAAGAAATTATAGTAGATAGTAATGATTTTCACATAGACATATTTGGAAAAGGATTCATATATTATAGAGTACTATGGAACATTTATTCCTTTTTTAAGGCCCCAGCCTTGTTTTCAATTATAGTTACTTTCAAAACATGTATCTTAGCAAAATATGTACAATTGTTTAGTTGAATAGCATTTAGGAGCTGGTAACTTTCCCTAATTTGGGTCCCTGGAGTGGCTTCCTTTGCATGTAACACTAAACATTTGCTTAGAACTACATTGACAAGTTTTGGGCTTTTCAGCTTGCCTGATGGAACAATCTCTGCCTGCTGTTCTGGGGGATTTCAAGGCCCCCAGAGCTCAAGGAGGGGGCAGGAGGAGGAGAGGGGTGGGGAATCCTATTGCACTAATGGGACTCATTGCACTGGCTTCTGCTAGCACAACTACTTAGCTATATCTGGCTCAGGGTTTCAGGCAAAAAAATTCCCTAGCCCTGTTGTTGTTTAGTCGTTTAGTCGTGTCCGACTCCTCGTGACCCCATGTACCAGAGCACGCCAGGCACTTCTGTCTTCCACTGCCTCCTGCAGTTTGGTCAAACTCATGCTGGTAGCTTCGAGAACACTATCCAACCATCTCGTCCTCTGTCGTCCCCTTCTCCTTGCGCCCTCCATCTTTCCCAACATCAGCATCTTTTCCAGGGAGTCTTCTCTTCTCATGAGGTGGCCAAAGTATTGGAGCCTCAGCTTCACGATCTGTCCTTCCAGTGAGCCCTCTGGGCTGATTTCCTTCAGAATGGATAGGTTTGATCTTCTTGCAGTCCATGGGACTCTCAAGAGTCTCCTCCAGCACCATAATTCAAAAGCATCAATTATTCGGCGATCAGCCTTCTTTATGGTCCAGCTCTCACTTCCATACATCACGACTGGGAAAACCATAGCTTTTACTATACGGACCTTTGTTGGCAAGGTGATGTCTCTACTTTTTAAGATGCTGTAGCCCTACCTGAGATTAAACCTCAGACCTTCTGCATGCAAAGCAGATGCTCCGAGCTGCCACCCTTATCTTAAAAGAATGAGGAAACTAATTTGTTTATTCTTTTTATTACTAAACAATAGGGGGTGGGGAATGTTCAAATTTGCTCAGCAGATCCAAAGGGCTATATGTGGCATTCTGCGCCTTCTGTGGCTTATTTGGGGCCATAACCTCATGTGTACCTTCACAGCCTTTCAATATTAGCACCTGACTCCACGGAAAGCACGGTGGCGGCTGGAAGACAAGCTGGAGCTTCTGGCAACCAATCAAAAAACAGACTGGGACCACAGTTCTGTATGTTGCCCTCAGCTGCAAATTTCTAAATGTTGGTTGAGAGGTAGCATAAAGAACTGTGATTTGTGCTCAGGGCAAGTGATTCAGACCTACCATTCCCACAAGCTTCATGCAATCCAGGCAGAAAACAAACAGCGATTGGCAGAACAGTGTGAACTGGGCCTCAGCGCCGACTATCAAAGCCTTAGCTTACAAAAAGAAAGATGTTCCCTGCAGTGCTAACCACTGCGATGGCATATGAGTAATTGCAGCCGAATCCTATACATGTTTTTTTCCTGCGGAACGAATTCCCACTTACCAGCATAGGTTTGTAGCCTAGGATTATTAAAAAGGGAAAGGAAGGCATATTTTTTCTTTGCTATATAGAAAGGTAAATAGCTATTCAAAGCTTGAAGTTGCTGAGGGGAGTGTTTGTGTGAAGAAGAAAGGAATGACTGGGCAGCAAAAGGTGCTGTGAGACAGAATCATTATTGATTGCGCACAGTTCTTAGAAATTAAAAGCAGTGCTTTGAACACAAAGACACACTGTTACATTTTCAAGCTCTGGGCTACATGTCATGTTGACCCACCGTGCGGCTCAAGGAGGTGTGAGAAGGCCATGTTGACATCACCCTAGTAACAGCCAGAGGGAGCAATGACTCAGTCAGCAAAGGAACATAAAAACCAAACTTTGCCTCTATCTATTCCCTGTTTCCAGGCTCAATGCTCCCAAGCCAAAGGCTGAGTTTGGACTCTTGTTATTTTGCCTCATTGCCACCAACATTAAAAATCAACACTGGCTTGTAGTGAGAACTGCGCAAGGCTTGTATGTGGAAGATTGCTTTCTTGGGCACAAAAAACTTGAAAAGTTGAGGAATTCACTCCAAAGGCAAACTAAAGCTCTGGGGCCATGTCTGAATTTTGGCACATCTGGTGGTCCCGTTGGGTGGTGGTCTTGTTTCGGAAAATGATTTCTATGATGTTGGTTTAATAATACAGTCTCCATAAGCCCTTTGTTTGAATTGAAGGGTTAATTGGAAGGAACGGTTCATGCAAAGCATTATTAGTTAGTTTGGAACCTTTTGACAAAGACCAAACTTCTTACTGCTGCTAACTGCTGCAGCTGGAACATGAATTGGCTAAAACAATGGCTAGCTACAACATGGAATATGGTGGAAATTAACAGAATATGCTTGGCTGCAAGAGGGGAGAAAACACATAAATCAATATTATGATACAGGGATTCAAGGACTGCAGCCAACTAAGTTCTATTCAGAGTAGACCCAGTGAAATAAATGAACCTAACTTACTCATGCGTATTACAATGAATTACCCTGTGGATACAACCCTTGGTATATTTTTGAAAGCAAAGTAGATTTGATTTTTATACCACTGTATCTTTTATTATTGTATTTCCCCATATTTCACTTGATTTGCCATAGTATTTCTAATGTACTCATTTATCACCAGTATATTTCTTCCTGGATTGTTGTTGTTGTAGCAGTAGTATCTGTTGCTAGGCACTGACTACACATAACTGAAAAACCTCCTCATATGGGACTTACATCTAAGTAAACACAAGCAGCTTCTGGTGATGTCAAAACCTGGACAATATTCACTATGGCTTATTAGAACAAGCCAACTTGAACCCATATTTGCTCTTTTAAGATGTGCACGGTCCACAGTGCAAGAAGTACCTGCGGCAGTTCACAGCAAATTTGCCTAAACATATGAAACTGTCTTGTACTTAGTCAGACAATATACTGAGTTCGTCAAGCACAGAACAAATAAATCTGTACTGAATCTGTACTGGGATTCAGTGCAGCCAATGTGTGATCCTCCAGATGTTGCAGGAATATAAATCCCATCCTGCATGACTACTGGCCATGCTGCCTGGGTCTGAAGGGAGCTGAAGTCTGGCAAGACCCAGGTGTCACCACTTTGCCTACCCCAATCCAAGGTTTCATGAGAGGTCTTCCTCATTCCCTTTACCTGAAATTCTTTAAGTGAACCAGAACTTTCAGAATACATGTGCCCTTCCCATAGCTTATTTACATGGCACAAATCTGGAAACAAATACCAATTGTCAAAGGTGTATTTAGTGTATTTGTCATCGGATTAGCTTGATGAAAATAATAAAAACAATAGAATCATAGAATTGGAAGGAATCCAAATCCCCTGCATTGCAAGAACCACAGCTAAATGAATGCAGAGAAATCACAATGCAGTCACAAAAGTGCATACAATCAACAAGTTTAAAGATGCTTTAAAAAGGCTCACCTCCAGTAGACAAGAACAGCAATAAGGAGTATGAGGCACACAAACGTCAAGGCTGAGACTACAATGAGGGGAATGATCCATTCCATTTTGCCAGTAGCAGGTCTGGTTGCCATACTGGAAATATTCTTGTCTGCTGCATGGCAAATAACAACAAAATCAGTAACTGCAAGAAGAAACTGAACGGCTACAAAATAATTTGAACAGCAGGCCATTTTGCACATTACACAGAGGCAAACCTGAGTTTGCCATCAAGCATGCACTTGGCAAGGAGCTACAACCAATTACGGCTCCCTGACAAGTATGGTACTTCTAACAGTGAACCAATATTCATTGCTTTCAATTTCCTTTTTTGGTGTGGATGCAATACATTTCTTGTGTACACCTGGAAATGTAATGTATAAAATGGCCCAAAGTGAAAATGGTACTTCTTTCCACATGAGTGAAGACCAGAGTTCAAAACATAGACAAGTGTTTTCTGAAGCAAGGAATTACACTGGAAACACAAAACCTTGGTTGCGTTACATAGGAATGTTTTGCTATCATGAAACATTCTTTAGGTTCCAACTTCAAATGGTCATAGGAACTGGGTGCATGAATATTGTTTCAGTTTTCCCAGTTTTTGCCCATGGCTGTTTTCATCCTCCACCCCCTCCCAACATTTCAACATTGTAATGTATAAAGAATCATTGACTGCAGCGTTTTTCAATGTGAAGTTTAAAATGTATCTGAAGACGTAAATTGCTGGATTCTCACAATAGATTATTGTAGAAAGATAGAAACCTGAGTTCATATATGCCTCAAAGCAAGACATTTTGGGTAACTTCGTGGAAGACAATGTGGAGAGTACACAGATCAATGTCGACAATTTCTAAAATCTTTAAACAAGGCTAACAATGGGGAAACAGTTGCACATATTTAAATGAACTAACAGAGTCCTCATATAGTTTCTCCTATATGTCACAGTTCAACTCAGGTTTCTACATGGCTTAAAGCAAAGATTTTACCAATGTTCATATTTTTTATCTCTGTTCACAGTTTGAATTATGTTATCCAAACCAGCATGGCTTCTGCAAAAGTAAGTCCTGTCTCACTGACCCATTAGAGATCTTTGAGAGCATGGAGATAGAGGTGATATAGTTGACATCGTATACTTGGACTTTCAAAAAGTTTTCAACGAAGTATCTCACCCAAGATTGCTGAGTAGCTTATAGGATAAGAATAGAGGCCCTCTTATGTTTCATGAACTGGTTAAGTAACAGAAAGCAGACAGGATGAAAAAATGGACAGTTCTCTCAATGGAGGGAAGAAGAAAGTGGGGTCCCTCAAGGATCAGTATTGGGACCTGTGCTTGTTCCATAAACTATCTAGAGTTTGGGGTAAGCAGTGAGGAAGTCAAGTTTGCAGATACAAAATTGTTCAGCGTGGTTTTTTAAAAAAGAACTGCAGAAGGATCTCTCTAGAACTGAGTGAATGGGTGGTAAAATAGCAAACACAATTCAATGTAAACAAGTGTACAAAACATCTTAATGGGGCAAAACATTTTAATTTCACATATATGCTCATGGGGTGTGAACCAGCAGTGACCGACCAGGAACAAGACCTTGGGGTTGTAGTGAATAGCTTGATGAAGATGTTGATCAGTATGTGGCAGCTGCGAAAAAAGGCAATTTCTATGCTAGGGATCATTAAGAAAGGAATTGAAAATTAAACTGCTGATATCATAACACCATTACGCAAATCTATGGTGTGGCTGAACTTTCATTAGCCTTCAGCAAAGCATAAAGTTTTTTATTCTATTTTATGATCACAGAGTTAGGGTCTCTTGCAATGATGCAGAATCTGGATTACTGAGCTGGTCCTCTGTTAATACATACAGAAAGTCTTTAAGTGTGATGCTCTAATACTGCGATGGGGACCCTGTGGCTCTCCATATACTGTTGGACTACAACCTCCATCAGCCCCAACCAGCATGGCACAATGGCACTTAACACTGGCCATAAAACACAGTTAAGTCAGTTAGCTAGACCAGTTTCCTAAACAAATCCTGATCGGGAAGGCAAAATTTGTTCTTGGATTCCTGACTGTAGTTTGTTTGGAAGGAGAGAAAACCTCAAAGAATCATAGAATTGGAAAGGACCCAAGGGTCAATAATGTGAGCCTTGGTTTGGACACAACACTAAGCTAACACTCAATGAATTGTCTCACTACTGCAGGAAGGGAGAAGTAAAGCGGGAATGTGCAGAAGCTAATTTGGTTATGGCCAGTATTATGTCCAAACAGCCAATGTCAAGACATCCCTCAAGATCTCTTGAATGGATACAATCAGAATAAGCAAATGCATCAAAAGGACCACAAACAAGCCACCATAAGCAGCAGAAGTGATCACTGTCAAGTTTGTGGCACCACTAAGCATCTTGGTCTCCTGGCCAATGAGATGGAAACCTGCATACAGGACATTCTTATTTTGTGTGTGTTACATTTCTAGAACGCTACACAGCAGACTTCACAAGATTAAGCTGGGAACAGCGATACTGGTAAACCCATGTCTCTTTATACATTTACACAGCACTTCTAGAACACTTTACAGATTTTTAGCACATTTGTCTTATGCGAATGGGCATAATCACTGCAACATGAAAGCAGGAATAATTCTTGCAATATGGGCAACAGACACTGGGATACAGTGGCTTGATCATGATTACCTAGAAAATTCATGGATGAGCAGGCATTCAAACCAGCAAATTTCAGTTCCAAGTCCAACACCAAGTCCTAATTAGGTGTTTTGCATTGTATGCATGGATAATGTGCCGGACGAGCCTGCCTTTTGGTCTGATCTCTTCTTATGTGACGGCAGCAGCCAGTGGCAACAGAGGAAAAGGTGTCTAGCTTAAGACTTTAGCAGTTAGCACTACTGACATATTATTATACATAATTAGTTTGGAAGAAATATTCCATTTTAACCAACAATTTGGATCTACAAAAAGAGGAAGGGGAGAGAGAGAGAGCTGTCCCAGAGCACAGGAGAGGTGGAAGCATAATAGTACATTTGACTAGAAAGCCACATTTGAACATTTGCTTTTTAAAAGCAAATCTTAAAAGTATTCTACAGCAAATATAAAGGGAGTATTCAAAAGTACCAGCAAAAGTAACTGGTGGTGCTCAGTGCTAGCAGACAGTCCGCAGTACATCTGGGCTACCAGCAGGGGTCCAGCACTGAGAAGCCTATAAAAATGTGGCCTGCTGAGTAATACTGAAGGAAAATGTACGTTAAACAGAATGACACAGACGGTTCTGGTTCCCTGCATCCCAACAACAAAAACAACAACCGCCACCCAGCATTTTCAGCTTTCCGTTTTAAACAAAGGCTGCTCAGCAGCAATAGAAAAATATAACGTATCCTTTTTGTAACTTTGCCCATTTGGGGGGGGGGTAGGGGTGAGGAAACTCCAGTTTTGCTAAGAAATGCAAACACTTTCCTGTGGCATATGTCACCGCTGAATTAATTCAGTTTGCCTTTTACTGGCTTGGAATGCATCCCAGTAGGAAGGAATAAAAATTATTATAGCGTATCTGCTTCAGGGAGTCCTACCTAACATGATCACCGGCACTTTAAAAGCCATTTCTCCACAAACTGAAATGTGTAACTTATTCCATAACAATTGTTTTCCCGAGGAAAGCCTCATTCAGCAGTTTTCATCCATTTCAGAATCTGGGCCAGGAGAAATATATGAAACTGTTAAGGCAAGATATTACAGGGATCGGGGCGGGGGCACCGGATAAGCATATTAACTTCTGTTTGTCTGCCCACCCTAATGGGCTCTTGAGAATGGACACTTGGTTAACATAACATAACATAACATAACATAACATAACATAACATAACATAACATAACATAACAGATGATACATGTTATGAAGTCACCTTTCTGTGTACCAGAATGAAAATTATCTTCCATCCTTTTAGGCATTTTATTTCTCATTCTTCTAGTAACATACAGGCAGACGCCACAGAACACAGTACAGTGGTACCTCGGGTTACATACGCTCCAGGTTACATACGCTTCAGGTTACAGACTCCGCTAACCCAGAAATAGTGCTTCAGGTTAAGAACTTCAGGATGAGAACAGAAATCGGGCTCCGGCGGCATGGCGGCAGCAGCAGGAGGCCCCATTAGCTAAAGTGGTGCTTCAGGTTAAGAACAGTTTCAGGTTAAGAACGGACCTCTGGAACGAATTAAGTACTTAACCCGAGGTACCACTGTATTACCAGAATTCCACCATGCAATGAACACCCATCCATTCAACGGGAGGACACTCATGAGCCTATGGGAGCATGAAACCCTGTGTGCAAATGGATCAATGCATACTGTTTCCAGCACAGTACAAGCCATTCAAGTATAAATAGACAGCTTTAAAAACCAGTAACTGACTAGCTAAAGCATTTTACTCACTGTAACGCGAGAGGCAACAGCAGCATACGCTACTTTCCATTTAGTTGCAGGTATTTCTCTCGCTTCGCTCTACACCTTAGTATGTCCTTTTTTTCTGTTGAGACTGGCAACACTTTTCTACAGTGTCATATTGTGTATACACAGTCTGCCAGCAAAATCTGGTCTGATTTTCTTTTGTTTATCTGCATGCAAACTGTCTTAGTGATTGCAGGCTCCTACACGCGGCAGTGCAAAACATTCACGAATCACAAGAAATTATAACTTAATAATTCTTGCCACATATGGAGAATGGGGGGGAGAGGGAACCCACACAGATGCTTAATTATCCTAATGAGGTTATTCCCAAAGGCTTTTGCACAACCTCAAGCTTGTTTTTTAAAAATTTTCTGTACAACTGAAATTCAGACAGCAACACTGAAGGCCTAGGCGTACAGAGGCTAAATGAGCCTCAACACACAAAGGATCATCTTGGTGACTATGCCTATTGAAGGGAGAAGATCAGAGCATATCGGGATAAATAGGGGAGAAAGGGAGGGAGGTGACAGTACTCCAATGAGGCTATTGGTTTAATCCAGGGGTCAGCAAACTTTTTCAGTGGGGCCCAGTCCACTGTCCCTCAAACCTTGTGGGGGGCCAGACTATATTTTGAAGAGGAAAAAAAATGACGCAAGAGCACTACAAGCCCTGGTGGCTGCTTACCTGTGTCTTGCGAGCAGCAGGGGCTGGCAGCAGTGGGACGATGAGCGGTGCACAAAAGGGCCCCGGGGAAGGGCTGCTTTAAATGGCAGCCACTCGAGCGCTGCTGCTGCTGGCCCCAACAAAGCCCAGCCCCCTGCCTCCTCTAGGCAGGGCGGGGAGAAGCCAGGAGGAAGGAGGGAGGAGGTGCCGCCGCCGCCGTGTGAGGGAGAGGAAGAGGGAAAGAATATGCGCACTGGAATCCGTGGCGATTCCCAGACTGTTTGTGGGCCGGATCCAGAAGGCAATTGGGCCTGATCCGGCCCACGGGCCTTAGTTTGCCGACCCATGGTTTAATCCCTGCAGAGTATAGGGAGGGGAGGGGAGAATCTGGCTAGATTACTGTGACCTATTCCTGATGTACACTTGGAAATCAAACATGGAAATCCTCTTGGTTTTGACAATTGCAGCTGCTTTGCTCCTTTTCCCCTGGACTCCTGGTTTATTTCTCCAGACAAACCCATGAGCCATAGAACAAATCTTTATGGTTTGTCTGCAGTGAAAGAAACCATGATTCAACACAAGGCCAAACTATGGCTCAGTTCAGAGCAGCAGAACCAAAGAAGGAACAAAGTGGCTCATCACTCCATGTAGTCAGCCCTCACCATGGGGATTCTTTCCACACCACCACCAATTGTTCCTATTGGCAGTGTGCAGAGGTTCAACCACACAGTGGTTTACGGGGGTCTTATAGTGTGAGAAGGCCCCAAGCAGCTACTGAACCACCAGTGTTTTCACCAGCCTGAGAAACTCAATGCTTGGAAGATAGATTTGTAAGTAATAAACACAAGACACACAATTAGTATGACAATTGCTAAACATTTATTTAGCAGGAAGGAAAGCAACACAGTACGCAGAACAGATGTAGGTACAGGATAGACATAATTCAAGTTAGACAAGATGTGAAGGCAAAGAAGTGAGCTGAGAAAGGAGCACTAAGTGTTGCCTTGTACCTAAGCCCCTGTTCAAACTCCTGGCAGATGGGTGGCATAGAAATAATAAAATTATTATTGTTGTGGTTTAGGGTTTGAAGGACAAAGAGATAAGGAAGAGGGAGAAAGGCACTATATAGGGTTGAGATTTGGGGCTCCTATGTGGCCCTCCAGATTTTGCAGGACTACAGCTCCCAGCATCCCTGACTTCTGGCCATGCTGGCTAAGGCTGATGGGAGTCAAAATCCAGCAACATCTGAGGGGCCACAGGTAAGATTCTCCAACTCTGCTCTAATGTACGATTTTGTCTTTGTGGAAGGTGTTTTGTTGACTTTGGGGATGTTTGTATCATTATCGCTTGTCACTTGCTTTGTGATTTCATCTCACTGAGCTGTTTTTAAATATTGCACAATGCCTTGAATGTTGGGAAATATTTTAAAACAAACTTCAAGCAAATCAACAAACCTAAGCTGTCAAAAAGTAGCTCCTGACTTTTCTACTGAATGAGTAGAGAAGAGGAAGGAAAAAATAGATAACATCACTGTCACTTTATCCAGGGAAAGCTGGTCTCCCCTTTGTGGGTCTATAGGAAACTGCAACTGTTTTGGAGGAAGCTAGCTTTTTTGGGTTGATGGGCTATTTTCACTCCCAGCCAACCTTCTGGTGGGCATGTGTCAGTGATGAGTTTGACCACCCCACATTGTCACATGCATTTTTTTGGATGCACAAACATGCTCCCACACAGAGAAGACATAACCACAAAACTCCCCGATCTCAGTTGAGATGTGCAGATCAGCTGAGGGTCATCATCCCATCACCATTCATCCAATGATTGACTTTATGACTGGGGAAGGGGACATTTATATCTTCATCAGGGTAGTGGGCTGATTGTCTGCTTTAATTTCTTTTTACAACCAATAAAAAGAATGGAATCATTTGGTGGTGGGGATTGCTTAGGGGATGGATTAGGTCTCCCCAGATGTGGGAATGGATCAGCCACTTCTGAACAATTCCTTCCATTCATTTCTTCAATGGATGCAATTTTTCTTCAATATATTCCTACTGCTAACTTCCAAACAGGACTAAGTTATAAGGCCATGGTGGGTGGTAAAATCTGGCAGTATACTTGCTCCTTTCCCATTCTGGGGGACTCTGGGGTTTCCCCATAGATTCTCAGGTATTCAATCAAATGGGACTGAGTTCTTCCCAGTGCCAGGAACACACTGGATGATTATTACTCCTCCTCTAACAACCAAGTATTTAAACAATCCATTTTTAACATTTTAAAAAATATTCCTAATAGACCAATAATTCAAGTCACATTTAGCTGACTATATAGCTTCCAGGATCATATGTGGAGGTGTGTTTGTGTACATGTATGCAAGACTGGCCCTTCATTAGTCCTTTTCAAATGCTCTATGGAGGATAATGTCAGAAAAAAGAGGCTGGGTGCCCAAGTCAGTATTTCATTTTTGAATGTGAGCTCTTTTAGAACTCCTGGGCGAATGCCATCTTATCTGGTTGAATCACCCCTCCCAAAACCAATGAATTTGCTCTTCTGTACAACTTTTTCTTCCAATTCACCATCCAAGAAGAATTGTTGGAGTGTGGCCTCTTTCCTATACCCTCTTTGTGGAGACAGATGCAAAGAACTCATCTATCCTGTCATCCTTGAGTGCTCCTTTTACACAGTGGTGGTCCAGTGGCCCTACTGCTCCTTCGGCAGGCCTCCTCTATACAACGTATTTGAGAAACAAAATTGTAGGTTTTTGGGTTTTTTTAAATTATCCCGTTGCACCCAATATCCCTTTGTTTTACATACAATACACCTGGCAGAAATTATGTTCTTGAGTTTTCCCCAAGGTGACTTGGATTGCACTTCCACTTTTTAAAGGACGGCTTCTACTCTTTTATTAGCTTCTGTGCCTTCCCACCTCACTATTATTCAATATGATTTTATTTAACAATATTGCCTGTGACTAAAAACAACAGCAAAAGAGGCAAAGGACAAAAGAGGGTGGAAGAAAACAGGAGAGAAAAAGTGAAGTAATTTACATTAAGACTTCATAAGCAGATTGGTGAGAGAAATTGAAGAAACCTACCAGCCTCTGAGCTCAATAAACAGAACACTGGTGCACACTCAAACTCACACCTACACAGAGAGAAATTCAGGCATGCAAGTAAATTGAGAAACAGGATACCTAGTTTAAAATTAGCCAACAGGAGGAAGGTGTCATCCCCAGCTTCTCACATAGTAGATTTGCCCATATACTGAGTGAATTTTGAGTTCTGAAACCAGGTACAATAGCACTAGAGGACTGCTTGTCTTGTTCGCCAAATAGAAACTGTCTAGAGTAACCCAAATACTGATTAAAGTGGACAGGGCAAGGGGGTGTTGTGTGAAGTCATGAACTCAGGCCGCTATAAAAGACCCACAAATGAAAAGAAGCTTGGGAGGTGTGTGGATGGAATCAACCAAGGCTACTTAATACGAGTTGAATATGGTTCAAAGTAAGCCTACACCTATTGCAGTTATTCCATTCTCTAGCAACATTTGGGGTGATGCTTCTAATGCAAGCAAGATGAATCTTCTTAGGAAGGTGTGGAGAATTGTCACGAGACACACAAACTATTTATTTCCAAAACAAAAAAATTCCTTCCAGTAGCACCTTAAAGACCAACTAAGTTAGTTCTTGGTATGAGCTTTCGTGTGCAAGCACACTTCTTCAGATACACTGAAACAGAAGTTGCCAGACCCTTCTATATAGTGAGAAGGTGGGGAGGGGTATTACTCAGAAGGGTAATATTTATTTCCATTTAGGGTTTATGACATCTACCCTTCCTTTTGCCGCCCCAGATCTGGATGCTGGGTTCCATGCTGAAAAATTTAATGTACGAAATAATCATGAGCACAGTAATTACAAAAGGGTTTGATAGAACATGTAATGAAGCTTCCTGAAAGCATGAACCCAAATGTTGGTGCTACAACACTACAAAAGCAGCCGAAAAGCATCAGGGACATTTTGTTGCGATGAACAATTTCTGACACACTCCCAGTCCCGACCCCACACTTTCCCCTCCCTGGTACCTACACAGTTAACTCACCTGGATTAATGGTAATAAATCTGTTGTCTTTTGGTAAGGGTGTCGTTGATGCTGTCTCTGGTCTTATTGGAATTTCTCGAGTGTACTGTTCATTTGTGTATGCTGGTGGCACTTGGGTGGAAGGGACTGTTTCGTACTGAGAGTCTGTTTCCGTATCTCCTTCTTGTCCGGGACTCCTACCTGTTGGGAAAATGTTTTGGCTTTGCCCTTGATCAGGTATGGTTTTATTCCCTCCCTCCGTAGTCCTGTTGGGAGCAAGAGTGGTGTCTGTAGCTTCAGTGTTATCCTGTACCTCGGCAGCCTCAGTCGTAGCATTTTTCTCTCTTTTTTCCGAATCCTTTTCTCTCTCTTCTTCATGCTCTCTCTCCCCATCCTCGCTCTCGCTTTTCTCGTCCTTTTCCCCATCCTCTGCGCCTTCACTGTCTTTTGTGAGGGCGGAATCGCTTTCCGGGGCTGGAGAGGAAGATAAAGCCTCTGTGGTAGCGAGGACGGGCCTCGCCGACTGTTTATTGGTCGAGGCAGAGGTCGGGAGGCGAGTTGGCCAAACGGTGCTAGGAAAAGAGGAAATACCACTACTGCTAAACCCAAGGCCTGCAAGCAAAGTGCTGGTGACCACAGAGGCCACCGTTGCCTGGCTCCCACTGGAGGAAGGCCCCATTCCAGTTGCCATGGATACAAAGGAAAAGGGGAGGCCTGAGGAAGTCCAAGTAGAAGATCCAGAACTGATGGGAGCCATGTCGGCTGATGGTGCAGGAGAAGCTGTAGGCTTGAAGAAATCACCAGGGGGAACAAGAGAAGAAAACACAGCAGAGAGAGCATCAGTAGAGGTACCTGACATGCTACCTCGGCTCTTTTTTCCTTTTGATTTCCTTTTCTTTCCAAACACTCCATTCTGCCCATTATTCTGTTTAAATAAGACAAGTATATTTAAACAATTGTGGTTAAAGCTAGCCGGCAAAACAACACAGAGATTCACAAGACAAAGAAAACAGAAGGCTGAAGACAACTATGTTACGACTGAGGCCCAGCTCAAATCAGAGCCAGAGTTATAGTTTCTTCCTTTATGATCAAGGAAGGCATAGCAATGAATTTCACAGTGGCATTTGGGTTTATTCCCTCCCAACCCCCCGCATGCAGGTATGATCTACTCAAGAGTTAAAGTATTCTAAATCCAATTGCTTTCAGTAGGTGAGTTAAAGCAACAGAGGCTTAAACAACACAAGAGATTCACTGTGTGAATCTGAAATAAATGGGATTTTGAAAAATAATTCTAGGTGGCTTTCATAGACACGTTTAAAAACTTTAAAATAATGCTATATTGTTTTTCTGCATCTCTGGGGAATTTCCACTTGAATCCCATTTTGTCAAGACATTTTTACTCAGCTCCAACGAATATAAAAAAATAAGTAAAACATAGGGCCGCGTAGTGCATTTGCTATATTTTACTGCTCCATTATAATTTTGTTTGGATGTAATTTTCATTATGTTTAGCACATAGTAAAATGTTATTATGTTTAGCTTGGTAGCACATCCTTACCTACTTCTTTTAAAGAAAAAAAGGATATGACCTTTCTGCCAACCCACTCCTCAGTTTTAAATAATGGAATAGAGTCTAACAGATCAATCAAGCAGAAAAGGAAAAGGTATGAGAAGGGTTTGTGGATTTTTTTTAAAAAAAGATTAATTTAAATAATAATTAGTTTGATTAGACCTACAAGTTTTACTTCCCTGATAGTTTCCTCCTATTATAAAGCTTCACCCAGTTTTCATCAATCTTATGCTTGCAATAGAAGAAGGAATTTTGAACATCATTCTAGCATATATCATTGATGTTTAGAATTTTTTACTCTTTACTGCTGATTGCGTGGCTGCTATCAAAAGCCAGTTCCAAACAGGACTAAACAAAACCAAAAATAAAATGGTGATACTATCTTCTCACTCTTTTGATTCACATCAGCAGGTTCCCCTCAATTAATTACAATGCTCTTTGGTGTATTATTCAGTGTAAAAACACCTTCCCGATTTATTTATTTTCAAAATCCAGTTTCACTAACTTGCCTTAATTTAACACATTCAAACATATCGGCATAGTCCTAGGATCATAAGTAATATTGAGTTATAACCAATGATGAAAGACAAAAAAAGAACTCTGCATCAAAATCATTTGATTCTTTGAATTTTAATCAGGACTTAAATCAGGACTTAAATCAGGACATTTACTATATAACGCTGCCACCTGCTGGAGAGAACATTGAAGTACTTTTTTTTTAAAAAAAAAATGCTTTTCTATTCAATTCAATGATTCATGTCACTTACCACTCCTGTTTTCACTATCCTGGTCCCTTCAAAAATTCGAGTAGTATTAGCTGGGGAAGGAAAAAGTAGTAATAATCTTTAAGTGGATTAAGTTTCAAACAACATTAAACACTATACTTTTATGTTTTTGTCATTTCAGTTTCTAGCCTAACGATCCCAGGGTGAGTTACAGTAAAAATAAATTTAAAAAGGCTCCAATAGTCTGGATTCAAAGATAAAGAAATGGCTGTTTTCCAATCAATTGTTTTTTCCAATAGCTTGTATTGAGGCAGAGGGGAACTATAAACAAGCTTATGCCTTAGAATGAGAATTGAGACTTCTAAATTCTGTCCCTTACCCTTGCTCTGCATTCCCACAAGCCAGCAATGCATACTGCAAGATTATGAAATGAATTTCCTATCGTTATACTTTTCCTGCTTTTCCTGTCAAACCATCTCTTATCCCCTCCCCACCCACAGTTCTGCTACCTCAAGTCTTTAGGCAGTCAGGGGTCAACACTTATAACTGGGCATGTGTGGAGATGCCACCACAAATGATAGTATGCCTTGTGTAAATATAAAATGGCCGTCGAGGGCCCAGTCCGGCCTTGTGCGAGGGAGGCAAGCTTCTGTTTCTGGAATTAAAAGTTCAATTATTACTCCTGACACAATTGCCTCAGTTTGGATCTGTGTCAGTAGAAACATTGTCAGGATTATATCATAGGAGTGGTTGAATACCCAGCTGTGTTTCTGTGTCTGCAGCTTCAGACAGGCAGACATTTTTGAGGATCAAACTCTCCTTCCTGAGAGGTGTATATGATTTTAAAATATTTAAGCTCTCCCCATGAATACAAAGAGGCATATACTCTCTGATAGCTACCAGCTTTTTCTTTTTTCTTTTAAAAGGGATTGTAACACATTTCAAACACAGATGTGAGAACACGTCACTAAACCTGAGCACGGGGTCATAAGAACAAGACCACTGTTGTGAATGCCAGTGGTCTTTTTTTATCTTTTGCTCTGCAAGAAAAACACTTCCACGTTTTTCAACATCACAGCCCCATTTGCAATGTTAACCCCATAACAATACATAGCTGGTAGAGTTGGGGTTGGTATATGACAGCAAGCATTAGCCATAGGAAGAGGAGTAACAATTTTGCAAAATTTGGTCTTCCAGATTTTCTTTAGAACATTTAAAGAACTTTTTAAAGTACTTTTTAGCCCACTCCATTATTTTTCTCGGGATTCATATAGCATCTGAAGCATGCTGGATCTGCAACAATAGCACCGGCCAAGGGTCAGTTCTCTCTCCCAATTTGGGATGATGGAAATGAACTCAGTGGTTTGTCATACTGTGAATCATGTCAGCAAAGTTTTCTCTTTCAATTGCGTTTCCACTTTATGCGATTTTATAAAAGCACTGTTCCTAAATACCATGCCAGCTTGACCGCCCCTCCCCCGGACTTTAAACTCTACACACTTTTCCCTGGGCAAGGTAACATTACAAGAGAACAGGATAATTGCATGGTTTTTACCTTTAAAGAGCATTGTCTGGCTAAAATCACTGCGCATGTCATTTCGGCACACTGCTTGAACTCTGAACAGATAAAGGATGTCAGGTGAGACATGGCTAATGATGGCTTTCTGTTTAAAAAAAATAGATATTATTCAGTTTTATCCCTCCCAACTGGATTCTGAACAATCAGTCTGTAAAACAAAAAGAAAACTTAGAAGAGAGTTTACACGAGGGGCAAGCTTATCAGAGAAAAACCCACCCTCTGGAGCAGGATCTGCATTGAGGAGAAATGCCAAAAGGCACAGAGGAACATACAAATTCTGCAGGATTTATGCAATTTTGGGGGCAGACGCAAACATCAGCCTTTGTTTACAATAAGCAGTGGGCACCAGATGAAACTAGCGATGAGGGGATCTGCGGAATCATGTAACTCAGCCATGCCTGACTTCAGAGTGTTAGAGGAGCATCTGTCTGCACAGGAAGAGGCAGTGGCAAAGATCAGCTACCATTTAGCAGTTGCCTTTGCGAAGCAGAGATGCCACAGGGGAGTGTGACTCAAGCCCAGAATACAAATTTCTAGGTCGCTGGAAGGAACGCAGAATGCACCAAGTTCAATCATTCTGTTCTAAGGTGGGGAACCCTTTTAAGCCCAGGGGTCATTTTTTCCTTCTGACAACCTTCCCACACAGTCAAATTCAAGGACATATTCCAGCCAGGCAAAAACATTCAAAGCAGCTCCAATAGGGGATGTGGGTGGGGACGAGGTCTGGCCTTGCAGAGATTCCTGAGGGTCAGAAAGAGAGGCTTGGAGAGCTGGATGTAGTCCTTCAAATGTTGTTGGATTCCACTTCCCATCAGCCCCAGGCCACCACAACTACTTGTCACAGATAATGAGAGCTATAGTCTAACAAACATGTCAAAGATCACAGGTTCCCTAGCCCATCCCTGCTCTAAGGGGACCAAAACGCATTTACAAATATTTATACGATCTGAAGAGATACCAGAGTTTTGTAACTGGATTTGTAATGGCTCTTGGTCAATCAAAAACAGCAAATGATTTACAAATTTTCCAAAAATAAAATGATAAAAGCAGCTGGTAAACAGAATTTTCAAAGTATGGAGGGAGGCTCCAGATTTCTGTCCCTTTGCCATATTGTGATAATGTATCAGATACTAAAGGTCTGTGTGACCTTCTGACTTGGCTAGCCTCAACGTGACTCAAAAGCCAGAACAGGCCTCATCAGAAAAAGCTGACGTGTGCTGGGTGTCTGTTAACCACAGGAAATCCTTGTCTGTGTAATCAAAAGTTTGCTTTCGCTAGGCACAATGGAAAGATTATTCTAGTTGCTCTTGCAGAATTTCTTTTTGTCAAGAAATCAGAAAGCTTTCTTTGGGTCATGCACTCATCAGAGGTTTACTTGGAGACGGATCATGTGAAAATTAGAATATTCCCTAAAACTAGTCTTTAAGCTAGTTGAAACAATTGAGGACTTTTTCACTGGATCCTTGGTTCACACGTCATGTCAGGTCGCTTTGGAAGGTCAGAAGACCCTCAGAACACAAGAGCTGAAGCCCTCCCCCCCCCACTTCCCCATGAAATTCCCTGCCTGCCAAGTTCCTCATTTCCCTCATCTACAGGAAGACTCCTGGTTAAAGGTAAAGGGACCCCTGACCATTAGGTCCAGCCGTGGCCGACTCTGCTTTATTGGCCGAGGGAGCCAGAGTACAGCTTCTGGGTCATGTGGCCAGCATGACTAAGCCGCTTCTGGCGAACCAGAGCAGCGCACGGAAACGCCATTTACCTTCCCACCAGAGCAGTACCTATTTATCTACTTGCACTTTGACGTGCTTTCGAACTGCTAGGTTGGCAGGAGCTGGGATCGAGCAACGGGAGCTCACCCCGTCGCAGGGATTCGAACTGCCAATCTTCTGATCGGCAAGTCTTAGGTTCTGTGGTTTAACCCACAGCACCACCTGCGTCCCCAGGAAGACTCCTTGTTAGGTACCCTTTTATCACTGCTATTTTATTCATGGTTGAATATTATACCATTTTCTAATCTGCCCCAAAGACCCAAGGGTAGGGGGGGGGAAACTATTTGCTCCTGCGGATGGGCAAGCATAAAACAAATCCTATCCTTTTCAAGGCTCCATTACTTCTTGCTGCCCAGAAAGTTTCAAAAACAAACCACTTATCCATCTCCCATGGAATTGTGATGTGGATTATTTGGGCAGACATTTTCATAGGGTAAGCTGGTGGAGAGAGAGTGTGTGTGCCTTTCTCCCCATGTAAATCATCCTCTCTGCCCCCATCTCCAGCCCACCAAATAGTTCTAGAAGAACAAGACTGAGAAAGCACAGGGAGGAAAATACACATGGAGTAGCAGCTGAGAAGTGCAGGGGGTAAAAAACCACAACCACCCCCCTCCCCTGTCCAGTTAGGCAGCCAACCTCTTGGCCACAGATTGATGCTGGCTGGGAATCATGATTCTAAAGTGCCAATTATTATAGCATCTGTAATAGCTAAGCAATCAATTCTAAAGCAATGAAAATGAATGGAAATTGTGCAACAGCCATTCCTGGGGGACTACACCCTATGTTTGTAACTATATATTTTTTCCTGATTAATGCACTCTGTTCTTTTTACTAATTAGAAATGGGGGTAGGAGGGTGGGGGAATAATCTTCCTTAAGAGTGCGAAATGATGACAAGTTTGAGATTATAATACAGCCCTAACCTTGGGCACCTTTCAGAAGATTGCTTTCTGATTCCATGAAGTACATCACTCCCTAACGTGACCCAGATAACAACTTCTAGTGGGGGGAAATTGAAAATATAAATGGAAATTAAGTAAAAGAACCTCAATCTAAGGGAGAATAAGACATGTATTATTCTATAAACTGATTGAATGGTACCCAAGGAGTGTGTAGTTGCAAAGGAGGAGAAAAGATAACTGTCATTAGAAATTTCACTCATTGCGGCTGCATTTTTATGTGCATATACAATTACTGATTTCATTATTCCAGAAGCTTGCTTTGATTAACAATAAACTGAGCCCTTTCAAAATGGAATATGTCACTTTCATTCTAGACACATGGAATTTTAAAGGCTTGTACAGTTATTGCTTGCCTCTGCTTGGGCAGCAAGTTGAATGCCAAGTAGATCCCACCTTAAGTGCTAGGCCAATATTCCAATCCATATAGACTGCCCCGATTTAGGCTTATGTCTCTTCTCAAATTTAAGCCGCCCGTTACAAAGGTACATATACTACATGTATAGCCGGCTCCAAAGGCCCAATCCTGTGAACGAGCAATGGATGTGCTAACATGAACAACCTCAGAATATAGCTCATCTCCTATTCACAATAAGGACCATTAGAGGGATTTGCAACTTCTGCCATAAAGCGAGATGGAGAACCTATGGGCATTCAGATGTTGTTGGACTCCAACTCCCATCACCTTCAGCCAGCACAGCCAATGGTCAGGGATGGTGGGAGTTGGAGTCCAGCAACATCCAGAGGGTCACAGATCCCTTAGTATGAAGCAATGTGCAGGGAAGCAAGTTTCCTTCCATCATCAAGCTTAACTTGTTTCCAAGCTGAAGGGTTAGGAAGCTGCTTCATAATGCATCAGATCACTGATCCATTTAGTATTGTCTACACTGACTGGCAGTGGCTCTCCAGGGTTTCTGGCAGGGTTCTCTTCTGGTCCTGGAGATGGCAGGGTTGAACTTGGGACCTTCTGAATGCAAAGCAGATGCTCTATCCCTGACCCTAAGGTCCTTCCCCATAGAGGTATAAGTGCAATACAAGACGACAAAGGTGTTTGGCCATTCCTCCTATACCTATACAAACCAAGAATCAGATTCAGATGTTTTGAAGTTGTGGAACAATGCACAGATACCAACAAACACCGTATGTGTGTTAAAAGGAGTTAGGCAGAAAGTATCCATTCAGCTTAAGGCCCAGGTGATTCATCCCCCAGCCGTCTACTGAGGAAACACACAGTAAGGCTATCTTAACGCTAATGGCAACTTCCGATGCTGTGGTTTTTACCAGGTCCTTGTCGCTGTCCTTGGTGAAGGTTTTTTCCTTCTCATCTTCGTTTTTAGCCCAGCTGTAGGAAATCATATAGTTCATAATGGGAGGGTGGTAGATCATCTCTGGTTGATTCCACGTCACCAGCAAGGCGGTTCTGTTCACTGGCTGCACTTTCATGTTGACAGGCGGAGTACTGCAAACTAAACAAAAAGGGGGAACAAATAAATATGCCATGCCTCTAAAGCGTCGGGAGAAATAAAAGTCTCTTAAGCATTAATTTAGAAGCCCGATCTAATCTTGAGTGGAAAACACTTCACTACCACTATAAGCAGTTAGTGCTGCAACCTCTCTTGCTTTCTTTTCTACCTCCCTCCTTCTCTAGGGACTTTTCAAACCATGACAGTGAGTCCACATCTTGGTCCCACAACAAGGGACAGGAAAGCATCACTGACGCTGGGGATTCAGGGAGGCTTGTAACGTACGAACTACACCTGTCAGGGCCATAGCTTCTAAAAATAGCTCACCAGGAGAAAATACAAGACAGAGAAGAGAGCCTGTATGGTTCATTGCTTTGGGTAGTTTATACACACCAATTACTGAAAGCCTGCAGCAGTAAACCCTTTCTACATGTTTTCATTGCATATGCCAAATAATTGAACCAGAACTACATACATGTCTTCTGTGTTGCGGTTCCTGAGAAAAACCAAGAGACTCATTATTATTTTTAACTCCTCTTGCTCATCCCTGGCAGCTCACTTTTAAGAGTGTCTGTCTGGAGCAGAAGTGACTAGTCTTTCCCCCCCACCCCACCCTTTTTTCGCCATTCACCCTTAGCTAATCTCCCATGGACTCTATGGCATTGGTGAGTGCAACTAAAAATGGGTTTGGCCAGGCAGCCCATTCTCTCTCATCTGCAGATATCGCACACATGCATGAGACACACAGTTGCCCTCTCTTCTCCGCTTATCTGTGCAGCTCAGCCAAGGAAAGGAGTTATCAACCCTTTTCTGCTCATCAAAAGATTGCTCTGATGACTGGGGAGGGTGCAATTTGCATTCCCATCAGGTAATACTTGAGCTTTTCTTTTTGCTGCCACTGGCAAAATTGGTGAGGTCTTAGGAGGTGAGCAAAAATTTGCTTGTGGGGAGGCTGGATCATGTCCCCAGACTGGGTGGGGTGGGGTGGGTGAGTCATCCCTGCTTTCGATGACCAGCTATGCTTAAGGTTAGTAGAGAGTAAACAGTTCAGTGTTCTTGAAACAGCATGGCACTAGCACAGCGATGTGTCTGGAACCCCTGTGCACAAATAAATACGTTAACAAATGAAAGCATTGATAAACGATAATACAGGATTTTATGCAGAGTTATGCTGCTTACAAGTGCTGAAAGCCTGCACAGCAATAGCAAATGATTTCTGCGAGTGAGGAAGGAACTGGAGACAGTGATCATGATGAAATAAGGAAACCTGAGGGCAAACCTATCCATGCTCCAGCTGGACAGCAAATTAGTGCATGCCTTTTGTGTGAAATAAGAAGTCTGCCGATTTATGATGGTTGAATCAATTTTTTCCCTTAAGCAGCAGCAACAGTGTAAAGGAAATGGAGAACACTAGGTGGCACTAATAGGCTATTGATAAAATGCTGTGCTTTTCCTGCAATAAAGAGAGTTATTTTTAAGCTTAGGAAACCGTGATTCATGAACATAACATCGGGACAGGTCCGCAAACGTTCTTGCCGAATTTTAACCTCAGAGTCCCAGAGCATGCCAGATAATGGGGTGTATTTGCTGACAGTGGGAGTTCAAGGTTTCACTCACCATCCTGCCGCATACGCAGAGTGCCTTTCACGCATTCAATACACTTCCCAGTGATCCTTGCCAAAGTCTTTTCAATTAAGCCACCTATTCCTATCACCTATATTGCATTCAGAGGTCATGGTGAAACACTGTAATGGTGCTACCTCATGGGCTGGGGCAGATGTAATGCATAAATGCAGTTTATGGGTTGTGAGAAGGGCATGGAAATGCGCAGTAGAGTCCTGAACTGAAGTCTTTCAACCAGGCAGTGTTACCTGCCATGCTGATCTATGATACAGGAAGCTTGAGGGAATTTGTGAATGAGAGAGGGTAGATGTTCACGATTTTGTGGTCCACTCCTAAATCATGGGTGCACATTATCTCTGCATGCCATTAGGGTTTGACTGCAGTGGTACCTCGGGTTACAGACGCTTCAGGTTACAGATGCTTCAGGTTACAGACTCCGCTAACCCAGAAATAGTAAGTCGGGTTAAGAACTTTGCTTCAGGATGAGAACAGAAATCATGCGCTGGCGGTGCAGCGGCAGGCCCATTAGCTAAAGTAGTACCTCAGGTTAAGAACAGTTTCAGGTTAAGAATGGACCTCCAGAACGAATTAAGTTCTTAACCCGAGGTACCACTGTATTTCCATTCTGTGTCAGTTTCACATATTTTCAATCAAGGCGTCCATGCTATCCCAATTCTGCAGATTAAACACACCCACATAAATCACATTTATACTGTATGAATTTCCCCTAAAACAAGCATTATTGCATGCATTTTACTCTAAATACTTAGTTGGACACCCCCCCAAAAAACGACACATTTTGTACACACAGTTCTGAACTGAAACTGCTTTGCAAATTTGTAGAGGTTTGCAGTCCTACTTGATGCCTGCATTTTTGAAAATGTTTTAGTCAAAACACTGCAAATTAGACCTGTTTGCTGAAAAATGGGGACCAAACCCATTTCTCCCACATGCTTGCTTTTGATCCCTTATTCCATAGGTAACTGTCAGCTATGTCTCCACCTGCTTCCTATGTCCACAGTTAAGCTAATCTGGAATGTCAAAGACTTTTAACGATAGGTCTGCAACAAGCCCACACAGACACCTATAAATGGCAACTGCTATTTTCCCCAAATATATTCTTTCATATTAAATAGCCACATCAATTATTCACAATGAAAATTTCATCAACACCTGTGCAACAAAAATAACACCTCTCCTATAACTGCATCATTCTTTTTAATTAATTTAACTTTCAGAAGTGTAACTATTATTGCACTAAATCTGAAGAAGGTCTAGCGGATGCATCTTGCATCACAGTCAGACATTTTGCCTTATGACAGACTACCAGGGGGATTTTGCCCCCTGCTCTGTACATTTGATTCATTTCTACAGCACCACCCATGTACAAGAACCCTGGAAGAGGCTGGGCCAATCACAATGCTCCTCTGCCCCACCCTGGCTATGATCAGGAGCCCCACCCATCCACTGCAAAAGCCTGCTTTTGTAGTCAGCCTAAAGTTTTGCTGTGGAAGGAGGAGCCAAGCTGAACTGAGCTGAAAGCTAATCTGTGGAGTGGTAGAGAGATGCAGGTTTATGGCTGAGAACAGACAAGCTGTATCCTGAATAATGAGGTTCAAGTTTGTTTACAATCCTCTCGTATTCATGAACCAGATGTTTTCAGAAAAGTCAGGGTCCCATTTGAATTTAATTTCTAATTTAATATCGGACCACCTTGATCCCTCCCACACACCTTACAAAGAATGAGAGGACTGGTCTCTGCCCCAAGTGGCTTGCTATCTAGAAACAGACACAGGGGAGAGACAACAGACAAGGGGAGGGAAAGTGGGGCAGGGACAAACATGGGGGAAAGAAGATTTGTGTATCAAAGGCTTCATGGGAAAAGGCGGCCCTTGAAGGAATCTGCAGGCAGTTCTTGCACAGGCCACTTTGTTCAAACCTGGGCGGTATGATCTTGGTGACATGGAGTAATGCATCCTGCCATGGGAGCATGCCCAGTGCTAGGTTAGTGTGGAAAACTGCAGCATGGCATTCTGGGGCTGTTAGCAGGAGATGCCTCCAAAGATGGAAGGAGGCATCTGCCCACTCTGATTCAGCCTCTTGTCTTGCTAAAAGGACTATGAACTTCAGAGTGAAGCTATTTCACAATGAGAAATCTTCACTAACTAGCTGATTTATTCAGCCCCCTTCCCCTCCCCACCACCTGCACCCCCAGCCCCCAATTATTCTAAGGCACAGGGGAACCGCATACCATGATAAGCGCTAACTAGAATACTTCAATTGACGAGTGAGCAAAAATAATTTTCCTCCCTGTTTATAAAACAAGGCATTTGCTTAATGAATATAGGTAAAGCTCCTGAAGACACAATAGAACCAAAAACACTTGATCTGATCATTCCAGCCCATGATTTAATTAAGGTGCTACATAATAAAGTAGGTAATAATGCAGCTAACCCCTGAAAGAAAGAAAGAAAGAAACACAAAGTTCACAGCAATTTGGCAGTCTATAGAATCTGCATCTTTCTGTGTCACTGTTCCCGCTTCGTTCATTATTCTATGATCAAAAGGGGAGAAAGCTTTGCTACCCACCCATTTTTATGTGGGTTTTATGATGCCAATTCCACCAAATTTCTCCCGCAGAAAGCAAGCAAGGGTGAAGGAGCTAATGGGAGGAACAGCATTGCCCAGATTTTATTCACTCCATTTATTGTTTCTGTCCCACTTTTCCTTCCTGAGGGAAGCCCAATGTTCGTGTCATTCCGGACGGAAGAGGCAACAGATATGCCGTAGAGCTGAGCATTTCATGCACATCCCAAGGTCAAAAGATTCTCCCAGCTCTTGTTATGAGGGGAGGGGACTTCTTTAGCAGGGAGCATTGCATATCCATGGAAACTCCCTCTGCAACTGAAAGCCCAGATCTTCACCATCACACAGGGAGCCTCCATTAATACCAAAGGCTCTTCCCACTAACTGTAGGTGGGTCAGAGGTAGTTAATGTGATCTCAGGGGTGAGGCTAAACACAAAGCCCTGAAACCCTGTTGTGCCCATGTTGCCTTTTCCCTCTGAATAGGAAGACTACAGCCAACGCTTAACTTCTGTAACACAACATGCAACTGAGTTTAGGAAAATAGGAAGTCACTTTACATTGAGTCAGAACACTGGTCCATCCATCTAGCTCAGTACTGTCTAAACTGGTTGACAGGGGCTCTCCAGGGTTTGGGTCAGGAATCTCGCTCAGTCCTTACTTGGAGATGCAGAATACTGAACCTGGGACCTGGGACCTTCTACGAGCAAGGCAGAAGCCCGACCACTGAGTTAAGATCTTGCTCTGAAGTCTCTCTCTCCATTGCAGATATGGGAAAGAAAGACAATGTGAGTTGAGGCTGCTTATGGAGGGTAGGGATTGGAGAATGGGGGAAACCTAGTTTATGGGCATTTCTTCTCTGCTGTTACATAGCACAAGGCCAGCTTACAAAAACAATTTGAGCAGGAGATCCCAGAATGGAGGGGCAGGGGGCTGATACACAATTAGGTTCTTGTCTCCATTTACACCTCCGTGCGTCATCAACAAAATGAAAAAACAAACAAACCCAAGAACAACAGGCAAAGGACATCAATTCCACTAATGTTAACATTGATCTAACACATGGGTAGGCAAACTAAGGCCCAGGGGCCGGATACGGCCCAATCGCCTTCTAAATCCGGCCCACAGACAGTCTGGCAATCAGCATGTTTTTACATGAGTAGAACGTGTCCTTTTATTGAAAATGAATCTCTGGGTTATTTGTGGGGCATAGGAATTCGTTCATTCCCCCCCCCCAAATATAGTCCAGCCCCCCACAAGGTCTGAGGAACAGTGGACCGGCCCCCTGCTGAAAAAGTTTGCTGACCCCTGACCTAACAGGTTCTGGGATTGCACCCTTTGGTGATACCTCATCATCATTATCATCAACAACAACCACCACAGCAGCAATAACAACAACAAAAACAGCAACAGTACCGGTAAATTATTTTTACTACGGCTATAGTACAGTTACTACAGCAGTAAGTTACTCTGAGGGGTTAGGAACGGGCAAACTATAGGAAACAAAAAACAACATTGCGACTGAATGCACTTACACATTTGGATTGCATTTGGGGATAGGAAATACGAGCAAGAGGAACAAAAAGGTGTTGCTAAAAGAGGCCATTTAAAAATGCACGTGCTTTTATAGCACATGCACTAAGCCAGTCCACAAGTTTCATTTCTGTTTGCTTCAAGATTTTCTCTTCGTTCTCTTGAAATCCATCCAAATTCTTCCTTTTTAAAAAACTGGGATCTGTCACTGTTTTGTTCTCTATGACAGATTGTGTCTACTGTTGAAACAAACGTTCTGCTTAAAAGAACCTCAGGTGGTCCCTCTCCCTCTTATAGCTCCCATAACGACAGGAAATATCTTGCTCATATTTCGTGCAAGGGTCACATCCAGACCTTCTCAACCTGCTATCACACATTGTATATGACACACTATAAAACAAGAGTTTGCAAACTGAATGAAGACATTCTACCAGAGATTTTCAGTTTCCTTTTATTCATGTCTATGTCTATATACTCTGAGGCCTACAGAGTAGGGGTGACTAACCTGCAATGTTGCTGGAATACAGTTCCCAACAGCTCTGAGCATTTCTCATGCTGGCTGGCTCTAACGGGAGTTGGAGGCCCACAACATCTGCAAGGCCACAAGTTCCCCACCCCTGCTATGTTGTTGTTTAGTCGTTTAGTCGTGTCCGACTCTTCGTTACCCCATGGACTAGAGCACGCCAGGCACTCCTGTCTTCCACTGCCTCCCGCAGTTTGGTCAAACTCATGTTAGTAGCTTCGAGAACACTGTCCAACCATCTCATCCTCTGTCGTCCCCTTCTCCTTGTGCCCTCAACCTTTCCCAACATCAGGGTCTTTTCCAGGGAGTCTTCTCTTCTCATGAGGTGGCCAAAGTATTGGAACCTCAGCTTCAGGATCTGTCCTTCCGGTGAGCACTCAGGGCTGATTTTCTTAAGAATGGATAGGTTTGATCTTGAAGTCCATGGGACTCCTCCAGCACCATAATTCAAAAGCATCAATTCTTTGGCGATCAGCCTTCTTTGTCGGGAGGGTGATGTCTCTGCTTTTTAAGATGCTGTCTAGGTTTGTCATTGCTTTTCTCTCAAGAAGCAGGCGTCTTTTAATTTTGTGACTGCTGTCGCCATCTGCAGTGATCATGGAACCCAAGAAAGTAAAATCTCTTGCTGCCAACAACGGGAGCTCACCCCGGCGCGGGGATTTGAACCACCAACCTTCCGATCGGCAAGCCCTAGGCTCAGTGGTTTACACCACAGCGCCACCCGCTTCCCTTCAGAGGATGGGTAGGTATATATAAAAGGGGAGGGAATCTTTGTTATTAAATTACAAGCAATATGCCCACCAACCACGCATGTGCGTAGACATGTGGCCACAAGACTGGGCTCCCTAGCTTTGGGAAGAGAGTGACTGGCCACCAGAGTAAACTCCCCTTAATGGAAGGCATTTCTTCATTATTGTAAGGCAGAGATGGCTAACCTTTTTGGCCTAAGGACCATATTTACCTTTCACCAAGCCTCGGGGATGTGTGTTGCCTGCCAGAGGTGGGTGTGGCCAAAAGTAGGTGTGGTCAGCCCACCTGACACTCTCACACAAATCTTCCAGGCATAGAAAAACATCTTTCCTCCTTGTTAAGTTACTGGGGGCTCATTCAACGCCAAATCACCTGGTGCCATGTGCTCTAATGACTCAGATTTTCTTCATTTTTTTTAATGTGTAGATACCTATGAGATAACCTCAGATTAATTTTTAAAGATTTTTTTGGTCCAAAATTGAGCGCAGGAGAAATTTTTAAAAATTCTGATTTTTGCGCAATTTAGGCGAATGCAATTTCTGCATCAGTTTAGAAAAAACCTCTGTTTTGCTTATTTTTCAACCAACTGGGCTTATTTTGGTATCAAAATAAGCTAATTTTTGTCTCTTTCAAAAGAAGGTCCCAAAATGGTATTAAGTGCCACAGAAGAGGGTCACTGACCATTCAAAGTGAATTATTGTAATTTTTGTACCTTGGTAGGCTCAATAAGCCATAGCACGCAAACCACAACTAACACACGTATCATACTTTTTTTGTAGAATGGGCTAACCATGAACTTGCTATGTTTTAAAAATAAGACTGGCTGCTGGTATCACAAAGTCACCGATGGCTACCTATTCCCCTCTGTAGTACCTGTAATACTTACAGGAAATGCTGACATATTTTGTACACATGCATTGTAGCTTCCTTTTACCTCTCAAGTTTCAGAGGTAAGTGATTTAGAAGGAGAACAAGGACAGACAGACTTGCAGAGGTGTGGGGGTATTATCACACAAGATACTTAGCCGTCATGCAATTAACAAAAAACTATATATAGACAATGACGACACCAGGTCCTGTTCTCAGGTTGACACATCAATGAAACTGTACCAATGAAGGAAATGGTGAGAAGGAAAAATAGACAAGGCAGCAGAAATCTGAAATCCAAACATGATGTACCTTAAAATAATATTAATAATAATAATGGAAAAATCCAAAGGGACCACACTGAAAGATGTGATTAGAATCTTCCTGATGTGCCAACATGATGCAAGGTACATTATGAAAAGGAAGCATGTGACGAGGATGTAAATACTGGAGGGGGAGAAGAGAGAATTTGTGTGGAATACTTGAGAAATATCACAGATGCTGATTTAGAGTCAACGCCACTTGGTAGGTGCTAATGTAGTAAAACTATAACTGTTCATTAACTAAGTCTAGGATCACAATTAAAGGTGGCACTTGAAGGCAAATCCCCACGGGTGACAAGCAGCGCCATGCGAGGCTCTGGCGAAGGGCAATCTGGCACCTTTGGGGAGGCAATCAGGCATCTGCGGCGGAGAACTCTGATGTCAAGAGGACCCCTCGGGGGACGCTCGGGTAAGTGTTGTGAAGCTTGCAACAGCACAGTTAATGAGCCCCAAAGCTTTGGAAATGATATAACAAATATACTTCTATAAACAACAATTTATCACCTTAAATCAGAGATACTGAAGGAAAAGATCTACAGGGGGATGAAGAACTCCTAATTCTCAATCATATGTGTGTGATTTTTTTATATTATTTATTTTAAAGACACCCTGGGTCTAGTTTGCCTCTCCACTTTAGATGCCAACCTGTGAAGGCTCAATAACCTGCACTTCTTATGCCTCATTTTGCTTAGTAAGAAACAGCCACAATTAGGTATGTGTACCTAGGGCATCAGGGACGCAGGTGGCGCTGTGGTCTAAACCACAGAGCCAAGGGCTTGCCGATGAGAAGGTCGGCAGTTCGAATCCCCAAGACGGGGTGAGCTCCCGTTGCTCAGTCCCAGATCCTGCCCACCTAGCAGTTCGAAAGCACGTCAAAGTGCAAGTAGATAAATAGGTACCGCTCCGGTGGGAAGGTAAACGTTGTTTCCGTGCGCTGCTCTGGTTTTGCAGATTAGTCATGCTGGCCACATGACCTGGAAGCTGTACGCCGGCTCCCACGGCCAATAAAGCGAGATGAGCGCTGCAACCCCAGAGTCGGTCACAACTGGACCTAACGGTCAGGGGTCCCTTTACCTTTACCTTGGGCATCACCACCACACCATACATTGAATCCAATTAAGTGAGCTGCCCCCTCCCTGGGGTCAGGTGGGCCACGATCTTGCTGCCCCCCCATTACACATTCATGATGCACTTTAACTGATGTGTGCAAAGGATTTGAGATTCTTAGGAGTCTAATAATTCAAACTGAAGTATCCACTCGATTCCACAGACCAGATGCAGCTGTGGTGGAGCAGTTTGCTTGGATTTGAGTGTCTATCCGTCAAACCCTCCAACACCTCACTTCCAGCTGAGCAAAGGCCTAAATGAAGTACACAAATTAGATACAGCTCAGCCTCAACCAAAGTTTACAGTGTGACCCTAATTCCCTTTGCTACAAAATGGATTTAAATAACCATAAATTGTCTGGACAGTACAAGAAGAATGCCTCACTGCATGTCTATATCCTCCCCAAATTGTCCCTTTTGCTGTAAAACGTTTGAGACTGGGAAGATAGAACAAGTAGGCCCTGCTTATATTTCTAAAGGCAAGACCTTAAAAAAAGAAGAAGAAAACCTTTTTAAAGCCCTGAAAACCTGCAGCTGGCACTGCTCCATGAAAGCACCTCCAAAAGAGCAAATCCTCACGTGCAGAGCAAATTACTCTCTGATTTTCAGAAGAAAAGGGCTGCTTCTGCAGACATTTATTCCTAGAGGCGCCCAGCTTCTGCCAGTTTATGGGCACCTCCTATGTTTTGCATTTAGATTCCCCACTGATGGGCACGCATTGTTGGGGATATCTAGATCAACATCAGGAATACCTCCAGACCTTGGCCCTGGAGTTGAATCACACCTTGACAGTGCAGTGATGATTTGCTGGCATTATTATGAGCAACATTATGCTGGTTTCATTGACAGACACTAATAAATGTTGAAAAGCAAGAGTGCCTGTCTGTAATCCACAGCCCACTTACTCTGGAGTAGTGCCATAAAAAGAAAATAAAAGTCTATGGCACTAAAGTGGGTTGTGGCCATTCTCCATTACTTAATATGGGATGTGTGGCTTTATTTACTACTTGTCAGTCCAGGATCAATAAATCATATACAAGTTCAGGTTATTCTGACTGCCAGATCAGATTTGCACATCACTTTCAGATCTAAAATGCTGCAAAGAAGTCACGTTTTCACCTTGTTGACAATTTTAAGAGTCAGTCTTGATTTACAGTGACAGGAGACAGAAAATAAAACAACATGCTCTGGAAAATAAAAAAAGGCTTACTGTAGACTCACAGTAAGAACCATAAAAGTCTGGAAAACCAACTGATCAAACTGCTAAGGACCCTTTCATAGCCTTCTTGATATTTTTTTTTATTGGTCAGATTGGAATATTTGTTTGCTGCTTTTCCAACAACAATGCTAAGCTCAAACCGTCTCACAATAACAACAACAACATTAAAAAGCAACATTATAATCACTATAATCATATAAAAGCCACAACAGCATATAACTAAGGCAATAAACAAATCATTTCATCCAACGAGTAATAAAATTCAATATGAACTCATAGCAATTCAAAGCAGCAGAAATGGCTGCTAAGCACCATCCCTGTACCTGTTGACATACTATCTCTGGGAAGGGGCTAAGCTTTCTTTGTTAATTGTAGCACAGCGGTGACAAAATCACTTCTACCGGCAAAAATGTAAGCAGGTGGGTCTGCATTTCATCTGCTGTGAAAGATATTCCTGAATATTCCAAGTCTGAATGAAAACACTGTCTCGCCAAACCAGAATTCCTATCTCCAGACATGTGAGAACAGAAAGTGGCGACTCAGTTGTGGGGAAAGATAAGGGTGGAATTGGACCAAGACTAAGGGAACTAGGAGGCTGGGAAGGAGGCAAGGATCTTGGCTGGAGGATGGAGTACTTGAAAGAGTTCAGAAAAAGGGCAGGAAGATAAGAATCCGGATCTGGTACAGGTCACAAATGATACACAAGAGACATGAATAAATACTTCAGAAAAGCAGACATTCAAAACATAGGAAGCTGCCTCGTAGACTATTGATCCATTGAGATCAGCACTGTCTGCTCCAACCTTCCTCAACCTAGTGCTTTCCAGATGTTGTTGGACTACAACTCCCATCATCCCCAGTCAGACACGGGAGTTGCAGTAGTCCAATGATATCTGGAGCGGACTAGTTTGGGGAAGGCTGGTCTGCTCTGACCGGTCGCAGCTCTCCAGGGCCTAAGGACATGCAGTGAGTTCATGACTCAGGTGAAATTTGAACAGGGAGTGCTAAACACAGAGGCAGTGATGCTTCTGAATACCAGTTGCTGGAAGCACAAGGGCTCTTGTGCTCAGATCCTGCTTGCCAGTTTCCCACAGGCATCTGGATGGCCACTGTGAGAAAGGGGTGCTCAATCCCAGGAACAACAAGTGCAGTTTCTACACACACACACACACACATGGACCAGTGCAAATGCACCCTGATACTTTTGCTGTTATTCTCTGACACCATCAACAAGGATGATAGTCAGCGTGTGACCAAAGCTCTTCTATTTTTGTTTGCCAGTAAAAAAAAAAAAAAATCTATGTCCACAGTGCATTTGTGAATGGATGACACCACAGAGGGATGTAGTGATGTTAGGAGTTGAATAAACAAGCTGAGCTTCTTCTGCTCATGGATTTTGACTTCAAGTCATTTCATTTATATGTCAGCAGCTCGGGATGTGCAGCAGATCAGCCATTTCGTTTCCTCCCTCACCTTTGCTGAGGCAAAGGCTGCAGGAGAGTCACATTGCTGTCTCTCAGCAACAAATACAAGCCAGCCCTGTCACCTTCAGAGGGAGGCATGACAATTCATTTCAGACTGGAAACCCTGGGAGAGCGTATTTCTTTTCTCCAAGTTTGCAAAAATGCACCTAGAGCTTGTTGTCCACTTAGCACGCCAACCAAGCCTGAGAGAACTGCATCCCATTTGTCACTGCAGACAGAGTCTTAACCATAAGCAGCCACTCAAGGACAAGCTGGCCTGAAAGGAGCAATCATCACCCCATGTGCCCCACTAAAGGACGGAATAGGGGTGTCCCTGGGAGAAATTGCCAAGCCACCCAGGAAACAGAACTATTCCAGAGTGTGTGGTTTCATATAACAGCTCTGCCAGTCCACTACTGGTGGGTGGGGGGAGGACAGCAATCTGCGCTGGCATAATTCACAAGGCATAGGGGTGAAGAGCTCAAATAGCTGCTCAGTCTAAGATGGAGCAAAACGCCAACAGCTGTCACCAAGACACCTGGAGATCTGGGCTCAAATCCTAGCTCCCATTTGGTCTTGGCGACCTGAATTCACAGATCATTTTGACATGGTGATCTTTGTCATGTTGTACTAGACCAGGCTTCCTCAAACTCAGCTCTCCAGATGCTTTGAGATTACAGTTCCCATAATCCCTGACCACTGGTCCTGCTAGCTAGGGATCATGGGAGTTGTAGGCCAAAAACATCTGGAGGGCCAAGTTTGAGGAAGCCTGTACTAGACATACTAGTGAAACATCTCCAGCATGTTTGAGATTACCAAAGAATCTGCCTTATGCTGACTATTGATCTACCCAGCCCAGTATTGTTTATTCTGACTGCTAAGGGTTCATCAAGGCACTTTTGCCTACCACTGCTACCTACCGAAGATCCTTCTAGCACCATCATCTACAGAAGCCATTCCATTTGGCTCTAATATAAGACAGGGAGAATGATGGAACTGCAGGGCCTCTCCTTCAACTGTGCAGGGAGAACAGCAACTTTAGGATGCTCTCTTTGAAATCTTTTAATTCCAGTTGCTCATGACAAGAGTTATGTAACTAAGAAACGGTACCCAAGTTTGCTATACCTCCCCTCCTTCCCCCACAACCTCTTTTCCTTTTGTGTTGTGTCTTTAAGATGATAAGCTTGGGGGCAGGGGCTGTCTTATCGGTGACATTTGGCAAGCTGCTCTGGGGGCCTTTTTCTTCTGAAGACTGGAGAAAAAATACCCTGTGCTCCATTTTGGAGGAAGGATGGGACAGAAAGCTATAAAATAAGATAAATATAAAATAAACAGAATATGCGCTGCAGAAAGTTTCCTAATTCAGGCTGAGCCACACAAATCACATGGGAAGCTGCATGCGCTGTGCTTGCGACTATAAATGTCACAGTATCACTGTAGTAATTCAGTTGGGTCAATGACATAAACCATGCAAAAACATTTTGTGTGAATCAGACCTCAGAGACGCCTTTGCCCAGAATGGAATCAGTCAGCTACTTAATGTTCTATGCATGGAGAATATGAATCAATGTGATGCACCTCGTCCAAGACTTCAAGAGCCTTTGACCAGGCACTTTATGATGCAAATCAGTAGTTTTGGTTTAAATGATCAGCACTGTGGTGACCCAAGTTCACATCCATGCTCAGCAATGAAGTACAGATGATGAGCTTACCAAGTGGCAAAGATGTCTAACATGCCTCTGCTTTGTCAAATGGATTAATGGACACGTGGTGGGATTTTTCTCCCCTACCATGCATTTTAGCATGTAGTAAAAACTGGGGTAAGACTTCTTCACCTCAACCCCTTGGCAAATTGGCTTCCTGTAATGGGCAAGTGTATGTTAACCACAAATATATTTTAACCCCAAACATATTTTAACCATAAACGGCATATAATTAGCATCTCCTGCAAAAAGCAGCCTCCATAGCTCCTTATCCATCACAGCAAATCCCCAGGCTGGGAAGAGTTATGACACTACGGCAGTTGCTTCTTTGGTGCATTAAAGTTAGAAGAGAAAATGGGTCACTTCAGTAGCAACACCACGCTCTTCTCTGATGGTGGGCATTATACAGATTTAGAGAGCTGGACAGACAACAGACCTGAGCCGCTGGGACAAGGATCTGAGGGAAAATCTAAGCAAACAGGAAGACCTGTAATTGAGGAACACTTATAGATACGAGAGTCAATGCTAACAAGGTTGACTGTTACCCAGGCAAAGACTAAGCCTGACACAGAAGCGTCTGGGTGGAGTCACTCTGGAGCCTGAGGAGGTATCATAGCCTGAGGAACCATCTGACCTACAGCTCTCGGTGCCTCAATATGAGGCAGCATAGCACAGATTTAAAAGTTCCCAGTTTGTCACACACTTCTCATCTGGAGAAAGAGCATCATGTCAGTACTGCAGCAGCTGTATGTGGACTCTGTCCATGCCGGGGATTGGGGAACCTATGGTCCTCCTGACATAGGCCTTCCACAACTGCAGTTCCTATTCTCCTGGACCACTGGCCCCGCTGGCTGGGGCTGATGGGAAATGGAATCCTGCTGCATCTATAGTACCATGGGTCCCCAGCCCTGTTCTGAACTCTTTATGGCTGTAACCACCCCTAGCACTATAGAGCTGTTTTCAGCCTGGAAACGAGTGTGGAGCCAGAAAAAGACAGTGTGGCCAGAAGCACTGAGCACTTGATGATACGGCTGTTTCATCATTTCCACACCATCGATCGAGATGAACTTTATCCAGGCATTCACCCCAAGTGGTAAAGCTTCTCGAATACTGTGCAACATGTTACCAAGGCACCTGGGCTGCTCTCAAAACAAAAAGAAGCCCATTTTGTCACTTTCTTATAATGCAAAGCTATTACCTTTCATTAGTGCCCCTGAGGTGAGCAACCCACAGCCAATAAATATTAATGCTTCCTGACAATGATACAACACCGGCTCCAAACACTCATATCCGGAGTGTCATTATTAGGCCTGAGCATACTACATTTTTTGATTAACCATATTTTTCAGCTCACTTGTGATCTCGATCGCTTCCCCCAAAGCTTTGTTTATGTGCTCATATGTACATGTCGGTGCATGTGGAGTGAATAACAACTCTCCACAGCCCCTCGCTATCTGGGTTCCTGGGGGAAAGGAAGGCTCCCAGAGCCTGCTTGCTTTGTTTATGTCTGATCTCCATGAGGCAGGCTGCATGCCTTTTCAGGACATGCCACAAAGCATGTGAGGCCAGTTTGCATACTGACCTCACATGGGGTGTGTCCCATCATACATTGGGTCAATGTGCCTCAGCAAGTGTGTGAGTTAGTACAGTATAGATATATCTGTCTACATAGCAGATTGAGCTATATATATCCATAGGTACTGTCATGGTTGTGAGTCCTGAAAGACTTGCTCCCTGCCTTGTAGGCCTTTTTCCACCTAGCCTGGAAAGACAGGACCCTCAGTGACTCCAGCCACAAAAGCTGAGGCTGCTGAAGAGGCCAGAGGCCACCTTGGCTGACTCTTAGTGCAGACCCAAGTCATCGAGCCTGAGCTTCCACAGCCGCCACTCACCATGATTGGCAGAACTGGCAGTAACAGCAGTAGATAGGTTCAATGCTTATGGTAACATTTTATTTTCTTCCCAACTATGTTGCTTTAAATGTGCATTTTACATCTGACTTCCTTTAGTAGCGTTTTCTTTTGAAATGTTTAGGAATTTTCTTTTGTTGACTTTGCTGCATTAAATGTGCATTCTGTAGTCGACCTTCTTTATAATGTTTTATTTTGAAATATTTTAAGATAATATTTTAGCTTCCTGTTAAATGTGTTGCACTGAATGTACACTTTTAGCTTGACTTACTTCAGCAATGTTTTATTCTGGATTGTCCTATTCGATCTTTTAATGCAGTAAGTCACTTTGAGATTTTTTCCCTTAAAACTATAAAGCAGTAGAGAAATGAATAATAACAGCAACAATATACTACCTTTTATGGGATTTTAAATTTCAGCAGCTTTGGGAAACAATATAATTCATTCATTGATTGATTTGCTAATTAAATTAGGGATTCCTCAGGAAACCTCAATAATTTTCATTACGAAACAAAACTGCCTCCTGAAGCCAGCGGGACGATCAGTGTGACAGCATCCCAGAGACATGGAAAATCTAAAAAGCAACTTAAGCAGAAAGTGTGCTTCATTTAAGGTTTCTGCTTTTCAGCACTTTTACGGAAATAAATGCTTAGCAAAACGTGGGCCCTCTGTAAAGCCTGAAATATCAGTGTACGCATTGGAAGTGGCAGGAGCTACTACTACCCCAGGAATAGAATGATTGTCTTGTGTTTGTTTTAAGCTGTGATGGCCTTTGTCTATGATCGATAAAGTTGGCATCCCATCAGATCACAAGTATTAAAATAAAACAAAATAAAATTGGGGGGACACAAGCCTCCCATGTTAGGAACATCACATTTTTGTCTTTTTGTGAAATCAAGGTTCACAAGCAGATCCTTCTGTATATACCAAAGCAGCATGAAATGTCACAGCATTGCTTAAGAGTGGTGTCCAAGTGTTTTCTATTCAGATTATTAATGCAACAGTCTGGAAGAGCCTCTCATCTTGCTGAGGTTCCCTAATACCTTACCCTCAACCTAACCTCCTGCTTTAGATTGTGGCAGTACAAGTCTGATTTCCTGGACACGTCTGATGGGCTCACAACAGTGGTTCATCTGGAGGGCAGGAGGGTCGGAGATGTGCTTTTTAAACAAAGCATATTCGCAGAAAAGTGCAACAGTATATTTATGCAACCCTGAATAGCTCGTGTGAAGAAAAAACCCCAAAAGAGCTAAAGGCACAACATTTCCCCTTGTTTTAAATGGTGTACCCCATTCTACCTTTGGAGGCTTCGGTGCCAAGTGGGTTTTCAAAGCTGCTGGTTGTAATTTGGCTCCAAGCGTCCTTCACAGCAGACTTGGAAACTATCCTGTTGTTGAGGCTCTGCTGAGGCCGGAAGTTATTCCTCAGGTATTCCACAGACTTGACGTGGTCTTGCTGTTCCGTGGTAAATATGGAATAGAACGCTTCCAGCTGAATGTAGCAAACCAGCATGAGGGGAAAGAAAAAGGAAGGGGGGGGAAAAGGAGGGGGGCATTAATTAGGGAAAAAAACCCAATGTGGCAAAATCTGGGCAGCTGATAAGAATGCAAAATGGCAGGAAGTACTGATGCCAAGACTGATAAATCAAACAGGAAACCAGGCTGCCCGCTGAAATCACTGCCAACAGCTTTATCTATCCCCATTTTTAGCCTGCCAAGCGAGCAAACACTTTAGAAACCCTCTACAAAGTTAGTGTCTGGAGGAGGCAAGAAAAATATTCTTTCTTAGCCTCTCTGTACTGTATGTACTCACAGATATATACAGCCCCCTCTTTTGTTTTATAAGGCATTGTGTATGTGTTTTTACTATTATCCTGCAGAAGAGGGGCACAGATTCAATACACAAATCACAGCTCAGCACACAGCCATTCCATCTTTCCATTATTTGTGTTTACAGCAGTATCTAGAAGGGCCAGCGGTTGCTAGAGTAGAGGGACCTATTGTGCTGCAAGCTGTAGATACTATAAAAGCTTGGCCCTGCCACACAGAGATAACAAACTTAGCGCTAGATGGACAGAATGAAGAAGGAGCTAAAAAGAGAGATTGAGGGGGACGACTACCACTCTGAAGATTAGGAGCAAAGCTGGAAATGGATCTTGCTCCTTTCAAGCTCCCTAATGCTCCACTTCAGCCTTTGCCAACCTGGTGCCCTCCAGCTGTTTTAGATGACAACTCTCATCAGCATCAGCCAGCTAGGAGGTTGTGCTGGAGTTGTAAGTTGTGGAACTCCCTCACCACAGAGGTGCATAGGGTACTTCATAACACAGTTTTCGGAAGACGGAAAAGATGCACTTCTTTACCTTGGCTTTTCACATGTGAGATGTATATTTTTAGGACCCAACTTATTTCATAGACTATAAGTGGTTTTAAACTGTTTTTTAATATTGTCTTTTAGCTGTCGTAACCCACCCTAGGACCTTAGGGTAATAATAATCCAAAGCAACAAGAGCCTCAAGCTGGCAAAGGCACTGAACCACATGTCTGACACAGCTCTTTGCTGTGCCAGATTTCATCTCGAAGAGGAAAGATTGTCTGCACTTAGGTCCAATTACAAGTCATAGAAAACTGGGCAAAAGAAGGCCATGTGCAGTGAAAAACATGTGTGTGTGTGTGTGTGTGTGTGCGCGCACACACACACACACACACACACACAAACCAAGCTTGCAAATTGTTTTTGACAAACACTTTAAAAATTCATTTATTTTCCATTGCTTGAAGAACTACCTTCATGAGTGAAACTGATGAAGCAATTTTGATTTTTACCCAAAATGTCCAGGCCCTTGAAAGCACCAGGTTGTTCAAGATCAAACCGTATTTGTTTCTAATACATTTCCAGAACCAACCTATAAAAATGGCAATATATTTTCCAGGATGTATAATGCAATTGCATATGTAGACTGCATTTTTATGTATTTGTGTTGGCAAACTCTGTCAAGTCAAACATTTCATTAAAATGCCGACAACCTGTAAGCCACAGAGGTATAAAAGTGTGTAAACACTTTCTTGAAGTGGGCTGTGGTGAATATGAAAAAAAAAAAAAAAATCAGAGGAAAACTAATGGAATGAATAATAACAGTGGCAGCAGCTTACATTTTTCAAGCAAAGATGTGTTCCTGGCTGCAGCTAGGAAGGTTGGGCTCTGTGAGTTCCCTGAATTATGCTTCAATCAGTTTTAGATTATGAGAAGAGGGACTCATTGTAGTAGCCAGGAATGAACTCCAGCACCAAACAGAAAATACACCTGTTGATTAGATCTAATCCATTTCTTTGACAGCCGTGGATTCTGGAGACAGGACAGGGCAAGAAACTGGGAAAAGGTAAATGATTTGCAGTGTCCTCCGAGTAAAACAACTGAGAAGCAGTGGACTTCACTGTTGTCTTGTTGCGTTCATCTACCTCTGTCAAGGGGGAGCTATTGAATATTTACACTCATTCATTCGGTAAGATCAAGTGACTTTTTACATGAGCAGTTCCCTCTCAGATGCCTCTGTTGCAATGAGGTGTATTAACACAAGCAAATAAAAGGCAGGGTAGACTTTAGCAAGGAGACATTTTGAAAACAAAGGTTTTAAATGTCAAAGCCTTTTTAATTGTTAAACATTTAGCTGCATATTTCCACGTTATTACTCAGGGATGTCTCTCAATGAAAATGCCACTCACTGCCTTGATCTACAGCAAGGCCTCCTATGCATTCATTTTAAGGTTCTCGTTCCAGAGGCACACTAATGGCAGCTTTGTGATGTTGTAAAAACAACAACAGACAAAGTTGGTAAATTAACTAAAGCATTACTTTCCTTCCGTAATTAGCCCAAACTACTAAATCTGTGTCTGTGTACTTAGCTGAGTGTCACGGAAGAAACATGAAGAGAGTGAAAGAAGAAAGGATTCTGTGTAAATATTTAGACCACAGTTCAAATGTATCTGAACAGAATGATAATAGCTAAGATCATTTGGAAGGAAATAGAATGTCATGTTCTATTATCTTCTCGTGTCGAGCGGCTCATGCTCAGAACAATAAAACAAAATTAGCCAACTTCCTTTTCCATCAACAATATTTTTTTGTGCATTCCTCCTCCTAAAAATTCAATTTTATGGGCCATGCCCAAAATGAAAAGGATTGGAAATCTAGACGCAGCTTAAGTATCAGGGACTGGGTGGAAAAAAGCAAGGAGTAAAAAAACAATGAACCAGGCAAACTCTTTGTGGATTCAAACCTACCTGGCGATAAGAGATAGGAACAGGCATGCGAAAAACAATCCATTCCACAATCTCACTGCACGGAGGGGTGGTCAGTGACCCTGTATACCGATAATAACTTCCCAGAGATGCTGGCAGGACTTCCCTCAGTATGAAAGGGTCCAAGAAGGTCTCTTTCTCTGTAAAAATAAAAGCAGAAGCAAAATGGTGTGACTTTAAAGTGATGGGCAACACGAATTAGTCAGAATATATTTTACACGCCTCCAGCCATATCCTGTGATTTTGGTTTCCCGCTACTTAAAGAAGGCTCCTTAAACACATGGGCTACTAGCCACGATGGCTTGGTTCTACTTCCTCTAAGGGAGGCAACAAGTCTCTGAATATCACAAATGGGGAAAGTGCTTGCAGGCTTCTCCTGATTGGCCACTGTGATAACAGGATGTTGGACCAAATGGGCCTTTGGCTTGATCCAGCAGACTCTTCTTTCATTCTTAGTGCATTGGCACACTTAGGACCAGCATCAGGGACCGGCATCCTTGGGCAGCTGCAGAACCCATTGCTGATGTGTGTATTGATGCCTTACTTACTCCACCCTTTCCCAGTGTAGCACTCCAAGCCAAATCAGGATCTAGCCAATGCTGGGCAGTAAGCGCTGTTCAGCAGTGGAACAGACTTCTGCCAGAGGTGGTTGACTCTCCTTCCCTGGAGGCTTTCAAGCAGAGGTTGGATGGCCACTTGTAGCGTATGATTTAGGTGAGCCTTCTGCATTGCAGGAGGTTGACCCAGTTGGCCTTTGGGGTTCCCTCCAAATCTACAATTCTATGATTTTTTGATTCTACACAAAAATGTTAGAAGATCTCAGATGTTCCACACTCTCTAGTATTCTTAACATTTTAAAGTATGTTACATAGACAGACTCTTCATACAGCTCTCCTCCCCTGATGGGACTGCCCAATATTTATATAAGAAATAGACGGCAAGGCTGTTCTCTGTTCAAGATGGCCCAATGGATTCATGAATTGAGCATGGATTTGAATTCAGACCTCTTGGCACTCTAGCCACTTGATTCCACCAGCTGTCATATTTGCCGAAATTCTAACATCTTTCTAACCCCTTTAGCATGCAAACCATTTTTTATAATGGTCAGTTCATCCACCCTGACAAGTACGGCTCAGAGAGTGTGACTATAAATTCACAGTGTGTTTGGTATTCAGATCAGGTCTGCCAAGTCCAGATCAAATCTTCATCAGCTGGACTAGACTGATAGCTAAAGCAAGTGCCAAATATGATTTATTTCATGTGGAGCAGAGGTGAGAAACTTGTTCAGCACTGGAACGATATTTCTACATCAGATATGTATCACAAGCCAGAAGTCGCACCAAATTGCATATTTCAAGTGCAAGTAATTAACATAATATACATACTGTTTTCACAAACTTGGTGCGTGCCCAGTTAGAACTGGTAGATCAGTTGCACATATGCTGAAAAATTATTCCTCTGAAACAACCTTCCTGTTACAAGTGAAACAACTCAAATGTGACAAACAGGGGTGAACCCATTTGAAATGCGCAGATATAAAAAAATATATAGCAATTGAGGGAACAGCAAACAAATAAACACAACCAATCTTTTTGGGCTACCTTTCAGCAGTCCTGCCATACCTTTGTCAAACATTCCTCTATGACTGTAAGAATTTGGAGGTTGCTTTGAAAACATTCCATTATTAAAGGGAAAAGAAAACTATGTGAGGGCCTATACCCACCCACACTCGAGCAAGCCTCATTAAATGCAGAGGGACTTACTTCATAGAAAACATGCTGTCAAGTGTGGTATGAAGTCCATGAAATATTACGGTGTCCATCCCTCATCATGAAAACAGGGGTATCAGATTCACCTTTCCTTCCTACCTGCCTTTTTCTTTAACCTTAGGAAATAATATGAGCAGCTTTAAGGAACATAAGGCAACACAAAGACCTTACCCACAATAGCAAATGATAATTCACAGGTTTTGGTGCAGGAGTGGGCCACGCACAACTGACATGACAACAGTTAGTGTTAGAACTCTTAGAACAGATATCTTTTAAGTTTCACACCCTCATCTTCTCACAGCTGGCAAATAAAGAGGTCGCCACAGCCATGGCTTGTTTTTGGCTGGAACCCAGTGGAACTCAGTTCTGGCACCTCTCAGGTGGGCGCCATTGGCCATTCTAAGAAAATGAGGAAGATGCTCTTGGTGAGTTCTGGCACCTTTTGTTCTAGAAAAACAGCACTGTCCTCAGCCATGGTGAGGGTGAAGGTGAGGGTGAAGGTGCACTGAGATCTATGAGAGACATACAGCTAGACTGCATGCAACCTGGCTACAGGATATTCTTCTCTCAGCGTTGAGAAAAGACCAGACAGAGCATGAAGAAGCAGCAGCTCACAAGCACGGATGTTTAAAGGGCTGCCTGGGCCTGGCAAGTCATGTTACAGGAAGGAAGAGGGAAACATCATGGCTTGAGCAGCCATTTTGTTCTTCAGCAAACTGCAGAATTTGTACAGCCTTCAGAAGAGGAGAGACCCAAATAATTACCGCCCAGTCAGTCTGACATCAATACCAGGGAAGATTCTGGAGCAGATCATTAAGCAAACAGTCTGTGAGCATCTAGAAAGGAATGCTGTGATCACCAATAGTCAGCATGGATTTCTGAAAAATAAGTCATGTCAGACTAACCTGATCTCGTTTTTTGACAGAATTACAAGCCTGGTAGATGAAGGGAACGCAGTGGATGTAGCCTACCTTGATTTCAGCAAGGCATTTGACAAGGTGCCCCATGATATTCTTGTAAAGAAGCTGGTAAAATGCGGTCTTGACTATGCTACCACTCAGTGGATTTGTAACTGGCTGACTGACCGAACCCAAAGGGTGCTCATCAATGGTTCCTCTTCATCCTGGAGAAGAGTGACTAGTGGGGTGCCACAGGGTTCTGTCTTGGGCCCGGTCTTATTCAACATCTTTATCAACGACTTGGATGATGGACTCAAGGGCATCCTGATCAAATTTGCAGATGACACCAAACTGGGAGGGGTGGCTAACACCCCAGAGGACAGGATCACACTTCAAAACGACCTTGACAGATTAGAGAACTGGGCCAAAACAAACAAGATGAATTTGAACAGGGAGAAATGTAAAGTATTGCACTTGGGCAAAAAAAATGAGAGGCACAAATACAAGATGGGGGACACCTGGCTTGAGAGCAGTACATGTGAAAAGGATCTAGGAGTCTTGGTTGACCACAAACTTGACATGAGCCAACAGTGTGACGCGGCAGCTAAAAAAGCCAATGCAATTCTGGGCTGCATCAATAGGAGTATAGCATCTAGATCAAGGGAAGTAATAGTGCCACTGTATTCTCCTCTGGTCAGACCTCACCTGGAGTACTGTGTCCAGTTCTGGGCACCACAGTTCAAGAAGGACACTGACAAACTGGAACGTGTCCAGAGGAGGGCAACCAAAATGGTCAAAGGCCTGGAAACGATGCCTTATGAGGAACGGCTAAGGGAGCTGGGCATGTTCAGCCTGGAGAAGAGGAGGTTAAGGGGTGATATGATAGCCATGTTCAAATATATAAAAGGATGTCACATAGAGGAGGGAGAAAGGTTGTTTTCTGCTGCTCCAGAGAAGCGGACACGGAGCAATGGATCCAAACTACAAGAAAGAAGATTCCACCTAAACATTAGGAAGAACTTCCTGACAGTAAGAGCTGTTCGACTTATTCAGGTCTGCCAAGCAAGGTAGAGAGCGATGCTAGTTATAGCCATGCTATAGCCAAAGTGAGAAGGAATGGAAAAGTATCACGCTTCTGTGGCTTCTCTAATCTACAGAATTTGTGAGCGAGGTGCTTTGTTATATTATTTCCACACACACAGACACACACACACACACACAGACTCTCTCTCTCTCTCTCTCTCTCTCTCCCACATGGAATCATGACACCCCACAATCGGCGGATAAGGGTGAATTGTTGAAAGAAGTCATCTGCAACGCAGGCTCCAGATAACCCTCCCTGCTTACATTACTTCCACAAAGGCTCTGGAGCAGGACGAACCTCTAGGCTCATCATACAGCCACATCCTTGGCCTGAGGTCATGCCACCACAACCCTCCACTGCAAGGACTCCACTGCAAATACTACCATCAAATCTTATCTTGGAGCCGACACTTACAAAATTGGGCAAGGCCCCTTTAAATTAAAACAGCTCACAACTCCACATGAAACATACTGTCATCAGTTTGGGGATTAATGCGTTACACTCCTCTTTTTACAGACCACACCTTAGAGGAAAAGGGACATAATTTCATTTTCAGATAAGCACTTTAGTCAGCAAAGTGAAATCTGCTGACGTTCATCAACTTTGCTAAAATCTACGTTTTGGAAAATCCAGAAGACAAAAACAAAACAAAACAAAAGGGGAAGGAACAGCCACTGGCAATAACAGATCTCCACTGTTCTTTCACCGGCATCCCCTGCGGTTCTTGCGATTAACTGGCCAAATCCCCTACTATTGCTATGAAAAAGGTAACAGCAAGGTTCTTATTAAGTGCTTTATGCCTAGAGTTGGTTCCGACTTGCAACAATGGAACTTCTCCCATGCTGTGCAAGCTTATTTCCTTTGCCTTGCTGCTTTCACTGGATTCTTTCTGGAGATGTTTTTATATATTTAGTCAGATAAGGAGCAACAAGATAATCTTGTTTGACCTCCTGTGTAATGAAATCTTCAGATCCCCCCCCCTCTTTTTTCTTCTTCTCTTCTTCTTCCAGGTAGTGTAACATCAAATATGTTCAGCAGGCTTTAGGAAGCATATACTGTAGGAAGATTTCCAAGTTAAAAAATGGATGAATCTAAGTCTTCCTTCGTGCAATGCATGATGATCTCTAGCGCAATGGCTTCAAAAAGGATTAAGCCATGGTGGAAAGGAATTCAGGGCTACCTAGTCATTTTAAAGGGTAGCCTCAACCTACCAAGCTATTACCTTGGGGTCCCTGTGTTAACGGAAAACAATAGATGTAATTAGCTATTGAAAATTAACTTTCAGTTTACTGAAATATTATTTATTTAAACAAGATTTATATGCTGAATAATCAGGAAAACCTCCAAGGGGTTTGCAAAAAAACTGTAACAAAGAGTTCATAAATTAGTACAGAACATACACCCATAATATAAAATTCCATAATATAAAAAAAGACTTTGCCAAGTTTCTGAGCATTAAAACAGTTTCCCTTGTGCATCTCTGACAGATCCAATTCTAATACTATTTTGCCTTTTTAAAATTCTATTTGCCAACATCCATGATATAAGAGGAAGACATCAACAGACACAAATCCAGCTTGATTTCAGATTAAACCTCTGCACCACTACAACAATTTACAGTGGTACCTCGGGTTAAGTACTTAATTCGTTCTGGAGGTCCGTTCTTAACCTGAAACTGTTCTTAACCTGAAGCACCACTTTAGCTAATGGGGCCTCCTGCTGCTGTCGCGCCGGAGGACGATCTCTGTTCTCATCCTGAAGCAAAGTTCTTAACCTGAAGCACTATTTCTGGGTTAGCAGAGTCTGTAACCTGAAGCGTATGTAACCTGAAGCGTATGTAACCTGAGGTACCACTGTATAGTGATATAATCTGACTCCTTTTTCTGATATGTTTTGCAGCCGGTACACAGTGGGCCACATGTGTTACAGAGCTACTGCTGTCACCATTTCTGTCAGGGTTTGCCTGCCTGCTTGTGTGAAAAAAGATTTCAGAAGGCAATCTCTTGGACCTCTATACTGTATTGGCCTGAATATAAGCCTCAGTTTTCCCCCAAATTCCGACCGTGAAAAGTTGAAGTGTGGCTTATATTCACAACCTTATGGTACGCAGCCAGGAGTGCGGGGCAAACAGCGCCAGAAGCGTGGCAAAACAGTGCCCGCCCCGTGTGTAGTCTCCCGTCCTCACCCATGGCCAGGATGGGAGAGAGCGAGGAAGGGGAAAAGCCGCCTGCAACACAGTGCGGCTCCCCCCCCCAAGTATGCAGACAGGAGCAGCAAGGAATGGAGTGGCTTATATTCAGGCGTTTTCTCTTTTTTTTCCTCTCCCCCCTCCAATTTTAAAGGTGCGTCTTATATTCGGGTGTGGCTTATTTTCGGGCCAATACGTATAAGGGGCAGGCTAACAGATAACGAGTGACCTATTCCACCTGAGGTTGACCACAAAAACCAACAGGAAGGTTGGCCTTGTTGGGAAAACCATCTAAGACCGAAGAAGGTATCTTGGAAACGCAGCTCAGTAAAGGCATTTCTTAAGAAACCAGTGAAAGTTTGGTCAGATAACAAGCTCTAAAATGCTCTGTTCTCAGGATACCAAGGGGAAAATCCGGTATTTCTAATTAGTTGGAGGTCCCTTCTGGATTCTATCCAGAAGAGGTGGTCCCTTAGTTGACACTTACTCAAGATCAAAGCAGAGCTCGGTTTTGGAAAACAGTAATAGTCTAATACAGCTTGACTTGCTTTCCTGAGTTGGTTATCACCCAATTCCATATAACACAGTACAGGAATACGCTCAATAGGCATAGTAGCAATTTTTTAAATAACCGCGTGCCGTCTGTTCTTGCTGATATTCCGGATGGTAGAGAGTATAGCTTCTGAAAATATATATACTCTGCACAGTTTCTAAAACTTTAATGGAGCTTACATCAGAGCCCCAGATTTCAACACCATTTTTTGGAAGCTATGATCTCTACCATCAGGAATATCAACAGCACAGAGTACCATAAAGCATTTGAGTAAGCACTTTGCCACCAAATACCTTTAGGGCAGATTCAATTATTGTAATAGAACTTCATCAATGCCCCTATGGTTTTTTGTGCCTTGACTCTAACTGCCTCCATATGAAGCTTCCAATAGTCTCACCTGAGTACATCCAGGTATCTGTAAGAGTGAGTTTGTTTCATAGCTTGCTGATATACGCACCATTCATACCTAGGACTGTGATCGCCAAAAATCATAATCTTGGTTTTAAGAGTAATTTATAGATAGGCTTTCCTGTTTACAGTATGTACTGAAAGACCTCCCACAAGATTTTTGAGGCCCAATTTTTAAAAAAAGAGAAGAGCACTAAATTATCTGCATACATCGATACTGAGATCTTTCTGTTCCTAATTACTGGACAGGGGGAGTTTGCATTGGCACAATATGGCACCAAATCATTAATATAAATGTTTAAAAGAGTGGAAGCCAGAATACAACCTTGCTTCACTCCTTGTGACATTTTAAAAGCATCAGTCACATCACCATTTAAACCTATTCTGACCCTCATTTCTGTATTGCTGCATAATTATTGGATCAATAGCAGAAGTCTGCAGTCAATGTTAGCAACTTGAAATTTCTCCCACAGTCTGTTTTGATTAACAGAGAAGAATGCAGCAGAAGGATCAATAAAGGCGACAGAAAGATTATTCTTAATGTTCTTAGTATATTTCCTTATAATATGGTTCGGAGTAAAACATTAATCAATGGTACTGTGTCCGCTGAATTCCACTTGTTTGTCATGAATAAGGCTGTTATTTTGCAACCAGTCTGATAATTTTTAAAGGATATATCAAGAATATATATCAAGAATATAGCTTTGAGCAGATGTCTAACAACCTAACTGGCCGATAGGAAGGATCCAAAAACTATTCCTTTTTTTATAAATTGGGAAAATGATACCCATTTTCCATCTAGAGGGCATTTGGCCCATGTTGTTTATCGTGGTAAATAAACCAGCCAGGATGGGCACCCACCATTCTATGTACAGTTGTACCTTGAAAGTCAAACGGAATCCGTTCTGGAAGTCTATTCGACTTCCAAAACATTCAGAAACCAAAGTTTCTGACTGGCTGCAGGAAGCCGTGGAAGCCCCGTCGGACATTTGGCTTCAAAAAGAACGTTCGAAACCTAGAACACTCACTTCCGGGTTTTGATCGTTTGGGAGCTGATTTGTTTGGGAGCCAAGGCATTTGAGACTGGATTCCTTATAGAGCTTTGATGGAAGCATATCTTCTCCAGGAGCTTTTTTAAATTTTCAGGTAGGAATAAGGGCTTTTATCTCATTGCAGGAGACTGGTTGCCATCCAGGTAAGTTATACAATCTTGGTACATGTGATTGTCCAGAATGACCACCAAATGTATTGGAAAAATATTTAATCGAATCAGAGGCATGAATTGAGGCTTCCTGTGATGATCTCACTTCATTTAAACCCCAGGCCATCAGTTCCCAGAATTTGTCTTCCCTCTGTTTCATTACTGCTTGTTCCAATTCCTGCCACTGGTTTTTCATATATTCAAGCTTTATTGTTTTCAAGCAGATATTTATTTTTAAAAGACTTTTTTGTATTCCTATCTATGTTTGATCAAATTTTTCATTGATTCCCCTGGTGGATTCTTATGCAAATTCTTAATTGCCTAAACTAGAACTTTTTTAGCCACTTTGTCAAACCAGCCAATATGTGTTGATTGTGTGTACTTGGTAATTGTAAAAGTTATCAAACTGGACATGAGTTCTGTGACAATTTGCTGGAAGACATCAACAGAATGTGGAGACTTGCTCACAAAAAGCTGATGCAAGCTCTTCAGATGATTACTATATAGTGTCTCTTGAACAGCACTGCTCAAATTGTTCAGATAAGTATATTGATCCTTAGGTATGTCCACAGCACTCCTGTGAAGAATATATAAATTATACAAATTCCAACAATTTCAGGCTCTGTGCGTTATATTTCTTGAACAAATGTTTGCAAGAAAATGATTTTAAAAAACCAAACTTTAAAACCATAATGAAATTTATCAAATATAGATAAAACCAACAGATTAAAAACAAAGATTGTGGTTTAGTCGTTTAGTCGTGTCCAACTCTTCGTGACCCCGTGGACCACAGCATGCCAGGCACTCCTGTCTTCCACTGCCACCCGCAGTTTGGTCAAACTCATGCTGGTAGCTTCGAGAACACTGTCCAACCATCTCGTCCTCTGTCGTCCCCTTCTCCTTGTGCCCTCCATCTTTCCCAACATCAGGGTCTTTTCCAGGGAGTCTTCTCTTCTCATGAGGTGGCCAAAGTATTGGAGCCTCAGCTTCACGATCTGTCCTTCCAGTCAGCACTCAGGGCTGATTTCCTTCAGAATGGATAGGTTTGATCTTCTTGCAGTCCATGGGTCTCTCAAGAGTCTTCCCCAGCACCATAATTCAAAAGCATCAAAGATGCATAATAAAATTATAATTGTGGGTAGGGCTTGCCTACACAAAAATGTTTTTTTTTTTTTTTGCAGACATCAAAAATAATACAGCAAAGGTGCCTACTTAACATTACCTATCCACACACTATCCCAAAAGCTGGCTCCAGAACCCTCAGGTGTGTTGCTGCTGTATGATTGTTTCACTTACCTCTTGGCCTGGGTTTGCACTAGATGATGCGCAGGGGTTCCATTCCTGCCCCCCGTGTGTGTTGGTGGAGCATGCATAAGCCTATTCCGGCTCCTCCCTGTTCCACTCCCATTTCTCCCTCTTCCAGGTCTAAAAGGACCCGCCTATCAGTGGTTGCACATCAATTGGATGTGCCTAAAATGGGCCCCACCTGTACTGTGTCTGCTGTCTCATATCAACTGTGGGGACTTTATTTCTTCTTGAGAATTCCACCCCTCCATTAGGCAAATCCATGTAGAACGGGTATATCAGCGGCAGCAAGTAGGATGACAACTAAAAATGAATTCACCTTATTCAGAGGCACTTTGTGTCTGATTGCTGAGTGTCTAGCCTTCTCGATTTGAATGGACACTTTGAGTTAGTGCGATTCATCTTTTCATCATGGTTCTCATCGCTTCCTTGGCTTAGGCCAAGGGAAAGGGGAGGAAATTCAAGCCTCCCCAGGTGTAACTAATGCAGGTGGTTCTTCTGAAAGTACCGTTTCTCTTCCTGTGGCCCAGGGGCACTTCACACATTAAAAGTTTTCCTATAGAGAGATAATCTCCATGTAGGAGACGTGCTTACCCAATGTGCAAAATGCAGCACGAGTGCTTTTCATCCTTCATTTCATTTTCAAAATAGGCTGCTAATTGGTATACATACAAATCTTGCCAAACTGAGATCATTAAAAAGGGGGAATAAAATCAGAAGTGTGCAGTTAGCATATGTCTGAATTAAATCCAGGCTAAGGAATTGCTCTGGGGATATGAGGGCAGAATAAACTCTCCTCCTAGCTTCAAAACAAGATGCCCAAAACGAGACACAGAATTGTCTTCTTATTTGCACAAAACTGAAGACAGCCCCAATGACTGATTCAATCAGCTGCTATTCAGTTATTGGTGTTTCGCTTCCCCTCTGCAGCCTCCTTCCCTAAAACAAGGTCAAATTATTGAAGGATTTCTCCTGCTGCCTCTCCCTATGACTGCAGCTTTCACCTCTATCTTTACCCCACTACAAGGAGGCCCTAGACTAGTTTCTTATGTAGTACCAAGACGTGTATGGATTTTATTATTTTATTATTTTAAATGTTCTAAAGTTAATCATACATCTTCACTCTCCCACAGCTTCCTGCCCCTCTCCCTCATTGTACAAGGCTTGTTCACACATTATGCTGAGTGTAGGGAAAAGCTGTCTCGGTGCATCTATAGGAGCTTGTGTGAAATATCTGTACACAGCTGCATAAGACTATACACTCAGTAGATGTTACATGTGAGTGAATGCACAACGGTAAAGCTCAAACTATTTGTGTACACAGCCAAAAAGACTGTGTGCTTGTTGAATGTAGCATGCAAACATCCTTATGATATATCATATAGGCTAACTGTAGGGAGGGACATAAAATAGATAATTTAAATGAGGCAAACAGAAGTTAAGGAAAGTGCCCTGGAATCTTTGTAGGTTCTGTACACCCTTTCTCTTACCGGGCCTGCATATTGAATCTTCTTTTATTTTTAAAAGTGGTAACCCGTCCAGCTATATTCCTCGCAGAGAACAAGGCCACTCAGAGCTGTGGTCAAGGTTGCTGCTGGCTTGGGCATTAGGCAAGTGACGGGGACTGTCCAGGGAAGAACCACTGATGAAGAAGAACCACTGCCACCTTGATGAAAAACTAATGCAATATAATATATATGGAATTTGAGGATGGGGAGAGGGGAAAGTTTGCCTTGAGACGAGATCAGGGCTGTGGGAAACTTTTTTTAATGCCAAGGGCATTCCCTTGGGGCAGTCTGACAGGACACACATGCTAATGTTGGGTAAGGCCAGAGACAGTGGTGGACACCCCTTTTCTCCCTCCCTACCACCCCCCTTTCTATCTCTCTCTATTTCTGATACCCTCTCTTCTCTCTCATTATTCCCTGCTGGGTGAGGAAGAGCTCACTTTGCCAGAGGGCGAAAGAGGGTTTTTCTCCCTTCCCTCTTCCATTGCTCTATGCATTTTGGCTCCATCTCTCTAGGCTTGCCATAAATCCAGAAAATTCCAGACATGTACAGAAATGGGATGCCTAAAATGGGGATTCCCCCCCCCCCCGGTTTTTTTTTGTGGGGCGCACAGTGAGGGCTCCAGCTGCCCATGGCACCGCTGCTATTGGTGCTGGCTACTGCCTCCCTCGCATGGCCGCACAGTCAGGGAACTGCTTCTCCGAGGTGCGGGTGGCATGCTAGGCTGCAGCGGTGCTTCAGCACCTGCCATGTCTTTCCCAGGGGCCTGGACCCGCCATTTACGTCTCCGAGCCTGCCCGCCCAGCCACAAGGTGAGAGCGCTGCTGTCCAATAGCTCCCACTGTCTCCTGCAGGCAAAAGGGAGGCAACGCGGGCTCATATGCAAGTGTGTTATTCCAGAAACTGGAAGCAAGAGAATCACTTTCACTCTTCATGAACTCTGTGATCCAGGGAGGTTGGGCGGCCTGTAGCCCTAGCGGAATGTGCTCCCCCCATCCTCCACTCCTGGCCTGAGGCGACTCCATGGTCCAGGAGGTTGGTTGGGCTCCTTGAGGGCAGCAGTGGAAAGGGAAAGCAGGTTTGAAGAGGAGCCACAGTGAGAAGGCAGGGAATCCAGGGCGGATATTGGGCTCTGGGGTGGCCTTCTTACGTGGGGTCATATTTTTCGATGTTTTCCTTAAAAAAGCTCAACAATTCTGAGGGTGTCCAGAAATATGGCAAGCCTACATCTCCCCATTTATTGACTTCCTGCACTCCTCCAGTCCGCCCAGGCTCCCCTCCACCCAACCACATGGAATTTCATCCTTGAGCTGCAAGTTGCCCACATCTGCATTAGATGCCTTAACTGTCTAGAGCCTAACAAGATGTTTCCCATGCTCTTCAGCTTCCTATAATCCCACAGGATGTTCCTTGCATGCACTTCGGCCCACCTAACCCAACAGTGGCAACATCATATCCTTGCATAGGTCCTCTCTTTGTGTATAAACCTTTACATCAGAAGTGGCTAACCAGCGACTAACCAGATAGACTACAACTCCCATCATCCTTACTCACTGGCCATACTGGTGGGCTGATGGGAATTGGAGTCCAATAACATCAGAGGAACACAGATTAGCTACCCACGACTTCTATCCTCTGCAGTAGCCGAGAGGTACCTGTGACACACTCGCTAACAAAATACTACAGAGCCTTGAATGTTCCATTTACAGAAGAATAGCATTTTCTCAAGCAAAATAAATAATAATAATATTTGAGACGGAGTGTTATTTGATCACTAACAGAAACACTATCTTGAGTGAAGTTGTGTAGACTGTACTGAAAATGAGACACAAAGATATATTTATTGAAGAACAACAAACACACTCAATTGTGCTGGAATTCCCTGAGGTCTTTGGCAGTCGCTTTGTACATTCTAATACTTTATTCTCATTAACACCTAGTAACTCTTTGTTTGCATGTAAGTTAAACTCTTTGTGTTCCTGTCTAAAAATCAGTAAAACTGCTAATTTGTGCTCGGTATTTAAAATTATACATTGTGATTTTAAATACTGGACCGCAGAACTGGACCACGGAGAATATATATTTCCTTTTAATCTAAGACTAGAAGTAGAATGAAGCTCATATTCCACTACCAAGAATTTTTTGTACCATATGCTGACAATATTATATTTTAATAATTAATCGTTCATCAAAGGAAAGATGAGCAGGAATGCTAAATTCAAAGTTATTCAGATTGCAAAAATGAATAATGCATGACTTTTATATTAAATACACACTGTAATACGTAGTCTACATTTCATCCAGCCCTGCCTGTCTTCCATTTTTAAACATTTTGAACTGAAATATGAATTATCAACCCAGGGAAACTTATTTAGACAAAAGACAGCCTTATTTGAATGCAAACTTGAAGTATCCTGCTATGATTAAATTTTGGTTATCAATTAGGTGGAATTTATTTTAAGTGTCTGGGAAGACAAAGTCAGTTGCAGAAGGCAGCATCTCTTGGGGGAGGGAAGAAGGCAGTCTTATGATTGCAGTTAAATAGAGTTTCTGCCCGTGTGCTCAAATGCTTGACAAGTAGGCCGTTTTGGACGGCTGCCTCTACCAGGTATTGCAAAAGCAAATAACACAACATCACAGGCATAGTTCTTTGTTCAGTCCACTTAGTTCACGCAGAGATTTTGGCTGTTTCATAATATATGCCCTAGATTGCTGGTAGTCAGCTGGTACCTTCCAGCTTTCTTGTGACAATGAACACTGCTATTGATATACAGTGGTGCCCCGCAAGACGAATGCCTCGCAAGACGAAAAACCCGCTAGACGAAAGGGTTTTCCGTTTTTCGATGCGCTTCGCAGGACGAATTTCCCTATGGGCTTGCTTCGCAAGACGAAAATATCTTGCGAGTCTTGAGATTTTTTTCGCTCCCCCCCTTTTTCTAAGCCGCTAAGCCGCTAATAGCCTTTTAGCCGCTAAGCCACTAAGCCTTTAATAGCCGCTAAACCGCTAATAGCGCTAATCCGCTAAGCTGCTAATAGGGTTGCTTCGCAAGACGAAAAAACCGCTAGACGAAGAGACTCGCGGAACGGATTAATTTCGTCTTGCGAGGCACCACTGTATTCAGGTGTTCTAGCTGTTGCTCTGTTTTTTACCCCCTTGCCTTTGGCAGAGTGAATGGGGTGGAACCTGAGACTTTCGGAATACTAAACTGATATTCTACAACTGAGCTATGGCCAGTTTAATGACTTTGTTTGGGTATCATGCCCGAGAAACGCCTGCACATGAGATCTTTGAGAGCTGCAGTGTTGGGCTATCACTGATCTGGCCTCAGTATGAGGCAACTTCATAAATGCAAAAAGGTCATCCCTTAGTTAGAACTCATAAACTTGAGAGTAGCTTGACCAACGCAGCGCAGGGCATTAATATCCTTGTTCCCCACCTATTATAAATGCTGGTGACACGGCATTCATTAACGCACTCCAAGACAATCGGCTAATGTGCTGCTAATGGCTTTCGCATGATGGTGCGCACAATGTGCGTGCCTGCCAAACTTAACACAAATCTCTCACATCGGTGAATTGCCCTTTGCAAGAGAAAGCCACGACTGCTGACGAATCAACCTCATATAAGGTCAAGGCCACGAAGTTACACTTTGAGAAGCAATGCCTGTCTGTGGGCGTCCCATCCCTTAGCTCTCTTGTGCATCCATTACAATAATGTTTCATGACAAGATTGGTCCTGGGACTGCTAATGGAACATGGAGGCTTTTCCTTCCAAGGCAACTGCTCTCTGAAAGCTGTGCCAACTGTAGAGAAACCACAAGGCTGCTGGTTGGTTACAGATGAGGATGGACTCTAGCCAGTTTCCTCTGCACAAAAGGCGCAGATCAGGAAGACAAGTACCCCTAGGATGACTCCTCTTAGCAGATGCAGCAGAGACTGCTAAATGGCAGAGGAACAAAGAAGCTCTGTGCCTTAATGCCCAACTACCTACAATCCAGCAGTTTGCCACTTTCCTCATTCCTGCTTATTCTGGATAATATTTCACCCTACATTCAAAATGGTTTCCGATTCAGCTAGCTCCAGTTCATAACTCTCTGGCAAAAAGAAAAACTCCCGAAAGTGAATGACATGTTAAACCCATTCCTTTTTCCTGCTCGGGAGGTTATTAATCCCTTCCCGGTACCACATTGTGACTGGGTCACATTCTGACAGCTGAAAAGCAATGTTCAGTCTGTCAGGAGGACGTTTTGGTGACACTGCTTAAACAATCGGCTTTCTGGAGCGCTTGTTGTAAACTAGAAGTGAATGCCTGAAAGTGGAAGTACAGATCCTGCGCAGACATTCAAAGTGCACTCACACAGGTCCTGCTATCTGTTCGCTCGCTATGCGAAAATTCACTTATCTATATGTAAATAATTATACCCAAACCTCGCTATTAACACAGCCGATTCAGATATCCAAAGACTAGTCGTTTGCCCATTTCCTTATTTCCTTGCCTGTTTGTGCTTTGCTGATCGGCAGCAGCCATTTGTGAACAGAAACCACGCAGGGAAGGAGGGAGATTGGATGAATCAGAGAGCAGAAGAGATTGGACAAATATTTTTTTCCCCTTTGTCTCTCTTTTGCTGGTTGGCTGCAGCTATTTCAGGAAGAAACCATGGGAAAAGAGATCAGGAAAATCTCTTGATTATAAATATTTCCATAGGAAATAATGGAAATCATGGACTTGTGCGAACGTTCGCCTAATGAATTGTTTCCATGGAACGCATTTGTTTGGTAACTGGGACCTGCGTATATATGGAGGGAATACTGATTGGGAGGGGCAGGATCTGCACCTCTGGGACACTCAGTTTCCATGCTTTGGTGGGCATGCCTGCATAGCTATAGAACCCTAAATGCGTAACCTGAAACCCCACAATTCGTACACCGGGGGGGGGGGGAATAGATGTGCAATTCATGTGTTTGGGATCTATGGGTGAAGGCCACTATACTGGCATTACCTCCAAAGCGTTGAGGTTGGTTACGCCAGGAGCACAGCCAAATGGCATAATCACAACCTCACACCATGCGGACATTTTGAAGGTACAGTTGCAGGAGATACAGTGGTACCTCGGGTTATAGACGCTTCAGGTTACAGACTCTGCTAACCCAGAAATAGTACCTCGGGTTAATAACTTTACCTCAGGAGGAGAATGGAAATCGCGTAGCAGCGGGAGCTCCATTAGCTAAAGTGGTATCTCAGGTTAATAACGGTTTCAGGTTAAGAACAGACCTCCAGAATGAATTAAGTTCTTAACCCGAGGTACCACTGTACTAAAGGAGGAAAGGTAGGTACGTCAAAACGTAAAATTTGTGGGAGTTTTCATCTGTTCCAGTCTATTTTATGGTGTTTTTAACCTTCTGTATGTTTTAAATCACAGTTGTATTTTATTTTTTTTAGCAATAATTTTATTGCTTTAGCTTTTTTGTAAACTGCTTTGAGGTTTTCCCCTAAAATCAAGCAGTGTATAAATTTTATCAAACAAACAAACAAATGTGTGATAAAGGGGAAAGCTTTTGCTGCTTGAATACTACTTGAAAGCCTCATAACCGTCTTACTTCACTTTTCTGGGCCAGGTTCAAGCTTTATACAATAACGAGGGCTAGAAGTTTCCTGCTAATTACTTAAAACAATTAATTTCTGTGCCAGATTCAAACTTTATACAATAATGAGGGCTAGAAGTTTCCTGCTAATTAATTTAAATAAATGCTGAAAGAAATTTGGGTGAAGAGACCATAGTTCAACATGCTAGACAGCTTTTACATTCAAGTGTTCCTGGTCCAGCCCCCGGTATGCTGAGTTAAAATTCAGATAGCAGGGCTGAAAAGGGCATTCATAACAGACATTAAAGAGATGCTGCCAGTCAAAGTATACCATACTTAAAATACGTTTTTAAATGGATGATTTCTTGTCTTGGTAAATGCTCTGATACATCAGCTTCATATATTTGAATAATTTTCATCTCCTTAATCTTCCAAGAAAGTCACTGGGAGTAGAACTATGCCTATTTCTCCATCTCCTGAATATAGTAGGCAGCTATATGGGATTTGCCATAAGGGCCATGATCCAGAAAATACACATTCTGCATCCTTGGATACTCATGAATCCTTCTGAGAGATGCCACCTCAGCCGCTGCCCACACAGAGCAACAAAAGTACTACTTAATCTGCCTCAAGTGTAAAAGCAAATATGGAGTTTTGGTATGAGAATTGTTTAAAGAAAGATTGCTACCAGAGTACCCCAAGTTTCCCTTTTGAAAGCGTTTTTTTGTTTTTGTTTTTTGGGAGGGGTTTACTTATATGTGCTCTGATGTGTAGCGATGCTTGGAATGAACTAACTGCATTAATTCAAAAATCTCTCTGTTACGCCTCAAGGTAGTTCCCATAATTTCCAGCTGAACTGAACATGAATTAAGTTTATTTTCTGGTGGAACTTTGGGTGATTGTTAATTCAATTCCATTTTAATTTTAATTCAATAAAGTATATATATTGGGCTTTCGTTGCACTTAACTCTGGGATTGATTGTGGCCACTGCCCTTTATAAACCACTTAGAGGTTTTCTTACAATCAAGCCGTATATAAATGATGTTGAATAAAATTAATAAATAACATTTACCATCGGAAAAGTGAAGCTGATTTTAAGATCTTAACTGCTGGGAGAAATATTATACTGTTTGTGTGCTTTGTGCTTTGATGTTTTCCTAGGCTTCTTAAGTATATTTTACATTTTAGCAAAGCAGTTTGTAAAATTCCAAAGACTGGGGCGGGGGGGATGCCAAGGACCATGTGAATGAATTATGAATTGAACTAGAACAGAATTAGTTCCTTTTTTGAATAGGTGAACTGGAGGTAGAACTAATTCCTTTTAAAAATTAACTTTCCACAATGGATGCAACACAAAATTCTATATCCATCTCCCAGTTTTCCATTGAACTACTCCTTAAGTTTCCACATATTAGAGAAACATGGATCATCTTGGCAGTTTCCTACACTCCTCTTCTTCCTTCATCACACATCATCTCAAATTGCTTTCTTCTATTAGAATGCAGGCTTCACAGAGTGAAATGGGACTGAATCCCATTTAGTAAGTGTCCTGAGGGTTGCAACCCTGGTCTGCAATCCTATACACGTTTACATGGGTCCACTGAACTCAATGAAACTTCTGAGTAGACATGCATAGAAAACACATAGTAGTGAAAAATTAAAAGTATGAGTGCTGCTAATGGGTGCAAATAACCCCAGAGCAAGAATTGGTTTTGGGAAGTCAGGTTTTGGTATATGTGCACATGACTAAGACACCACACAAAATCAGGACACTGAAATGCAAGTGCGAATTTGTTCTCCTCTGTTTATTTTTACTAATTAGCACAACTGTGGTTATTTGCAAAAAGCACTGAAGCTTGCATTATTTTCAAGTGCCTTCTTTAATGTTTCTAAAGGAAAATTAATAAGTATCGCAGAGGCATCATTAGCAAATAGGAAAATGTGACAATAAAATTACAGAGACACTTCCAGTGTAAGTGGACTAAGCTGTTATTTTAGCTCTTGTCCTCAGAAGCACAAGCAACTAGCATGACCTACAGCAACTGTACTTAACTTCAAGGTGGGGCATTAGTAAGCAAGAATTTAAAAACAAAGCAAAGCACATAACATTAATATCCACCTTTTGGTATCTTTTTCAAGCACAGTGCTCAAGGAGTTTAATTAACAGGAGAAGAGAAATGTATAAAGACGAGGGGGTCATATGCATCATTGTTTTTGCTGGATGAGCAAGAGAATTAGCCAGCAAAAGAAAAAGAAACTGGAGCCTAGAAGCAAATTAATTCTCTCTCACACTCCCACTTCTCATGGTCACTGCTACTACCTATGGAAACCACTTAATGCTGTGGTCCACCTTGTGACAGGGTGAGTTGTCAGAGGCATGTCACATTGGTGCTCCAGTGTCTGAACTGATTTGTTCAAGATGGCAGCAGTGACCCAGAAGGCTCTGAAAGACCTGGTGCAAAGCTGAACTGATTTGTTCAAGATGGCAGCAGTGACCCACAAGGCTCTGAAAGACCTGGTGCAAAGCTAGCTAAGTCAACCTTCTCTAACCTAGTACCCTTCAGAATGTGCTGCACAACCACTTCCATCATCTCTGGACTACAACTCCCATTGTCTTTAACCACCTAGCTATACGGGCTGAGGCTGATGGGGGCAAAGAGCAGGTTGGGAAAGGCTGAACTAGGCATTCATTCCTCTTATGCTCTCAAAATGTTCTCAGGGCCAAAAGGGACATGGCTGGACCCCTACTGCAAGCGGGCAGGTTTCAAGGAGGGGGGTGATTCTGATCAGAGAACATGGTGGGTTGGGTCAATCTGTCAGGAGTGCATGCAGGAGCCAGACCCTGTGACCAGTAGGGCTTCGCAGGACTGGGGCCTTCCTAAGCTTGTTCTGGAGAGGCAAGGCGTGGCTGCACAGGTGAGGCTGCTTGGTAACTCACTGCACCTGGTGGCAAGAGCCGGGAAGGGATATAAGGTCAGCATTTCCCTTCGGCTCTTTGCCACAGCAACATGGTTCCTGCGTGTGGCTTCTTGATCCTTGGACCCTTGACTTTGTGACTCCTTGCTTGTCGCCCCTCAGACCCTGACTTCGTGACTCCTTGCTTCCTGCCCCTCGGACCCCTGGCTTCCAGACTCCCGTTCTTGCTCCCACCCCGCCGTCCTGCCCCCGGTCCCAATGTCCTCCGCCAGGACTTCAACCGCCTGTAAACTGGACCGTGATACAATCTGCCTCAGGCCTCCTCAGGTCTGTTATGTATTAAAGAATGAGACCCTTGTGCAAATGAAAACTCAATTTTGGACCTCAGTGGCTACCTCTTCAGCTCTGAAACTCTGGCCTAGAGACATGTTCTGAATGTGGTATAACGCCACAGATCATGCTGGTCGGTAATCACACAGTCCAAAGTTGGAGTTAACTTTTTATTAGCAAGATCACAATTTCCACAGATTTGGCTGCGTGTCAGGCCTACTGAGCACAGCAGCTCTTTCCTGGTGGGTCTTATTCAATGAAATCAGTTGCCGAGATTGAAGGTTCCTGCCTCCCCACAGCAGTCTATGTCTCCAGGGCTTTTTCCAAGCAATTGGAGAATGCACCAGCATGCAACCAATCTCTCCTCTACCTTTTTCATGCCTCTCCTGGTTCTGGGAGACCGGGGGGAGGGGAACTTGTTGCAGCAGGAAGAGACACCTATGACTCTTCACCAGCCTGACCCATCTCTGCCTCGTGGCCTCCCTCCTCCCACTCACCAGCTTCAGCTCCTGATTCTTGACATTCCTCTGCCACAGGCTATCCCAGCTCATGAGGCCCTGTTACCCCTTTCAGCTTCCAACACCTTCTCTTCCCCATCTTCTCCCTCTGACCACCCATTGTCATTCCACCACCACTCCCCAGGCTCTCAGCTGTCTTCCTTTGAGGGTTCCCCAGCTGCTTCCTCCCACCATTCTTCTGGGTCCAACCAGTCTATGACATAGAAAGCCTTTTTACTCAAATTGCATTTGGTTGGCAAGGGATTGTGCAAGGTGGATCTAGGCAAGCTATAACTTGGATGGGGTGAGCTATAAATATAATGTATTTGCACCAGCAGCAAGACTGCAGTTAAGCAGTTAAGCTCCCCAATAATGCCCACGGCAGGTTGCACCCAACCAACATGATACATGTATTTTTAATCTTTGTTGGAAGCCGCCCAGAGTGGCTGGAGAAACCCAGCCAGATGGGCGGGGTACAAATATATTATTATTATTATTATTACTACCACCACCACCTTTGGATCTCCTTTGTCTGCTTAAGGGAAATCACTACATTTAGAAAACCTGGGGAGCAATCTTAACCCCACTTGCCCAGGAGCAAACCCCATTAACTCCATTGTTAGGATTGTGCTGTAAATTTCTAATTTTCACTGAATAAATTATTACTTTATGCATTTGTAATAAAGAATATTTCCTGAACTGACAGGATAAAATTTTCAAAGCAACTGGTCTCACAGACAGAAGATTTGGAGCTAAGTTTAGTTTCTGGGCAGATCTTCAATACTCTCAAGCAAAGGAAACCCATACTGTTCTATAGACTGGGGATGTGTCTTCCAAGATCCTGAGGTCATCATTTGAGGCCCTCCTCCAAATACCCACTCTGACATAAGTTCAAAGAGTGGCAGAAAGACAGTGGGCTTTCTCAGTTGTATCTCATTCCCCATTATTGTTTGTAAGCCGCTCTGAGCCCGGCTTTGGCTGGGGAGGGCGGGCTATAAATAATAATAATAATAATAATAATAATAATAATAATTAAAACAAAAAAATTCCTTCCAGTAGCACCTTAAAGACCAACTAAGTTAGTTCTTGGTATGAGCTTTCGTGTGCAAGCACACTTCTTCAGATACAGTGTGTATCTGAAGAAGTGTGCTTGCACACGAAAGCTCATACCAAGAACTAACTTAGTTGGTCTTTAAGGTGCTACTGGAAGGAATTTTTTTGTTTTGACTATGGCAGACCAACACGGCTACCTATCTGTAACTGGAATTATTATTATTATTATTATTATTATTATTATTATTATTATTTACAGGATGTTCCCCCAAGTACTTCATATAGCCCTTTCTAACAGTAAGAGCTGTGGAATTCCAGCAGTGGAATAGACTCCCATAACTGGTGGTGCACAGGTTTTTAAGCAGAGGTTGAATGGCCATTTGTCATTGCAGGGGGTTGGACTAGATGATGCTTCCACCTACATGATTCTATGATTCTAGCCTACACAGTAATCAGCTGGAAGGTTACAAGAAGCAGGCCCATTTTACCATACATATTTGTCTCTCAGCATTATACTAATACCATGAACTCTATGCACTTGTGAAGCTACATGGTTTCTAAGTTGGGGCTGGATGGGAGAACAACATATTAGCCAGAGGGCCCGACCAACAAGCTATTTATTTACTTCAATATTTGTACCCCATCTTTCTGTTGCAAATGGGGCCTTAAAGGCAGTCCTAAACACCAGCTTTGGCACAAACCACAAGAGCTTGATTACATTTCAAAGCTTATTTCTCATGTGTTACATCCACATACCTTTTCAAAGGCATGTTGGCAGAAATAAATATCGGGGGAAAGGGGGAAACTGTTCGATAAGGAGAGCATTTAATCTTAAGCCAGTCATGGGGGTTTGGGGGAAAAAACAACAATAAAGGGACTCCTGAGATATGCAGGTGAAAAAGACTCAGGTGGGTCAAACTCTGCTACTTGGATCAGAGATCACACTTGCTTGCTCTGCCAAGTGTTTCTGTGTCTACCATGAGAGCGCTTTGGGAGGCGTACAAAGGTTTTATTTTCCAAAGAAAAGGAGCTACAGTGGTGGGCCTGAGATCAATTTGTGCATAACTAGCTTGCTGTGTTTCCTCTTTGTGTGTTGATAAAGGGGTTACCCTTCCCTAGCGCCACACAGAGGAGCCAAGCTGAATGGGTGTGTGCATGTGAATTGAACCCCAATGTGGTTTATTGTGGCACTGAACCATGGACTACAAAAATGGCCAGGGATTGGGCCTGCCCATCCTGTGGGCCTGCCCTTCCAGTAGTGACATGGAAGCATGGCAAAATTCACACAAAGCAGATGGTCCAGAGATGCAGCAAAAGTTGACACCTTCTGCCGTGCAAATCCAGTTGCCTTCCAGTGATGTGATACTGACCTTGGTCAGCCCTGTCCATAATAAATGTTGGGCTTATCTAGGTCAGAGTTTTGCATTTGAACAGCAACTTGATATATTAACTGTTCTACACTTTTCTAGAAGAGCTGCCCAGGGCTGATCAAGCAGTGGCAGCATGATTTATTCAGACGCAGATATTGTAAAAAGCATAAAAGTGACTCAGATGAATCCTGCTGCCTTTTTATCATAGTTGCTCATGCCGATTCTGGCACACTGAACCTCCTGGTGAACACTGCAAAGTGTGATTGGGAAGACATAAAGATGTGTTGACATTGACAGATGATGACACACACTGGAGATCTGCAATTGACCACGTCTCACTGCTATGCATATACCAATACTTCAATACTTTGGTGGTGCCTTCCAGATGTTGTTGAACTGCAACTCCCATCAGCTGTAGCCAACATGGCCAATGGTCAGGGATGCTAGGAGTTGTAGTCCAACAACATCTGGAGTCTGATTACTTTTGTTTTATGGCATGCACCACAGCGATTATCAGTGTACAAACAGTAGGTGTACAGTGCAGAAGCAGAACACAGAGAAGCTGATAAGACAGTGTTGAAGAAGGAAGGCCATTCAAATGTAAAGAAGTCTGAAATCAGAAGCTGCTTCTCTCCCCCCCTCCCCCCTTTTGTTTTATGGGGATAAATTGCTTAGAACTGGAAGTAGCTGCAGTACCTGCCTGAGGGCAGGAAAACATGGAAGAAACCTTGCAAGCGTTCCTCTTTATCCCAACACTGCTAGGATGTTTGGCATACAGTGTATTTTTCTTCAATAGTATTTTCTATAGTACTTCTGGTAAAAGAAAACTTTCTGCAACATTAGGATTCTAGGAAACTAATTCTTGGAGACGAAGAAAAAAGAAAAAAAAAGAAAATAACCAACAGCAGCAAATTCTGCATTGATTTTTTATGTTGACATTTCTCTATCATCATTACTAAGCTGGTGACAGTGTGAAGGGCACAATTATTTATGTTCCATCAAATTAGCCTGTAATTCAAATCCCTGACGATATCTCCAGCCTAGATAGTTTATACTCCTGCAGAATGTTGTTTCTGACATTACACATCTTTGCTAATCACTGGAAGGACATGGGAAAGTGAGAAAACTTTGACATGAGGAGATGGCTGCAAGATTTTCACCATCTGCTGGTACCGACAAGGGTTTCATGCATGTTCTGATTAAAGGCATGCTATATAAACAGCACATGGATGAGGCTGTTTATTCCAGACTTGGGAAACCTGTGGCCCACCAAATGTAGTTCAGAGTCCAACGCCCATCAGCACCAGTCAAAATGCTCAATGGTAGGGAAGATGGTAGATGTAGCAACTGGAGGGTCACAGGTTCTTTAAAGTTGAAGATGTTTGGGGAAGGGAGTTTTTGACAGCTGTGGTTTCTACTGTCACCACAAAATGGTAACCTGCCAACTAAGGTGAGAAGTAAGGCCAAGAAGCAAGAGATTGGCACAGCAAGGGGAGCTGAATTTCCCATGCTGCTTTGAGCTAACGAACCAACACCTTAGCTGCAAGCTTATCCATTTATTATAGAACTTGTTTGAGCAACAGCTGATCACTGTATCACAGAGCTCCACCATCATCCAAGTGAAGGAACAAAGATTTTTTCCGTTAGCAAACAAGGATGCATCCTGCCCTGTTTATACCTCCACCCTCCAACACCCCTGTTATGGTGGACAAAATTGAGAATTTAATTCTTTCTCATTTTCAGATTCTTATGAGGAGGCAGGTTTCCCGCAACACACCTGCTCATTTCCCCCACTTGAAATGTGAACCCCTGTTGAGAAGGAAGCAAAATATACATCTCTTGCCCACCTAGATTGTGCGGTGTGCAGGACTGAAAAATCATTATTATGTGGGGAGGGAAAGGCATGCCAGGGAATGATATCGCTATGTACCAGACAATATTCTATTTTTGAGGGGATGAAGTATACCTGCAAGGTACAAGTATGATTAGGCGCCAGCAGGTATTCCAGCAGCAGATGGAAATGGAATGGGATAGTTTCAATCATCTTTGAGGGGGTTGAGACCTTGAAATACAGAGCGGGTAGGATGAAAGACTACAAAATATTCTAGGTCACTTAAATGCTAGGTTTGACTGCAGTGTCAAATTACGTAATCACCACAATAGCCCAATTCACTCTTTCGTTCGTTCTTTCTTTCTTTTTTTTGGTGCGCCAGAGTCTTCTGTTGCCCAGTGGGAACTAGATAATAACATCTATTTCTGCAGAAAACAACATGGTTTTCATCTCAGTGTGTAGTTTTTACTTCACAGCTGAAGACTACAATTTATAAATGGCAACAAGCGTATGGAAAATTCCTTAAATGAAGGACTTCGTGGTGTGTTATTGTTTAACCCCTATTTTTCACTTTCTCTAGATTTATTGGCATTCACAGCTGCAACATTAAATGACTCTGAAAGCAGAGCAATTAATCCAGAATCCTATTTGTTTTAATCTAACACTGTCAACTGGTTTTAGGTTTCCAGTCAAGAGAAAAAAAATGTTTGTTAAGCTCCACAGCTCTAGCTAATGTCTAAAGACAATCCCCTAGAAAAAGGTGTGAAGATGTTTTATAGACTGAACAGAGATTTATTAGGGTACCTAACTCTGTTTCTGCAGATGCCTTGTGAATTATAATGAGATTATTAAAACTTTTACAAATCATTACATTAAAAATCTGACATGGCTGCTTTTGAAATTAGACCGCTTCTCTGTAATTGCTAATGGTGCATTACTGGTGATAAGGCTTCGGAAAAAATTCTCAATAAAAACTTCTTCAAAAATTTAAGATTTATTTATTTCACTACCCCGTTATAAATTCAAGGATAATAGGTTTATGTGCATCAGAATAGCTGAATGATCACATTTATGTCAGTGATAGAAGACGTTCTCCTGCTGCAAACTTTAATTAATTTTCACAGATAGTTAATTTTCTGTTTCATTATCATCTCCCTAAATTTGAAAGACAAACAATTTATAAACAAACAGAAAACTTTTAGAGGGGGAATGAATTTCCAAGCAAACAGAAAATTAGCTGCAAGAATAAAATGAGAACCAAAGTAGTAATACACCTATCTATTGACTGGCTTGCTTTTAAAGAACGATTTATGATAAACATATTCCAAAGTTCCAACTAAAAAAAGACACTTTTTTAGAAAAGGATGTCAGTCCAAACCTATTTCCAGGTAACAAATGACTTTGGGCTTCATACAAACCAAATAATAGCTTCAGTGCCCTTAAACATCAGGAGATGAAAAATATACACCTCAACATGTCCTTTGAAAGGGTGACCCATTCCATTAAGGGCAATATTCCAGGCCTTCTACTCTTCCCAGCAAAAGGTAAATTTAAGCAGCTACTTACCATGATGTACGACACCCTTCAACCCGTGGATAATAGGCTCCAGTGCGGGATTGTCCCTCTGATTGACCTACATGTAAATAATACATGATTGGTTAAATCTATTCTGGCATCAGGCAGAAGAAGAGTCTCAATTTAATCTTCTAAAGGAGAGGAAAGATGCTATCTAGGAAGCTGCTTAGTCTTTATATTTAAAACAGGTCTTCACCAAACAATGAACACTTAAGATTTATAATATAATAAAATAGGTGACAGAGACTAAATCACAAGAAAGTCTTCAGAAGGCATTAACACATTAGAAATATCATCATAACCTGGGAAGGGGGTGGGAGGAACGAATAGTTGATAGCTCTACACTTGCTTCTTTCACTGCCACAGATAAAAATGTCTTAGATAAATATAGAAATATCAAGTGATCAAAGAGCAGCCACTTTTTTCCAGGCAAGAGACTTAAAGGCATAAAACATGGAGGTCAACTGAAGACAACGAAGTTCTTCTGAATTGCAAGTGAGGTGGACTAGTCCTTGATAGAACAGAAAACTTTTATTTACTTCATCTTCTGCAGATTTTATTATGTCATTTATATGCCACCTTTGTGCCCAGGTGCCCAAGGCCGTTTACAAGGTTAAATTACTAAAACAAATAAATGCCATAAAGAGTCAAGCTAGCCCTGTAAAGTTAGAGAAGGGACAGTTCAACTGAGGCAGGCCCTGATGTTGTCTTTGCCTCCCTCCCTCATTCTCATCTTCCTTCCCAGAGGGAAGGTGGTGTCTGCTGGCCCTGTGGGGTGGAGGGGATAATCTGACTGGGGCAGATGAATGCCTAGAAAAGGTCTAAGAATCATCTGCAACATGGCAATTTCAGACAATTAATTTCTACTTATGTTTTTTGTAGCAGAGGGTTTACATATATCGTACTGCACTTGCAAATGTCAACGACCAGTCTGTGGCCTGTGGCGATGGTGCTGTAAACCTCACAGAAAAGGTTCCTACACCTTTGCATCCAAACTATAAGACCATCTTATTTCACATTTCAACTACAACATTTGTTAAATGCTTCGAGGAGGTACATGTGAAAAGTGCCGTTAGCACGTGCATCTGTCAAGAAATTCAATGATTTGGGTATATGCGTTAATGGTCAAAATTGAAAAAGTGCCCTAGGCCAAACTCCAATCTATAGGATGACCCCCAAGCAAGTTCCCATACAAACCGGAATTCTCGTTCATTTCAATTGAGGGGATTGCTCGTGTACACGAAGGGATTTGTGGATACATTGTGCTCACAATGGGGAAAAGCTGGTTTTTACTTAGAAACCCTGTTTTCCTCCCCTCCTTCCTCGGACTCATTAGCATTCCACAGGAGATTCCTTGGGGGGGGGTGCTTCTTGTATGTACACACTATGGGAAGGCACTCAGGGCTGCTGGTGGGTTAATTAAAAATTAACACAATTATGACAAACTGATGCAAGCTGGATAAAAAGTAACACAATTATGATAATGCAAACTGGATAAATTGAAATAATTGTACTCGCTTTACTTTCAGAAAGGGTTCAGAGGAGCCTGAACTGACCTTCCACAGAATGCATTAGCCACAGTGGGCCTAATAAATAGTGCAAAAACATGTCTGCAACTAAGCGCCTTCAGGAGCAGGAGTTTTGAACCCATGATCCACCCTTTTGCTTTCTCACAATAACTTGTACCCTCTTGAAGTTGTTCCCCTCCCCAAGGGAATCCAGACCTAGGTTAAGAGGGGGGCTGTAGCTCAGCGGTAGAAAATCTGCTTTGCATGCAGAAGGTCCCAGGTTCAATCCCTGGCATCTCCAGGAGAGACTCCCTGCCTGAAACCACAGAGAGCTGCTGCCAATTGGTATGATCAACAATGAGCTAGATGAGCCAAAGGTCTGACTCAGTGGTCCTGGAAACATACAAAAGTTATGTGCCTTGAAGGAGAGCCAAATAATGGACAATTGTGGGTGAGGCAATGGTTAAACCCTGGTTCCATAAATTTTGATGTGCATAATACAGTGGAACCTCAGGTTACATATGCTTCAGGTTACAGACTCCGCTAACCCAGAAATATTACCTCGGGTTAAGAACTTTGCTTCAGGATGAGAACAGAAATCATGCTCTGGTGGCGCGGCGGTAGCAGGAGGCCCCATTAGCTAAAGTGGTGCTGTGATGCATTTGTTGCTTTTGTTTTCAATTTATTTTTATATTGTTTAAATTCTATCTGGGTTTAATTACTTTTTAATGATGATCTGCTATAAGTTTTTCTGTATTTTATCTGTGGTTTGTATTTGTATCTGTAAGCTGCCTTGAGTCCCAGTTTGAGGAAAAGGTGGGCTATAAATAAATATAATAACAATACCATAGGTATTTAATTATGCATTTTGTGATAAAATACACATTTTAGAATGCATCTTTAAATACTAATTTTCGTACTGTACTCACTTTTTGAAAAGTTTTGAAAATTATTGCAGAACAGACTTATGAATAAACACATGTGGGAAACTGACACAGACTGGAAACAGACTGATCCATCCATCTCCAGTTCTGAGAGAGCTTGTGTGGAGAAGGCAGCTGGGATCCCCCCCCCCCCCGGTTCAATAAAGAATACATTAAAAAACTATTATAACACAAAGCTTTTCTTCTTCTTGATCCATTACTTGTTTCACATTCACTCATCACTACAAGGAGCCAACTGCACATTTGACATATGCAGTAGCCATCGCACATAAAAAGATCATTCATACTCTGAGCGTTAGTCCTTCCTCAGCAAATCTGATCAAAGGTGGAACTGCAACCATCTAGCCATCCACAAGAGCACAGCTTTTAGCATTCGAAAAGAAAAGAAAAAGATTCTCAGGAAAGATTGGGCAGAACATTGCATGTATCATTTATAATTGAACAGTGCCTGTAATCCTCCTTGATGGAGACAAGTAAGGAACTACCACGCTCAGTACAGTGGGAAAAAATAAACACAGCCTTGCAGTTTCAGTGTACTATTGTGCTATTTCCAATGCTAATAGGACTTTCTCACCTTAGGGTAAATGGTGCAAAGGTAAATCAAACCAGTAAAATCTCTTTGTTTATCACTTCCCCTGTGCTATTTCTGTTCCCCAATGAACACACTGTCGTAGGCAGAGTGAGCGGCTAGCGTTTAATGTGCTGACTACAAACAGCACACAATTTACAACTCACAACTGCCGTACCTTATTATGAGCTTAACTGGCCACATTATAATACATTGCAACGGAGGTCACGACGCATAATTTGGGAGAGATGCTTTGGGGAACTCAAAAGGTAGGGTAAGATTATCGCAATGTGCATTTGACATGGATCGCAGGACACAGCACACTTGGGTTTCATTTGAGGCGCCGCAATCACGGGGCAGGAAGGATAGCTCCAATTCAATGGCTGCCCCACTGGGATTAGAATCACAGGCCTTTTTCGCTCGAGTGCTAAACATGCCATAGTTTAAAAACAACACACAGCCATTCAAAGCAAGCGCAGGAAAGCTTCATGGAAAGGTCAGGGTTTTTCCTGATGATGAAAAGCCATTAATTAGTGGGCCTGGTGCTCATATGCCAACACTGAGTGCCAGAATGGAGAACACCTGTCCCTGTATACTCCGTAAAGGAGGTACAAATGAATGTCCTGGTTCTGGCAGGAAGCACCAGTGACTCTGGTCTACCAAAACGCGGTGTTCTACCAAGTAACATAACATTCAAAAGAGCATGTTCTGTCTTTTTGAGAATGGAGGGGGAGAAAGAAGAGTTACATGTGAGCTGCTTCTTTCAATAACTCAGTTTTGGAAAGGGAAGCAATCTTAAGAGCTGCAAAACAGATCTTGAGTTTCTTCCCATGCCAGCTGGAAGAGAAGGAGTCAGCTGCGAGTGACTGAGGATGCATGGGCCTAAAAACACACACCCAGATCTCTTGCTTTGGAGTAAAGCCAGGAGCAGTCTTGGAAACTGGGCGATTTAAGAGAGACAAGGAGAAGGACTCAGGAAGTAAGAGATGACTCCTCACCCAGCCTTTCTGTTGGTGAAATGCTCTGCAAGGAAAGGGAGAAATGTTACAGCCTTCCAGATGATGCAAGAAAAGGAACTCCAAAACTGCAACAAGAGCCTTCAAAGGTAGTGCTAGCACACTGGCATTCTGGATGCCATTAACGGCAAAAGGCCTGTAGCAGTCCTCAAGAGTGAGGGGCCCTGTTGCCACACTGGTCACTAGGGCTCAAGGTCCCACGTCACACAGGGAGCCTCCGTGCATAGAGCAGGCTCTCTGCTTCATAAGTTATTAGTGTTTTGTGTTGTGTTTATTGGGAAACAATAGAAATTCACTCAGTGAATTACAATGTGGCAAGAGGGACACAATGGAGGGGGACGCAACGGAGGTGGGCAGGGCCAGTGAGCATGGTCCTGCTCTCCACCTCACACCAACATAGGAAGCTGCCTTATACAGAATCAGACCATTGTTCCATCTAGTTCAGTACTATCTACACCGACTGGCATTGACTCTCCAGGAGTTCACAGAGGAAGTCTCTATCATCCCTACCTGAAAATGTTGAGGATTGAACTTGGGACCTTCTGCATGCAAAGCAGATGCTGTGCCCCTCAGCTGTAGCCCTTCCCCTAATTCCACTGGAATCATAAGGAGCTGAACACATGGCAGGGGCTACTGTGGTCTCTTGACTCTTAGGCTGAAAGAGACTGCCGTTTTTGGAGCTGCACCTGCATTCTAATTACACTGGGAACTAGTTGAGTGTAGGCTTTAGTTGAGTTTGACCAAACTGCGGGAGGCAGTGGAAGACAGGAGTGCCTGGCGTGCTCTGGTCCATGGGGTCACGAAAAGTCGGACACGACTAAACAACAACAACAACAGGATTTAGGAACTACATCCAGTCTCCTCGTCCCAGTTCCCCATAGTTGTGGGAACTGCTTGGTTCACAGCAGTGCTATTTTTCTAGAAAAAGAGGTGCCGGAACTCACCACAAACGCCTCCCTTGTTCTCTTATAATGGCAATGGCGCCTACCTGAGAGGTGCCGGAACTGAGTTCCAGCTGAAAAAAAGCATGGCGAGAGGCTATGAAAAACCAGGTTCTTCGCTGGTTGGACATGAGATACATACTTCTCTCCCATTCCCACCCAAAAGATTCTGGCTGCTTTCAGAGCCATTAATCTGAAGCAATTGCTTTCAATCTCATTAAATGGGCTCCGGTACTGCATTACAAAGCATTTCAAAAGAGGCAAGTAATTCGCTGTCACCTAGTCTATCGAAATCTGAAATGGCATGCATTCTGCACCAGAAAATGAATGGCTACAATTCTGCAATGCTTTTACTTAAGCCTTTCTTCTCAGAAGTGAATTATAATTTACTCCCTATGCAACATTTGGCCCTTGACGTGGAAACCAATAATCTTCAATCTTTCAAGTCTTACCCATCTGCTAAGTATAACAGCCAAGACAACTGGCATGCCAGGAATTGGATGAAGCCAGCTGCTTCTGCAGTATCATAGCACTAATACTCAGTGACTATCCTTCGAGAACGCTGGGCTTACTTGATATTTTCCTGTGGAAGCAATTTAAAACATACCCAATGTATTTATTTGCTTGTTCATTTAAGCCTGCACTTCACCTTTCCTCCAAGGAGTTCAGCTCTGTGATTTAGAGTCACAATAGATGGGACTGAGAAGAAGTCACAACTTGCCCAGCTGGCCATCTAGGAATATTATAGCACAACAGGGATGTGAAGCCACATCTTAAGAGCTACATTCACAATGAAGACTCTAGACCTTTGGCCACATAAGGTTTCTGTTCCAGATTCACAGCGAGGATTGCGACATGAAACAGGGAGCTATGGAACATGGAGATTCAATTAATGCATGAACAAATTGGATGCAAAGTCTTGGAGCCAAAATAGTCACCCCTTTGATGCTAGCCTCAATTTTTCAGTACCCCACAGGATACCCTTCTCATATAGAAGACCAGACGTGGGGAACATTGGGCCCTCCAGATGTTGCTGAACTACAGCTCCCATCAGTCCCAGCAACACTACCCATGGCCCGGGATTGTGGTACTTGTAGTACAGCAATACCTGTACTAGACTCTTAGATTATCCAGCATGGCAGGAGCTGAACTCAATAGGTATTGATTGATTGATTCACAGTGTGCATGGCGGACCTTCCAGGCCTTTCTCTTTCTCCAGTGATCAGGACTCTTCCTAAGGCCATGCTCCACCTCAGGCCACATCCCCCACCAGCCCTGCTCTGTGCCCTTCTCAAAAGCTTTTCCCAGACTAGAATGTATCCTTGAATTGCCTTTTGCTTGTGTGGATGGAGAGATCCGTGTTATGTGTGAAATCTCTGCTGGAAGGTCGCTTAATGTACAAAGGTAAAAGAAACCGATGTCCATTTTCCCACCATCTTTCTTCCTCTGACCTGGCAAAAGCCACTCTCATGTGTGTCCTGGAATGTTGCCCATGAGGGAACACAGCCCTTGGGCTGAAAGGAAAGTTCCCCACCTCTGATTTATAAGTATTTTTTTACCTTCAATCATATTCCCAAGACGGTTTATATGAATAAAAAATAAATAAAATGCAAATACAAGCAAAATAAACCAATGCACTATCAAAAAAGAAGCAGAGAAAAAAGAAAGTTGTACCTAAAAAACTTGAGAGGGGAAAGAAGAGGACTTTGTGCTCCCAAAAAGGTCGTAAGGGCAGATGTCAGATGAATCTCTCCGGGGAGAAGTTCTGTAAGACTGTGTGGCCCACATTCTAAAACATTATCGACCCCATCCAGAGGACTGCCATATCAAACTCCACTTGTAATATATTAACAGCTCAAAATATAACTTGTCAGTTCTCCTTCCATATCTACCAACACATAATTGAATTACCTCTCTACAGTTTATATGAATAAGAGTGGTTAAGGCTTAATAAAGGTCAACTTATCTACAGCAAACAGGATGGTTGTAAAAGGGAGCACATTTACACACACAGTCTAACAGAAGTAATTTACTCCAACATTAACTTCAGTATTAAGTACTTTACAAGTGCTTTTCACACGGCTATTTCAGGTCAAAACCACTGGTATTCCATACGCTTCAGTGTTTCCCCAGTGAAAACAAGGTACATATATACTTTCAATACCCTTCTTGCATAAAGACTCTTATCGCCGCCTAAGGACCTCTTCCCCAACCACATTGTACTGAAGGTCCTTCTCTCCTTGCTGTATTCATTTATTCTCCAACAGACAAGCCTGCATCTATTTAAATAGCAAAGTTTGTTGTTTGGGGATATAGATATCCTAGAAAACTAGCTGCCCTGTGTAAACATGTTATCAGCAGATCAGAATTAACCTCATTGGAGGTTTCACAGAAATGGCAGGATATGTGCCACATAGTGCCTTAAATTGCAATCCTAGCCACTCAGAAGTTAGTTCTACTGAATTCAATGGGGCTCACTCCCAGATAAAGGGAGGTTAGGACTGCAGCCTGAGAGTTTGTGTGCGTTTTACACTATACATGTGCACTATACATGCAACATGAGAATGTGGTGGCTCCCTGCTTATGGAATGCTCTCCCCAAGGAGGCTTGCCTGGTGCCATCATTACATTATCTTTAGGAACCAGGTGAAAACAGTCATATATATATATATATATATATATATATATATATATATAGTCATGATGTGCGAGATGTGGAAATTAATAGCAGCATGTTAAGTTAAATAACCAAGCCAAAAAGATACATGAGCTACAGGGGGTCTAGATTCGTCCAGGCAACTTTAAAGAAAAGAAAAGAAATAAACCAATCTGCTTTGAAAGTATCTTTTTTTTGTTTCTCCACGCATCACTCCACAGCGTTGCGCAAGTTCACCAGTCAAAGCCAGCACCACACCCTATTATACCACTTGTCGATAATACACCCGTCTGCAGATTGAAATTTGCTCCAATTTAGCACTAAAGAGCGAGTTTTCCAGGGGAAAGCAACAGGACAAGGGCAAAACTGCTGAGACTCATGCTTAGAAAGCATGGAACGAACAGAAAACCACTCAGACTTGTGCTTTCTAAGCTCAGGACAAGCAGAAGTGTGGTGTGGAAGAGTCTTGGAAACCAACCTCTTGTGCTGTCAAAGGTTTACAAATCCCAAATCCTATGTATCCTCTTTCCTTCTAAGCCCTGGTATTGTCTGTGTTTGAATGGGAGTAAAAAAAAAAAAGGTGATCAAAGGTGGTGGGGGGAGAGAGAATCATTCCTTTTAAATCAGGCCTTTGGCTTTCAATTATGGCCATTTTGCGTTGGTACGAAGTTAACCCTGCAAAAAACATGAGGTCTGCAGAATGGCAACTCACACTCATAACGATTAGTATCAGGAGGCACTTTCATTGTACTGTTTTTGATTCCTGTTAAAAAAGTGTTTTGTTTCAGCAAGCCTACCCAGAATACGTCATTTAATACGTATCCTTGTTCTTAAACTCTTGATTTTATCAGTATCATAAATATTTGATAATGTATTTCTTTGATTAAGCTATCTTTTTGTAAATGAAAAAAAAATACGAAAACACTTCTGCTTTAAGGAAAAACAGGACAAAATAAGAGCTGTATATTACTGGGGGGGGCGGGGGTAGGTAATGGCAAAGAAGGACTTTTTCTCCAGTACCATTACACAGCAGCAGTTCTCAAACTATTTTTCCCATGGAACACTTGAAAATTACTGGAGGTCTTGGCAGACCACTTAATAAACTTTTTTATTGTTGCTCTACAATTCAAAGCACATACATGACTCATATTTTAATAACCTTTTTGCCTTACCAATGCAACAGATGTGCTTTGGGATTAAATAAGAATATTTTTAAAATAAAAAGCAACAACTCCCACCACTGCCCTTCCACAATGATATAATCACCGAAGCCAGCACAAAATTATGAAAATTGTTAGCCTGATAACCCAGCCCTGATCAAAATGGTCTCAAGGGCAGGTCCACGTACACGTATTCTTGATTGCTCTGCAACCTTCTCATGAGTCACCTGAACGGAACTCGTGAACCACAATTTAAGAGCTTCTGCTGTAGCAAAGTTCCCCAATCATAGTGCCTGCCACATGTCTTATAGACTACAGTTCCCATCCACCTCACCCAGCATGGATGTACTACCTGGGGCTGCAGGGAGTTATCATAGAATTTTAGAACTGTAGAGTCCAACCCCCTGCAATGTAGGAATCTCAACTAAAGCATCCATGACAGGTGGCCACATAGTTCAGAACTTTTGGAAGGCACCAGGTTGGGGAAGGTTGTGTTATGGAGCTGACTGGAGTGCATGGAGCGTCTGCTCTTCTACTTTGCATTGCTTTTCTGCTGCTGAGAAAATACATTACTGTTCCATATTCTCTTGTACTGAGCAAAGCATGCTGGAGAATACTGCATTGAAGTCACTCTCTCCCTGTCTGTGTCTCAGGGTGGGATGTGGGTGGCGCTGTGGTCTAAACCACGGAGCCTCTTGGGCTTGCTGATCGGAAGGTCGGCAGTCCGAATCCGTGCGATGGGGTGAGCTCCCGTTGCTCTGTCCCAGCTCCTGCCAACCTAGCAGTTCGAAAGCACACCAGTGCAAGGAGATAAATAGGTACCACTGCAGCGGGAAGGTAAATGGCATTTCCATGAGCTCTAGCTTCCTTCACGGTGTTCCATTGCGCCAGAAGCAGTTTAATCATGCTGGCCACATGACCCGGAAAGCTGTCAGCCTGAAAGCGAGATGAGCGCTGCACCCCATAGTCGCCTTTGACTGGACTTAACCACTTAACCGTCCAGGGGTCATTTACCCTTTTACCTACTTACCTCACAGGGTCATTGCGAATATAAAAAGGGGAGGGGATCATGAAAGGTGCCTTTGGGAGGCAAAGGCAGGCTATAAATGTAACACACCAATGAAACATACAGCAATAAATTATATAACCCTTTTTAACCACCTCTTACCCTGGAGGGAAATGGCCAGTTAAAAGTGCGCTAGCTGAGATTTTAATGCCTCTTCTTACCAGAGACCCTCTTTAAAAAACAAAACAAAAAACCTCTTGTCACAAGTCAATATTCATTTACAAAATTACAGAGAATATTATTTCTCTTATACAGCCATCGAGAATATTTTTTTAAAAGGGCACTTTCTAGTTAACAGTTCTATCACCTACTCTTGACTACTTCTAAACCTGAATATGGAAACTCAGTTCCAATGACATGTAACCATGACAGATAGGGAACCAGTAAGTTTTCTCCCTGGTGTTTCCTGAGGGCAAAGCAATGGCTGCAACAACTAAATGGTTATGGCTTGTTTTGAAGAAAGATGGAGAAGAAAGGGAGGGGAGGGAAGGGAGAGGCATCACTGGACTTTGAACCACAATCTGTTTTCAGCAAATACAGCCATGACCTTGGCTTTCAAACAATACAAAACACCAACATATTGAGGTGAGTTAACCCAGTCCCATAGTAACATGTTTCAGGTTCAGTGCCTCAAAAGCGAATGCCGCAAGGCATCAAATGTGCTTCTTCAACATTTAGGTATTAACAATCCTGCTCTCAGCAAAGAATACAATCAAGGATGAGAGAGAGAAAGGTTGAGAAGTCCCAGGTTCCCATAGTTTCACAGGAATTTTCATTCAAATGTCCTCCCTGTTTTATGGACTGTTCTTCGGTGTTTGCAAAGGTAGGAGAAAAACCTAATGGGTCTTCCAATGATTATGTTAAATAGAATAATGGGTATGCATCGATCCTTCCAGCTAATTCCACTTCAAATAATACATCATCCTGAGTGAGAGCTTTTGCTGTGATGTATTAACTTAATTCACCATCACAGCATTAGGAAAAGTATTTAACGTGAGATATTAACTAGCAATGCCAAAGAGAAGGTTGCAATTATTTTGCAGGTTATGCTAAAATGGTTTTAAAAGCCACTGAGCTCATTTAATATAATTTAGAGAGGCCTTATGCACATCAAGTTCTCTGACAGCCCTCAAGCATGTGTGGAATGAATCACGGCATTTCACAGCTTCTCATGGAATATCATCAGAAGAACATTCCACTGTGGCAGGTGGTCACTCCCTCTTCCCAGACTCAGAGCCAAAATGCACAATTGGAGCATCAGATGGTACAGCTTCTGCTGTCCTGAGTTTAGGTGGGGGTTCATATGTTTGAGTTATTCCTTTTTTCTTTTATTCTTTTAAACCTAACCTCTTTCTACCCCCAAAAAATTACATGGGCGAGCCTCAGGGCACCAACACTCCCTTCTGCTTTTGATTAACTATCGTTCAGAGTTGTGTTCAAACCCAAACCTGTAGGTGATCTTAACTATCCTGCAGGCCTTTTCGCACCTGGTCTGGGAGGACTGACTCCAGCTACAAACGCGGAGACTGCTGAAAAGTCCAGAGGCCATTCTGGAACACCTGCTTTGCAAGCCTTTTTCTACCGGCGTGTATTGCCAGCCCCAAGACTCACGCTCTATGCCGCTACCACCTTAAGGAACCTAGCTCCTCACTGCCATAACCACCAGCTGCACCTACTTTCCCTTGTCTGTCTCATCATTGCTACTGCTGGCTTGTATGCTAGGTGGAGAACCAAACAGCAATCAGGCAGTAGCATCTCCTGCTCTTCCTTCTCACCACCACCACTGCTTGGGGCTGAGCTTGCCAGTGGGTGCCCTGCTAGGCTGTGAGCCCTCAACAGATGCCCAGTCAAGCCAACTTTTGTTGTCAGCCCTGCTGCCAGCGTGAGTGGGTGAAGTTAGGAGCACTTGGTGCTGCTTCATGACTTCATAGCTTATGATAGTTTGAATTGGGGCAATGAAACACCACAGTGGTGAAATGATCAACCCCAGATTTGACTGATAGAACGTGTTCCTTGCAGCTAAGCACAGGGGGGAGGGGGAGGGGAGGGGAAGCTGAAAGTTTATTCAGAGCAATTCTGGTTTTCTGTGCTTGCTTGCTTTCCTTCGAGAAAATAATATGGCTCCCTCCCCCTCCTTACAGCATGCAGTCTACTTATTTAAGCAGCAGTGTGCAACATCTCTCAATACCACCAGCAGTTCAGCTGGAAAAATTGCACACCAGGGGGTAACATTTTATCAGGATGAAGCCTATTTCATAAAAACTGCCACCAGCGATACATGGAGCTCTCAATACTTGGAGGGGTGGGGTGGAGGTGGAGTCACATGGATCCGTGCTTTAGTGTCACCGCAACCTGTCTAATTTAACGAAGAGAAAGACCAAGTATGAGAAGAACTATTTCGCTTAAAATGAGGAAGGAAAAGGAAAACGTTTCAGGGGAGCGGGGGGTGGGGACAAATTGCAGTTCTTTGTCTGAACATTTGAAAAGGCAAAGTTTGATGTTAAGGCTGAAAATGGGCTCTTGCATCTACACCTCGGAAAAGAAGCATATTTTTGCAACTCGAAAAACTGTGTAATAAGAACAACAATTTGCAGAGCACAGCAGGTACATTTCTGTGATATATAAAGTGTGTGCAGCGGGGGTGGGGGAGCAGATTGTGATCTCCATATCATAAAATGAAATATGCTTGTTGGGTGAATGCTGCTGATAAAATTGGTATTCTGATAGCCTGTTACAGCTGCATTAGAAAAAAAAACAACTCGCTTGTCCAAAGATTACATGTGGTCATGTAGGAGACATATGCTAGTTCTAAACCCCGCCACACACTTTCTCACATCAAGCAGGAACGTCTGAGGGTGTTTGTGATTGTGTGTAAGCATGTTCAATTAAATGCACTTACAATGTATCCACAATCAGGGACCCCAATTGAACAGGGTTTCCAGTTGTAGGAAGGCTTGTAAGTGTTTCAGTGACATGCACTTACCAAGTTCCTTTAAGAACTTCCCACTCAACATGGGAAGGTTGAGGGTGGAGAAGGCAGGGCAAACTCACAAGGCAAAGGGCAACATCAGCTGACTGGGGGGCGCCTACAAATTCCATTTCCTTTCCTTGTGGGGGTCTAAAGTCAAAACACACAAGCAAAGGAACCAGGTGCCACAGCTTTACCTGCCCCAAACTGGATGCCAGATGTGATGTCATGTTTAGGGCAGGTGGGCATGGCTTGGGGGAAATAGCCTGATGGGCCCAATTAGGAGCCCACCACTGCTTCATTGAGATTCTTTGGAGGGGTGGAGGGTGGGGTAGAAGTCGTCTTCAGAGAGGGCTGAAAAAGACAGCCTGTTGCTTCCAAGAGGGACTCTGCATTATTTATAAGTCCTAAATAGTGACACACTTCCTGGCCAGGCAAAACAAAACGTGAGGCATCCCCCCAGTTAACTTTTAGGCTAAAGAATCTGTTCAACATTTAGGCAAAATGACCTGTTCAATGTACTTGAAATGGATACAAAGGTCTCAAAGAGCCGTCCAATGTATTTTCAGTGCTGGTTCCCAGTATTTAGAGGACTTCAAGCAAGATGCTCTCTATTGGTCCTTAAAATATAAATCCAAACAGACACACACACACACACACACACACACACACACACTTATGGGGCTATTATACAATAATGAGCATTCTTTCTGATTTGCTTGTGGAGTGTTAACACAGCTTTCCATCAGTCATTCATTCTTCCCATACTTTTCAACGCACTTCCCCATTACTCTCCAAATTGCTAAATTATTTTTTTTCAAAAATGGATGAGCTAGGGCAACAAAGCACTTTAATCTACTTGAGATGCAAACACCAGTGTGCATTGGAATGCCCCTCACAAAACACTCAAAAAGAATTCAGAAAAAAATAATCCAGAGGGTTCCATTTTTATATATCAATTCAGATGGCATCCTCTACAAATTCACCACAGCTGCTTTACAAGATCTTCACATCCTACTGCAGTGCAAATGTATGGTTGTTGTCTCTCCTGTGTATTGAAAATACTTGTCCTCTGCTGGTGCAATGTTACATACAAAGGAAAGGCCTACAGGTCAAGCTGTTCAAGTGTTCTTGCTTTACGTTACCTAACAATTTGTTCCATCTTTCTCACAGGCATTTCCAGTGAGTTCTGCATTTTGTATTTAAAAGCAAATAGGGAAATAATTGTCCCAGCAAAGGGCATTTAAAGATGAGTGAATGAAAAGTGCAGGAAACCCGCTTGTTTTCTAAAACGACACAAAGAAGCATGCAAGCAGTCATGACACTCATTTATCTAAAGCACATCTCCATTTCAGAATGAGTTGATCTGTTTGAGAACCACTTAATTCAATCCAAGTCACTCTTAAGAGGGCCATGGTATTTAGCAAACTATTGTAAAACACCGGTATTTACGGTACTCCGTGCCATTCCTACTACAGTCTCTCTCTACACACCTGTTAGCAGCAACCGAGTTGTCAGGAGTCAGAACATTTCTCAGGAAGTTGCCTGCTCAAAGCTTGCAAAGTTAGCTATTATATTCTCCCCAACTACTTGTTTTCTGGGGCCCTGAAAGCAACATCCCTTTCCAGAACAATGTTCCAATAATGATCTTGAGTTCAAAACCAAGAGGAAAAATGCAGGTGATCAGGGGTAGGGGAACTGGTTTAGAACAGAACCAAACATATCTGCATAATGTTTAGGCAAGAGTGGAGCTATTCTGAAGGGAGTTCATCTTAAATTTATAGCACATTAACAACCACAGCCTAACCCCTTCCCCACTTTATATTGCTTTTTGGGATCTTTGCATCACGAAGGGATTAAGAGATTAATTCCTTGATCCTTACAGATACTTAAGCTTTGCAGTAATGCTAACTGCGTGCATTAAAAAAGATAAATACAAGGGAAGCCAAATAAATCATTAGATTACTAAAAGCAGTGAAGTTTGAGTTGGCAAGGGGGATAGATTGATGCTGCTATTTTCAAGGGGGCCACAGGACAATTGCCTTACATGCTGCTAGGTAGACAGCTTGATGCCCTTGGTAAAAAGGTACAAGGCTATTGGCCAAGAATAGGGATGGAGCTTTCTTCTGATGAGGACCATATTTCATTGACAGTAATCTCTTGCGGGCCACATGCAAACAGTGGCTGGGGCCAGAGACAAGCAAGTGAAGCACCCGTTCCCCACCACATTAAAAACTTCCCTATACAGGACTACCCTCAGATGTCTTCTAAACGTTGTATAGTTATTTATCTCCTTGGGAGGGCATTCCACAGAGTGGCTGCCACTACTGAGAAGGCCCTCTGCCTGGTTTCCTGTAACGTCACTTCTCACAGTGAGGGAACTGCCAGAAGGCCATTGGCGCTGGACCTCAGTGTCTGGGCTGAACAATGGGGGTGGAAATGCTCCTTCAGGTATACTGGGCCGAGGCCGTTTAGGGCTTTAAAGGTCAGCACCAACACTTTGAACTGTGCTTGGAAACGTACTGGGAGCCAATGTAGGTCTTTCGGGACCGATGTTATATGGTCTCAGGAGCTACTCTCAGTCACCAGTCTAGCTGCCACATTCTGGATTAGTTGGTAGATTCTGAGTCACCCACAAAGGCACAAAGGCCCTGTGTAGAGCACGTTGCAGTAGTCCAAGCAGGAGATAACCAGGACATGTACCACTCTGGCAAGGCAGTGTGCAGACAAGGAGAGCGTGCTGGAACAAGGGCGGCAACCTGGTCTCAAATTGGCCAGCCAGGTGCCTTTAAGAAGCATGCAAGCAGAACCTCAGCACAAGAGTACTCTTCCCTCCTGCAGTTGCCAGCCACTGGTATTCAGAGCATAGCCAACATGGTTTGTGGCTATTGATAGCCTTATCCTCAATTTAAAGCCACTTAGGTTGATGGACTCTACAGCCTCTTGTGAGAATGAATTTCATAGCTTACCTATACATTGCATGAAGAAGTGTTTTCTTTTGAGCCTTACGGCTTTGCTCCCCCGCAACACTTAACCCACTTCCACCCTCCTTCTCACCCTCTGGGCTCCCCTACCACATCGCCTGCATGAAACAAACAAGAACTGGTCACATATAGTAAGAAATATGCATAGATTCAAGGAAATAAATATAGAGTGAACTCCAGGTTGTGTCCAAATTTCCAGCTACCTATACGACTGTGATGTATCATCTCCAAGATTCTTGGAAGATAGTCAACGTAACTCTTTTTTCTATTGCCTGATCAGACATAAAATGAATTTGGATTGGGCACTACATAAGAACGTGACTGGAGGGTAAGCAGTTTTACAGCTGAGCCTGACAAGTCTTTTTACCCATAAAACGAATCCTGGCCAGGCAGCAGACTCTTTTAGGAGGATTACAAAACGAGCCACAATGTTGATCACATTCTGTCTAAGCCAGTTTGGGGTTAGGCCTGCCTAAACCTAACCTTTTAGTGTGGTGATGGAGTATTATTTAAAATGAAAACATTATTTGAGCTGTGCTAAGTTTTTGTAGAAATGTGGGAGCAGCAGAAGGCAATTGTTTGCTTAGCCAGATCACGGGCAATAAATTGGCAGAAGCTCAGTACTAAAAAGAAGGTTAAAATTAAATAAGTAACCGCTAACCTAATGTTTAATTTGTTCTAGATGTACAGAAAGTGCATAGCTAACAAGACTAGCCTAGACATGGAACTGTGATCAAGGGTATGAGAGAGAAAGAGATGCAGAAATGTCAGCGATTTAGCAGCCACCAATACAAAATGTTAACTTTACGGTAACAGCATATCACATTATTAAGACTACATGTTTCGTTACAAGTGTATGGTAGATGCTTGGATAGCTTTCAAGTATCATACATACGTGTGTGTGTGTGTGTGCTCATGCATCTGAGAAAGCATTCACTGAATTCACTGTTGCATTCTAATCAACACTTTGCTAAACTATTTGTGGTGTGTTAAATATAGTTTTCTTGCAACAATCTTTTAGGTATCCTCTAAACTCTGGCTGATTTCCTTCCTTTTCATGAAACAACATGATTCTACCCACTATCTAGCAACCGCGGCTAGTGGGCACACTTGAAAACTAGGGATACTGTTGTGGGCACCCTGAAGCACATAACCACAATTGCAGCGGAGTGGGTGTTTTTGGAGGGGGATAGTTGGGAAGGGGCAGTTCTTCCCTCTCCAGCTACAAATCTTCCCTCCTTCACTGTAATTTGAAGCCCAATTGCAGCACAGGACCTCTCCCCATGTACAATGAGTCCAAAGGATGGAAGGTAGCATGTCACAGGAGAACCCTGCTGGTGGCTGCTAGGTTTCGCTACGAATTTACTATCCGCCATACAGGTGATGCGTTTTGAGGCCTTTTTCATACTGAGGATTTCAAATGTGAGAACTTGGTTATACAGGCAAAGTCTAGTTTTCCTGTCAGGCTTTCAGCTTATATCCTGGAGATGAGAAAGCTGTGGTCCTAATACAGTTGAACTTCCATATCCACCATCCTTTACCATTGGCCAGGGTGATGGGTGATGATGAGAGCTTAAGTCCAGTAACATCTGTTCCTCATCCCTGTCACTTCCCTTCCCCTACGATGTTTTCCACTAACCCTCGATTGTCTATGATGTCTGTGGGGGAGCATACACTTCAGATATGTAAATAAACCAGCAGTGACGCCCAAACTTATCAAGATACATCTACACTTGTTTGTACAAGTGATGGCTTATTTACTGAGGAACAATTGCTCTCACACATCACAAATTAATGCAAAATACCTCTCACCCTGGCCCAAATAATCAGGCAACATGTTTTAACAGCCGGAAAAGGACAGCTGAATATAAAACAGATTGTAAGTAAACAGGAACATTTAGCACTTGAAGTTTTTAACAAGTTTGTTTCTAAGTTTAATAAAGCAATTGTGGATATTTTTGTTTAAAAAACCACAAGTTATTATTTACCGTATTTTTTGCTCTATAAGACTCATTTTTTCCCTCCTAAAAAGTAAGGGGAAATGTGTGTGCGTCTTATGGAGTGAATGCAGGCTGCACAGCTATCCCAGAAGCCAGAACAGCAGGAGGAATCGCTGCTTTTGCTGCACAGCGATCCCTCTTGTTGTTCTGGCTTCTGAGATTCAGAATTTTTTTTTTTCTTGTTTTCCTCCTCCAAAAACTAGGTGCATCTTATGATCTGGTGCGTCTTATAGAGCGAAAAATACGGTAACTTTTTTAACTTTTTCAAACTTATGGACTAAGGGCATGTCACCACAACACAACACAAATTTCACATTTTGGTGGTGCACAAAGCTGCAAGAAAGAAAGGGGGAAGAGGAACAGAAACAATGGTTAAGATACATCTGGGCAGTTCTTTAACTCTGGGTGCTTCCCAACCATCAATTAAGTCCCGTTCTTAGACCCAGTGTGGTATAGTGGTTAGAGTACTGGACTTAGGACCTGGGAGACCAGGGTTCGAATCCCCACTCAGCCATGAAACTCACTGGGTGACCTTGGGCCAGTTGCTGCCTTTCAGCCTAGCCTATCTGACGAATTCGTTGTGGGGATTAAATGAGATGGGAAAGAGCCATCTATACCACCTTGAGCTCCTTGGAGAAAAAGGTGGGGCATCTAGCTGTATCAAATAAATAAATAAATAAATAAATAAATAAATAAATGGTGTTGGTGTTGTTTAAAATTAAGTCCAGTTCTCTGTTTTTGAAAAAGACTTGGCCACCGTAAGAAATGACTATCAGCAGTCTTATAATAATAATAATAATAATAATAATAAATTTTATTTATATCCCGCCCTCCCCAGCCGAAGCTGGGCTCAGGGCGGCTAACAACAATCAAAATAATCCAGCATTCTAAAAACATTCATTATAAAATTAATTAAAATCAAATTGATGGCAACCATTAAGCAAAATTCTGTGCAGATTGCCAGAGGAGGGGGTCAGGCTGCGCCCTGACCAAAGGCCTGGTGGAACAGCTCTGTCTTGCAGGCCCTGCGGAAAGATGTCAGGTCCTGCAGGGCCCTAGTCTCTTGTGACAGAGTGTTCCACCAGATCGGAGCCACGGCTGAAAAAGCCCTGGCTCTAGTTGAGGCCAGCCTAACCTCTCTGTGGCCTGGGATCTTCAGGATGTTTTTATTTGCAGACCGTAAATTTCTCTGTGGGACATACCAGGAGAGGCGGTCCCGTAGGTACGAGGGTCCTAGGCCGTATAGGGCTTTAAAGGTTAAAACCAGCACCTTAAACCTGATCCTGTACTCCACCGGGAGCCAGTGCAGCTGGTATAGTACCGGATGAATATGATCTCGCAGCGAAGACCCCATAAGGAGTCTCACCGCGGCATTCTGCACCCGCTGGAGTTTCTGGGTCAGTCTCAAGGGCAGCCCCACGTAGAGCAAGTTACAATAATCCAATCTGGAGGTGACCGTCGCGTGGATCACAGTGGCTAGGTTAGGGCGAGAGAGATAAGGAGCCAACTGCTTAGCTTGGCGGAGATGAAAAAACGCCGCCTTTGTTATAGCTGTAATCTGCGCCTCCATAGAGAGGGAGGTATCGAAGATTACACCCAAACTCTTAACGGACGATGCTGGCACTAATTGCACCCCCGCAAGAGATGGGAGTTGCCCCCTCAATCCCATATCGCCCCGTCCCAGCCAGAGGACCTCTGTCTTCAAAGGATTTAACTTCAACCGGCTCCCACGTAACCATCCAGCCACAGCTTCCAGACATCTGGTCAGTGTGTCTGGGGCCGAGTCAGGATGGCCATCCATCAACAGATAGAGTTGGGTGTCATCGGCATACTGATGGCAACCCAGCCCAAAACTCCAGACAAGCTGGGCGAGGGGGTGCATAAAGATGTTAAAAAGCATCGGGGAGAGAATCGCACCCTGAGGCACTCCAAACACCAAGGAGTGGCGCGATGACAATTCCCCCCCAAGCGCCACCCTCTGTCCCCGACCAGAGAGGAACGAGCGCAGCCATTGAAGGACTGTGCCCTGGATCCCCACGTTGGCAAGGCAGTGGTCCAGGAGTTCGTGATCGACCATGTCGAAGGCTGCTGACAGGTCTAGAAGAATCAGCAGCCCCGACCCGCCTCGATCCAGCTGCCTGCAGAGATCATCTGTTAGGGTGACCAGAGCCGTCTCGGTCCCATGACCAGCGCAGAAGCCGGACTGGAATGGATCGAGAGCCGATGTTTCATCCAGAAACCTACCAAGCTGTTCAGCAACCGCTCTCTCAATCACCTTACCCAGGAATGGAAGATTCGAAACCAGGCGGTAATTGGATAGATCTAAGGGATCTAATGATGTTTTCTTTAAGAGCGGACGCACCACTGCCTCCTTCAGTTCCCCTGGGAATATCCCGGTGCCAAGGGACAAATTGATGATATCACCCAGGGGGGCCCGCACCTCGTCTGGACACGCTCTACTCAGCCAAGACGGGCACGGGTCAAGAGGACAGGTGGTGGGCTTTCCAGCTCGGAGGAGTCTGTCCACATCGGCTGGGGATATCCGGTCAAAGTGGTCCAATACTGGACCCGAGGACAGTCAAGGGGCCTCCAGTTCCTTTATTGTATCCAAATTGGCAGGGAGGTCATGGCAGAGCAACAGGACCTTCTCTGCAAAAAAGCTCGCAAATGCCTCACAGCTGTGTGTCAAATTGTTATTTAAATTTGGTTGTCCTTCAAGGGACGTTAAAGACCTAATTATACTAAATAATTGCGCCGGGCGAAAGCTAGCGGAGGCAATGGAGGCCGAGAAGTAGGACTTCTTAGCGGCCTTCACTGCCATCTCGTAGGTTTTCATAAAAACCCTGTAAGATGTTCTTGAGGCTCCGTCACGGGCACCCCGCCATACTCGCTCTAGCCGTCTGAGGTCCCGCTTCATTTTCCGAAGCTCCTCGGTAAACCAGGGAGCCTGGTTTCTGTGGGGTCGCAGAGGGCGCCTAGGTGCGATCTCATCGATGGCTGCTAGGAGCTGGATATTCCAGCCCTCAACAAGTTCAGTCAGTGAGTCGCCAGGGGGAGCAAGGTCCCGCAAGGCCTGACGGAATCTATCAGGTCCATCAGCCTCTGCGGGCGAGCCCAAATTGGCTCGCTACCTAAGCAGGGTGGGGGTGGAAAATCAATCCTGGCTTTCAGAGCGTAGTGATCAGACCATGGCACCATCAGTGCAGTCCTCTAGATTATGCCAAAAGGGGGCATCAGGTCTCTATAAAAGTAGCAATTTTAGATTGAAATATTTAATTGTGAAATAAATAGATAGATGATAAATAGATAGATGATAGATAGATGATTGATTGATTGATTGATAGATAGATCTCACATATGAGGTCATGCTCCTGCAGGATGTCAATAAATTATAGCTTGCGGGGGAAATGTATCAGCTGCAGCTGATTTTCATGCCTTGCTAAAATGCAGTTGGTGAAAGTACTCTTTGCCTAAGGGATAACTTTGGTTAATTCATAAATAATGTATTTTCTATACATCTTTTATTCCTTAAGAATCAGACGTGAAAAACTCTAAAACACAATCTTAGAATGGTGCTTTATAGGCATTAAAAATGCATACCCTGCTGTCCAGGATATGATTTTAGATGTTTTGGTATGCTACCCAAGCAATTCTGTCTGTTGCTTGCATTGTTTATTAGAAGCAATACCAGCAGAAACTGGGCAACTTTGGGTCTGTGAGAGTTGTGAAGTTATTTCTTCAGCTTAAATTTTGTAAACACCCTGATTTCATGAGCTGTTGCTGAAGTGCATGATAGCATCTAGTGGGAAGAACTGTAGTGGCCCGTGAGGATCTAGTCATCTTTTCTCACCACTATGACACATCACATAAGGGGCCAGACTGCAACTCAGTCATCCATGCAGGAGGTCCCAGGTCTAATCCCCAGCATCATGAGGTTGGGCTGGATCAAAGCCTTGTCTGAAACCCCAGAGAGCCACTGCCAGTCAGTGGAGACAGTACTAAGCAGGATGGGCCAATGGTCTCTCGACTCGTTATATTGATGTATGGAAGCTCCACAGTTCTGCCCCAGAATTGTCGCTATGTCTACAGCTACGGTGCCTGTAAGACATAAACCAGGGGTCAGCAAACTTTTTCAGCAGGGGGCTGGTCCACTGTCCCTCAGACCTTGTGGGGGACCGGACTATATTTTTTTGGGGGGGGGGAATGAACAAATTCCTATGCCCCACAAATAACCCAGAGATGCATTTTAAATAAAAGCACACAGGCAGGCCCTACAGTAGGCTAAAGTGGTGCTTCAGGTTAAGAACAGTTTCAGGTTAAGAATGGACCTCTGGAACGAATTACCGAATTTTTCGCTCTATAAGACGCACTGTTTCCCCTCCAAAAATGAAGGGGAAATGTGTGTGTGTCCTATGGAGCGAATGCAGGCTTTCGCTGAAGCCTGGAGAGCGAGAGGGGTCAGTGCGCACCGACCCCTCTCGCTCTCAAGGCTTCAGGAAGCTATCCGCAAGCCTTCGGAGCCTGGCGGGAACTCCCGCAGCCTGCAGCCCGAAGCCCAGGGAGTGCTGTGCTGCGCACCCCGGGCTCCGGGCAGATATCCGCAAGCCTTGGGAGCCCGGTGGGAGTTCCTGGGATCCATCCCGCTAGCTGTCTTGGCTTCTGCCAAAGCCACGCGCAGCCTCTCCCAGCTGGAGAGGTTGTGTGTGGCTAAAGAGGAAGCCAAGTCTTGGCTTCTTTGCTCTTTGGGGCTGTGGGGGGGGGGGGATAATTTTTTTCTTTATTTCCCCCCCAAAAAACTAGGTGCGCCCTATGGTCGGGTGCGCCCTATAGAGCGAAAAATACGGTTAGTAGAGGACTTAAGTGAGACTGGTGGTTTAAACTCTGGTTGGTTCAAACAACTGATATAAACTGATAGTGGACAAGATCATGGCTTGTCCACTAACATGGCTAGCAACAGTTTGCCATTGAACGTTACATATGACAATCTTGGTTTCTACCTGCTTTGCCATCTTAGGGGACTCTTGCATAGCCACTTCAGTACAGTATAAGGCTTTCAAAAATAACTTGATTTTCAGCAGGGTTCTTTGGCCTCTTACACCAGAAACAAAAAGCAAAACCCAAATACCTAGTACCCCAAATCTGGCACTCTGAGTAGAATCATAGAAGGGACCCCAAGGGTAATCTAGTCCAACCCGCTGCAATGCAGGAATCTCAGCTAGAGCATCCAAAGCAATGAAATAAATGATTTGAATTACACATCTCCTTCGTTTGCATGCACTGTTTTGTTCTGGAGAAGGAGGAGACGCCAAGGGCACACAAGTCTATGGCTTACTCAGTCTCATTCTTGCATAGCTACGCCAAAGGTGAATGTCATATGCAAGCCAAGCCACTGAGGAGGTGTTGGTGGTTTGCATTTGAAGGAACTGGGTTTCATCTCCTAATGCTCCTGCCCTTTGGCTTGCTCTGGCTTGGTGTGGGCAAAGCAGGGCAAGAGCTTCCAGTGAGCACACAGCATGATCTTGTACTTCCAACAAAAGGCAAAAAAACCCCAAAGGCTTTGATTACAGAAAATAATGATTCCCTCCCCACCCCAAGAATGAGATAGACTGTACAGGAGAATAAAGCCGTTTTCTAAAGGGCAAACGACAATGAACTAGCAGGGCGAGAGAGAATAAAGAAAAAAAAAAATTTCCCCCACAAAATCACAGCCACTGTCTTCTAATCTTTGTGCCTCAGCACATTCCTCCTTTAAAGCCATGGCTTTGCTCCAGGATTTCATCTTTCTTTTTCTAATGAAACAGCATCAGTTTTAAACAAAGTTAGCTTTCGGATCGGAACATTAATTCTGGTGATGAAAGTGCACACCCTCCCACGTTCCTCAGATGGAAACAGGGACGTATATCACTCCCCCCGCCCACCAACCCTCCTCGACCCCCCCGTTTTTTGTCGTCCACCCCGCACAGCATTTCCTATCAGAAGTAGGGGGGGTGCCACCACGGCTGCACCAACAGGACACAGCACACCCTCCTTCACCCCTCAAACCCAATTTCATTTTATTATTTGGTAGATTTACAGAAAGAAAAACGGGGTGCTCCCTTGCCGTCGCTGCTGCTCAGGACAAGCACTGGCTCCCCCTACTCCTCCCTGAGGCCGACGGGACATTCCAGGGATGGTTTTCGTAATTCTGGGACTGTCCCTGGAAAATACGGACACTCGGAGGGTACGGAAGTGGCAGTTGTTTTCTTCCAAAGCTCTTTTAACGTTTGGCATCTTATAACATCTATGCATTCCTGCAGTGACCGCCGCTAACTTGGATGGCTTTTAAAGGGGACTGGACCATATTCAGGGAGAAGAAGTCCCTCAAAGGCTACTACCTATGATGGCTCTATACCACCCCCAGAATTGGAGGCGATATGTCTCTGCATGCCAGTTTCTGGGGAACACAATTGGTATAGAGCAGTTCCCATACACAGCTAGTTGGGAGAGTTTCGGGCCTTGAAGTTGCAGCAGTGGAAATCCAAAAGCTGACAAGCTCATCTCCCTTTGGTTATTTCTTCCTAGGTATTGTTTCCCTTCCTGTTTCCAGCAGCAGCAGCAGCAGCAGCAGCAGCAGAGAGGGCAGCTGTGAGCTGCACACCTTTTTAATTTTGAGACATGGGCAGTATATAAATGAAAATAATAATTTCCCCACAGTACCCCAGGGCATTGGAGGGTATTGTGGCTAATCAAAGTGGTGGGTGGTTCGGGGGGGGGGGGTCAATGGCACCGGGGGGAACCAATGCACCTTGCTGGAGTCTCACCCGCCTCTGCAAGTTTGCAGGAAGCTGACATGCCAAGATACCAGGCTCTATTATGCACTTAATCTAACTCTCTCTATGCAGGGTCCATCTACCCTTCTTGGATTTTGCTTTATGCATGTATCTTAAAAGCATTTTTTAAATAGTGAAATAAAAAGCGGGTCTCTTTTACCAAGCTAAAAATGCTTAAACTGTCAGGGCCCATGATATGTGGTAAAGCATAAAATGCAAAAAGCGCCAAGAATTACTACAGTTAGGGAATGTCTAACTAATTTCTTTTATTCTAATCATTATAATCAGCAGGCATCCTAGTTATCAATCATCTCCCAAATCACACTGGGGTGAAGATAATATGACTGCTGTGACTGACTACTGTAATTTGTACATATTAGACAGCCAAGTATTGTTTGTGAAACTCTGCTAATGAAACATACTCCTAAAGTATAGGCTATCAAATTGAATATCTTTTGCTGTACAGCCACAAAAGTAATTTCTATTAAAGACGCATAAGATTTAATTCACAAGGTAACAAACGACAGTATTTCAAACGCAGACATTAATAGGGTCTATAAATATTCCTATGCTAGCTTCACTTCCCAGCATTAGAAAATAAAAAAGGGTCATTCAATAAGAGAAATTGTAAATTTACAACGAACAATGAAAAACACTTTTAAAAAAAGAAAGAGGAAAGGAAGGGGGTTAAGGATGTAAAAGGACACCGATGCAATTTTCTAACTAATTAATGTCTACTAAATGTATTTTTGGCATGCTAGTATGTATGCTCTCTAAATAGCAAATGCAATCATGCATGAAAAACATTTAGAAAAACAGATTATCTGGAAATATTTCATCTTAGACTAAGGGTTTATGCTGGACACCAACTTCCATTAGCCCCAGCCAGCATGGCCAACAGTCAAAGATTATGATGGGGGATGGAAGTCCAACAGTGCCTGGAAGGCAGAGCAGTTGGGTAGTCCTGCTTTTGGCAACCTAAACAACACAAATACAAATATTCACATATGTCACACACTTTCACCAAAAGGACAACTTTTGTGAGATGCTCCCCAAATGCTACAAAAACAATTGCATTATCCTAGTAACTCCAATTTAACGAACAAGAAAAACCCTACAGTTAATTCCACTCTTTCATATGCACAAAACACACACACAGAGAGCCAACCAAGGAAAGAAGCCTCCTAATGACTATGGGTTTTCTCTCTTTTGTGCGCAAGGAAAATGAGGCAATGGTCTCAAAGTGAGCAGAAGGCAAAAAAAATATGCTGCTGTTCAGTTGCTCGGTGAAATACTTATTATGTCACTTTCTTTTTGCAATGTATAACAAGTAGAAGCACAGAAAAACCAGCTATGGAGCAGCACAAGGGCCATTTTAATCCATGGCAAACCAAGAGCAAAAGTGCATGAGCTACAAGAACACATGCCAGTATAAACAAATACCAACTTGTGCTGCTGAATATCAGCTTCTGGGAATCACAAATGGGCAGGATGGCTGTTGTGTTCAGGTACTTCTTTTGGGTTTGCCATGGGCTAATGGTTGGCCACTGTGAGAACAGGGTGCTCAACCAGATGGGCCACTGCTCCAGCAGTCTCTTCTTATGTTAGAGACTTACCGTTCAAAAACATTTTTGCAGTTTGTTGTGCCAATTAGTAGTAGTAGTAGTAGTAGTAGTAGTAGTAGTAATAATAATAATAATAATAATAATATACCCCGCCCATATGGCTGGGTTTCCCCAGCCACTCTGAGTGGCTTCCAACAAAATATTAAAATACAATAATTCATCAAACATTAAAAACTTCCCTAAACAGAGCTGCCTTCAGATTTCTTCTAAAAGTCAGATAGTTGTTTACTTCTTTGACATCTGATGGGAGGGCATTCCATAGGGCGGGCGCCACCACCGAGAAAGCCCTCGGAGCTGGATCTCAGTGTCCGGGCTGAACAATGGGGGTGGAGATGCTCCTTCAGGTATACTGGGCCGAGGCCATTTAGGGCTTTAAAGGTCAGCACCAACACTTTGAAGATACTTTGCACCCTCACCATAAAGGCCCCATAGCTAAAGGTGTGGCAAAGTTTTAAACTGCATGGACGTAAGAACAGCCTGCCAGATCAGGACAGTGGCCTATGTACTCCAGCATCCTGTTCCGAAAGTGGCCAACCAGATGTCGATGAGAACTGCACTCTCCCTATGGGAAGCCGTCAAGCAGGGCCTGATTCCAGCGGCTTCCAGCAGTTGAATTAAGAAGCATACTGCCCCCAACAATATACCCCACCTCGTTTCACTGCCTGAAGCAAAATGGGAATGTCCCACCTACCGCTCACCCACTCCATTTGCACCACCAGTGGAATACACCCCTCTCACCAAAAGTCGGAGAGAGTGGGGGCATTCTTCAAGGCCTTGGGGTTCATCTCTGCCCCGGGATGGGGAAGAGAAGCAGCAACGCTGTGTGCTGGAATGTCTTCCTCTCACCAAAATGTCACTGATGATGGAAGCGGTAGGGTGGGCGGGGCATCACCTCTTGTGCTTCCACCACCTGAGGTGCTTCACCCCATCTCTTGGGTGGGCCATGTGAAACATTGGACTGGTTCACCCATAACACTAAACCAAACCATGGCTGAGTGTGAATGAGCAAACGTTACAGCAGGCTCCTTGAGAGCTGTTACCAAGGTTTGCCCTATGGTAAACAGCTCATAATTTGTCTGCAAGAACTAAACCACAGTCCCAGGTTCAGGGCAGCAGCTGAAGAAGGAGCAAAAAGGGTTTTCTTGTGTGTGTGTTTCTTTGTGGCTGATTAGCTGCTCTCCCTGTGCAAAGGTCAGAGGGGGCAGGGTTTCTGTTGAGGCGCACGCAGTTTGATCCATCTTTTAGATTTAGGGGAGCTAGTCTCAAACGTTTGTTGGGGGAGACCTAGGGTTTTTTTGGGGGGGGAGTTATTTGTCCTGTCTTCACGCTTTTTATGATGGAGGACCGCTGTAGCCACCCACAATGACACGTTCTCAAGATGGAGGGGGAGGGAACAGCTGCAGTCGCCTGCGGTTCCTGCGCAATGTTTGCCATCTTGCCAAAGGTTGCAGGCAGCTTTACCTGCACCAATTGCATGTTGATTGCCCTCTTTGAAGACAAAGTCCAGCAACTGGAGGAACGTGTAGCTACGCTCCAGAGAATTAGAGAGCTGGAGCTCTTCTTGGAAGCAACAGAGCACACCGTCTCCACCAAGGAGGAGACAGGGGACTCCCCTGAGAAGGAGGCTAGTTCACCAACACAGGAGCCAGATATATGGAGAAACGTGACTCAAAGAAGTAGGAGGCCAAGGATTCGCTCTGATTGTTTAGAAATACACAATCGCTTTGAGGTCCTCTCCCCTAGGATGGAAGACGAAGAGCAGACTCCATTTGAGGATCTCTCCCTCATTACAGTCGATCAGGTATATGAAGACGAGCAGCAAAGTCAGTCCTCAGGGAATGTGCAGGCGACCTTGGAAGGGACAGCTCACGGAAGAACCCCGACCAAACCTAAGAGGAGGCGTGGAGTGGTGATAGGGGATTCCCTACTGAGGGGAACAGAAGCAGTGATCTGTGGGCCTGACAAGATGTCTCGGGAAGTGTGCTGTCTCCCCGGGGCTAAGATCCAAGATGTAACTGAACGACTGCAAGGAATCATAAAACCCACTGACAAATACCCCTTCCTCTTGGTTCATGTGGGAACCAATGACACTGCAAGCAATAGCCTCCAGAAGATCAAAAGAGACTACGAGGCTCTGGGCAGGAAATTGAAGCAATTAAATGCACAAATTGTCATCTCATCTGTCCTCCCAGTTGAAAGACGTGGCCCAGGGAGAGAGGGAAAAATAGTGGAAGTGAACAGCTGGCTTCGCAAATGGTGTAAACAGGAACGGTTTGGATTCTTAGATCACGGACTGCAGTTTCTTGAAGATGGACTTCTGGCAAGCGATGGGCTGCACCTCACAACGGTTGGGAGAAATGTTTTTGCCAAAAATCTCAGAAACCTCATCAGGAGGGCTTTAAACTGACTAATGTGGTGGAGGGAGACAGTGCTCCTGAAGGTAGGAGTCTATCAATTGATGAAGATGATCATCCAAATGTCATAGACCAAATGGAGCAAACAGCACGCAGACCTAGTGGTGGGAGGAAAAAATCCTTAAATAAGAGACACGGGGGAATGATTAATGGACTTCAATGTCTGTACACTAATGCGCAAAGCATGGGAAATAAACAAGATGAGCTTGAGCTCTTGGTACAGCAAACTAAATATGACATAATAGGCATCACTGAAACCTGGTGGGATAAGTCCCACGATTGGAATGTAATAATGGAGGGATACAATCTATTTCAGAGAAACAGACCAGACAAGAAAGGAGGAGGAGTGGCGTTATATGTCAGGGATGTGTATAGCTGTGAAGAGATCCAAGATTTAGAACCTCAAAGCCAAAGTGAGAGCATTTGGGTCAAGATTAAGGGAGAGAAGAATAACAGTGACCTCATTGTGGGAGTTTACTATAGATCCCCAAGCCAAACGGAGGACATAGATGATGCCTTCCTGGAACAGATGGCCAAGCATGCAAAAGGAAGGGAGATAGTAGTAATGGGGGACTTCAATTACCCGGATATTTGTTGGATGCCAAACTCAGCCAAGAGCATAAGGTCAAACAGATTCCTCACTGGCCTTGCAGACAACTTCATTGTCCAGAAAGTGGGAGAAGCAACAAGAGGAACAGCCATTTTAGATCTGGTCCTAACCAATGTTGATGACCTGGTTAGTGGGGTAGAAGTGGAAGGATCATTAGGCGCGAGTGATCATGCTCTTCTGAAGTTTACTATACAGTGGAAAGGAGCAGCCAAGCATACTAGGACTCAATTTCTTGACTTTAAGAACGCCGACTTCATAAAACTTAGGGAAGTGCTGGGTGAGATCCCATGGACAGTAATACTAAAAGGAAAGGGAGCTCATGATGGCTGGGAGTTTGTTAAGAGGGAGATAGTAAAAGCACAACTTCAGGCAATACCAATGAGACAGAAACATGGAAGGTGCCTAAAGAAGCCAGGGTGGCTATCTAAAGAACTTTTAACTGAGTTAAGATTAAAAAAGGATATGTACAAAAAATGGAAAAGGGGGGAAACCACCAAAGAGGAATTCAAACAAATAGCCAGCACATGTAGACACAAAGTCAGAAAAGCTAAAGCACAGAATGAACTCAGGCTTGCTAGAGAGGTTAAAAGCAACAAAAAAGGTTTTTATGGGTATGTTCGTAGCAAAAGGAAGAACAAAGAAACAGTGGGGTCACTCAGAGGAGAAGATGGTGAAATGCAAACAGGGGACACAGAAAGGGCTGAACTCCTCAATGCCTTCTTTGCCTCAGTCTTCTCCGATAAAGAAAACAATGCCCGACCTGAAGAATTTGGAGCAAATGACTCAGCAGAGGAAACACAGCCCAGAATAACTAAGGAGATAGTACAAGAATACTTGGCTAGTTTAGATGTATTCAAGTCTCCAGGGCCAGATGAACTGCATCCAAGAGTATTAAAAGAACTGGCAGATGTGATCTCAGAACCACTGGCATTCATCTTTGAGAATTCCTGGAGAACAGGCGAAGTCCCAGCAGACTGGAGGAGGGCAAATGTTGTCCCTATTTTCAAAAAGGGGAAAAGAGAGGACCCAAATAATTACCGCCCAGTCAGTCTGACATCAATACCAGGGAAGATTCTGGAGCAGATCATTAAGCAAACAGTCTGTGAGCACCTAGAAAGGAATGCTGTGATCACCAATAGTCAGCATGGATTTCTGAAAAATAAGTCATGTCAGACTAACCTGATCTCGTTTTTTGACAGAATTACAAGCCTGGTAGATGAAGGGAATGCAGTGGATGTAGCCTACCTTGATTTCAGCAAGGCATTTGACAAGGTGCCCCATGATATTCTTGTAAAGAAGCTGGTAAAATGCGGTCTCTACTATGCTACCACTCAGTGGATTTGTAACTGGCTGACTGACCGAACCCAAAGGGTGCTCATCAATGGTTCCTCTTCATCCTGGAGAAGAGTGACTAGGGGGTGCCACAGGGTTCTGTCTTGGGCCCGGTCTTATTCAACACCTTTATCAACGACTTGGATGAAGGGCATCCTGATCAAATTTGCAGATGACACCAAACTGGGAGGGGTGGCTAACACCTCAGAAGACAGGATCACACTTCAAAACGACCTTGACAGATTAGAGAACTGGGCCAAAACAAACAAGATGAATTTGAACAGGGAGAAATGTAAAGTATTGCACTTGGGCAAAAAAAATGAGAGGCACAAATACAAGATGGGTGACACCTGGCTTGAGAGCAGTACATGTGAAAAGGATCTAGGAGTTTTGGTTGACCACAAACTTGACATGAGCCAACAGTGTGACGCGGCAGCTAAAAAAGCCAATGCAATTCTGGGCTGCATCAATAGGAGTATAGCATCTAGATCAAGGGAAGTAATAGTGCCACTGTATTCTGCTCTGGTCAGACCTCACCTGGAGTACTGTGTCCAGTTCTGGGCACCACAGTTCAAGAAGGACACTGACAAACTGGAACGTGTCCAGAGGAGGGCAACCAAAATGGTCAAAGGCCTGGAAACGATGCCTTATGAGGAACGGCTAAGGGAGCTGGGCATGTTTAGCCTGGAGAAGAGGAGGTTAAGGGGTGATATGATAGCCATCTTCAAATATATAAAAGGATGTCACATAGAGGAGGGAGAAAGGTTGTTTTCTGCTGCTCCAGAGAAGCGGACACGGAGCAATGGATCCAAACTACAAGAAAGAAGATTCCACCTAAACATTAGGAAGAACTTCCTGACAGTAAGAGCTGTTCAACAGTGGAATTTGCTGCCAAGGAGTGTGGTGGAGTCTCCTTCTTTGGAGGTCTTTAAGCAGAGGCTTGACAACCATATGTCAGGAGTGCTCTGATGGTGTTTCCTGCTTGGCAGGGGGTTGGACTCGATGGTCCTTGTGGTCTCTTCCAACTCTATGATTATATGATTCTATGACCGTGTGACCTACTCTGTAGAACACTGTTTGAAGGACTGCCCTGAATCTAGTATAAAGATGAAGCATAAGAAGAGAGAGCAAAGGGTTGAAGTTGGCCATCCAGAGTTAGCACCTGGACAGCAGATTGAGCTGGCACCGAGGCTTAGCTCAGTGGAGCTCGGGACCAAAATGACCAGGGAAGAGCAAAGAAGCTGCAAACCCCTGTCCAGGAGCTACACATTTGCTCAATCGTGCCAAGTCATGGTTTGGCTTAGTGTTATGTGCAAACAAAGGCATTAACGGGAAGAACTGTTTTAATCAATAACTGTCACTTATTTTCTAATGGAATATCCCATCACCTCTCAAAAAAGACTGGATACTTCACTGTACACATATCTCCATACAAAACAATGGCAGTGCCCAGGAACCAGCTACACAATAAACTTTCTGGGGACTGAAACCAGCGTATCACAAATTTCTCCATTATGAAAACCTTCTTTCTCTCTCCCTTGTGACTTTCTAGGGGTTTGAGCAGTATATTCTTTATAGTGCTTGGCTAGCTATTCATGAACTGAATAAGTTGAAATGCAAGCTTTAATGTTACAAAAAGGGCTTGAATTCTAGAAAAGATGGCACGAATAAAAATTACTCCCTAAAATAGAACAATTTTGCATATAGGCTTGCAAATGCAACACAAGGGAATTTGTTTTGAATTTCAATATCTTAGACAACATCTTCATGGAACGTGGCAGAAAATAAGCTGATCTGAATTGATTTGATTGGTAATTGAATACAAAAACAAAAAAGCTATAAGAACCAGTTCCAGCATAGCATTGTACACATGATTTTACCTTCAATGGGATAATCTATAGCGTATTTTTGTTATGACCCCACTTTTCAAACACCATTTTGAAACACTTACTGAGCTCTGATGCACCTGGTTCCTACATTTGAAAAACAGATTTGTAGGAAAATAATGTTAGGGCCACTTTTTTAGATATACCCCCTGCACACACATAGCCATCCCCCCAAAGCAACACTGAAAAAATAATGGGCAGATTTGGCTAAGATTTTTATAAAAAAATAAATGTTCTCTTCAAAACTTGTGTTGGGAGAATGAACTCCATACTATACTTGACTGAAAAGCTGGTGTGAGGTGGAAAACAGATTACCTTGAAAGTGATGTAATTATTTTGTGCAAATTATTTTCAGACAAAAAGTCATAGAAAGGATGCAGTTAGGAATAAACCCCTCTCATATTCGCTTCCTAGCAATGCCAGCCTCCACAAAATGGGAGGGGATCTTCATTCCATCTCAGCAACCTTTGCACATCTCATCTTAAGACATATCTATACATATATACATATATACATATACATATACATACACACACACACACACACACACACACACACACACACACTTTCAGGGGTTTGCGTGTTAGAGAATACCAATTCATTCATATATATATATATGAACTGGTGATTCTCTAACATGCAAACCCCTGAAAGTGGCAGACAGATGGTGACAGGACCACAAGAGAAAAGTGTGGAAGTGGAAACTCCCAGGGTGAAAGAGAGAGACTGAGAAGAAAAGAAAGCACCCAGATGAGAGATGAGAGGGTCTGTCATTTTCTGTGGTGAGGTAGGATTAAGAACTAGTGTTGTAGAGGGAGAGAAGTATTTGCACTTTGTGCACTATTTCTACACTTTAGGTATGGTGCCGCTGCCCCCCCCCCCATATTTTTCATCATGCTGCTGTTATTAAATGTTTTATAGTTGTACCTGAGATGAGTAGACAATAACTTACACTATTAATCTTGTATTTTTCAGGGGCTGAGATGGGAGCTTCATTGCTGGGTTGACACTGTAAATAGGGTGATATTGCTGTTCATTATGTATTGCTTATGCTTATTATTATGAATTGTATCTATATAACAGTTTTAATTTTTTGCATTTAATGAGCATTCTGTTATAAAACATTATTTTGTTTTATTAAATTGTATGTTGTAAACTGTCCCGTGGCTTTTTGATAAAAGGGGAGGGTATAGAAACTTACTAAATAACCCAACGAAAGGAAAGACTAACTGATATTATGATAAATCTCCATCGACACTGCACAGGTGTGTGTTCTGATATTGTGCGTGCTGTAATTCAACAGGCATTAAGAGTCTCACTCCACAATGGGATTTCAAATTAAGAGATTACATTTTGGAGACAACGCAGCCAAGGTCTGAGTTTTCATGTTCCCGTGCTGTACTGAAATTTACCATACAACTGTTCATACCACAAAAAGGAGCTCTAAATGTGCACTTATAGAATGTTATCTTCTTACACCACACAGTCAACCTGTGGATAGAGAAGTTCAGAACACAGCAGGTTGCTGCCATCAAGATCCAAGGACTCCAAATGCCTGCTGGCAGAGCACAGGCAGAAAAGAATAAACAAAACAATGTGTGTGTGTGTGTGTGTGTGCGCGCGCGCACACACACACACACACACGATCAAACTAGCAACTCAAGTTATCTTGGACACCACTCAGCACTCTTGCTTGCATAACTACACAAACATAATTCTTATATATGTCAACAATGTTCCATCATCAACCATTTCTCTGGAGTCTCGCTACTGGATGCCACTGAACTAAGTCATGATTTGAGGTCAGGAGACTGCTAAAGTGCATTTGAAAGAAATATGTGTACAGTACTAGTATATTTTACCTAGAAGGTGTTAAAAGTATCCCACCCCCTCTCTCTCACTCACTCACTCACTAACTTACTTACTAACTTACTCACTCTCTCCCTTTGCTGTAATTTTCAGGAGGGGAGGGAGAGTTCAAAAGCCCTTCTCACTCCCCTCCCTGCAGGGGCAGCATTGCATAAACAAGCCCCCACCTCAAAAACATGGAACTACATGTCACATGCAGGTCCTCAGGCTGAAGGAAAGGAAAGGAAAGGGAACAACACAGCCCTCTTTTCTTCCAAGGTAGCGTTTTGTTACAAGTAGCATTTTCTACAGGAGTCCTTTGGTCAATCTTCTACAGCCAGTTGGAATGGATGCCCTAGATTTCAAAATATGTGGAGGGCTCCATGTTGGAGAACGCTGCCCTAAATAAACTTCATGGTTTCCTGATATCAGCAATCAGTTACTGATATTGTGGCTGCAGTCTGCTTGCTTCCCTCCATTATGCCTTCTATGCTTTGATTTTGAACTCTGCCTAACCCAACACCCCTTTCCTAATATTTATTCATTCCTCTCTGTTTCTACTTTGTCCTGGGTCATGTATTTCCAGATGCTTACTTGACTATCTGATCATGGCAACTGCATAAATTCCTCAGCAGGATAAAAGTAGGTTATTGTTGTTTAGTCGTTTAGTCGTGTCCGACTCTTCGTGACCCCATGGACCAGAGCACACAAGGTACTCCCGTCTTCCAAAAAGTAGGTAAAGGTAAAGGTAAATGTAAAGGGACCCCTGACCATTAGGTCCAGTCGTGGCTGACTCTGGGGTTGCGGCGCTCATCTCGCTCTATAGGCCAAGGGAGCCGGTGTACAGCTTCTGGGTCATGTGGCGTACAGCTTCTGGGTCATGTGGTGTTGGCTATCAACACCAGTCACAGCTTGCAGAATCCCAATCCCTCTTACACGAGTTTAACTGTTATAAAAAGGTAAAGGGACCCCTGAACATTAGGTCCAGTTGTGGCCAATTCTGGGGTTACAGCGCTCATCTCGCTTTACTGGCCGAGGGAGCTGGCATACAGCTTCCGGGTCATGTGGCCAGCATGACTAAACCGCTTCTGGCGAACCAGAGCAGCACACGGAAACGCTGTTTACCTTCCCGCTGGAGTGGTACCTATTTATCTACTTGCACTTTGACGTGCTTTTGAACTGCTAGGTGGGCAGGAGCTGGGATCGAGCAACGGGAGCTCACCCGTCGCGGGGATTCGAACCACCGACCTTCCGATTGGCAAGTCCTAGGATCTGTGGTTTAACCCGCGTCCCAAAAAAAGTAGGTAGAATGGTACAATTTTTAGGAGAATGGTTGAAAAAGATCCTGTTGAACCCTGCCACTTTGAAATGCTGCATGGTATAGAAATCCCCATCCCCAAACACCACAGAACCACACTCTCAGCTAAAGGACACAGGTTCAAGACTTTATGGTGACAGCAGATAAAGATATTATCAGACTTTGACATGGCTACGTGGGGTTTATAATGGCCTAAACTAGCGTTTCTCAAACTTGGGTGTCCAGAAGTTTTCGAACTACAGTTCCCATCATCCCTGACCACTGGTCCTGCTAGCTAGGGATGATGGTAGCTATAGTCCAAAAACAGATGGAGACCCAAGTTTGGGAAACCCTGGCCTAAACTGAGGGCAAAATATGGAAACTTACAGTCTAGAATCCTGTAAGTGTAAAAGGGAATTGTGACAAGAGAAAGTCAGTAAAACTATAAAAAAAAGCTTAGTAAACAGCGTCAAGAAGGCTCTTCTATCTGTACATTCCTCTGAGGTGAATGTTCTTCTCTAAGGCTTCATATCTGAAATGAAATTTTGCTACAAAGTTGCTTCCTGCTTAACTCTCCTTAAAACCATGGCTCCTTTATTTAAAACAACACCTCTGTTGCTTGTTTAGCCTTAGCTTGGCCATGGTTAAGTCTCTGCCTTTCCACCTGAGTGAGGAAGGAATAAAAGAACAAGAGACTTGTCTTATACAACCAGACCTAACACGGACACTGGCACCAGAGCCTGCAATAAACCCAGATGCCAACTTTGCTGCCACATACACCCGGACAACACCATTACTGGCCCCAACAACATCACACATACCATCTCGGGACTGTTTAATTGCTCATCGTCTAACATTGTGTATGCCATCAAATGCCAACAGTGTCCTTCAGCTCTCAATATTGGACAAACAGGCCAAACCTTACGCCAAAGAATAAACGGACACAAATCTGACATCAAGAATCACAAAACAGAGAAACCAGTAGGAGAACACTTCAATCTCCCAGGACATTCTATACAAGATCTCAAAGTAGCTGTTTTACTACAAAGGAATTTCAGAAATAGACTGGAAAGAGAAGCTGCTGAATTACAACTCATTACCAAACTTAAAACCATGGAGAGACCTGGCCTGAACAAAGACATTGGATTCTTATCTCATTATACATGACAAAGCCATTTCTCACCTTCTCACCCCTTGCTTTTTCCTGTAAGACCTATTGCAGTCGTTAAGAGTCGTCAACTGGCTCATCTCAGCTATCTGCCAATCACCCATTCCCACCACCCTTCTGAGTAATACCCCTCCCCACCTTCTCACTATATAGAAGGATCTGGCAACTTCTGTTTCAGTGTATCTGAAGAAGTGTGCTTGCACACGAAAGCTCATACCAAGAACTAACTTAGTTGGTCTTTAAGGTGCTACTGGAAGGAATTTTTTTGTTTTGACTATGGCAGACCAACACGGCTACCTATCTGTAACACACCAGACCGTTAGTCCACCAAGCTCAATGTTGTCAAGACTGATTCAGGCTGCAGACTCCTACGTGACATCAAATGTCCTGTGAAGATAAATGAGAAGAACTTGAAAACACTTGAGGTGATGAAACATGTGCAACCGTAAAAAGGGTAAAGGTACCCCTGCCCGTACGGGCCAGTCTTGCCAGACTCTAGGGTTGTGTGCTCATCTCACTCTAGATGTTGCGCGGACCCCCCTGGTTGAAATTATCAATTTGTCCCTTGACACGGGGACATTCCCAGGGGAACTGAAGGAAGCAGTGGTGTGTCCGCTCTTAAAGAAAACTTCATCAGACCTATCCAATTACCGCCCAGTTTCAAATCTTCCATACCTGGGTAAGGTAATTGAGAGAGCGGTTGCTGAACAGCTTGGTAGGTTTCTGGAGGAAACATCGGCATTAGATCCATTTCAGTCCTGGTTGCCCTAACAGATGATCTCCGTAGACAACTGGATCGAGGCGGGTCAGGACTGCTGATCCTTTTAGATTTGTTAGCAGCCTTTGACATGGTCGATCATGATCTTCTGGACCACCGCCTCGCAGACGTGGGGATACAGGGCATAGCCCGTAACTGGTTGTGCTCTTTTATCTCTGGTCGGGGACAGAGGGTGGCACTAGGGAGGGAAATGTCGTTGCGCCACTCCTTGGTGTGTGGAGTGCCGCAGGGCGCAATTCTCTCCCCGATGCTTTTTAACATATTTATGCGCCCCCTTGCCCAGATTATCCGGAGCTTTGGGCTGGGCTGTCACCAATATGCTGATGACACTCAGCTCTATCTGCTGATGGATGGCCACACCGACTCGGCCCCGAACACACTGACCAGATGCTTGGAAGCTGTAGCTGGATGGTTTCGTGGGATCCGATTGAAACTAAATCCTTCAAAGACAGAGGTCCTATGGCTAGGTCAGGATGGCATGGGGATGAGGGACCAACTCCCTTCTCTTGCGGGGCCCAATTAGTGCCATTGCCTTCCATTAAGCGTTTGGGTGTAATCCTTGACGCCTCCCTTTCCATGGAGGCGCAAGTTACAGCAACAGCCAAGGCGACATTTTTCCACCTTCGCCGCATCAAGCAGTTGGTCCCTTACCTTTCCCGCCCCGACCTGGCCACAGTGATCCATGCGACGGTCATCTCCAGGCTTGACTACTGTAATTCGCTCTACGCAGGGCTGCCCTTGAAGCTGTCCCAGAAACTCCAGCGGGTACAAAATGCTGCAGCGAGGCTCCTCACGGGGTCTCTGCCATGGGAGCATATTCACCCAGTGCTTTTCAAGCTGCACTGGCTTCTGGTGGAGTACAGGGTCAGATTTAAGGTGCTGCTTTTGACCTTTAAAGCCCTTCACGGCCTAGGACCCTCGTACCTACGGGACTGCCTCTCCTGGTATGCCCCACGGAGAGCCTCAGGGTCCATAAACAGCAACACCCTAGTGGTCCCCCCAGGCCCTAAGGAAGTTAGATTGGCTTCAACCAGAGCCAGGGCCTTTTCAACACTGGCCCCGGCCTGGTGGAACACTCTGTCTCATGAGACCAGGGCCCTACAGGATCTGATTTCTTTCCGCAGGGCCTGTAAGACAGAGTTGTTCCGCCTGGCCTTTGGCTTGGAGCCAATTTGATTCCCTCCCTCCCTCTCTTTCTTTTTTCTTTTCCTTCTTCTCCTGCGATGAGGCTACATTTTAATATTTTAATGTTCCATTATTTTAATGTTGTATTTTATTTTTGTTTTTAAGTTGTAATCATTCATCTTGTTTTTATTATTGCTGTTAAGCCGCTCTGAGCCCGGCCTTGGCTGGGGAGGGGGGGTATAAATAAAAAATTATTATCATATTATTATTAAAGGCCGGGAGCCAGCGCTGTCCAAAGACACTTCTGGGTCACGTAGCTAGCGTGACAAGCTGCATCTGGCGAGCCAGCGCAGCACACGGAACGCCGTTTACCTTCCTGCTGGTAAGCGGTCCCTATTTATCTACTTGCACCCGAGGGTGCTTTCGAACTGCTAGGTTGGCAGGCGCTGGGACCGAACGACGGGAGCGCACCCCGCCGCGGGGATTCGAACCGCCAACCTTTCGATCGGCAAGTCCTAGGTGCTGAGGCTTTAACCCACAGCGCCACCCGCGTCCCTTGTGCAACCGTATTAATGAACAAATCGCTTGTAGAAGAAGGGTTCACAAGATCACACCCACATGTTGAAAGAATGTGTGGAGTGCACTGTGTAATCTAGCCCAACCCACTGCCACCACACTTTCCCAACATCCATAGATTCAACGGGCTTTGGAAGAAGTTCTAAACCAATATAGATGTACATGGGTGGAGCTCCTCAGTGAAAGAGACTCTGCCCAACTGCATGGAGGGGTTTGTGTGAACTCACTTACGAGCCAAATTCCAATCTGCCTTGTCTAGCCTGAACTACAATGTCCCCACTGTGGAAGGGCATGTGGATCCAAAATTGGCCTCCACAGTCACTTACGGACTCACTGTGTCCAGTAAGTCCACACGGAGCCAGTGTGGTGTAGTGGTTAAGAGCGGTAGTCTCGTAATCTGGGGAACCGGGTTCGCATCTCCGCTCCTCCACATGCAGCTGCTGGGTGACCTTGGGCCAGTCATACTTCTTTGAAGTCTCTCAGCCCCACTCACCTCACAGAGTGTTTGTTGTGGGGGAGGAAGGGAAAGGAGAATGTTAGCCACTTTGAGACTCCTGAAGGGGAGTGAAAGGCGGGATATCAAATCCAAACTCTTCTTCTTCTTCACTGTTAAAACCGTGTTTATGGAAGACAATCTTGGCTAGGCGTGATCGCCAAAGAAGAAGAAGACAATGAATCGAACTCCAGTTGAACAGCCGCCTACCTGAGCTTTGAAAAACTTGACATGGAGATTAAACATAAGCCTTAATGTGTTGTAGAAATGGCCGTTAAATAACAAAATTCATATGTGATGTAAATTTTAATATTTGCACCTTGTTCATAGTTCACAGGATTTGAGATCAAAACATTCTTTTACTTCCAAGCTGAAAAAGAAGCTTGGCTGGAATCCTTGAGGAGAGGCAGCGAAGCCCCTGCAGAGCTATTTTCACAAAATTGCCGCTTGGAGTGTGTAACCACATTCTGAAACAAAGTAAGCTAAGCACCTACGGACACATGCAGCTTGCAGCTGTACAGATTTTTCTTTATATTTAACCTTGTAATTTTATTCATTCATCAGGTCAGCGGTACTGACAGCTGCTGGAAGTGACATTTCTGAGTGGAATATTCGGAGAACATTTAAAAATATAGTCCACAGTCACAATCCACAATTGAATTTTACCCAAGAAGTTGCCACTCAGAACCCCGAAGCGACTGTTTACATTCCTCTCAAATTCTAAAAGCAGCTTGGAAACTGGTACAAGAGCTTCTTCTTCTTCTTTTTTACAAAACTAATTGGGGGAACCTAGGAAGCTGCCTTATACCAGGGGTCCTACAAGATATCTTGCCCAGCATTGCCACCATTTGCATGTAGCACTAAGCCATAAAGTATGGTTTAGTGAGCCACAATATGAATTAGTTGTGTGCTAGTGTATGCAGCCTGAACACCCCTGCTTTCCTCTTCCCTTCACACAAGCAGGCAGACAAACCATGAAGGGACCAACTGAACAAAATTCTGCCATAACAAAATTGTTGACTCTTTTAATGTGCTGCAAAGCTCTCTGATTGCCCATATGTTTCATGGCTCTGTTTTTTTAAATTGTAATTGTAAATATCAACGTCTGCCTTTCTTTACAAAACTGCAAGCCACCTCACAGGCCCTTCTAAGGGCTGAACGGTGGGATATGCACTCATTGCTAACAAAATAAGGGTGCAGTAATATCTTTTTATTTCACTCATTTCAATCCCAATGTACTGGCTGTTGCCAATTGTCCTTGAAACCTAATGAACTGAGTAAGAAGACTTTAATATGGCTAAGGCTAAATTATTAAACAAGACCCAACAAAAACCAACAAAAAAAAGCAACCCTGAGGGTTCTTAATTTTTAAAAGTGCCACCAATAATTACATGGTACAATGTAACACCAAATATAGAATATAAATATAAAGAAAAGATTTGCAGCTATTGCTAAAGAGTTGAGAGAGAGCAGTAGTGGCAAAGAATGTGGGTTTAGGCAAGGCATTTTTTTCTCTGCCTCGGCCTCCTCTCTTGCCATGCGGTGCCACTTAAATGACACTGTTAACAATTACTAAGATAACGTACTCTGCTGCTCAAGGGGAAAGGCCTAAAGTTGGCTCAAGTTACAAAAGGGTAAAATTCTGCTTGAGCATTAGGAGAAATATTTCGACAGTAAGAGTAGTTGTACAGTAGAACCAATTCCTTAGAAGGGATCCCCTTTCTGCAGCTCTTCAGCCTAAGGCTGAACGGCAATCTGTGGGGAGGCTATAGCGTCCTGTTTTACAGAGAACAATTCTTATCTGAAGGAGCCTTCTTTTTGAAGAGCTGTGTTGTCCAAGACCAGATTACAGTGGTACCTAAGGTTACATACGCTTCAGGTTACATACGCTTCAGGTTACAGACTCCGCTAACCCAGAAATATTACCTCGGGTTAAGAACTTTGCTTCAGGTTGAGAACAGAAATCGTGCAGCGGCGGCACGGCAGCAGCAGGAGACCCCATTAGCTAAATTGGTGCTTCAGGTTAAGAACAGTTTCAGGTTAAGAACAGACCTCCAGAACGAATTGAGTTCTTAACCTGAGGTATCACTGTAAAGGTAAAAAAAACTCAAAGAAGAGAGAGCAGAAGCCTTGCAATTGCCCATCAACAGCACCTGGTAATCTTCCTCAGTATGGAAAGAACTAAACTGCATTCCTATTTAAATTCTAATGATTATTTCGGCACCTGTATCGATATGTATAAATTAGCATATGCAGATACTATGCTAATCAGTGTCCTTTTTGGTGATGTGTAAGAGGCCGCTGTATTAACAAGGTCTCACAATGACATGTTTAAAAAAATGTACAGGGTAAACTATGTCTGGCACTAATCGTTATTAATAGCTCTGAATTACTGGTGCTTCAATGCCTTGTATTTTTGTATGCAAAGGGGTATAAAAGCAGCAAGTCCACGGGGTAGGGTAGGTGGGTGGGGGGGACTTTTTTTTTAATTTTAGAAGTTTCCAGGCAGAGATTACAGTGAAATCTCAGTAATAGTAAGAATATTTCCGTAATGCTGCATAAAACAAGGTTAAAAGGAGCATTCAACCTGTAATAGCTTAGGGAGAAACCTTTTTATTTCATGAGGTCTTCCTAAGACATGGTTCACTAACTCCCACTCACAGTGAGATGCTTCAGCATGCAATATGCAGCAGAGATTATAACCACAATGGAAACCAAATGGAGCATAGAAATAGCCTACAGGAACTCAGGGAAATATATTCTGATATTCAGCATGACTTTCAAAGCTTTGTGATATTTGAAACTCTAAACACTGGTCACTTAATTCCCCCACTCCACCTCCACTTTGCAAATTTAGCTTCCACTAGTTTTTACTTAAAAAAAACCCAACCAAACTAAACTTTTAAGCCAAGTAGTAAAACAGAGCAGTGATATGGAATCATATATCCACAGACTCAGTAGACAGGTGGTGAGGAGGAGATTCACATGCTGTGTGGGTATTGTAAAAGTATAACAATGCAAATCCAAGTCCATTAAGCAGCCTTTTCATAGTACAGTGGTACCTCGGGTTACATACGCTTCAGGTTACATACGCTTCAGGTTACAGACTCCGCTAACCCAGAAATAGTGTTTCAGGTTAAGAACTTTGCTTCAGGATGAGAACAGAAATCGTGCTCCGGCGGCGCGGCAGCAGCAGGAGGCCCCATTAGCTAAAGTGGTGCTTCAGGTTAAGTACGGTTAAGTACAGTTTCAGGTGAAGTACGGACCTCCAGAACGAATTAAGTACTTAACCCGAGGTACCACTGTAGTGAGAGGTAGAAGTGTGGAAGTGGATCCAGCAACTAGGCCAAATCCCGACCTCACAAACCTCCAATTCTGGCAAGTGGGAGGAGCCAGAAGTTGGCCATGTCTGCTAATATGACCCACAGTATAGCATCTCCAACAATAGAACACTGTGACCAGAATTGCCCCATAGCTGAGGCGACTGTAATTTGTTTCCCAGATTTCCAGAACTATTCTATTCTCCATCTTCATTTCCTATGTTTTAAGTCTCAGGCATGCACCTTAGCCAATTGGTGCATAATACATGGATCTTGATATCATCTGCTGATAGCCTAGATATGATAGTAATATTCAAAGTCTCCTAGCCACTCCATGAGCCACAATTGGTGGATGTGCTTTTCAGCCAAGACTGGGTCCTAAAGTGGCTTACAGATAAATCCATCAGAAGACGGAATTTAAGTAAATGGGCAAGTGTGTATGGATAGAGACTGGGAAAGAAGGTATAATAGTGCATCTCACCAGTGCTCCTCCCCTTCCCTAAAAAATGTTTAGGCGTACTCTCATTTTCCTACTCATATTGAAGTACTGCCCCTCAATGAGGCCAAACTTAGATTCACAAAATGTTTAGGGTTATGTGTACCCCTGCGTCCCCCCAGAAAAACCCACTGCATCTCACTATTCCAGTTTTGTTGACTATTGGTTTTATTAAACTGTTTATTGGTACATATGGGCTATACATAAAATAAACAGTAAACAAAATACATGAGTATCATGTTTTTTTTAATTCTTGTTTATTCATATCTGCAGAAAGCTAGCTCAAACCAGAACCCCACCTGTTTCTCTCTCTCTCTCTCTCTCTCTCTCTCTCACACACACACACACACACACACACGGGGGGACGGGGGACTATAGAAACAAAATATAGTTCATGCTTACTTATTTATAGGGCTCACACATATGGATGGGTAAGATCTTTGGATCTGCAACTAAACCACACCAGATCATTGATTAAGGTTCTGTGGTTCACCAGAATGGTGCTGTGGTGAAGGAAGATGGTGACACTCCCCGTTGATGGTGGCAGCATCTGGGAAACCAATGCCACCAATCTGGAACTCCATTGGCTATGTGCCTCACCCTGCCCCATCACTATGAAAGGGAGCACAACAGCATTCTCCAGCCCCCACCCACAACTTCTGCTATTTATTTAACAGTGATACAGGACACCTTTAAAAGCAAACTCTCCTGAGGCATTGTACGGCAAAAAAATATATTAAAATACAACAGAACACAAGGAAAAATGATCAAACATGAATAAAACCAGCAGTAGCAAAAACACACCCTACCTGAGTTCATGTGTCTAATCAATTTATATCGACCAAGACTCAACAAATCTTTTCCTACAACACATTTTAGAGCACTGCTCCTTTTTATTATTGCTCCTAAGATCTATTAAGATAAAAACACAGTTCAATTGTGTCCTTAAAAGACACATTCACGACTTTAAATAAAAGACAACTTCTTCTGGAAATAAAATAGACGCCACATGTATATCAGGTGGCAGAAGATAACAAATATGAAAATCTCTTAACCACCTGCCATCACAAACTGACTCCATGAAATCTCTGCTGCTACATGCTTTTTTTTTTTTTTTTTTACACCTTATAAATGTCTATAGACATATATAACTGTGGAGGCAAGTTTCACAAAGTACAATATTTTCACCTTTCTGTCTCTGGTATCTCTGACTGAATTAATTTTGGCCAATTACCTTCCTAGCTGTTGAAACACTTGGTTTAATGTCAAGTGGTTTATTTTTAAAACTATCTTTTTTCAAATGAATGGAAATGAATAGAAAACAACATTATAACCAAAGTGAGTTACAAGTCAGAGACAGAAAGCACACCTACAAAAGTAAAATAATGCCCAGTTCAAAAAGCAGTAATAAAAGTGATTTTTGTTTAGCTTCATAGCACAACTGACAAAAAATACAATCCCATTCCTAGTGTAACTTATAGTGTAACCTATAGGTTGTATCCAACTTTTGGTCATGTATCAGAACATCCCCCTACATCTCCTTCCCCCACATACCTTATTCAAATCTGCTCTGGGTTTCCCTGCAATCGTCTGGAGCAGATTTGGTGGTGGTGCTGAAGGCATGTGGGGTGGGGCTCCATTGCATAAGAAGAAATTGCTTCACTCTAAGGGTTGGACTTAAGCCTATGCTCCTAAGAAAGAATGTCCCTTTCCTACTATGACACTACAATCTCCAAGGTAGGTCAAGCGAAGCAGTGAAAATACTGACAAGCAGAGAAAGATGCCCTTAATGGCTGATCTTCCAATGATCTTTCTGCAGAAAACCATCTTGCCATATAAAACAGAAGAACTTTTAGAAAATTATTTCTATCAAGCATATTTACTGATTTGGGCTAGATGTTGGTATTTTATCAATTGTGGTAAAAAGAAATTGAGCCCTTAAGGCAGTGTGGAATGTAAAAACAAATACAATGACTAAGAAAAGACCGGTGTTTCCCCCAAAAGTTTTAGTATTGTTTGAGACGTGTTCCACTGAAAGGCATAGCTTATGTGTACCTGAATTTGCGGTAGCCTATCGGAAGAAGGTTGTACCGTCACTTTCACCTTAATTTATCCTTTACTCAGAAAAGGAAAACCATTTCTCCTATATAATGAGACAAAGAAGCTGAACAGCCCTTCAATTTGACTTGACCCGTCAGCCATCATAAGCAGCGGCCCCTGTAAAGTACCGCAAGTCCTCAGGTGTGCTGAACCTGTAAATGAGCTAACTGAACATTCACATTCTTTCAAAAAGCATTTTATAAAAAGGGGCTCCATAAATCCACTGACTTGGAAAACCTGATTTCCTTGAGATATTTAGTTGCCATGACAATTTATAATAAGATGCTACTACAGTAAAGAGAGAGAGAGAGATAGAGGGGGAGAGAGAGAGAGAGAGAGATTGGGGAGGGAGGGAGGACAGGAAAACTGAGGATATTGATTAATATGCTAGCAAGTTGCATCTGAATTTAAAGTTTTCTTCCAGCCTAAGAGGCCCGTTAATATTTCAAGAACCTGAGCAACATGCTTCAATAGCAAGGTAAGTTCTATGATAAATGTGTTCTCCAATCTGTGCACCAGTCAAGCAGCTATAAAAATCAGAATAATTCATGCAAAGATTTCCATTATGTTTCTAAACACACTTATTTACATTTTAAATCACACAGCAGACAATAGAAAATATCCTTCATTTAGACAGGTGTGAATGAGAAAACAGATGCATCCATTAAAGCAGAACCAATTCAATGAATAACAACAACAACAGTAATGATAAAGAAAGGAGGTGTGGGGAGGGAAAACTTTGCCACCTCTTGGCTTCACAGAGTTTGGGTCAATGAGCAACTTACCTGAAAAAACACAGCCATGGCTCCTATTATTCTTTTCTCTTGGACCGCTGTCCCAAAGCTGTCAAAATCATCAGGATTGTAGAAATAAATCTGCATCTGTGGAAAAATGGAATGAAATTTTATTTTGCTGCAAAATTGACTCCAGGATGGGACAATGAATAATGCATTGTTTGTAGACCAGGGAGGACCAAGACAAAATCTTTGGCTCAGTGATGTTTGAACCCCCAACCCCAATGGCTGGAACAAGTTCCTAGGGTGAGAGAGCATGGATCTAAGTGGGAAAGGCAAAGTCAGAGGAAGGTTGGGAATGGAAAACCTCCATGTGTTGGAAGATGGTCTACATGCTGGATTTCAGGTAAGACAGTAAAGTAAGAATAAATTGACTAATTTGTGGTCAAGGGCACAATGGCCATTTTCTTGCGGTGCCTCAGCAGGAATTAACTAGCTACAACTCGGATGATTTTGCAAATGCATAAATGATAGTTATTATTTGTTGCAACATACAGAAAATGCAAGTAAGTGTGCCAAGCTCATATCTGGGGCGACTAAGATGGCTAAACCTACCAAGATGATTTGCTCAAAATGACTTCTGAAATCTGTGAAAGCAACTTCTCCTGTTAATAGGGCAAACTGCTGTTGACCATTACACACACTTAATTTGGACCGCATGGGATGTTTTGCCTCTTAAAACCAGTCTGAACTGGAGTCATGTCAGAGATCCAGGAAGCCAGATAAGCACAGAGATGAGCATTAAAAAAAAAATAATCCAAATAAGGTTGGCTACATTCTCTTCACTACCATAGAACCAAACCATGCGTGTCTGAGGAGACCTGAGAGTCATTGGGGGCCAAGTTAGGACGATGCAGATAGATGGTTTGCCAGGGACCTGGGGGAGGGATCCTGCTTGTCTCTGTCTGCTTGCCCCGGGGAAGCCTATTACTGAGGATCCTGGGAAGGGTCCAAGTGTGTGTGTGTGGGGGGGGTTCCCTCAATCTGCTCTCTTGCCTAACCTGTCACCTTACCCTGCCTCCCTCTCCACAGCCATCAGATACTATCTCTGACACACCCACAGCACCTATTGTACCACCTACCCCAGAGTCTAGGCCTGCCTTTCCAGAGGGGGGTGTTTTGTCCCTCAGGGGGCAGAGACATCTCCCCTATCACCAAGGTCCTGTAGATACCAAAGGAGGTGTAAACAGATGGAGCAGATCCCACCTTCTAGGCAGAGTGCTGGACGTTCCGCCCCATTCCTTTATATAGGATAGCAAGGGGTGTTGGTGTTGGATCAACATCTTAGATGGATCACATGCCCTGCCTGTGTATCCATGCCTTGGGTTAACAATGTGCATAGCTCGCTGTGGCTCCAACTACTGATTTTCATATGTATCACACTGATTTAAACACTAACACCTTTGGAAAGAATCCTTGTTCTTCAACAACAGAGATCTGAGATGTTGATGCACCTTGGTTCTCTGCTACTGGGGTAGGACTGACCGCCTGGTTTAACGCAGATGGGCAGCGCATGAGGTATAATTTGCTCTGAATATGCTTTTATTGCTGCTTATTGCTATAAACTGATTAATTCATGAACACGTGACCCAGTGTTGAATGATTTTCTTGCTGTTCAGCTGGAATCGAAACAGTCGCTGGCTTACCATGATACGTGAACCATGCTAAGCGTTACAATTCCACTGGGTTAACCTGGAGAAAATTCTCTCTTTCAGAATTGAAAGGTCTGGATCACTCTCTCTCTCTCTCTCTCTCTCTCTCACACACACACACACACACACACACACACACAAATTAAAAAGTAGTTTCAACTTGTATGCAACCAAGTTACTCATAAAGTCTCTCTTTGCTGGCCAACTGTAGCATCTAATCATGCTGTCATATGAATCCAGGTTAAAGATGGTGGAATCACACGACTGCTTAGAACACTGCAGCCTCTTTTTTGCAGGCTCTGTATTCTGTCATGTTCATGATTGCTGGTTGAGCAACATGAGGAATGCTCCGCAGGGGAGAGACATGTGCAGCCTCCTCTGATCCAAGGATGCATCAGCATAGTAGGGCTATGAAAACAGCACCTCAAAGCTTTGAAAACTAAGGCTTCTATATGAAGATACCTGCCGCTCTTACAAGCACCTGATCGTTGGCTCTCTGCAGACGGCTGGGCATCACGTATTTTTCTTCCATATCTTTTATGTACACAGAAGACACACGCATAAAACAAGGCGGTATGTTCAAGTACAAACTGCAACCAGCCAGATTAGTTGTCATGGAGCCACACTGCTGAGCTATGGTGATGTATTGCTTACGCAAATATGAAAGCAATCAAGAAACAGCTTTACTCCATCTGCTCTCCTGCAGGAGCCATCCTAATTTATTAAGAGAAATGCACTGCAAATTAGGGCCATACATATAGGTGGCAACATGTGGCTGGCCTTCTGTGCTATATAACCAACACCTGTGCATTGACTTGCTTTGAGTGTGAGCAACACCTGCAGTTCCATACCATTCCTCTATCCACATGAGAGAGCTTCATTCATATTCCTTTTCTCCTGGTACTTTGATAAGAGATGTCACACATTTTGGCAAGTTCCAGTACTAAATACCTAAATGCCCCTGTTGGTCTGCAGCAAATCTAGGCCAGAACAGGAGCAGGAGTTCAAACTCAGCTTCTTGAAAGACATGCAAAACAGGAGCACTACAATGTTTCACAGCTGCCATATTCTATCTCAATCCTCCTCTGGAGCCTCCCCATGAAAAAAGAGGCATGTTCAGTTAACTTTAACAATCATAGCATCATTTCCAATAACCTTACCAGCACATTGTTCACTTCCTAATATTTCAAAATAACCCACTTAATGGGTTTTAATTAGATTTTATTTCAACCATCTTCCTCAGGGTAAGGTCACATGCTGGGCTGTAACTACGAAAACCAGAGGTGTGCATTGTTTCAGCAAAGATACTCACGATTCTGAAAATGGTACTGGCAGGGAATTGCTAGATAACCAAAAATTTGTGCTACGTTCTTGGGCCATCCTTATATTTATATCTCCTGACAAGCACCAATGGGAATTCAGCAGAAAATACATTTGCCTGGAAGAGCTAGAGGATAAATTTTAATTGTTTTGCCTTCATATTCCCAACCTCATAGATCCCTGGCAATCTCTTACAAATTAACAGCCTCCAGGTTTGGACAACACTCAATTTTCAACATGATACATTCATGCACTGATATTCAAATTCAAAACAATTTGGTTTCAGGTTGGATTACTTGAGCTCCATTTATATGAAACAAATAAAAATCCCAAGTAATGACCATAAACTACATTTTTACTTCCCATTCAGAGAAAACTAAAACACAACAATTCTCAAATAAAGTGTCTAAAATATTTGTAATATTATGCAGAAGAAAACAATATGTGAAAGAAAACAATATTCAGTAAGCTTGGCATAGTCTGTAGAATGCCAAAAGCATTCTAGACCATCTTTGCTCGCAACGTTAGAAGGAAATTAATTTTTGCAATATTCTTTTGGGTAAGTGAGGAAAGGGGCATTGATTGAGAGCCATTTTTTTAAGCAGTGTAATATGCTATGGGTTGTATCCAACCAGAATACAAAGAGTAGGCCTCTTGAAATTAATCTACCTTGGTTAGTCATGGGCATGAATTCCAAGAGTTCTACTCTGAGTAGGACTGGAACTGAATACAACCCAAAGGGTTATATTTTAGGGGTTTTTTTAGCATTGGCCCTCATAACTGTAGATTTAAGGTTATCATTCACTCACCCCTCCAAACATAGGAACATTAAGAGGAGGTTTCATATCCTGACTTGTAGACTGCACCAGCCCACATGAGGCTTACTTTAGCATTGGCCAGAAATGTGGAGTCGCAGTGGCACGGTAAATCGTCCTCGCTTCATGGCCAGACATTCTGGACTGCCAGCTCCTCATTCAAATGCTGTTGCATCACACTGAGGGGGACTGATACTGTGATAAGGTTACTAGGCTACTAGGCTAGAGAGTTGAAGGCCTAGACAAAAATGTTGTCTCTCACTGTTTCTGGACTTGCCATTTCTAGCGCCAGCCTTCTAGCCTTGCTCAACATACCGGCAAATAAGTACCGTATTTTTTGCTCTATAAGACTCACTTTTCCCCTCCTAAAAAGTAAGGGGAAATGTGTGTGCGTCTTATGGAGCGAATGCAGGCTGCGCAGCTATCCCAGAAGCCAGAACAGCAAGAGGGATTGCTGCTTTCACTGCGCAGCGATCCCTCTTGCTGTTCTGGCTTCTGAGATTCAGAATATTTTTTTTCTTGTTTTCCTCCTCCAAAAACTAGGTGTGTCTTGTGGTCTGGTGCGTCTTATAGAGCAAAAAATACGGTAATTTAATACATGAGCAACATAACTGTTCAGTTTTTGCTTCTCATAAGGAAACTCTAAAGGATCACCCTGGAACCTCCCAGAACTCAGGGAAGTGAGGAAAGCAAAGTGCTATACTGTGTTTTATATGCCTTCTCCTTATCTGACCAAATATGAAAACATCTACATAAAATCAAGAATTCCAATGTACTTCAGCTATAGGGAGTTTGCCATTATCACTATTACATATCCAGAGGTATCATATAATTTAAGTTTTAAAAAGCTGCAAGACTTCTAAGACAGCCAACGTTATAATGAATCAGTCAGCTTAACTGCAGAGGCAATAATTAAAGAGGCTGTTGGAAAGCCAAAATATTTTGGGAAGAATACAGGGCTAAAAAAAGGACTCCAAGTTCAGAATACTGAAAAAGTAGTCTGAACGATTTGCTTTGATTCAGTGGAGCTAACTATTGAACAGACTAATCTTTAATTATTATTACCTCTCCCAGCTGCAATGTAGGAAGGAATTATTCTCAACCACCATTTGCTGCTGGATGTGAAATCTCTTGCTTGGAACCAAATTGTATGCAAAGCTTCTATATCCACGTAACTAATTTCTTTGTGAGGTTTTAAGCATGGCAAAAATATTTGGGGAATTCAGAGTTTTATCACGGTGCATTTGATTACTTGTTCTTGTGAGAAAAACAAACAAACACCAGCATGACTTTGCAACCTGACTCCCATTTCTGAAATAAATTAAAAAAGGTTGTTGGAATACCCTCATCTGCCAACTGCATTAGAGCTTGTGGGATTTGCAGGTACAATCCCACAGAGTTCAGCATGCTCAAATCCACCAGTTTCCCCCCCAATGAAGTCACTGAACAAGTGGAATGGGACCACACCCTCAGCTCCGCTCTGGGTCTTCATCCAACCCTCCAGAGTAGATTTGGAGCATGTGGGAGGCACATGGGAGGAAGGAGAAGAAGGGGAAGTTCTCTTGTGTGGGTCATTCCACTTCCACAGTTACTTTGTTGGATTTTAGTGGATTGAAATATCTTTAGCACTGTGGTATTGTGACTTCTATTATTAGTGATAAAATGCTAAAATCTGGAGGACCAGACATTTCAGTGGTTTTTAAATTAGTGGGCTTAGTGATAACGTTCTAAAATTTGGAGGAACAGAAACTTCAGTGGTTTCAGAAACTGGCAGGGGGAGTTGCTGATTTTTATATCCTATCAGATGTGTACAGGAAGAAGCAATGTTAAAGTTATTTCTTCTGCCCTTCTCTAGCATGTACAACACCATACTTTCACCAGGGGTAGTGAGGGTCCCTATGGCAGCAGAGTCCAGTGGAAGAAGACTGCCATCAAATCATAACCTCCAACAGCGATCAGATTAATGGTTAGGATTACCCCATCATTTATTATTCCAAAATAAGAAAACTTTTCGTCACTCTTGTTGCTTCATTGTTTTAGCAGTTATTTTATACACCTTTTAATGTGTTTTTATTTATTTACTATATTTATTACTATGTTTTTGTTGTTGTTGTTTAGTCGTTGTTGTTGTTTAGACTCTTCGTGACCCCATGGACCAGAGCACGTTTACCTTTCTGCTAATGCACTCTGGGCAATCTGCAATTTAAAAATAATGGCATAGGTAGAAAATGAAAAATGGATAGAGAGGAAAGAAGGAGTAAGCACATATAATGTTAGATGAAGGCACGCTTGGCAAATCCATAACGTGATCAACTCCCACCCAGAAACCAATGTCCCCACTGTGGAAGGATATGTGGATCCAGAATTGGCCTCCATGGTCACCTATGGACTCATTGTTAAAACTGTGTTTATGGAAGACAATCTTACTCGGCTATGAATGATTGCCAAAGACATAAATGTAATAATGATCAGGTGGAATGGCTACTAAAGGTGGCATTTTGGATGCTGAGGAAGCTAAAGGGCAGTCGATGCCACCTGGATTAGTAGAATAGACTTTGCTTTTTCACATATCACCTCTGATGTATCCAGGCGGGATGGTAGAACACACTACCTGTTGTCACTGGATGGGATTTGTTCACATGTGGGTTCAGACAGCATCTGAAGGAACTTTCTTTCATCTCAGAATTGTCGGGGCAGTATCTTAGACCTTACATGCCACTCATCCAAAACTGGTCATTCATTCCATACCAGCACCACTCATCTTGAGAATGACCATCCTGGGAATGCTGATACAGGAATGAACCAAGTCATGGGCTCCTCTCTCATGGCCCAGTTCTTCCTATGTGATGAGAGTGTCACAGGTGGGGCAGATATTAGAACAGCTTCCGTAATGACATGTTAATGGGAGAACAAAATGTGTTCATAAGTGACTTTATATTTTGCCCTTTCCAATCATGCAGAACTGACAGATTAATTACATTGATTAATTCAAAGCTGTCTGTTCTACAGGCAGGTGACAGCAGGGTACACACTGTGATCAAGGATGGGGAAGGTGTTGCCTAGATAACCGTGCATTGTTATATGGGGCTGGGTTTTATAACACTGGGCAACAATTTTTTACTTTTTGAATGTTGTCTAGATTTCTACAAATGATTTAGGGTATTTTTGCACTGCTGAATCAGGAAATAGGATCCGTTTCTCTCCATCAGGTCAGGTTTTTGTGCCATGTTGATTTGAAAAAAATAGATCTTGTGACAAAATCAATTACATTTTTGTGGCATTATCAGCTGATTTTTGTCAACACATATCATCCTAAATATGTTTTTAAGAGAAAAAAAAAGTTTTTCCAACAACATATATTGATTACCTGATAGAAACATCGATTACTGTAAACTGAATGGTGGGCATTGATAAAGGTAAGTACACGTAAATTGAATGTTGCTTCACCATTTTTCAAACTTCAGGGCTTGAACTTCCGTTTCTTGGAACTCCTGGAATGCTCAGCGGCAGGGAGGTCTCTCTTCAGAGTCCAACAGTAGTCAGCCATCATGACTGCGTCCCAGCGACCCTGATACCTGGTCTCCATCTCTTTCATGTCCTGATGGAATCTCTCCCCCTGCTCGTCACTCATTGAACCCAGGTTCTCAGGAAACTGGTCCATATGTGAAAATAGGTAGTGCATCTTGACGCTCATGTTGCAGCCCAGGTTTCTGAAAGCAGTCAGCATGTTGTTGACAAGTTCTGCGTAGTTTCTGGCCTTATTGTTGCCAAGAAAGTTCTTCACTACCAGAACAAATGCCTTCCATGCTTCCAGTTCCACTTCGTTCATTGAGTTTCCAAACTCTGGATCTCTGATGAGCTGACAGATCTGAGGGCCGTCAAAGATGCCAGCTTTCAACTTCTCCATAGTCAATCCTGGAAAAGCCTGGCACAAGTAAGTGAAGCAGTCACCATCCTTGTCCAGAGCCTTGGTGAACTGCTTGATTAAGCCGAGCTTGATGTGCAGTGGTGGGAAGAGTATTCTGTCTCTGTCCACCAGAGGGTCATTGATGACGTTCCTTTTTCTGCAAGGCACCAATTCCTCCTGCACAGGCCAGTCCTTCTTCGTATAATGCTGAGCACGGTCCCTACTATCCCACATGCACAGAAAACATGGGTACTTGGTGAAGCCAGACTGTTGTCCCAACAAAAAGTTCACCATCTTCAGGTCAACACAAATAAACCACTTATGCTGATCATAACCAATTTTCTCCAGCACATACTTCACCCCTTCATAGTTCTCCTTCAGTGTACTCGAGTGAGCCAGGGGTTTTGATCCCCCAACTTTATGCTTTGCCGCCGCAATTTATGGAATATTTCGAGGTTTTATGACTTCAAACTGATCCCTTTTCGACATAATCACCCAGAACTATTGAACCTGAATACTTCTTGTCATTAAAATAATCATTTCCAATCAAAACAATTATTCGACATGGCATTTTACCCCCACCAACTTCTTCTAAAATGCTCCACACAAGCGTACATGTGAACAAAAATGTAAAAAAACAACATGTGGCCTTAACTCAAAAACTTGACCTGATTGAGCAAAACCAATGTGATTTTTGGATTCAGCGCATCAGATCCATCCTAAATCAGCTGAAAAAATGCAGACAACAAATTTGTTGTTGACCAGTGTAATCTTTTAGTCCCCTTTCAACTCTGATGCACGCCACTGGTCTTTAGTATTGCAGCTACAGTTAAGAATTCATGGCCTGTTGTAGAATTGTGCTCCAAAACATTCTGTTACCCATAGGAGTCGATATGACACTCCTGGCAGTGTGTTTGAACAGTGCTGGCCACCCTGCCACCTTCTAGTAAGCAGCAGTGACCCACCTGCTGGGAGGTCAGGGAAGCACCACTGCTCTACCCCACTGTCTGCTAGCGCTTGTGAATGCCAGGGAGGCTAGCTACCAAGCACCTGAAATTGGTGTAGTCACTGATTTTAAGGGAAATCCAGACCAAAGGGAATGATTTGTACAGTGGTACCTCGGGTTACGTACGCTTCAGGTTACAGACTCCGCTAACCCAGAAAGATTACCTCTGGTTAAGAACTTTGCTTCAGGATGAGAACAGAAATCGTGCTCCGGCGGCGCGGCAGCAGCAGGAGGCCCCATTAGCTAAAGTGGTGCTTCAGGTTAAGAACAGTTTCAGGTTAAGAACGGACCTCCGGAACGAATTAAGTACTTAACCTGAGGTACCACTGTAGATGAAAGAAAGGACACTCACAGTCGCCCACAGAACACCCTGGACCAGACGATAAGCACCACAAAAGCCATGCACACACCCCACACAGTGCCAGATTTATGAACGAGCTAAACAAGCTATAGTTTAGGGCCCCACTCTCTTGGGGGCCTCCCAAAAATTTAAAGGAAAAAAAACCTGGATGTACTTTTCCAAAATATAAAATAAAAAACTAATAAAATAAAACCTACATACAGCAACAGTGTTTTGTGTTGTGTAGGCTCCTATTTTGTTATGTGCAAATGGCTTTAGATACCTATCAGGTCCACAAATCACCATATAGCATATATTCAACACAAGAAACAGTGACAATTTGTTGTTGATAAAGGACAGCTGGACATATAAAGGGCCCCATTACCTTCAATAGGTTAGGGTCTCATCAAACCTAAATCCGGCCCTGCCCACACATGATAATATCTCTGATTTTTCTCCCCTCCCCTTTCATAATTTTCAAGTGCCTAATTTTCCTCCCTCAAAAATTGGTGGTGAATGGTTTAAAAGAAAAGAAAAAATGCAAGAGAAAATTTCGGCAAAACACTAGGCGAGGAAAGACTGAGTAGGAAGCTATGTGAACCAAGGCATTTCTCAGCTCGAGGCCATTTATCTGTAACAAAATTGGGTCAATATCATGTCCAAGTTTGCCGGATGGAGAAATAGTAAACTTTAGTTAAGACAGCTGCCCTAGTAGCCTCCATGTAAGGACAACTTCATGCATGTGTATGCAAAAAAACCTTGAGCTGTATTTTCAGCACACACGAGGTGCTGCTGTGGATTCAGTAGAAAAAAAGATGCATGTTACATTCCTTTGTATTTTGATAAGGCAACTAACTGCTATCGTGTCTATGTTTTCTATAATGTGAAACTTCTCCCCCCCCAGCACCCCCCGAAATTGCTTTGTACTCAGAGTAACAACCATATGATTCACCATGAAATGAAGTCTGGAAAATCGTTTTGGATAAATGGAACTATAAATTCAATAGAATTTCCATGACAACATAGATTGCAACTCTGTGCCACAAGTAAAGCCTTATAAATCATTCAAAACCAACAAGAAATCTGCAATAAGTCTTCTATTTCAAAACATGCAAGAGCTGTGAATTATAGTGTTGTGGCTATTAACTCACTTGAAATTTGCATTTTTACCCCTTCCACCACCTTTACAGGTCCTACAATAGTTCTTCTAAATTCAGGCAACACTGATAGTAGAAACTGTATTGCGCAACCTTCAAGGACTAACAAATACGTGTTGTTGTTCTTTTAAAAGTTTATTTTTGTTAATTCACTTTATAACTGAGACGCCATCTTTTTGAGTTGATTGAGGGGGCCCGATGCAATGTTGCGAGGAGCCAGGGGTGAAGTCAAATGCCCTCTGAACATTGAGAGGGCCTGGCCCCCTTAAAAAAAAACAACAACGTGGGGGGGGGGCTGCCTCAGTCCCTAGGAGCTGGCACGTATGTTTTATAATGTATATAAAACAGAGATAACAATTAGAACAACAGGCAAAAATTTAAAGAGGAAAAAGAAAACTGCAAAATAGGTACATAGACTGAGCAGTGGCACATAAGTTAATATAACAATGACCAAGTAAAGAATATAAACTTTATCCAATCATCAGAATTTGACAGTCGTGTGTAATAATTTTAAGGAGTTTTTCCATTTTGTTAATAGATATAGGTTGATTATTGGTAGGGAAATCTCATAGTGTATAAACTTTTGTATTCCCAGTGCTTATCGCTCCATTGCTGGAAAAAATCTAGAATCATAGAGTTGGAAGAGACCACAAGGGCCATCGAGTCCAACCCCCTGCCAAGCAGGAAACACCATCAGAGCACTCCTGACATATGGTTGTCAAGCCTCTGCTTAAAGACCTCCAAAAAAGGAGACTCCACCACACTCCTTGGCAGCAAATTCCACTGTCGAACAGCTCTTACTGTCAGGAAGTTCTTCCTAATGTTTAGGTGGAATCTTCTTTCTTGTAGTTTGGATCCATTGCTCTGTGTCCACTTCTCTGGAGCAGCAGAAAACAACCTTTCTCCCTCCTCTATGTGACATCCTTTTATATATTTGAACATGGCTATCATATCACCCCTTAACCTCCTCTTCTCCAGGCTAAACATGCCCAGCTCCCTTAGCCGTTCCTCATAAGGCATCGTTTCCAGGCCTTTGACCATTTTGGTTGCCCTCCTCTGGACACGTTCCAGTTTGTCAGTGTGCTTCTTGAACTGTGGTGCCCAGAACTGGACACAGTACTCCAGGTGAGGTCTGACCAGAGCAGAATACAGTGGCACTATTACTTCCCTTGATCTAGATGCTATACTCCTATTGATGCAGCCCAGAATTGCATTGGCTTTTTTAGCTGCCACGTCACACTGTTGGCTCATGTCAAGTTTGTGGTCAACCAAGACTCCTAGATCCTTTTCACATGTACTGCTCTCAAGCCAGGTGTCACCCATCTTGTATTTGTGCCTCTAATTTTTTTTGCCCAAGTGCAATACTTTACATTTCTCCCTGTTCAAATTCATCTTGTTTGTTTTGGCCCAGTTCTCTAATCTGTCAAGGTCGTTTTGAAGTGTGATCCTGTCCTCTGGGGTGTTAGCCACCCCTCCCAGTTTGGTGTCATCTGCAAATTTGATCAGGATGCCCTTGAGTCCATCATCCAAGTCGTTGATAAAGATGTTGAATAAGACCGGGCCCAAGACAGAACCCTGTGGCACCCCACTAGTTACTCTTCTCCAGGATGAAGAGGAACCATTGATGAGCACCCTTTGGGTTCGGTCAGTCAGCCAGTTACAAATCCACTGAGTGGTAGCATAGTCAAGACCGCATTTTACCAGCTTCTTTACAAGAATATCATGGGGCACCTTGTCAAATGCCTTGCTGAAATCAAGGTAGGCTACATCCACTGCATTCCCTTCATCTACCAGGCTTGTAATTCTGTCAAAAAACGAGATCAGGTGAGTCTGACATGACTTATTTTTCAGAAATCCATGCTGACTATTGATGATCACAGCATTCCTTTCTAGGTGCTCACAGACTGTTTGCTTAATGATCTGCTCCAGAATCTTCCCTGGTATTGATGTCAGACTGACTGGGCGGTAATTATTTGGGTCCTCTCTTTCCCCTTTTTGAAAATAGGGACAACATTTGCCCTCCTCCAGTCTGCCGGGACTTCGCCTGTTCTCCAGGAATTCTCAAAGATGACTGCCAGTGGTTCTGAGATCACATCTGACAGTTCTTTTAATACTCTTGGATGCAGTTCATCTGGCCCTGGAGACTTGAATACATCTAAACTAGCCAAGTATTCTTGTACTATCTCCTTAGTTATTCTGGGCTGTGTTTCCTTTGCTGAATCATTTACTCCAAATTCTTCAGGTCGGGCATTGTTTTCTTTATCGGAGAAGACTGAGGTAAAGAAGGCATTGAGGAGTTCAGCCCTTTCTGTGTCCCCTTTTTGCATTTCACCATCTTCTCCTCTGAGTGACCCCACTGTTTCTTTGTTCTTCCTTTTGCTACGAACATACCCATAAAAGCCTTTTTTGTTGCTTTTAACCTCTCTAGCAAGCCTGAGTTCATTCTGTGCTTTAGCTTTTCTGACTTTGTGTCTACACATGCTCGCTATTTGTTTGAATTCCTCTTTGGTGGTTTTCCCCCCTTTTCCATTTTTTGTACACATCCTTTTTTAATCTTAACTCAGTTAAAAGTTCTTTAGATAGCCATCCTGGCTTCTTTAGGCACCTTCCATGTTTCTGTCTCATTGGTATTGCCTGACGTTGTGCTTTTAGTATCTCCCTCTTAACAAACTCCCAGCCATCATGAACTCCCTTTCCTTTTAGTATTACTGTCCATGGGATCTCACCCAGCACTTCCCTAAGTTTTATGAAGTCAGCTTTCTTAAAGTCAAGAAATTGAGTCCTAGTATGCTTGGCTACTCCTTTCCGCTGTATAGTAAACTTCAGAAGAGCATGATCACTCGTGCCTAATGATCCTTCCACTTCTACCCCACTAACCAGGTCATCAACATTGGTTAGGACCAGATCTAAAATGGCTGTTCCTCTTGTTGCTTCTCCCACTTTCTGGACAATGAAGTTGTCTGCAAGGCCAGTGAGGAATCTGTTTGACCTTATGCTCTTGGCTGAGTTTGACATCCAACAAATATCCGGGTAATTGAAGTCCCCCATTACTACTATCTCCCTTCCTTTTGCATGCTTGGCCATCTGTTCCAGGAAGGCATCATCTATGTCCTCCGTTTGGCTTGGGAATCTATAGTAAACTCCCACAATGAGGTCACTGTTATTCTTCTCTCCCTTAATTTTGACCCAAATGCTCTCACTTTGGCTTTGAGGTTCTAAATCTTGGATCTCTTCACAGCTATACACATCCCTGACATATAACGCCACTCCTCCTCCTTTCTTGTCTGGTCTGTTTCTCTGAAATAGATTGTATCCCCCCATTATTACATTCCAATCGTGGGACTTATCCCACCAGGTTTCAGTGATGCCTATTATGTCATATTTAGTTTGCTGTACCAAGAGCTCAAGCTCATCTTGTTTATTTCCCACGCTTTGCGCATTAGTGTACAGACATTGTAGTCCATTAATCATTCCCCGGTGTCTCTTATTTAAGGATTTTTTCCTCCCACCACTAGGTCTGCGTGCTGTTTGCTCCATTTGGTCTACGACATTTGGATGATCATCTTCATCAGTTGATAGACTCCTACCTTCAGGAGCACTGTCTCCCTCCCCCATATTAGTCAGTTTAAAGCCCTCCTGATGAGGTTTCTGAGATTTTTGGCAAAAACATTTCTCCCAACCGTTGTGAGGTGCAGCCCATCGCTTGCCAGAAGTCCATCTTCAAGAAACTGCAGTCCGTGATCTAAGAATCCAAACCGTTCCTGTTTACACCATTTGCCAAGCCAGCTGTTCACTTCCACTATTTTCCCCTCTCTCCCTGGGCCACGTCGTCCAACTGGGAGGATAGATGAGATGACAATTTGTGCATTTAATTGCTTCAATTTCCTGCCCAGAGCCTCGTAGTCTCTTTTGATCTTCTGGAGGCTATTGCTTGCAGTGTCATTGGTTCCCACATGAACCAAGAGGAAGGGGTATTTGTCAGTGGGTTTTATGATTCCTTGCAATCGTTCAGTTACATCTTGGATCTTAGCCCCGGGGAGACAGCACACTTCCCGAGACATCTTGTCAGGCCCACAGATCACTGCTTCTGTTCCCCTCAGTAGGGAATCCCCTATCACCACTACACGCCTCCTCTTAGGTTTGGTCGGGGTTCTTCCGTGAGCTGTCCCTTCCAAGGTCGCCTGCACATTCCCTGAGGACTGACTTTGCTGCTCGTCTTCATATACCTGATCGACTGTAATGAGGGAGAGATCCTCAAATGGAGTCTGCTCTTCGTCTTCCATGCTAGGGGAGAGGACCTCAAAGCGATTGTGTATTTCTAAACAATCAGAGCGAACCCTGGGCCTCCTACTTCTTTGAGTCACGTTTCTCCATATATCTGGCTCCTGTGTTGGTGAACTAGCCTCCTTCTCAGGGGAGTCCCCTGTCTCCTCCTTGGTGGAGACGGTGTGCTCTGTTGCTTCCAAGAAGAGCTCCAGCTCTCTAATTCTTTGGAGCATAGCTACATGTTCCTCCAGTTGCTGGACTTTGCCTTCTAAGAGGGCAATCAACATGCAATTGGTGCAGGTAAAGCTTGAGAACGTGTCGTTGGGGGTGGCTACAGCGGTCCTCCATCATAAAAAGCATGAAGACCGGACAAATAACTCCCCCCCCCAAAGAAACCTAGGTCTCCCCCAACAAACGTTTGAGACTAGCTCCCCTAAATCTAAAAGATGGATCAAACTGTGCGCGCCTCAACAGAAACTCTGCCCCCTCTGACCTTTGCACAGGGAGAGCAGCTAATCAGCCACAAAGAAACACACACACAAGAAAACCCTTTTTGCTCCTTCTTCAGCTGCTGCCCTGCAAGCTCTGATAAGCTCCTCCCACAGCGAATCACCTGACTCAACAGAAACCCTGCCCCCTCTGACCTTTGCACAGGGGAGCAGCTAATCAGCCACAAAGAAACACACACACAAGAAAATCCTTTTTGCTCCTTCTTCAGCTGCTGCCCTGCAAGGTCATCCTATCAATGACAAAAAAAGTGTTTTCCATGCAAGGAATGCCATCTTCAATTCCCGCCATCTCCAGTTGAAAAGAACAGATACCAGGTGATGGGCAAGACTGAGACTCTGAAGAGTCAACTGTTATGCTCTTCTAACTTTTTTTGTGGCAGCCACTAGCCATTATTAAATGTGTCAGATTGAAATATGTAGGGGACAGACTTGCAAATGTCTGTATGTCAACTGCATGTCATTTGAACGTGTAGTTCTCACTGGAGAATTTTCACCCTTCAACACAAATCTTGCAGCATGTTTAACACATTTTAATGAGGAATACGCCTGTGTAGACAAGAACCTTAGTTCATCTGAGGCATGATGCAGATTGCAACTCTTGTCTATGAACACTCATAGCACACAAAAATGGTTTTTAAATCTATGGTGTAAGGACTTCCTGATGGTTCTCCAGCTCTTGTAGAGTCCCTCACTTTTCTTAAAAATCACAATTTGTTAGTGGCTGAGAATAAATCCTACTGGTTTTAGGAGGACTGTTCTGTTTGGCTTGGATCTGTATTCTGTCATAAGCACTTCAGTTTATAATGAGCACTTCCAGAAACGAGGTTTTGTTGAGGGCCGTGCAGACCAAACACTTTCGAAGCAGAGAAAGTTGACAAAAATATTTTCCCGCACCGTTCTAGTTCATCAGTTCATGAAATGACATGACTCTGCACAGAGAATTCATTACAGACATATGCAGTATAAATTATGGCTGTGACTCAACATCTGTGGAGTGTTGAGTCCCTGCCATAATCCATACTGCACAGCACACCTGTGATGAAATCTCCACGCAGAGCCATGCCATTTCATGAACTGATGAACTAGAATGGTGCAGAAAAGCTTTTCCCGCACTGCCCCCCACTGTAAAGTTAACTCGAGAGAAGCTAACTGAATGTACACCTGGAAAAAGTTAGCAAGAAGGTTGGCTGGTTCATTCTCTGAAATCAAGCATTGCAATGCACTAAAATTCAGTTTACTCCTAAATGGTTGACAAATGCATTGTGTCTGGCCTTACATCTTTAAAAGTTGGCAAAAATTCAACGGTATTGTCACATTCAGAAACAGAAATAGCCATGGTATCCACACAGTGCCAGAATGATCCAGGAAGCATTTCCTGCTCTCATCTAATATGTTATCCATTGGCCCCTGCCTACTAGGCAGCAGAACCCACTAAGGACCCTTGAGGCAAGGGAGTGAGGTCAAGTATGTACGGCTCACTTATCCCATGATGGTGGCAACTCTTCCCTTGCTGTTCATTGGCAAAGTAGATTAATGTATATCACTGATGCTGCTGTAGATTCTTCCCCCCACCCTGAGATTGAGAGGCCAAGACAGAGAGGAAAAATACCATTCACAAAACTAAATAGAGTGCTACTTTTCCAGGTTTGACAGTTTGTTATTGTACAAATCACAAAAAATTAACTGTATCAAAGAAAATTACCACTTTATGTGACTTCTACGTATTTCATGTTGCTGCTGTTTTCTTGTTGGATTATGACAGCTTTCTGAACCTATGAAACAGATTAGTACGGGAAGGCTCCATCCAGCATGCATACACACACACACACACACACACACACACACAGTAGAGAATAATTTGTTGTTGTTTGTATCTTGCATGTGTTAACATGAAAATGAGTAAAACAATAGCACAGAATACACTAAAATCACCATGGAATGAAAATAATGTTGTTGCTGCAAAGACAGTTTCAAATGTGTTGGGAAACACATTTTAATGCTGCTCCATGTTTGTGCCTCCTGACACTTTTAACGTGCATGACGATGGCAGAGTTTTCCTGCACATGGTGACTGAGCATCTGTGACCCTCCCTCTCATTCATTAGTTGTTCAAAAGGGGTTCAAGCAGCCTAAGTATTACTTAATATGGCAGAACTCCTTGGAAGGAAAAGAAGCAGCGCTGCTTAATATTCTGCTGGGCTTCCTGTCCGCAGGAGATATTAATGGAAATGCATTGCAATCTGAAGCTGAAGCAACATGTATATATGTTAAAGCGCTATGTTTTATTGCACCTAAAAGTACTTGTGATGCCTTACCATCTATAGTTCTTAAATCCTGCCTTAAATGTTTAATATCTGACATTTTCAGATGTGTTTATTCATTCATTCATTTATTTATTTTCGGTTGCAGATTTTATCTACGTCTTAAAAAAAAGAAGAAATCAAGCACAATGAAAAATGTCATTTGCCAAAATATTGAATCATTTGCCTCACACTTACTGAGTATGCAATGCTGAATCGCAGAACACTGAGCAGTCCATGTCGAAGAATAATATAAGAAGAACTCTGACAGATTAGATTAAAGATCCATCACTTCCAGGATCCGCATTGGCCAAAAATACATCTTTGGGGAGCCCACAAACAGGATATGAAGACTGCGGACCACCCAAGCTATTGCTTCCTGCACACAGCAAGTGTATTCAATGGCATACAGCCAATGACAGTTATGATGAACCTGTGGCCTTCAATATGTTGATGGATTAAAACTCCCATCATCCCTGAGCATCGGTGATGCTGGCTGGGGCTGGTGGGAGATGGAGTCCAACCACATCTGGAGGGCCAAAGGTTTCTCATCTCTGATCTATGAAACTAGAGGCTCTAGATAGCCACAATGGCCACTGTATTTGTTTTGATCCCCTGCCTAAGTGAAGTTGTGTTTTTTTTTAAAAGAATAGATAAGAAAAGTCTGACAAGAAATGTTCTCTCGGCCTAAGGATAGTAGATCTCTGTTGGATCTTCCAAAGGCCTATCTAATCTAGCACTCTTGTTTCCTACAGTGACCAACAAGATAGCTATAGTAAGTCCACAAACAGGGAGTGAGAGGAGCAGTACTCTCCCTACCATTTGTCTAATCCAGGGGTAGTCAACCTTTTTATACCTACCACCCACTAATGCATCTTTCTTTATGGTAAAATTTCCTTACTGCCCACCAGTGCTTGATGGAAGGAGGATTCAGCTTGTGCCATAGAACTCCCTACTGCCCACCTAGAATCCTGAAACACCCACTAGTGGGCGGTAGGGACCAGGTTGACAACCCCTGGTCTAATCCAATGCTACTTCTTCCACTAGAATATGTGGGACACACCCACAAGGAAGTTTGGGTCAGGCCCCATGAATATATATGCTAACCACCCACCCAAACCCCAGACCCTATATGCCAATTATGTACAGCTGACATTGACCAATTTGGGGAAATGGAACGCACATGGAATTTCGAGCTCTTACCCAGCAGTATAGCCCATGTGGGGATAAAAAGCAAACTCTTCTATTTGTTCAGGCCTTTTGGGTGTAACTAACAATTTCACTGATTCTATTGTTGTATAGTAGTTTGATTTTGTCTTTATACCTAGATCTGATGCAATATTTTAATGCTATATTTTGTATTATTAATTACCTTGTGTTTCCACTGGGAGAAAGGGTGGGATATAAGTACAAGTAAATAGATAAAATTCCACAGAGAGCCATCACAGTCTCAAACAATAGGGCCACATCTAAGAATATCCATGAGGTGCAAGCTAAGTCATTTATAGGCAACCCTAACCAGAAAAGTTTGAATACCACCTCCAAAATAAAAAGAAACACTCTCCATCAGAATCTCCATGTATTACTGACTCCATAAACAGGTTAATCAGCCTCACTTTAATTTGATGAAAAGTATACACAGAGTTGGGGCATTTCAAATCCCTAGCAGTGATGTGGGATTTATGGGGGTGTGTGGGGAATTGGAAAATTCTATGGAAAGCTAATTTGTGCAGGCAAATTTTCTGATGTCCCACAGAGTGATCTAATTTGGCATATTTGTTTCACACATATCCAGTAAACAAAGCTAAAAATGTTGAAATTGCAACACTTTCCTAATATTGTATTTGCAGTTGGCATTCATTCATTGTTTCTGATGAACTTAAGAAAACAGATTTTTGGGGAATATTCTTCACCCCACATCACTGAGCCTGATATGCTCTCACTCAGTAGTTTCGTGTAGAGGTTGAACAGCATGGGGGAGTCCAAACATAGCCTTGGGGCATATTTTGGCATAACTGCTATGGGGCCCAGCAACCATTTCCCAGTGCTACTTCAGATGTCAAATTAGAAGCTAGCACATAGTGTGGTTGGTTCTCAATCTTGACAGCTCCTTCAGAAGGATAGCACAATCTACTGTATCAAAAGCTGCTGAGAAGTGCGGGAGAATTAATAGGATTGCCTTTCTCTCTCTTCTTTGCCTGACATAAATGAAACATCGTAAGTGTACCAGGCTACTCTGATTCTGGAACAAAGTGAAAGGGATCCAGAGAATTGGTGTGTTATCCAAGAATGTCTGGAGCTATGCAAAAACCACCCACTCCAACAACTTGCCCCCAAAGGGCAAAATGGTGACTATTCTCTTGAGCTGTGCAGGACATCTCCTTCTCATAAGGAGGAATTATTAATTTCCTGTACTTTGACAGCTGTTCTTCTCCTGCTAGAATTTAAGGGCAAGGGTGAGAATATGAATAACAGGCTGCACTCCTCCAACCACCTTCATCATATTCTTGGACCTCAGTAATTGCGTGCATCTTCAAATTGAGCTGTAGATAAACTGGCATCCAAGTCACTATGGAAATGGAAGCTACTGCTGACTGAATCACAGATAAAGTTTGCCCTTGCCCAAGCAAGGATTCAACTGCATGGAGGGATGTATTTTGTGAATTGCCCGTGAGTTAGCCAACAATGTAAATGATTTCACAACTTCATAGTAATTCAGGGTGTTTTTTTGCTGTGTTAGTTTCATACAAGGAGCAGCATGCTGGAAGTGGAAGTAGCAGAATCTCAAGCTTTCAAGTTCACACAGAAATAGGCAAGCTTCCAAGTTCATAAACCCCAAGGAAGGCTGTGAAGCCAAACATCACCTATTTCTAGTTATTTTTGTGTTCTCTGCTTTCTAGAGTCAAAGAAGAGACTCTCTCTATAGTGGGCAGAGGCATCTTCGGAAGGCTGGAGAGAATCATTTTTTGTTAATATTGTTTGAGAGCAAATTTTTAAAGAGCACATGCTTCCCAACTTTTCTTCTCTCTTCCCTCTGGACAAATCTGTACGGCCAATATATACTTGGCTGACTTTCATTTTTCCAGCATCCAGGCTACATGGGAGCTGAGGCAAATGGGTCATGGGAGTTGCCAGGAGCAGAAACCATAATTCAGCTCAACCTATTTCAGGAAGGTTTGTAATGGTGAGCCCAACACTGGTTTATGGCGATCAGAAACACATCATTCGTCCTTTAAGCAATTCAAGCTGCTAAGCGCCATACGTATTTAAGACACATGAACCTCGGTAACTCCACTCACTCACAGTCAGGTACTTTCACATCACAGAGAAAGCTTAAAGTGGGTCACATGGACCCAAGACATCCTGATTATTGCAGAAGTCCGAAAATGGCACACATAATTTCTCTCGCTGTAAACTTTGGGTATGAAGAACTAGTTCCTATATAATCTCAGTGCCATGGTGGCCCATTCTATATTGCTGCTTCTCGGACTGTCTAAATGTAGGGATGAGGCACAACCAAAATATGGGCTGGAATTATGCCTTCTGATGGAGATGAAGTCTTGAACTTAGAACCCATGGCTTTCTGGAAGAAGGTGGGTATAGCACAGCCAGGAATGTTCACAGTCATATTATGCCCAGCTTCTTGTCTGGAGGCCTCTAGAATGCTGAGGGGCATCAATATCAGTTTGCAGGTCCTTAAGGACCAGAAAAAAATATTTATGTATGCAACCACAGCCGCCCGGATGTTGCTGGTCCAGAAATGGAGAGAAAGAGGTTTGCAGAGTCCAACATTTAGAGGGCATTCCCCACCCCAGTCCTAAGACGATAGTGTGGCACCATTCGTTCAAGAAAAAAACTGTTGTTCTTCCCATCCTGTCAGTTAAGTAGAAGAGGCTTCCCAGAGTTACGCCTCTGAAATTCTCTCTGGAGCATGGCTTTATGAAATGTCTGATAACAAGTGAGAAAAGATGACTCTATTCCTTTTTTGCACTGAAGTACTAAAGTCTAGGCTGTGATATTTCTCATAATCTTTGTTACATTTGTGAGTGATTTAATAGGCCTAAAAAAAATCATTTCTTAAGAGCTATGTGCTATTAAACCGAGGCAATATTTAGCATTTGGTGCTGTCTCGAGAGGGTTATTACTCAAAAGCATGTATTTGAAAATTCATCTCCTCCTTGTTGTATAAATGTCTTCAGCACATGAAGTATTTAAGCACTAAGAGGCCTAGTGATGAAAGCTCCCATATTACGATATTTAACATTATTGTGCATTTCCCTTAATAACTGTTCATGTTTAAGGCCCTGCCTCCGCACCGTCTAAATGACTCGAGGGACTGTGCTGCTCAGCACCTATTAGTGTCAGCTCTACTGACTGTGGGGAAATGAATGTGTCATGTGCCCGGTAAGCCAACAAGCAGGAAAAACATCTTGAACAGTTCACCAAAAGTTTCAAATTTTAAGAAAGCCCAAGCCTGCCTTTATATGCTGAAGTGTGATGTTGCTGAAACCCTGTTCTGGGTATGCCTTTGTGCTACAGATGGGTGGACATGACAGGAAACAAATGATTAGAGACAACAGCAACTAGTCTTCTGACCTCTTCTTGCTTTTGTTGGGAATGGACATGATCTAATGCATGTCAACACGGAACTGATATGAGGCATGCCTCAAGCTTCTTAACATTTCATAGTAAGTTGGAAGTGGCTTCAGACTTCTTATGACATGATTAATTCTCCTCTAAAAATTGTTGGGCGGGGCTATAGCTCAGTGGTACAGCATCTGCTTTGCATCTATCATCTATCTATCTATCATTTATCTATATCTATCTATCATTGTATACCGCCCTTCATCTGAAGATCACAGGGCAGTTCACAACATAAATATATGCAGAAGATACCAGGTTTAATCTTCAGGTATGGGCAGGGAAGTTTGCCTAGAAAGCGATTGCTAGACAGTGTCAACAATGCTGGGCAAGAGAGACCAAAGATTTGACTTGGTATTTTATTTATAAAATTTACACGCTGTCTTTCGCCTCCTCTGGGTCTCAAAGTGGTATGAGACAAGCTTCCTAGTTAGAAATGCAAGGTACCCTAATTTATACAATCTTGCACCCAATCACAAAGGATTGCAAGGTGGAAAGCTTTTTGATCCAACATGAGTAGATGGGAGGAAGAGGAGATAACTTTTGCAAATGCCTCTTTCTCCCGGCAACTCTTCTCCCCAACAAACTTCTACAATGTTTTGGAGGGTCTTCAACACTCTGGAACAGATGGGAGGCAGAGGCTTGCAGAGGAAAGGGGGAACCAACTAGGGCCCCCTCCCATCCTTTTCACTCAGGGAAACTTCCTCTAGATCAAAGAGCCTCCCATCAGCCGAGAAACACAACTGGAAAAAACCCAAAAAGGAAGTTGCTTACATTCTACTCCACCAAGCACACTATTCCACTGGCTTCAGACAGCAGTGCTAATTTTATTTGCTTATGTCGTTATTATTCATACTGGATGAGCAATAGTACACTTCACTAGGCAGCTCACAGAGGTAGAATGATAAAAAAGCAAAAGGTGTTCCAGGGTACTTCCAGGCAGCAGCTTCATTGGCAAAGGTCCCTGAGATATCACAAATGGGTTGATGGCAACAGTTTTGTTTTTGTTATTTATTTAACAGATTTTACTTTGAAATGGGGGGGGGGGGAGAGAACGCGCTGGCATTTTGATGCCAACAATGCTGTGTGTAAAATGCAACCTTGCATGTATGAAAAGCACCCATCCCACAATACACACACGCCTGGAAGCACTCTCAGCCAGTTTCTTACACTTCTAGTTCCATGCATCGTCACTGAGCCCATAGCCCCAAAAGTCATTGCACAGATGCATCTTTACCAAAGGCTAAATACTTCTGCCAAAGGCATATGGGAACCTCATTTATATTGCTTTTGATGTCAGCCTGTGAGTGTGGGTCATTTGACCACAGCTACAAAGTTTCTGGGAACAAATGAAGCAGATGATTTTTCTGGTGGCTTTCCCAACAAGAAGCAACTATGGGGAGATCTTTATAACCTGAGAATAGAGTTTTATGCCAGCAGAACAGCATTGGGTATAACATGGGGGGGGGGGCATAAACTAACCTCTCTCTAACAAGGACATCCCCCATTTGGGAAAGCAGACTCCTAGCTGGAAATGCTTTCAGAGCATTGTGCTAAGTGGATTAGAGACCTGGAGGAAGTCCAGGGACAGCAGGGAAATTAGCATGGATTCACAGGACTCTGTGTTTTTTATTTGTTCGTTTGGTCGCCTGGTCACTTGAAATCACCTTTGACTTGGATGCACATTAATCACAGGGACGAGATGGTAAAACATTGTCATCACCTTATTACTAAATACGAGGAAGCTTGGAGATGTATGGGACTGATATTGCTATTAGAACAACAACAAAAAGGAGCTGAAAAACTGTGTAGCTGCAATTACGGACTACTGCCAGCTGTATAGAATTCTTGGCTGCATCTCTCTTTTCTGGTTCGAGTCCTTTTGGCAGGAATCATTGCTGACTATCTAATTTGGAGAGGACCTGGTGAGCCTGTTGACGCCGAAACTGACACATACAGTCACTGCATAGAGTGCACAGTCCACCCTTTGAGGAGCTCAACAATTCATGATAATAGCCCTCTGAATGAGCAAATGGCAGAAGGAAAGAAGGAGACATGATCCAGAGTAGCGAAGAGCAGGAGCCAAGTGGCAAAGGCACACAGACATACAAACTCCAGCCCCATGCCATATATAGCAGGTGTTGTTGCTCATGATGTCTGCTGAACGACCTCATGGATGCCCTTTCAGGATGCAAGAGCTGTCTAGTACTCCAAATGCCAGGCTGGTTCATTAAGCACCCTTTATTTTCTTTTTTTAATGGGGAAACGCCAAAAGATGCAGGAAGAGGAAATAGTTTGCTGTGCATATCCTAAATATAAGATCCCCTATTGGTCTTACCTTTATGACTGGGATGGGGAACCTAGCACTCTCCCACTGAACTATGGCTCTTCTGTTGCTGCATTCCAACTTTCATCAGCCTCAGCCAGCACGGCCAGTGGTTAGGGATGTGGGTAGTTGTTTGTTGCTCCTGCAACATCTGTAGGGTCCACCCCCTACTTTATGGCATAAAGGTAAGTGATGATCTAGTTGGGATTTACATAGGAAACTTACTTCCTCTCCTATTCCCTACCCCATGTTTTCAAAATAAAAATCTCGAGTTTTTAAATGGTGTTTTAATTGTCCCCCTCCCTTTTTTCACTATTTTACACTGCTTTTTTCAAAAGCCGGAGAACTATTCTGAGACGTCTATCTAGAAACAAACAAACAAATCTATGGAAATGCAGTTAAAAAGGAGTTAAAAAAATAAATTCCCAAACCACCAACTTTGATATCAAATACACATTCTCACACTTTCCAAAGAACCTGGCAATATGTTAGTCATTACCGGCGTTGTGAACTTCGGTGCCAGGCTTTTAATGTATTTCAGGCTTTCCTGAACCACAGTTCAATTTGTATGCAGCAGACATGAATTTTGCTTGCTGTAATCTCAAGAGGAGATAAGCATGACATCTGGTTCACACCTGTGGTTTTAGGGATAAGAGCATAGCTGCTTTATGTATTATTCAGGGCACTCTGTTGACACCTCAGGAGTTTGGCTCCTCGGGCCCTTGATCCTTTCTTTTTGTACTTGTCTAAAGTAAACATGAAATACAGCAGCTTCCTCTTGGTAGACATTATAGGCTGAGTGTAAGCAACTTCAGATGCTGAAAGGACTGGCGATTAGGTATGCAAGCTGCTTTCCTGATTACTCCGATAAAGTAGGTTCTGGTTGCGTGAGGCATGTTGGAAGAAAGTTCAAGCGAGGTGTATCGTTTCTGCAGTCATTAGCGCTGAGCCAAAGCAAACATTTCAGCTAGGCTGAGCTGTCTATTATTAGATGCACAAAGTTAGTTGTGAGTAGAAAACCTAAAGAGTTACTTGGTAGGTAAAAGCAAACTCCAAAATAAAACTTCCCCTCTGTCATGTAGAGCTTGGCTACCTTTGTAGCCATTTTTCTACCTATAGCCAAGGCCAAAGCGATAGGCTTCTTTATGATTTTCCACAGAGAGCGTGTAAATTAAGTGCTGCTCTGTGAGGTACAAAAGCCGAGCACAAAACAGACTTGTGCATTTGAATCATGCCTGTGTGCATTTTATGCTAGTTTCCCCTTTAATGCTTTGGGAACAAATTGTTACAAAGATGCACGTATGGATATTCCCCAACGCGTATATTTATTTGGCTATACAGTGGTGCCCCGCAAGACGAATGCCTCGCAAGACGGAAAACCCGCTAGACGAAAGGGTTTTCCGTTTTGGAGGTGCTTCGCAAAATGAATTTCCTATGTGCTTGCTTCGCAAGACGAAAATGTCTTGCGAGTTCCTGCGGGTTTTTTCCCCCTTCCCCCCCCTTTTCCCCAAGCCGCTAAACCGCTTATCAGCTGATCGGCTAAGCCGCTTAACAGCTGATCGCTAAGCCGCTTATCAGCTGATTGTTAAGCCGCTTATCAGCTGATCGTTAAGCCGCTTAACAGCTGATCGCTAAGCCGCTTATCAGCTGATCTGCTAAGCCCGCTAAGCCACTAATACTGTAGCGCTAATCCGCTAAACCGCTAATGGGCTTGCTTCGCAAGACGAAAAAACCCGCAAGACGAAGAGACTCGCGGAACGGATTCTTTTCGTCTTGCGAGGCACCACTGTATATTCCACAGGATTTATATACTGCTTGATTGTAATAAAGCCTCAAAGCTGTTTACAAAAAGAACAGTGACATTCTCAGTTAGAAACTATTTTAAACATTCAAAAAATAAAAATAAAATCGACAATAAGCTAAAAACCAGATTAAGTCACCTGTCAGCATTCTACACACATAGGCTAAACCAGCCATAGGCAAACTCCGGCCCTCCAGATGTTTGGGACTACAATTCCCATCATCCCTGGCCACTGGTCCTGTTAGCTAGGGGTGATGGGAATTGTAGTCCCAAACATCTGGAGGGCCGGAGTTTGCCTATGCCTGGGCTAAACTCATATACACATGAGGCACAACACGGAGGTTTCGTGGTTCACCCAACTTCTCTCCGAATACTTACAAGGAAAGGAGATGAGAGATATTCCTACCTTTCAACAGAAATACTCCTACTTGGTATTCCTGCCAGCCATGTGGTCTTTCAGTACACTCAACTCCCCATCCCACATTTTCCCATATTTATTTTCCAACTTAATATTCTGTGGCTACTCATCATACCCAATCCACATGAGCTGCTCAGAAGGTTTTTGCACTGCTTCAGACCTCAGGCTTTTGACCTATCAAGCCTGAAAACGGCTCAGGACCGCAGTACCTCAAGGACAGCCTCTCCCCGTATAAACTGATCCGGACTCCGCATTTATCCTCTGATCCATCCTCTGATGGCAACATGAGAACGGGCCTTTTCTGCAGTGGTTCCCATCTGTGAAATGCTCTGGCGCCTTCATTATACATCTTTAGGAAAAAACTTTCCTCTTCAACCAGGCCTTTGGCCTTTTAAATGTGTTTGGCTGGGGTGGGGTGGGTTTACTGTTTTGCTCTGCTTTTGTTCCAACTATTCATTTGTGCATTTATCTTGTGTGTTTATCTCATGAACCGCTCTGAGATCTTTCGATGAAGGGTGCAAAGAAATATAAATAAATTAAATAAACAAAACATGTGGATGCCTTCTCTTTTTTCTTCTGGCTCCATTTCTGTAGGAATTCATCACCTGTGTTTGCTATTTAGAGGGAGTGATCAGCCCTGAGATGCCTAAACATGTTTATGTGTTGCGGCAGCAGAGCATAAAGATTAGTTTTTCGGGGTCAGGGCATGTGCAGGAAGAGAAGATGGAATGGTGCTTTGAACCTCAACCTAAGGCAATTATTTTTCCCCAAAATAAAAATGGTTACATTCTGAACTGAGCAAATGTATGTGGGGTCAGCAACGTTGGTTCTGCCTACTGAATCCTACCTTGCGCCACAAAGAAAGCATTTCAAACGGTGAGCTGGTTGTGGCTTGCAGTGATTGTTATTGCTGGTTCTTAATTATCTGCCCTTCATCCTAAGGTCCCAGGTCAGATTGCAACAATTGAAAACGAAACATTAAGAACAGTTTAAAACGAAAATAAGAAAAGTAGGGTGGACGTCTATAAAACTAAACAAAATAAGAGCTGGTTGCTTGTAGTTTTGGGAATTGCAAGGAAGGAAGACCAAAGAACCTGATATTTGGCCTTACATTTCTTCTGGGGCATTTATTTATTTTTAAAATGCTCAAAGCCATGTGGCCTTTCCTGTCCCACCAACTTTTTATATTTCTGCCCCATACTGGTCCCTTCCAACTCTACTATCCTATGATTCTATTTGAATTCAGAGAAGGTCTGCAAACATTTCTGTCAACCTACTGTTTTCTGGCCGATCAGCTCTCTGCAGCTATGACAAAGAAGTCCCTCCCATGTTTCTCTAAGCAGAAAAACTATGCAAATTATCAAGTTAGTCCCTGTAGGAAAGCGCTTCATGAAGTTGTGTGAGGCCTGTCCAGCACAGCCACTCACAGCAGATGCAGGAGGAGTCAGGACTGCTTCAGAAACAGCCTGCTGTTGGCGTATTAACTTATCAGACTAAGGTACTGGTTCTGAGCAGGGCCAAAGCTGTTTCTCTGAAGCCCAGAGAAGCAACAGGGTGTTTTGAACTCTGCACATGAGCAAATATTATTACGTCACATTTTTTAGAACTGAGCCATGCATTGCAAATATGTTCTGACTGCAAACTTTTTTTTTGTCTATTGGTTGGAATACTCTGTTCTTTTAAAATGTTTCGGAAAATGAATAGTTAAATTGATTTTGAGTGAGACAAAAACAACATGCAACGGGAAGCAAGTTGTCCTCATGTTTTAAAAGATTTTGTGTGTGTGTAGGGTCGGGGTTTTTTTATTAACGGATGTGCAGGCACAATGAATGCATAAATTCAAAAACGTATGTCATGTGGTAAGGCTTACTTTCTAAATAAGAGTTTTGACATTTTGATGTAGAGAGAATAATGGATAATCGAGGTGGGGGGTGGAAGGGGAGATAGAGGATGATACCATGGCACTCTGCACACGGGACACTCTTTCTTAAATAAGTGCTGTACTAATCCTATTGTGATAAAAGTAGCAAGATTAAAAATTGCAGCCAATTAACAGTTTTACCAAGTAAACATGTTACGAACTGCTGTGCAGAAGTGGATGTGGGACTGCGTCGTATCTATGGGCTGTTGGCTTGTGCAAGAAAAGTGACAACTTTACAGTTATCAGCTGTCCAATCCTTTGGAATAAACATGGCTATGTGATCAGGAGGAGTAATGTTGCATTTTCCCTGCTACATAAAAGAACTGGCATACTATAATTCTATCAGATCCAAATATAAATTGCATAATAAAAGCCTGGGAGCCCTTTTATCCTGGTTAATGAAAAATGAATTGTTAGATTTATTCAGAGTAGCTCTTCCTACTGGATCCCAAACCATGCCACAGTTGATAATAAAGACATGCTTTTTAGAAATAAAGAGGACTACCTACAATAGTACATTTTAGCAGTTGTGTGTACCATATTTTTCTGTGTATAAGACAATGCTTTCTGTTTAAACATTTTAGTCAAAAATTGGGGGTCGTCTTATAAATGTATGGGGTTTGGGCCCAGGCCTAGGCTGTGGTGGCTCAGACTCTTGAAATATGGCAACCCTAATATGGGCAACCTCCCCCCCCCATAAAAAGCTCAAAGTTGTTCTGTTTGATGTTTAAAGTATTGATTTCTTAATTTTGGGTTCAAAAAAATAGGGGTCATCTTATACATGGGGCACCTTACACATGGAAATACAGTATATAACCAACTCCAGAAACAAGTTTCTACAATATCAGGGAAGACTGGAGCCCCAGCCCTAGGCCCAATCTACCCTTTTTTTTTCCTTTTCAGTTTCGCACCAGTATAAAACTCCCACTTCCCTTCAATTAATTAGCCAGACAGGTAATGATGGATGTGGGGAAATAGCCACAATTTATCATTACCCACACTAGAGGCCACCTCAGTCTCAAAACCAGGTCTGAGCCCATACTTGAATAGGTAATCATTTTCATTCAAGAATAGCTGCAGCTGCTCCACCATCAACCTCTGAATCAACCAATAGTGTGCTTGCAACCAGATGGCAGCTATCACAGGCTTATTGGTCCTGGGGGAGGGGGTCCTTTAGCAGTGGCCACACAACTGACTCTTTCCGGGTACTGGGCACCCCTGCCTGTGCAAAGATACATTAACCACACCCTGGACCCACCTGGTCAAGGCCCAGAATCCTAGATTTTATTAACCACGAGGAGCAGGGACCCAGAGGGTGCAAAGCAGCAAGCGCTCTTCCTGCTTTCAGCTCCCCACTCCTGGGTAAACTCTTCTTGTTGCTTTTAAAACAGTGGCCCAGCACCTACTCCTGCGCAACAAGATTCAAAACCTCATCCTGCTGGAAAACAATCACTTCTGTTTCCATTGTGTGGAGAAACAGGGGTGTTGTGTGGGAAAACACCTGCCCCTCTGGAAACAAGGCCCTTGGACATTGAAATGAGTTTCCCAGAGGGCATTTGAGGCAGAATGGTGGCAACAGTACCCATGTGTATGGTGTAAGACACTTCTCCTCCTACATCCTGGCACAGAGATGATGCCTGGCACCTGTGTTTGACTTCCCCGCAAAGCCTGGAACTAGGACATGGTTCAAAAGACCAGCAGCACATGCTCCACAGCACCAACAAATGGCGTCCCGTTAGTGTACCTTTGGCTGGGTGGAGGTGTCCCACCACCAGCATGCTAAAAAGCTAGACACAAAGGAAGGAGTTCCTGTCTTTAGTGTTCACTGTGAACTTGCAAGCTCAGTCTTTTGACAATGGGGAAATCAGTCTAGTATTCTCTCTTTTCATCACAGAATTAAGTACTTCTGCATACCTTTGGCAACACACACACACACACACACACACACACACACAAAACCACTACTTTATTTTGGGTGGCTAAATTGCAGACTCAACCACCCAAGCTCACCACTGGAGGGAATGATAAGAATTATTAAACAAGGACTGCAAAATTTAAGCAGCTGAGTGCTTTTCCAGAGCGCAAATCCTGGGTGAGGGATGGGGGTGGGGAAGACAAAGACAAAGGAAAAGTGAACAAATCAACAGCAGTTAATAACCTTTCTTCCCTGACCAGGGAAGAAAGCTTCCCGCCAGGCCCTTCTGCCTTACAGCTCAATGTGTAGCTATCAGAATTGACAGTAGTGTCGGAACCCACAAGTTGTGGACTCATTTAAATTTTCCTTACATGAGTGATTTCCCAATTGAGAAAACACTATACATTTTTTTAATGGAATGGAATAACATTAATTGGTTGAGATGGGGAGTAAGTTCTGAATTAAGCACTGCATAAGTAATTCACATTTTTCCATCTGGTAAGCCTCCTCCAGAACGGGGGGGGGGGGGGGAACAAACCTCTAAACCAAAATGTAACAGATACTAGCCCTGCTCAGTGGTTAAGCATGGTTAAGGAATGCCAATGTGAGTAGTGGGAAAATTTACTGGCCCGATCCTGACATTCCTGTAGATGCCAAGTAACAACATTGTGGAGGCCTCTACATACTTTCAGCTGAATGTCCTTAGTTGCCCCCCTTCAGATTTTCCCGCTCAGTTTGTTTGTTTGTTTAATATCAGGGGCTGCTCACCTTCTGAAAAAAACTGTTATAGGCATGGCATACCCTGCAACCAAGCAATCACAACTCATTTTGACAGCTACAATAAAATACTCCTTTCAAGCCAAATTTCACCAAAGGGAGGGGATGCTGTGGGCACTAGGGAATTCCCCTGCAGGCACTGTTTTGGTGACATATAATGGTTTAGGTAAAGGTAAAGGGACCCCTGACCATTAGGTCCAGTCGTGACCGACTCTGGGGTTGCGGCTCTCGTCTCGCTTTATTGGCCGAGGAAGCCAGCGTACAGCTTCCAGGTAATGTGGCCAGCATGACTAAGCCGCTTCTGGCGAACCAGAGCAGTGCACGGAAATGCCATTTACCTTCCCACTGGAGTGGTACCTATTTATCTACTTGCACTTTGACGTACTTTTGAACTGCTAGATTGGCAGGAGCAGGGACCGAGCAACGGGTCGAACTGCCAACCTTCTGATCGGCAAGTCCTAGGCTCTGTGGTTTAACCCACAGCGCCACCCACATCCCTCTATACTGGTTTATATACTGCTTAATATAAACAGTCTCTAAGCAGTTTGAGAAAGAAATTACAGGGCCATCTAAGGTTGAGGTCATAAAATCATAGAATCATAGAGCTAGACGGGACCCTGAGGATATCTAGTCCAACCGCCTACAAGGAATCTCAACTAAAGCGTCCATGGCAGATGGTCACCCAACCTCTGCTTAAAAATCTCTAATGAAGGAGAGTCCACCACCTCCTGAGGGAGTCCGTTCCACTGTCAAACAACTCTTACCATCAGAAAGTTCTTCCTGCCTGGGGTCAGGGCCGATATAGTCCTTACACACATTGGCTTTCCCTATTTAGGCATAACATTTGGGAAAAGTTCAAATTTAATTATTAGCTCTAGAATCTGAATTGCTTTAAAATGAATATTCATTTACCGGAAGCTGTGTTGATCACTGGCATTTTTTAAGCACATACTTAAAATTTACACCCATAATTTCTAAGGTCTACCCCAAATTTCTCTTGCCTTTTATACTGAATTTGAGTGTGTGTGTGTGTGTGTGCCCATAGCACTATTGAAAGTGCAACCCAAGGAATGGCCATCAAAAAATGTACAGAACATTGCTCTGACCTTTCCGATTTCTAAACTGAAATCAGGAGAATTTATCCCTAATCACAAAAACCTTTCATTGCTATAGATCAATGAAAACGGTCCGGGATGCCAACTTGAATAAAATATTGAGGGAGGGAAGGTAAGCCCTGCCCCACATAACCAATCACAAGATGCAGTACACATACACACAATTTAAATGGCTATGCCCATTAACATGGGGGAGCCTGGCCCACTCAAATATTTTATTCGGGGGCCTAAGGGACCTCGGCCCCTAGGAGTTGGCTCCTATGAATACAGTTCACTGTTCCTATATAAATCATCTAAATGATCAGGACAAACAACTGCATTCAAGTATTTAAAAAAGACATATGGAACTTCCTTTCTGGGATCTACCATTTAAGTGTGAAATTAGGGGCAATGTATTTAGACCTTCTCTGCGATAAAACAAAACAAAAGCCTTCTCTGCACTGGAAAGCTGAAATGTCAAGGCTAACTGATAGTAAGAATGTTTATTATGCTTACTGGGAAGAGATACAGTAGTCTCTGAAGTGGTAGAAGGGACTATAAATTGGAACAGCCAACCAAATTCATTGTAAATACTTCTGGCTGAACTCTAATCCAACTTAACTTCTCCCAGAGTAACTACACTCAATCGATCTGTCTCAGAATCCTTTGGCTCTGAGGCCAATAAACAATTTCATGTTCCCCATAAAAAACCGAGGATACTTTTCTATGTTTCTAATACCTCTGTGCTCACACAAAGGGCCACGGCTTGTGTCCCCAAGAGAAAGGGGACACAATTCTGCCCCTGGACATTCTCTCCACAGGAGATACCACAGTTTTCTAAACTTTCACTAAACAGCAAATTATTAATAGCAGCAGCAATTAACCCATTTATCTAATTATGCTCACAATGATCCCGTGGTGAATGTTAGGCTGAGAGTGACTGACCCAGTAACCTCTGTGGCTGAGTGGTGATTTGAACCTGGGCCTTCCGGCTCTTAATCTAAAAATTACAGCACACTGCCATTCAGTTATGCTCTTCTTTTAGGGCACAGGTCAAGTCAGAGGATTAAGAAGACCTCCCATCAGGTCTTCTTTATATCTGAAGAAGGACCTGAAACCGCAAGAGCTCCAGTGCTTAGTCACAACATTTATTATAGAAGGTGTTGCCAGCATCTCTCCAAAAAGCACAACCAGGACACTGCTTTGCAAAGGACCAGAAACAAACACCAGGGACAGGCCCTGCAAATAGGGCATGCTAAAATCCCTATACAGTGGTACCTCGGGTAAAGTACTTAATTCATTCTGGAGGTCCGTACTTAACCTGAAACTGTTCTTAACCTGAAGCACCACTTTAGCTAATGGGGCCTCCTGCTGCCGCCGCAGCACAATTTCTGTTCTCATCCTGAAGCAAAGTTCTTAATCCGAGGTACTATTTCTGGGGTAGCGGAGTCTGTAACCTGAAGCGTATGTAACCTGAAGCATATGTAACCCGAGGTACCACTGTATTGAAATCCAAGAAATGCAGTCCAACAAATTTTGGCAGAAACAAATTTATAGTGTGTTTTTCTATGAACTTAGTTACCAGCAGTGAAGCTGAAGTGGCCAAACGGCATTCCGGTCCTGGCATGGCACAGTAAGAGAAAGGGTAGAAGCTCCTCAAAAGAATCCCATTGGTTTGCAGTATGTATGTAAAAGCATACTCCATTGGGGGGGAAACTTATATTCAAAACCCACACAAAGGTCACAAGTTCGTGTAGCTCAGGAGGAGCCAACACAGGACTCACCACTGGCATGTTACATCTCCTCTCACTCCTTACCTACGGCCATGGCGGCAGAGTCTAATGAGAGTTGGAGGCCACCTTGCCGTAGCTGCTGCTGCTGCAAACTTGCTACTGAGATAATGTGGCTCCTTCCTACTATCTCATTCTCCCTGTTTTTCCTAGCAATAACATGGACGCTGATCATCACACCTACAGAGTTTTCTCCAATAAAGTGGAGTGGAAGGGAGGCTTGGAGTGAGTCAATGACATACCACCCATTTTATATTTCTAGGCTATGTGAGAGAGAATGAACTTGAAGATACAAAGATGCTGTTTTGGGTGGCAGCCACTCCTTCTCCTCCTCCTCCACAATGTCTAGTTACACGCAAACATTTTATTAAAAAGGGGGAGGGAGGAATGCAAAGAATAAATTGGACGCAGGTTCACTCCATCTGCAATACAATATATATATAAAAGTATAATTGAAGAATATATTATGCTTGCTTGTGTTCTCTGTCTTTTTTTCCTTTCCATTTTTTGCTGGATCAAATCAAACAGACAATGGAAATGAGTTCTGCTGTCTCACTATGCCTCCTGGATATCAAGTGGTAAGTTCGGAACTGAGGACTACACTTTTTAAATGCAGACTCTAAAATAAACAATTCCAGGCTTTAAAAAAGGAAGGAAGAAAACCCACCCTATTTATCTCTCTGCAAAATGAGCTGCCAGCGCCAATAGCCGTTGTGCAGAGACTAGGTGCAGTGCTAGAACAACAGACCCGAGGAGGAAATCATTCAACTGCAACAATTCAACTGGAGTTGCAGAATATGTTCCTCTGATTCAGTTCCACTCTAATTTCTGAAGTCTCTTGAAGTTGCAAACCTGGGTCGTCGTGTGCCTGAACACCTAGGATGCCTTCATTTACTTATCTATTTTTGGGAATTAGATCTTGTCCTCAATATAAATTCACATGGTGCCTTGCAAAATTCCAAAACAAATCAAAAACCTATATCTAGTTAGGGCAACACTAGAGATGATGAAAACAGATTCCCTATATGTAAACACACACCTGCCCTAATCATATAGATAGAAAGTGGTTTGAAGGGTCAACCCTCAATAGCAAAAAGGACGCATGGTTGAAAACTGCAGAGACTTCTCCAAAGATTACTTTCCCACAAATGCTGATATAAAAAAAGCTGTAAAACAGAAGTGTGTTCCCAGGAACAGAATACTTTGAAAGAGGGCTGTAAGATGGTAAACTGCAATCCTGATGCATGTGTTTCTTTTATTTCTTAAAACAGACCACATACCCCTCCTATTTCCTGCTTGATTGGGGCAGATCCAACCTGCCTCTGTCACATCTAGTATGGCCCAGATTATACAAATCCTACCCTAAAATCTTGCAACTCACCCACCCCTTGTCTGCTTTTTGAATTTGTGTTTTGTGCTGTATGCTGAATGCATTTTACATTTTTACTGGAGTTTTTATGTAAACTGCCCTGGGATTTTTTTTTTTAAATGAAGGGTGGCACTGAAATCCCATAACTAACTACATACTGTATGAATTAGTCCATAGTTCTTCCTGCTCCCAAAAACCCAGTCAAACACATCTTTAGGTTATAAATCTATGCACACTAATCTAGGAGGAAGCCCCACTGGAGTAAAGGGAACTTGTGTTTAACAGACTACTGTATTTTATTTGTTGGAAGCCGCCCAGAGTGGCTGGGGAAACCCAGCCAGATGGGCGGGGTATAAATAATAATAATAATAATAATAATAATAATAATAATAATAGCCGCCCTGAGCCCGGTCTTGGCTGGGGAGGGCGGGGTATAAATAAATTATTATTATTATTATTATTATTATTATTATTATTATTACTACTACTACTACTACTAGGCAACTGTCAACATATAGTTGCACACTTAATGAGAGTTCTTGTTATAGTCTGTTCCTGCAGGATGGGTAGAATGCAATGTTTTCAAATGGGAGCATCTGCTGCAAAAGAGACAGTTCTTCCTACTAAATGACTCCTTCTTGGACATGTGCATTAATCAGGACCTAAGGAGATTCGTTTGCCTAGACAACATGCGCATGGACAAACGTGTGACTGGAAGCAGCTCCTCTCCAACTGCATCCCTTCCCTATTTGTCTTTGTCTATTCAACTGCAAGCCTGCACATAGGACTGTCCCTAATCTTAAGTACCGCACCATACTTTGTTTTGAAAACGCCATAGAATTAATAATAATTTTTAGGGGGAAAGGTGCTGGTACTCACCCAGATGTTGTTACAGCAAGGGCCACACTTTTGACATTGGGGAATGGAAAGGTACTGCGTATCCTTGAGTACCCCCACTGATGATAATATTGGGCTTTATCCAGCACTGCACAAATGGGGTTCCACTCACACTACAGGATATTCCTCCTCTCCCCATACACCCCAAAAATCTGTTTTGGAGGCTCCCCCAACCCTCTAGGGCAAAGGGGCATAGTGGGATGGGCAGCTGCAGGGGATAAGGGAGAAGTTCTATTTTGTAGGCAGAAGTGGAATGGCAGTGTGGGATACAGATGATGATGGTGATGATTACAACTACACACATGCTTTCACACATGCACACTAGGTTTATAGCATAGAAATGGGAACAGAAGTATCTGAAGTAATAATCTGGCAAGGTTTTAATGTCCTAAGTAAAGGTCACAACTGACCATTAGGTCCAGTTGTGACCGACTCTGGGGTTGCGGCGCTCATCTTGCTGTATTGGCCGAGGGAGCCGGCGTACAGCTTCTGGGTCATGTGGCCAGCATGACTAAGCCGCTTCTGGCGAACCAGAGCAGCACACAGAAGCGCCGTTTAACTTCCCGCCAGAGCAGTACCTATTTATCTACTTGCACTTTGATGTGCTTTCGAACTGCTAGGTTGGCAGGAGCAGGGACCAAGCAACGGGAGCTCATCCCGTCGCAGGGATTCGAATCGCCGACCTTCTGATTGGCAGGTCCTAGGCTCTGTGGTTTAACCCACAGCGCCACCCGCGTCCCACACAAATTAATGTCCTACACAAATGTAAGTATAAGCAAAATGGTGAACAATCTTGCTGACTTAAGACTTGTTATGTGCCATTTTCTTCTAGCTTTCTTACTTATTGTTTTTGCTGGGTGGGTGGCGGTGCCTCTCAGTTCTACCACCTGCTTCCCTCCACACAATATGATACGCTGGAGACAATCCTTGTGTGTCCCAACATTTAGCTATTTTTTCTCTGAATGCTGCATCTTACCAGGCGTGTCTGCTGGCAGATACACCAAATTAAAAGGAGATTCTGAATAAACATCAGGAAGAACTTTAGCTGAGACTCCTGCATTGCAAAGGGTTTGACTAAATGACCCTTGGAATACCTTCCAACCCTACAATCCTATGATTCTAAAGTATCCTTACACATAAAGGACACATTTGTGAGGGTAGCACAATGCTAAATATGTTTATTCAGAAGTAAGTCTCATGAAGTTCAGTGATGCTTAAAGGTAAAGACTAAAGGGACCCCTGGCCGTTAGGTCCAGTCGTGGACAACTCTGGGGTTGCAGAGCTCATCTTGCTTTACTGGCCGAGGGAGCCAGCGTACAGCTTCCAAGTCATGTGGCCAGCATGACAAAGTCGCTTCTGGCGTTTACCTTTCCATTTACCTTCCTGCCGGAGCGGTACCTATTTATCTACTTGCACTTTGACATGCTTTTGAACAGCTAGGTTGGCAGGAGCAGGGACCGACCAACGGGAGCTCACCCTGTCGCGGGGATTCGAACCGCCGACCTTCTGATCAGCAAGCCCTGGGCTCTGTGGTTTAGACCACAGCGCCATCCGCATCCCTTTCAGGGATGCTTACTCCTTAGTAAATGTGCACAAGACTTTAGTCTAAAAGGCTTCTTTAAACACAAAGGGTGTTATTTAAGTTTTTATCAAAGCAGATCCACTGAAATCAATCATGCCAAGCAACAAACCCTCAGAGATGTACCTTAATCTAGGAAGGATGATCTAGATACCTAAATTAGGCATCTTTCATCACACTAAACACAGTACTGTATTGGTTTTCTGATGGTCATAATATCAAAGGGTCTACTTGTAAGTATGACTTAGTTGGCTATCACCCATTCCAGTGATAGAAAAGCCACAGCTGTATTCCATTAATCTGTTTCCACAGTTCTCTTCAGACACAGAAAGTCTTCCATATTTTGAAGAGCCCAGTGGCAATTCTTAACAGTTTCCTTTCACTAGCATGATTTCTGGATGCTCGTCAATAGTAGAAGTAATGGAGATAAGAATGTGCTATCTAACCTCACTCTGAATCAATCAAATGTTATCCACAGTGATTCTTCAAAGATGCACCAGGACTCATGCAAGCATTATCAGTGGTTCATCCGGGTGTCAAGGAGCGCTTTATGTTGACTAAAGGGACAGCAACTGATAAATCACTTTGAGAAAACAGGAGACTAAAGTCTAATAATCCTATGTATAGAACCCTATACCAATGTAAGTAGGAGTAAGTCTCACTATTCCTGAGTAGGCATGTACAGTATATGATTACTGTGTGAATTTGTAAGCTATCCCCTATGTTGAAAAACCAATCCATATGTTGTTTTTGGTTGTTGTTGTTGCTGTTGTTTGTTCAGCTGCCACTGACTAGGTGTGAGATTTTAGAAATCAGCTTTCTCTTTGTATATTTCAATGTACACATCACCATGAATTTTACATAGCAAAAGAGGACAGATTTTGCAGTGTAGAAATTAGGACAGAGGAGACAAAAGCAACAGTTGTAAGTAGGATTGAAACAGGGGGAGAACACACGTAATTTCAGTTACACAAATTCAACCATTAGCTACAGTAGATATAATTAATACATTGCTTAATTCCAAAAACTAACCTAGATAGCATCTTAAAAGGCAGAGACATCAGCTTGCCGACAAAGGTCCATATAGTTAAAGCTATGGTTTTCTCAGTAGTGATGTATGGAAGTGAGAGCTGGACCATAAAGAAGGCTGATCGCCGAAGAACTGATGCTTTTGAATTATGATGCTGGAGGAGACTCTTGAGGAGGAGACTGCAAGAAGATCAAACCTATCCATTCTGAGGGAAATCAGCCCCAAGTGCTCACTGGAAGGACAGATCCTGAAGCTGAGGCTCCAATACTTTGGCCACCTCATGAGAAGGGAAGATTCCCTGGAAAGGACCCTGATGCTGGGAAAGACTGAGAGCACAAGGAGAATGGGACAACAGAGGATGAGATGGTTGGACAGTGTTCTTAAAGCTACCAGCATGAGTTTGACCAAACTGCGGGAGGCAGGAGTGCCTGGCATGCTCTGGTCCATGGGGTCACAAAGAGTTGGACATGACTAAATGACTAAACAACAACAACAATTCCAAAATAGGCTTCTAAGCAGTTTACAAGTACAAAAACTAATGACACATACCTTAAACTATAAACATGATTATAGCACATAATGATTAAAACACACACTAAAGCAACCTGATTAAAACATGAAAATATAAACATCAATATTTAAAATATGCACTAAAACAGTCCCATGAAAACAGCACAGGGATGGGGACTTTGTGGTTGTTTCAAAGATGGCCCTTTTAAAAAAAAAATAATGCTTGAAAAATGGGCTTTGGGGATGGATTTGAAAATAAGTAAGAGAGGTGGCCTCAAACAGATGTTCTGGGAGGCAATTCCAGGGATAAGAGGCAGCAAAGGATAAAGGGTGAAGTTATTTATAACTTCCGGGTTGGCGCCATCGCCGAATGGCGGACTCCCTCCGAGCTCCGGAGGGAGTCGGCTCGGCAGGGGCTGGGTCCTACCGCGCCGGCGACCCTTAAAAACCACGGGCACGGGGCCCGTGGACATGGGGACTCGGCTGGTACCGTCAGCGCCCTCCCGACTCGTGAAGGAGCCTTTTTAAAGGCTACGAATCGGGTGCCTGGGAGTGGCGTGGTACTTTGAGTCTATCGCTTCCCCTGCCGAGTGCAGCCGCATGCCATTCGTCGGAGAGCGCTGGCTTCTTCCATTTGAAATTCGGACATTTAACAAAAACCCGTGAGTAATTGGGTAACCGGGTACAAAAGGAGGAAAAAAAAAAGGAATTTTTTTTTTCGGATTCGGCACGAGCGGGGGGGATCTAAAAAGGAAGTCAGTCCCCTCCCTGATTGTAAACATGCTAAAACAAGGACTGAGAAACCAAGATCAATTCAGAAGTTTATTGCTGATTAAAAATACCAAATTCCACGATGGAATCATTACAAGAATTGTGCTGGAGGAGAGTCGAGGGTGAGAGGGAAAAGGCAACCCCCCCCCCGGGAACCGGGGCGATTCAGAGAACCTGGTGGAGAGAGATGGAGAGTTTGACAGCTGTCAAAGTAGCTGTCAAATCTTGAGAATATAAAGAGGACTTTGCTACAAGTATTTTGCTGGTTAATTTTGATACAATTGGATATAAATATGGATACAAAATGTCGGGTGGAAAAAGAAACAACAATTTGACTTTTGGATGAGAGGACACAAAGTTATTGCAATCCCTCTAGAGGGGCTTTGGGACATTACAAGCGGCGTATATGGAAAACTACTCTGGGATGTGTACTACTGGTCTTAGCTCCTGGGAAAATAGCAAAACTGAAATATTTGTTTTGTCTACAGAGGTGACAACACAATAGAATCTTTCTATTCAAGTAAGCTCCTGAATAACAAACCTCTGTAGTGATACTAGATTTCAGAATAAGAATGGTTTTGCAGCTGAACAAGACAGAAACCTGAGAAAGTAAGAAACAAAAGAGTAAAGGACCAACTACGCCACGGCAAGAACAATGGGAGGAGTAACAATGATCAAGGGAAATTAAAGGCCTCGATTAGACTGGACTTTTGAAATTAAACATCATCAAAACAAGTAAATTTAAAGAAAACCGGCAAGATGAATTGAGAAAGTTTGGCTGTGGACTTGAGACCTCCAGGCCGACAACATACAGACTGATGGACATAGGGAATCTAAACCGGGGAAGGGAGGGGGAATTCTAGAATCCAAAGGCTATGTAATCAACTTCTGGAACCTTCTTCTATTTTCTATCTTTTAAATTTTTTTTTTTATATATATATAACTTTGGTATTTTGATTTAACAAGTTTGGAAAAAAAAAAGAAAAGGGGGAATTCGTGGAAGGAAACGGGGTAGATTTTGGGGAAAAAAATCTTTGTTCTATTTTGTTAAAGGTGAGGAGTGATGTTAAGATTGTAATTTAAATTGGCTATTAGGCATAACATATTAGGTTAAATTGGGAATGAGAACTTGTGGAACCAACGTAGGGAAAGGGGAATACAGTCGGGAGGGGAAGGAGGGAGTCCCAGAAAGAAGGTTATGAAAATAAGGGTTTAAAATTGGTCTCTTTTCTTTCTTTTCTTTCTTTATCTTTTCTATCTTCTTTATTCTGTTATTATTGGAAATTTTAATAAATATGATTAAAAAAAAAAATGAAGTTATTTATATACACAACACGTAATGTCTTTACATAATGCATGATGGTATTTTTATGCTACTGGGAATATATCTTAAACTATTTCAAAAGCACTCATTCTCAGTCGAGAGTAGTGCAAATGAATACAGCCATTTCTGTACCATGGTTAACCTAAGATAGTTCTTTCTGTGTTTCAAGTATGAAAGAAAGTGCTCCTCTTTACCATTTGTTTCAAAAATGGCAAGATAACATTCAAAAAGCAATGCTGACATTTGGAAAGCATGTCACCAACTTGATCATTATTTGGGTAATGATCATTTTGGCCATAGATTTGCTGTCTGCATATATACATGTTAGAATAACATGAAAGCATGTTTGAAAGCTGATGGAGAGGCAGTGCTATTTTTCTGGAAAAAGAGGTGCTGGAGCCCACCATGAATGCCTCCCTTGTTCTCTTATAAGGGCAATGGCATCCACCTGAAAGGTGCCAGAATTGAGTTCTGGTGAGTTCTGGCTGAAAAACAACCCTGTGGATAGGTATATATTACTGCCCTTACTCGAGGGGTCACTTAATCACTGGGCATGGACCTATCCACAAGAAGACAGAGCCTTTCCTTCCATGCAAGCTGCTTCCTGTCTGCCCATCTCTATGACAGATTAATCCACTGGCACTCAAATCCAAGACAGGGTTATCCATGCCAACTTCATTTTAAAAGAGAGTGGGGTTTCTCAGTTGTTTATGTTGTGCAGCTCCCACTGGCAGATCAGGACCCATTAGCGGGTCAGGGCCTGATCCAAGATGAGCCAAAACAGCAGCACTCCCACCATGTTTGGGTTAAATGTGGGTCCTGGATTTGAAAAGGCTGAAGATATCTGGTGTAATTGGATGGTGTATGTACTTTGCCATGGCCTCCAACACATGAAATTTATTCCAGGTGCTACTAAAGTGTGATAAAACACCATTATACAAATTAATGACAGAGCACACAACTCAGTTCCAGCCTCCTCTAGATCTTTATTTACAGTATTGGAGCGTGACATGCCAAATGACACCCATCAACACTGTCTTCAACTGGTCAAGCTTCTTAATTAGTGATTTTGCCCCATGGTAGCTGTCAATCACTTACAGCTTGATCTCTGGGGCTATACTGTCATGTATGGAAATGAATTTTCCTTAATTATCCAGTCCTGTCATCTGGAAATGACAGAACCAACTCTGCTGGTGCAACAGAACATCGAGGTTGCAGCAATGGCCAATCATGTTCACCAAATCATCTGGAGAGAAAGCTATGACCGCCTTTGGATCATGAGAGAGCAAACTCCATGCTTTTATCAAAGACTAGACCAAACAAATCAGAATCTTTTAAATTAGTGGCCTTTCCATGTTACTGAAATGGGGTACCAAAGATTCATCTATAAAGTACAAAGATTCATCTATAAAGTACATAGCAGTACCGGAGTCAAGACTGGAAGAAATTCCTAAATGCAAATACTCAGTGAGTCTAAATAAATCAGTATACACTTAAAGGTGCAAAAAGCACAGCACGAGAAAAAATAGCATGCCTTGATTGATCATCTGTTTCACAGGAGAGTGACACAAAGAGATGTCAGACATTTCTTTAGAGTGCTAAATGTCTTCAGCTCCATTGCCAATGCTCTCTCTTATCACTTTTAGCTATCCTTACCCTGTAGAATATTTAATATACTGAAGTGTACTGGCACAGCCTCACAACTGAAATATCTGAGCTATATATTTCTATGCTTGATTTTTTTAAACATTTTAAAATGTGTCCACAAAATAAAACAAAGAGTTAACAGTCTACCAATTGCCACCTTAAAGGCAAAGCACACTCTGTTCAGTCTTGCAGGTGATGTACGCAAGTTCAAGGTCAACATTTAATTCATGCAACCTGATCCAGAATCCCCCTGAGCTATTTTACCACACTTCTGTACTATGCAAAACCATGTTTCAGAATTTGGCAGGCAAGCTGTTCTGTCTATCAGAATAATTTACAGATGGTGTCTATGTGACACAACATATTTATTGTGCAATATTCTTAGGCTATGTAATTTTCCCTGCGGCTAACATTGTCTGTTTGTTTGGCAAAAGGTAGATGAAATTACTTGCACTTCCAAAACTATTCATTCACAAAATTGCTTCTTGAAAAAAACACCCAACAGACTAAAGAATAATAATAAAGACAGGTAGAAACACTGTCTCCTGTATAACACACAAGACAAAACACACTGAATTGGATCTTTGATCGCAGGTGCTATTTTTGACCTTCCATTTTGCTGGTGATGTTCCTTGCCTTCCCTTCAGTCCACAGTTTTTCTTTCCTTCTTCTTCAATCACACAGTTGCATTTGGGCTTCTGCTTATTTATTATCCTGTTTCTGGACCAAGAACTCAATAAAATGCTTTAGGGGGATTTTTATCTTTATTTTTCCCAGGTAGTTGCATACATAAGTGAACCATTATAATGGAATCAGTTCAGTGAATCAAGTGAATGACAAAGTAAAATGAGTAAAAATGCATCCCAAAGCAACAAGCAGATTACTTATTTTCTACCATGCCTTCTTGGTGGTATTTCTATCATTCCTAGGTTTTCTGATAGAGTAGAGAAGTGCCATACCCAGAGGCCATGAATCAGAGATGTCACAAGCATTTCCCTTCTGAAAACTTAAAGGTAGGTTTTAAAACTTATTATGCACTGCAGGTCCGACCTAGAAGGTTCTTGGCTACTGCTCGTGATTAATGAGGAGAGCTCAACCACGAGTCTGGGTTCTGAGGACACTCTAAGCCAAACCTTGGCTTAGCTCGACAAAGCACAGAGGGGAGAAAAGGGGCAGGGAGGAGCAAACTGGCTGTGAGCTCCTCTCTGGGAGCCAGGCCCATTTGTGCTGTCTCAGTGAACCACAGTCCAGCCTACTGCACCATGAGAACCAGGCCATAGTTTTAGACCCAGACTATGTTAACAGAAATCAATGGGACTAAAATTCGCTATGACTAACTTGCCCCATTAGTTTCAGCGCTAGCAAAATTCACATAGGAAAATCAAACCTGAGTTAACTCGCCACAGGCCTTCCACTTCCTGAAGGCTAATTTTACCAGTGAAGTAAACATATGAAGATATAAAGTTGGCCTTCCATTTTTGTATGATTTCAGGCCCGCCAAGTGCCCCTATACCACCCCAGATTTACAGAAGCTGTTGTGGTTTCTGATTTGATCCCAGAACCTCCTGCTTTTCCTTAAGATTTCCCTATTTTCAATGGAGAAATTTTGGAGGGTATGGAGTTATGAGACCCCCTGAGCCAAGGGGATAAGTAACTATACAACCTTTAGAAGACATCTGAAGACAGCCCTGTATGGGGAAGTTTTTTTAATGTTCAATGTTTTATTATATTTTTATATATGGTGGAAACCACCCAGAGTGGGTGGGGGAACCCAGTCAGATGGAGAGGGTATTATTATTATTGACATCCCTATTTTCATTGGAGAAATGTTGGAGGGTATATGATCATCATCAGCTGCAGAAGGCCAGAGAGTGTTACCATGGCTACCATCTCTGCAGAAGAGTCAATAAGCTAATAGGGTTCCACTTGGTCCTCCTATGAAGCTTCAGACTGTGGCCTGATTCCTTAGGCCAAGCTTTGCTCAAAACTGCCCAACCCGTTTGTTCACTTGCTGAATGGCTTGGTGACCTGCCTGCTTTCATATTCAATTACTTTCTGGGTGGGCCTTTGTTCCCACCAGATATGCAACTGACTATTCACACAATTACATAGATGCAAACATTTCTCCTGCTTCTTTACAAGCATCCCAGTTAAAGGTAAAGGGACCCCTGACCGTTAGGTCCAGTCGTGGCCGACTCTGGGGTTGCGGCACTCATCTCGCTTTATTGGCCGAGGGAGCCGGCGTACAGCTTCCGGGTCATGGGGCCAGCATGACTAAGCTGCTTCTGGCGAACTAGAGCAGCGCACAGAAACTTCCCGTCAGAGCGGTACCTATTTATCTACTTGCACTTTGACGTGCTTTCGAACTGCTAGGTTGGCAGGAGCAGGGACCGAGCAACGGGAGCTCACCCCATCGCGGGGATTTGAACCTGGTCGGCAAGTCCTAGGCTCTGTGGTTTAACCCACAGTGCCACCCGTGTCCCTACAAGCATCCTAAGAATACACAAAAGAAGCAAGCCAGCTGTGAGAAGCAGCCCACCATCACTGGAAGAACTGCTCCAAATCATTTTGTTGCCCAAGGCAGAGCAGCAAACTGGGTTCCCCACCCCACCTCCAAGTCAATGTACATAGTACCCAAGGCCCTTTGCCACTTGGGACAGAAAATCTCACAAGCATCTTCCCCCATTGGTCAAAATACCACCACAATAAATTAAACAGTGAACCATTTGCTTCCCTTTCATGTCACTGAAAATTAACTACTTGAGGGCCCTCTGGCCAATGGAAAGGCAGACCTCAGTCACTGTCATTTATGGAAAATAATTACAAGCTGTAACATATGACGTCGTTGGGCAGCAAGGCAGTGTGCCCCATGTTCAGGCACCTTCGTTAAGGTGGCATCAATTTTATATGATGGAAAAGTGAGGCATGCTTTTCTTGTGAAAACAGACCTGCAGTTAACATTAAGCTAATAAATGAAAGTTGAGATTTCTATTGCAGAAAATGTGTGAGCCAACATTCAGTCCAGAAGCTACTAATGCTTCTATTATAAAATGATAAATGTCACGGCCATAATCGGAATTTTTCAAGGGTTTCGGTGCGTTTGTTTTTACACTGAAAGCCAATGCACTAATAAAGCAATTGAAGGAGTAGGCATTTAAGTCTATGAATGTCAGTTGCAAGGTTTCACATATGTCATTCTGCAGTAATAAAAGACTTCATATATAAGTGGTGGGGCCAAACATCGCTATTTTTATTTTTTATTAGGAAGCCGTCAGGACAAGAATGCAAGCAAATGGAAGAGAAAAATGAAGGCAACACCAATTAATCAGTTCCCCTGGTGACATTTTAATGCATTATTGGTACAATTATTCCAAAATGTCCTCAAAGGATCACCACACCTGCCTTTTTCAGAGTTCATTTTTCACTGAGTTTAACAAGCGGCCTTTCTGATTGGCTTTCATCTCCCAAGGTACTGTGCCCTTTTATCCCTCTCCTTCTAAGTAGAGCAGAAGAAGTTACTGTAAATATCAGGTATACTGAAAAACAGTATCTTTATACTGTGCTTCCTTCCATGGTCACTTATGCTTTATCCTTTCACGGAGTGGTTCACTTCCGTACTAAGGACATATTTCCATATACCGTATTTCTCTGTGTATAACACAATGGGTTTTTTATTTTAATAACATGTTCAAAATTGGTAGTCGTCTTATACACGGACAGTGCAGGGGGGGGGACAGGTGATTGTTGGCAGCTGTGAGCAGGAGATTGGGCATGTGATTGGTGGCTGCTGGCGGTGAGCAGTCAGATGATTGGTGGCTTTGTTGAGGCAGGTGAGTGATCAATCCCCTATCCCCAAAAAAAAGCTCAACAACTCTGAGCAATCCCCCCCCCCCATTTCCTTAAACGTGGGGGCGTGTTATACACTGAAAAATGTGGTATTTTGGTATGTTCACCTCACCAAAGACTTTTCATGTGGGGACATTGTCCATGAAAGGGCAGGGATGGAAGGCTAAGGAAGGAAGGGAATGGCATGGGAAAGAGGAACTCCACCTAGCAGTCTGCTGCCCTAGGTGTCTGGTTCCCTTGAGGGAGGCCTCCTCAGCTGGAACAGTTTGCTTGGGAATGAGGGCCTGGTCAGGAGTGGAGGAAAGGCGACAGACAGCATGCATGGCTGGAGCTAAGAAGCAAGGTGCAAGTCACCCTTTTACTCTGCCTTATTTTATTTTTGTGTGTTTATTTAACAACTAAAGCGAAAGGCCTCTAAGCAGTTCACGAAAGACAAAACTAAAATATTTGTTTAAAACAAACTGCCTAGGGTTGTCGCCAACTAACCGTTGCTCAGTTGAGGGACCTAAGTGAGTCAGGTCTATTCATTTCAATGGGTCTACTGTGAAAAATGACTAAGGCTAGATACAACCCATAACAATTTTAAAGTATAAAATAAAACCTGTGTCCTGTGGTTGGGAAGACAGAAAGAGGGTATGTGGTGGGTTTGTGTGTGTGTGTGTGTGTGTGGAGGGGAGGGGAGGGTTAGGGATTTGTCTGTAAGAGGAAAAAAGTGAGTGAGTGCACGAGTTTGTGTCACTTCTCTGGCCCCACCAACTGCAGTCATGAGGCCATCTTCAAATATCTTAAGGGCTGTCACATGGAGGAGGGAGCATGCTTGCTTTCTTCTGATATGGTGGGTAGGACTCGAACCAATGGCTTCAAGTTACAAGAAAAAAGATTCCGACTAAACACCAGGAAAATCATTCTGTCGGTAAGAGCTGTTTGGCAGTGGAACAGACTCCCACGAGAGGTGGTGGGCTCTCCCTCCTTGGAGGTGTTTAAGCAGAGGGTGGATGGCCATCTGTCATGGATGCTTTAGCTGGGATTCCTGCATTGCAGGGGGTTGGGCTAGATGACCCTTCCAACTCTAAGATGAACGAACAGACACATAATACTGGTGAAATGTTGCTACTGGCACTGTACTGGTAGTGCAGTATTATTGCTGCAATCGTTCAGCATGCTGCTTGCACTGCCTTGCCTGCCCTTCCATTTCTATCTGAAACATCCATTAAGTTTCTTATTAACAATGGGGGCTTAATGAAAACCATACATTTCACAATGAGTGCCTGGCCATGCATGGCATTTGTTTGGAAAGGGGATTACTCCTCTCTAGGAAAATGATGGGAGATTAAAGCATTAAAAATGTATGGCGTGTAATTAGTTTATCACTGACAGAATTTGGGGAGCGGGGAGGGAGCACTCCTAACAAAACACACGAGACACTAGCAAGGGATCGCTTGGAAAGATCAACGCTGGTTCTAACAACCAGGAGAGAGAAATTAGGAATCCGCCATCAATGCAATGGTTCGGCTTGATATGAAACTTTGCAGCACCAGGGATTCCTCTCCAATGGGCTACTTCTGTGCAGGACACTGATGTATCTGTCAACCCCCCTTTCACTTTCATCAAAAATGGGAGCTAGGTGGCCCCCCAAGTAGGCTACATTAATATTGCTTAAAATATGAAAGGACATCAAGATACAGTGGTACCTCGGGTTACATACACTTCAGGTTACATACGCTTCTGGTTACAGACTCTGCTAATCCAGAAATAGTGCTTCAGGTTAAGAACTTTGCTTCAGGATGAGAACAGAAATCATGCTCCGGCGGAGCAAGAGGCCCCATTAGATAAAGTGGTACTTCAGGTTACGAACAGTTCCAGGTTAAGAACGGACCTCCAGAACGAATTAAGTACTTAACCCGAGGTACCACTGTATTCTGCAACAGCGTCTTTGATACCCTCAGCATTTATTCCCAGTGGCTGTTTCCAGGGAAAGTTGAACGAACCACCAGGAGCAGAAAATGAACAGCAACTCCTCTTCCAACACAGGCCACATTCACACGTAACACTAAGCCAAACTATTGCTTGAAGCAAATGTGCTAGCTCCCAGGGAGGAAATATCACCTGCATTGTGCCGTCCAGTACTTTAGCTCCATACAGCATGGCAGCTAAGCCAAGGTTTGACTTAGTGTGTCATTTGAACCCAAGATAGTGATTAAGTGGTCCTTAACCACGACCTGTAGCCAAGGCTTCTTTCATATTCTACCTTCCCATGATGTGCAAATCAAGCCACAGTGTAATACTGTTTCTCTTACAATCATTAAAGCTGGTCTAGGTAAGGCATTATATATAGTCCTTATTCCAGAAATGAATTCCACATACAATACTATGAAAACAGTCACAGGAGAATGTCATTCTAGAAGAAAGATTCAAATCAATTTTAAAAACGTTGTTGCTATTGTTGTTTATATTTATCAGTTGCCTTATGTGATATAAAGTTCTAGGTGATGTGCAATGAGGTACCAAGCAAATGATTACAGCACATCAAAATACAAATAATAAGCAACAGACTGGTGGTTTCATATGATTTTCAGTCATATAATTAAAGAAAACAAGCTTTACCTTCAGCCTCTGAAAAGGCAGCTGCAATATTTTCTCAAGAAATCAAAGACAGATAGAAAATAAAAAAAGAGAGGCGGATTGAATCTTTTAGTATGCGCTGTGGAAACTCAGTCAAGCAGTTAAGCTCACCAGAGAAAACAGCTGTTTAGCAGAGCTGTCTTTACTAGCACAACACCAACACGTACATATGCACACACTTTACATATGTTGCAAGTGGTCTTCCCTCTCTGAACCCAGAGAGGGTTATTTGCTTCAAAGTCATTGCTGTGTTTAAAGTCCACAGCCAAGCCCTTAGTTCAACTGCTTGCAGAATCCTACAAGTGATATAGAGTTCTCCGAGTTCTTAAATCTGGCAATTTTCCAACTTCTTCCTCAGATGACCTCTTCAAAAAGCCTTCACTTGAATTCACAATTCCAACACATAGCCTTCAACAAGTCCTGCAATCTCCTATCATGATCCACATAGTATACTGTAACTTGAGCCCTTTTATGTCAAATCTGCCCATAGCCACTTCTGACACCTTGAAAAGAACAAGTTTATCTAGGAAGCACTAAAGTTTATCTTAGTTGACCAATCAAATATTTATTCAACTCCTTTTCAGAACAGTTTCCTCTTCTACCTTAACAAAGACTGTTCCAGAATTCTTCTCATCAGAACACAAACTAATATCAACATTATACCACCAAATTCAGGGCTGCTGTGTGAACACTCTGATATCACAGAAACCTGGGTGGCAGAACTGTCAGAAATTGGTTTTTTGATCTCTGATAGTCTGGAACAGCATTACTGATCTGCTTCAATGACATTTTTAGGCAGTTGGTTAATTTTTTTGGTCCTCAATCCTCCAGGTTTTGAGAGAGTACTTGAGATATGGATTTTATTTCTAATTAAGCAACTATTTTAGTCTTTAAAATAATGTTATGTTATGTTATGTTATGTTATGTTATGTTATGTTATGTTATGTTATGTTATGTTATGTTATGTTGTTATGTTATGTTATGTTATGTTATGTTATGTTATCTATTGTTTGGTTTACAAGCAAACCATCTAACAGGGGAATTTGCCATTATTATTATGTAAATGTACTTACTGTTAAATTTGTAGGCTGCTTTTCCATTTAAATATCAACAACAACAACAATAATAACGGCAACTTCCCTGTTAGATGGTCTGCTTGTCATGTTGTGAATGTTCATAAATATTCTAACTACTCAGTAGCAAATTGTCAGCACAAAAATGGACTGTGATGCTGCAGTGAAAGAAGAAAACTGAGTATCCAGAGTGCAACTTTGTTTGTTTGGAACAGCACTTTGATGTATATGTTTGTTTGTGGTGGTAACAGTACCACCACAAACAAAACAACCACCTAATGCAAATAACCACCACCTCCAGGGGCAATGCATATTGTGGAATCTGTTTTCACTGCTAGAGTTCAAACCTGGAAAAGATGAACTAATAAAGAAAGCGTGCTTCCAAATTTATGGGATTTGGGGTATGTGAACCCAACATGAATGAGAACACACCTGCCTGTGTCAGAAGGAGCTCATTAATAATGTTTGTGATCTTCAGATCTTTCCTAGCAATGCAAAATATTCTATTACAATTAGGCAGAGCTGCTATTATACAGCACCTTTTGTATGGTGTCAGGCAGTAATTAACTTGCTTGAGATAAAACAGTAGGCAACTGTGAAAATATTTAAGCACCATTTTTCCCCCTGACCTAAGTGCCACATGCACAAAAGAATGTGAATCCCACCTGGCACGCAGGTAATTGTTATCAGCTGAGTAATACTTGGGACTCACACTTTTCCTTTACTTAAATACCAATGTTTCCATTGCTAGGTTCTCTATCTCACACACTGTGTGTCTGTATGAGTCTTATGCACTAGCAAATACTCCCCACAAGAGACATGAACTCAAAGCCTAGAGGGCTAGAATGGAGCTCTGGTTAAAAGATTAAGCTGTGAACGAAAATGACCCAGCTCAAATTTGAACTCACTCTACTGCCCTAAGCAAGCTGCTCTCTCCAGGCACCGCCTGTTCCTGGCACTTGTACATTCCGGGGGGCGGAGACTGAGAGTTGGCATAAGGAATAGCCAGTAGTGGACAGTGTGGCTGGACAACGCTCATCAGATGTCCCAAACAGTTGAGCTGTTGCTGCTTACTAGGAAGGAGCGGGGTTATGGCAAGGAGTTTGGTGCTCTGCAAACACATTGGCGGAGCCAATCTGGCACTCTTGCTGGTGCGTCTACACTGTGCTGACCTCCTTGTTGCCTCCCTGCTCCCTCCTAGTAAGCAGCAGTGACTCAGCTTTGTACGCTATTCCAGCCACATAAAAACCAGAGCTTCCTTCACACACCTCTCTCCACTCCTGCATATGGGCAGGCATGCAAGAAGCATAGTCACACTTCAAGGCACTTGAAGCGGGTGGTGAAGCCTAGGGAAAGGCACTTGAGAAACAAGGAAGGGGGCAGAATGAAGGGCCTGGAGGTTCCCTTGCCCCTCTGCTTTAGAAGGACTTCTCTAACTCCTGCAAAGTTAAGTTTCATCCCACCAGCCCTTTATACTTGGCATGCTCATTCAGTTTAGATTTATTTTACTAATATACGTTGAGGGACTGGGACACGTAGCTTGGCTCACTGTCCAGAAAAAATCTTTCTCCCCTTCAAAAGTAAGGCATAACACTGAAATGCAAGAATATGACCCAGCAGCACGTACGCAAGCAGATAAACTTCTCCCACCTGAGTTTCTATTACACTCCTGTACGCTGGCAACCCACCTGCAATATTCACAGGAGAGCCTGGGGGGCTTAAATAACTGACACTGCAGCCGAGCAAGCAAGATAATTTTTTTGATGGAAAGTTATTGCGTCTGTGCACTGTAAAAGGAGGTTTGCTGATATTGGTGCCCAACATGGCACACTTTATAGACTGGGAGGATTGCTCTCTGCAGCATAGGGGTCGTATAAATAAGAGAAGCAGTCCCCCCACCCCCACATAGATACATGCACGTGCTCGTGCTTGCATGCTCAAACACACCCATATCCACTCGCCAAGAGTTTGCACTCTGTTTTTATCTTGTTCAGGCATAAATCAAATGTAATCAGATTTTCGGCTGTCTCCTGAAGCGAACACCGGGCCACAATTCAACAGTTAAACATGCTTAAACCCACTGAAATCCACCCTTCATATTCATCTCTGACCTCTTCCCCCCAAAAAAACTGAGTTATAAAAACCTTGCTGCATCAGAGCTGAAAAATAGTCAATACACAAGACTTTTAAATGTAAGTCTGAAAGGCAAGATCCCATATATTGTCAAGTACCATTCCTTTCCAAATATTACTTTTGTCTCAAATAGCAATGCCACCATGACAATCTTTACACAGTTACTGATTTATAATACACAAGGACATATTTATTGCACTGAACAGGCATCTCTAAAACAGGTAAGAGTTTACTTAAATGCATTGATCACCTCAAATAATAGCTAACCTTATTGGTTAGGAAATTGTTTGAGCATCATAGCAACAATGGAGGAGTTGTATTCATTTACAATATTGTTTCCAAAGCAGCACCAATATGTATAAGAGAAAAATATGGAAATCCTTATTTAGAGAAAACTATAGTTCTTTCAGTTATATTAAATACCATGAAAAGGGGGGGGGGCACACTTCATGGGCATCTGGAAACAGTGGACGGAGTTTTGTACAATATTTATTTCATTTTCCAGTGCAGTGGAGAAAAACTGCCATCATCCTGATTGTCCCAGACACCCAATTGCTTGAACTGCACAGTCCAAATTCTGCTACATCAACTCATTTTGTGTTTGTGATGGCAAAGGAGGTTCTGCCTGTTTTAAAAACTTCAGAACTTTGTTTTGAAAACCACATTGGTGAGGAACGTATGCTACGTATGCCCAACTCCATTGGATACAGCAAAAAACAACAACCTGACAGGTAATTAATTATTCCTTCCCTCAGCCCTCAACCTGCATAGGACAGCAAAGAAAAAAACCGTATCTGAGTAACATGGCAGATAAAAATTATCCAGTTGCTTGAAGCAGAGAGTTTTGTCAACAATGACTGACTTTATAGCTACACCTTTCTGCTACTTTTCAGGATTCACCTACGCTAGAAACTGATGCTTTTATCCTTCAAATGTTTTGTTCCTGTGCTCTTGCTTTTAAATCAAGGCCAGGTGTACAGGCATGAGGATCTACTTTGCTTGTTTACATGAAACTGATAACAACCAACTGGAGTCTGGTGCAGTGTGCATGGAGGAGACATGCACAGACAAAAAGACTACAGGTCCTGCTAGTTAGGGATAATGGGAGTTTTAGTCCAAAAACAGCTGGAGACCCAAGTTTGGGAGACCCGGAGCTAGAGAAAGGGGGTGGGTGGGTGTATACAAAGCTAAAATGTCCATTTGCTGCTCCTTCCATATGTGCTTCCAGTTCTGTACACCACTGGCACCTGCAAGGGTGCTATGAAGAGAATGCAGAATGCCCTATGTAGATGGTACAACATCTAGCATAGCTCCAACCAGATCACTTTCCTGGCATGCCCCCCCCCTTAGTCACATGATGCCCAAGAACTGGATGACAGGGGCTTTTTTTTAGCAGTGAGGTTCCTGCACCAGCTGCTAGATGACCTTTTCGCTAGATTACCTTTGAAGTTCCTTCTAACTCTGTCATCTAATGTCACATTCAAATATGAATTGTATACACGAGGGCGCTACAGAATAGTAATATCCAGTCTGAACACACTGGGTTGGATCAAGGAGTAGTAGCTGGGGGACCCAGAGGTGGTGGGGGACCCTGTCTCTCACTGCTCATAGGCACTACATATTTATTTTTATTCATTCATAAAAATATCGCTATACTGCTATATCCTACAGCTACTGTCTCGACATAACTAAAACTAAATCCTTCTGAACAGCCATGTGAAATACAAAAACGTACATGTAATTCTGGTAAAACTGATGCAATTAATACTTTGCAGGCAAAGACCTGAAAAACACATACACTTTTAATCTACAGTTTTATTTACTCATTGTGGTCCTTGCTGGGAAAGCCCAAATTGCTTCCCACTGCAGAGAAAGCCTGTAAACTGGTCCTGCTTGCATCAAATATAAGACCAGTAGAAAACCAGAGCCTATAATATTTTTACCCACTTTACATCCACGTCGACCTTTTTCTTCAACGAGAATGAACAACAAGAAACTACACTGCCTTACCAGCATGTTAAACAGAAGTTGCAGCTAGGTGACTCTAATTCCAAGGAAGGTGTGCCACACCTGCTTTTAGCGAATCAATTTGCTCATTGTCCAAAATGCCTATCATTCCTAAAGGCAATCCTCCTACCTATCATCACAGACCAGGGGTCCATCTCCATTCATAAGAACATTACTCTTGTCAAAGAAATTGAAGGTCCTTTTCAAATCACAGCTTCCTGCCAACTCTGATCTCTCATTCCATCTTTCACACCATAATCTGCTTAAATTGAAGAAAACCCTGCTAGGGAAGAAATGCTGAACCTTCCACCTTCCAGTAAAGCCTGCAGGAGGATCATATCTGTCAGTTTGCATGTCTCAGCAAAGTGCCCATCAATAATGGAGAGGGGAGACAGGTGGGGGATGGGCTGTCTTTCTAAGGTATTCTGAAGACAACCTGCCAGGCCAGTTTTTCATTCCTCTACCTGTGGCTGAATTCCCACCTGCCCGCGCACAACTGTAAAGCAGGCTTGTTTCTGTAATCAGATATTGAGTAAAGACACAAGTTAAACAGGTCACATCTAGCTGGTCGCAATTTCCCGAGGTCCATAGCATCTTTAATTATAAAACTGAACTGTTTGAACATTTGGATTCATTAGAAATATCCCTTTTCGGGTGGCACTTTTGGGGAAGGGGGATGTCATGTACAACATGCATCATAAATGGGTATATCTACATGAACACGTATTTCAAAGAGGCAAGCTACGTCTGTGCTGGGATTACAAAACTGTAATACAAAACAAAGGGGTAACCATCAGTGGCAGACTTTGGGCTTTAACATTTCGGCGACACCTGTGCAACTCCAAATTTGGCGTCCCAACACTTCCCACCTTCCATCGCTCATCATTGATACAGTGCCCCCTGTGCAACCCTCTCAGTTTGGCACCCAGTGTGAGCAAACTGGTTGCGCTACCCTAAATCTGCCTCTGCAACCAATGTGGTGTAACCCCCCCCCCCCGGAAAGTTGTTAGGCAGCCCAAATGTAAGGGTTGAAAGCTGTAGTCCAACAACATCCGGAGGAAACCCCAAAGACTGTCCCTGACTTAGTAGAATTAAAGAATTGCCGACAATGCTTTGACCAGCTGCTTTTGGAATCCTCAACTGCTATGCAGAATTCAGCACCAGGGAGGACCTCCTTGGTGTCTAAACTTTCAATGGTGCCCTGTGTGACTCCAAAATCCAGAGAGAAGCAGCTTGCCAGGTGAGATGAAGCTGCCATGCTAGCTTCCTGGCAGGTGAGTCAAGGCTGCTTCCTGAGAGAATGGAAGGTGCAAGGGTGTGGGGAAGTCAATGTGGTATAAATGCATCGGTGGAGCCAATTCTGTGCTCCTGCTGGTGTGCTTGCACCATGCCAACCTCCTCCCCAAAGAAAGCAATGGTGACCCACCTGGTGGAAAGGTGGCACAGTGGCTCTGCCCAATTGTGGGCACGTTTATGTTGTGATGTGAGAAGGGCATGGCAGGGTGTGGGTGAACAGCTTCAAAAGGACAAAGGGTGTGCCACGTGTGAAAAATGATGAATGATATTCCACAAGCATTGGGCAGCCAAGCCAGGAGATTGCCATAGCACTGACCAGTGTTTCAGCTAAGCAGTATTAAGTACTGTAGCCTACAAATCCTATTACATAAATAAATGTCAATACATGTAATTTTAACATGCAATTTTTATTTACTGAACTGCTGGTTTTACTTATAGACTGAATATTTTTTAGGTCAGCTTGTTTTTAACATACAATTATATTGGTATTTTTAACGAATATTTTATAATCTCTTTGATGATTAAATAAAAAATAGGAAGCAGAAAAGAGAGGAGGTTCTATTTTGGGCAAAAAAGTAATGTACATAGCCACTGTACAAACCCAGCCTGTACAACCTGCTCTAGGCCTTGCCAAGTAAACAAATTAGATATCTTATGAGGTTGGTACCTTCTCTTCATTTTAACTTCATGCCGCTGCAAGCATCACTGATTCAAGTATATTTTATATTACACCTGGTACTCATTTCAATCTTTTAATCATCATCCTTTTATAAACAGAGAACACATAGATAAATCTCACTCAGCGAAACATCAAATTGGAAGTTGGATACATTAAATAAGGAGGTGGAATACAGAAAAGGTGTTCTGCTTGCTTGGATAATGGAACAGCGAAGGCAATCTCTGGGATCTTGGACTGTTAATATCACTCCGCTGAAACACATAAAAATTAGCCAGAGAACAGAACACGATTTCAGGGATAAGGCATCAGCAAATTGATTTTTAAGCACTGTTATCCGATGGCTATCTCCGATTGACAGGTAAAGCTCTCTTTGCTGCGATAAAGATATGACAGGGCAATAAGTTCTGACAATTATCCTTACTAATTATAAGCAAATACAGTCAGTTTATCTGATTTTGAATCATAGCCACATTTGCAAATTCACTCCGCCATAACTTTTCCCTACCAGCTGTCTCAATCACATGTGAAGGAACTGTTGGAGATGTTCCTCTGAGATTACAAGCAAGAGATGTGAGGTGACAGGCCCTTCTGTTTTGATTCCCCATCCCAAGATCATTCTGAATGTGCATCATTATTCCAGTCTCTTAAAGGGCTAGGAGAGTAAACAGAGAAAGCCTTTAATTACTAATTGCTACACGTGCATATGACTCTCTATAATGATAATCAGGGTTAGTTATTTTAGAGGTATTTTGAAGTGCCCTGTGCAGAATCATCCAAGAAACAAATATTCCTAATATGCTTAATTATATGAAATCAGTTTCAGGCAATGAGGTTAAGAGACAACTTGATTATTGCGTGTAACCACTTGCAAAAAGAAAAAAAGGGAGGAATTATAACTTTCTCCTTCCCAAACATTAGACAGGCTAAAATGTACTCATGCTGTGTTAAACTAGCATAAAGCTCATTCTTAAGCTGCAGGAAAGAAAGGTGTTTCCTAGGATAGTGGTATACAGTGAATGGGTTTCTACAGCAAGGATACTAGTAGCTGTGGTGGTTTTCAAGTCCTTGTCTTAAGATATAAGGAAATCTTGTCATGGCAGTGATAACTGTGGCATAGTGTTTAGAATGTTGGACTAGGACCTGGGAAGCCAAGGTCCAAGTACCAACCCAGTCCTGAAGCTCAAGGGGTGACCTTGGAACAGCCACCATCTCTCAGTGTAAGCTGCCTCACAGGGTTGTTTTGAGGATAAAATGGGGAGACAGAGAACCATGAACACTACCTAGACTTCCTTGACCCTGTATACCCGAAGGAGCATCTCCATTGTCCAGCTATCCAACACTGATGGCCTTCTGGTGGTTCCCTCATTGCAAGAAGTGAGGTTACAGGGAACCAGACAGAGGTCGTTCTCAGGAGACAACTATCTGACTTCTAGAAGAAATCTGAAGGCAGCCCTTAGGGAAGCTTTTAATGTGTGATGTTTTACTGTGGTTTTATAATTTGCTAGAAGCCTCCCAGAGTGGCTGGGGCAACGTAGTCAGATGGGTGGCAAATGAAGGATCAATAAACTCCCTATGAATGTACCTTCTTATCTGTCACGGGAAGAAAAATCTCTCCTTTCCAAACAGTCGAGGGGCTGTGCTTGTGACTGCTCACTCAAGCCCATGGGAAGAAAAGGAAGTGGCTACGGGGACAAGGATTTGGGACTAGAAGGGAGCCAGAAAAGGCTGCCGTAATTGTGGGTGTGAATAAATCTGTATGGCTTTGAGGAGCTGGTTACGCACACATACACACACATATTTAGAATCAATGATTAAAAGGATGCACCCCATAAAATCTTTTGAGATGAGGATGACACCTAGTTACTATTTACATAATAAAGAAGTTCACCAACCCTGATTTAATCAGTAGATTGAATTTACGAAACTTTACTTGATTTTGATTGGTGAAGTGGGGCTGCAGGTAAAAGACACACCTTTTGATTTTTGAGGCTCTTTGTTCCTGGCGCTTTAATATACTAGCAAATGAAAAATATATACTTAAAATAGTCTTTCCAGTGACTATTTCAGGTCTGTCAGTACCTGAAGATGCGACCTTTCTGAACATATCTTGTATAGATCAGCAATCTAGACAGGAAACCAGTGAAAAAGCTAGACAACAATGGAATATCAAAATAGAAATTAAATTAAGTTTAAAAGGAAGATTTATTTGGGGTAGCCTTTCCTTCTCTCCAGTGAATGGTAGAGTTGAAAAAGCAAATCTTCACTTCTCTCCCTCCCCCCATTAAGATTTGGTAATATCTAGGTTTATTTAAATGTGATTGATCAATCAGTTTTAAATACACCAGGTGATTAATAAGCTAAAAAGTATTTAATCAGCTGACAGCTCTCCCAATTAAACAAATAATAAGCCTCGGGCTGCTGTAATCATTTAATGTCAAAGTTAGGTCACACCCATACACCTGAAGATTAGTCCAGGGTAGGTAATTCTGAAGGGTTCACTAATTTGAAAGAGTTTGTATGCTGCAAGAAAAACCATATGGTGTTTTAGCTGTAAAACCTATAGATTTAACAGCAGTGTGCAGCATATGAGTAAAGAAAGTAGCGGCCAATTCATGCCACAATTTTACTTTATAAAAGTACATACAATTTCATGTGAATCTTGAAACTATCCATTTGGTATGATTTCAAAACCCAATCTGGCCTCTTTTATTAGCCAAGCCTAGTTACTATTTATAACCTTTTTAAAAAGAAACTCAGACGGTAAAAACATTTCCCTAGTGTCTCTGATATGTGTCTTTTTTTAAAAAAAAAAAGGGGGGGTTGCCCACTTCTAACTTTCTAGAGCTGGAGAATCTATGGTAATTTTTAAAGCATTAGCATCACTGTATCTGTTGCCTTCCATTAAATAGCTCTCATTAACTCTGTCAAATTCTCCAACCTCTTTATTGATTTTTTTCTCCAATTCAAAATAACTTCTTTCTACTAGGAACTTGCTGTCAGTCTTATCTAACATCATCACCTCCAACAAATCTCTCCTGATCTCAACAGCACACACCCACCCTGCCCCACAAGTCTCTGATTAAACTTGTAGAAAATTGGAATTATGTTGAGATAAGATGCCTAACTTTTAGTCTATCATTATATCATAATTACAGTGAAGCAGCACTGACACATCCTAGAGGTGAACCTCAGGGGAAAAGAAAATGCTGCCATCAGGCTCCCATCAATGTCTAATGGTGCTGTGCCCAATGGATGGATCCTTCAAACTGAAATTCCGCATGCACTCTGACATTTGAATGATTGAAAGCTAGTTGCCTCTGGCACACAGCAAGATGACAATACCATAAAATAAGACTATGCTGTTCTACTCCACAGCTTCTTTTCTTAGACTATGCAAAACCATTCCTGCAGACCATCCATACATCTGCAGAACACATTTTAATTTCAGACCTTCCTCTCCCAATTTCCTCTTAATTATCACAGGGCATTCGCAGAAAAGATCAGCCAGATGGAGATTAAATATTTCACTACTGGAAGATGAAGCATTCTGCTGTAAAATGGAGACTTCATTGCAATAAAATCATTAATTAAAGACATATCCAATTCCCTAGTCACAAGATGGGAAACACAAGAGACAATCACAACAGGGTAAGTGCATCAGATCAGACAATTACATGAACACAAGCTGTAACTGACAACCGTCTTGGACAGAAGAGAAGCCCAGACAAGGCAAGCTTTCATAAGAATTATAGCCATCCTTCTTCCTTAAAATTAGACCACACTGAATACTTCATGAAGACAATCCCAAGATGTTCTTCCAAGCAGAGGCAGAGTACAGGGGAATGAATGAGTCAGTAGAGGAACTCTAAGGAGACAAGATTATCTTCTCTTGCTCGAAGGCTTATTAGCGAATGTAGGATTTACCAGTAGGCCGAGCCACGTAATAAAACACATCGTTAGATTAACACATTATATGACATGTATAACTGGATGAATGCATAAAACTGCTAATCATCAGAAAATTAAGTCTGAAGGATCACTGAACTGTTTTCTCTCCAGTCAACAAACATTTTCTCTTTACAGTACAATGAAAGCCAAACTAGTGAGTGATACATCTAACATGGCTTGGCGTATATCACCAGTCAAGCCGTACCTGAAATTTAAACGCCACAAAACATGAAACCCTCCATAAAACAGGTGGTCCTCAGATGAAGAGCAGTATTTAAGTTTAATAAACAAAAATAAATAAATAAAAACTCCATTCACCAAACACCCTTTAAACTAAGACTTGCACAATTTCACCTGTGCTTTTGCCAGAACAACCTCTTGATGGCTGGAAACTAATAATATCCTTGAAGCCTGTCAAGCAGAAATTAGCTGATTTATTATTTACTGACCTGAATTATGAGAATGTTTATTTTATATTGAAGATATATTGGATCGGATCCAGATTTTTTTATTTTTTATTTTTTAGTGTAAAGTCATGTCCCATGTGTTACCCTCTGGATAACACAGGATTAAGGTCCCACTGACAAACTCCATTTTCCTTGTAAAATACAATGAAAATCCGCATCCTTGCATTGAATTACTTTGCCATAAGCCAATGCAGAACCCATATCCAGTAGTGGTCAGTGTGGTGGTGTTTGCATGACCTCCTGGCAGCTGAGTCACTGCTGCTTACCGGGAAGGAGAGGGGGAGAGGTGATGCAGTGTGGAGGTTGGCTGAGTGCAAATGCACCGTTAGGAGTGCAAGATTGGTTCTGCCAGGCATGTTTCCACTGCCCCCATGTCCCAGTAAGCAGCAGCAGCAACTCAGCCGTCAGGAGATCAGGTGAGCACCACCACCTGCCACTGTTCATATCTTTGTCCCTTGGAAACTTGTGAGACTCAAAAAACACGCCGAGATCCAAAGAGCTTTTTTACTGTTGCCCAAGGGCTTGCACTCCCCTACTGCGATATCTGGCTGTTTTTGTCTTTCAAAAGCAGTGTCACAAACTGCTATTGAAATTGCCCTCCATTTCAACAGCTGCTCTTCCTCCAGCACCTCTGGCTTCCATGAAAGAAAACAGCCCTTTTGGGCACAATGCTCTTTTGGTTCCTTGTTACAGAGAAGAGTTTTGTGCACCTGTCCCTTTTTGTTTGCCCTCCTATCACGCTTTGAAGCAGTGGCTTGCAATTCTTGTTTGGAAGGCACATACAACCCCCCCGCATTGGTCTAACAGTACACGAGAAAGCCACACTGCTAAAGCTAAGCAGGTTTAGATCTAGTTAGCGTCTGGATGGGAGACCACCTAAGGAACCCCATGAACGCTGCCTTGAGTTCCATGATGGAAGAACTGCGGGATATAAATTTAACCGGTAATTAGCCACAGTTTGGCACTCCAGCTCCAATAGTTGTCTACGGTTTGCACTAAAGTGGAAGCAACTACAGTGGTACCTTGGTTTGCAACCGCTTTGGATTATAACCGTTTTGGATTACAACCACGTCAAACTCGGAAGTGTGTGTCCCTTTTTTCGGATTACAACCCATTTTGGGGGGGAGGCCCCATTGGCGAAAGCGCGCCTTGGGTTACAACCTGTTTTGGTTTACAACCGGATCTCCGGAACGGATTTGGGTTGTAAACCAAGGTACCACTGTACTTGAAACAAGAGTGGGTGAGGACATATGCAAGTCCAAGGTTTGCTCAGGTACTGCCATATCCAACTCAGTTGGTAGAGCATGAGGCTCATAATTTCAGGGTTGTGGGTTTGAGCCCCGCATTTGGCAAAATGTTCCTGACCATTGTGGTCCCTTCCAAATCTACGATTCTATGTCTTGGTGCTACACATGAACCAGCCCAGCATGCCCTTTCTGTGAATATGGATTCTGCCAAAGCAGCAAAGAGTTACCAGGCAATTCTGTATTGCACTGTCTTTGTTATTATTAACTAAGTTAATAACATCATGCAGAAAAAGGACTCAGAAAGTGCACTAACTTGCCTGGGTGAAATTCAGAAGCCATTTCAAGAGAGGCCCTTGTCAGAGAATCAAGCCCTAGCCACTGTAAGCACGCTAATTTGCAGGGATTAGGTCTCCATGGCATGCTGCAGTATGGTCCTTGGAACAAGATTCTCATTTACTAAGTAAATTACTGTACATTATTGTATAATGGTGTTCACATTATAACTGACAATTAGAACCATTAAGACGAAAGCTCATAAACAGCTGAAAGCTCACATCAAATTAACACAGTCATGATTGAAATCACTCTTCTGATTTCTGCTCTTCACAGACATAATCAGCATCTTGCATAGAAATGAATAGGCAATGAGCAAAATCGCAGCCAGTGAGCAAAATGGCAGAGGTGGTGGGGGCTCTGCTAATAGAGAGGTACATGATCCAGCCTACATTATGACTGTTGAACACATTGTGTCCTTTCTGTGCAAATGTTCTTCTGCAGCAACAGCGGGCAACGTATTAGTTATCGCACAAGATGCTACTCTCAAGAGTCTCGTAAGTATCAACAGGTTTTCTAATGAGGGAACTCTGCATTCTGCATTAGCTTACCAGAAGTTGGTTTACTACACTATTAACAGCAGACCTCTTTCAACTATATGCATCTGCTGGCGGCTCTAAAGAGAGGGAAAAGGCACATGTCAAATTTCATGTGTTGTCAACCAAATTATGGCTGCAGATTCTAAACTAGTACCTCTCTTCTCCCCCAACCTTATACTGAATACAACATTGATGTCTCACATCGAATGTCAAACTAGTACTTTCCAAACTCCTCTTAACTTGGACCACTTCACTTGAAGACAACGTGTGCTGCCAGACAGACATTAGAATGAGTTGTTAAACATTGCACATTTGTGTGCCACAAGATGGAAGTACTCTTCGGCAGCCTTCATACGTAGCTAAAGTCCTTGGGTAGTATACCATGGTGGCTTTGTGCAAGCGCTTCTGCTTAGGCAAAGTGTAGCATCAATTTTTTACCAACCCTTTGCTGACATCCCATGCTCCCCAAATCCCCATGCCTTTTATGACTTTGCAAAGAACTCCTTGGTAAAACCCGAAGGGAAAACATGCAAATATGAAAGTTTTAAATAGAATCTTATAACCTTGCAATTCATCATATTATTGGAAACAGCATTATCCCGAATCAGACCGTTGGGTCCATCTGGTTTGGTATTATCTACACTTAATGGTAGCAGTGTTCCAAGGTTTCTGGAAGGGGTCTCTCTCCAAGAGATTTAATCTTGGAACCCTTGCAGACAAAGCAAGTGTTTTACTAGCAAGCCACAGCCAGGGTCAGCCCACCCATCAGGCAAGGTGATGCAGCCACCTCAGGTGATAGGACCACTGCGGCAGCAGATCTAGCCTCCAAGGAATACATTGCCTTCTGCTGCCACCGCCACCATGATAGCAACAGCTGCGGTACGCTTACAATGGCTTCTGATTCCCACTTCAACCATCAAGGTTGAATCCCCACCCCTCTGTTCCTGATTTAGATCTTCACTCCCCTGCCCTGGTTCTTTATGTAGAGCTTGACTCAACCCTTTTACCCTGGCAGCAGGGAAGCACCATTCTGTGGTTCACCTCAGGTGCCAAAGTGTCTTAGGCCAGCCCTGGCAATAGTTCATAGAATCATAGAGTTGGAAGAGACCACAAGGGCCATCGAGTCCAACCCCCTGCCAAGCAGGAAACACCATCAGAGCACTCCTGACATATGGTTGTCAAGCCTCTGCTTAAAGACCTCCAAAGAAGGAGACTCCACCACACTCCTTGGCAGCAAATTCCACTGTCAAACAGCTCTTACTGTCAGGAAGTTCTTCCTAATGTTTAGGTGGAATCTTCTTTCTTGTAGTTTGGATCCACTGCTCCGTGTCCGCTTCTGTGGAGCAGCAGAAAACAACCTTTCTCCCTCCTCTATGTGACATCCTTTTATATATTTGAAGATGGCTATCATATCACCCCTTAACCTCCTCTTCTCCAGGCTAAACATGCCCAGCTCCCTTAGCCGTTCCTCATAAGGCATCGTTTCCAGGCCTTTGACCATTTTGGTTGCCCTCCTCTGGACACGTTCCAGTTTGTCAGTGTCCTTCTTGTTCTTCATCTTTTACTGAACTTGGGGTGGGGTGGGGAAGGTGGAGTGAGAAGATGCAAGGATCTGGAGCTAGACACCAAGGCAGACTTCAGGAAAAGGTTAGGGAGGGTATTGCGAAAGGGAAGTTGTCTGTAGCATTTCGGAAACACCCCCACCCCACAATTTGGCTGCTCATCTGTTCGAAAAAGGATGTTGCTCTTGATTCTACAGAGGAATAGGACTGGAAGGAAGGGTGTTAACTTTTTTGCTGAAATCCCTTTCCTTCTGAAAACAAAGCATAATCAAACATGTGTATGAGACTGACGCTTTAATTTTTTTAAAAGAAGGGTAACAACAGTCAGATAAATGCACTGCCTTTGATCCAATTTCTCTTTAGAGAACGTAATGAAAAGGATGTTCTTGTATATCCTATCCCCTAATTTAACATATAAATCACTCACAAAAATATGATCCAGATGGGCTCCAATGAAGGAAACCAATTAACTCACACTGCCTTACCATCTGACACATTAGCTGTGATAATAAAAATACAAACAACATGGTCAAACAATAAGGTTCTGTCTTACATCTGACATTTCCAATTAGTTTTGTTATTCTGTGAGATCTCCCCCAACCCTCCACGAACAGCCTTAACAACAAGCATTTTGTTTTCCAGCAAATGAACATACAAACTCCGTGTTTACAGAACAAACTCTGCGGATGAAGCAGATTTGTCTGCATCCCCCAGTGGGGCAATCGTTGGAACTAATGCACACTGCATACCGTCCACATCTGGTTTCTCAATTAGGTTCAGATCACATTTTGCTTCCAAGTGCTCCGGCAGCAGAACGGTGCCAAACCTGGAGGACAAAGTACTTGTGGGCACTTCACAAATGTTTGACCTGTGTCTATGGGCCAACACAGATCAGCAAGTCATCACTGCTGCTCTTGTTTTCTTTTATGGGTTTCCTAGAAATGCAGCCCCTAGCATGAGGCAAGACCCTATTTGGCAGGGAGTTTTCACTGTCAGGTAATTAGCGCTGCAACAAGTCCCTGCAAGCTGAAATACAATTAGGCAAAAATGCTGGAAGTACACAAAGGCAGCTCTTCTACATAATGCGTTGGGGGCCTGGCTCCGGGAGGTGTTGGGGGAGCAGCCTAAAGAGCAAAGCACATACTTCTTAAAGAGTTGTTCTCAAAAGGTTTCATTTCTTGGATGGTGAAATGAAACTATTTTTCTCTATCCATGTAACTGTTTTACCTTAACTATATATGCGAGGTCTCTTGCCAACCTAGCAGTTCGAAAGCACAAAATGCAAGTATATAAATAGGTATATTTATATATACCTATATATACCTTCCAGCGGGAAGGTAAATGGCGTTTCCGTGCGCTGCTCTGGTTTCGCTAGAAGCGGCTTAGTCATGCTAGCCACATGACCCAGAAGCTGTACGCCGGCTCCCTTGGCCAAGAGAGCAAGATGAGCGCCGCAACCCCAGAGTCGGTCACGACTGGACCTAATGGTCAGGGGTCCCTTTACCTTTACCTTTATGTATGCCAGGTACTGTTTTTTCTTTAATCTCACATACTTGCTTATGTAATGCACTTTGACAATTAATCCTCGCATAAGTGACATGTTTGCTTCCTAGCTGTGCGGAAGGAGAGCAGCAAGGAGAGAAGCCTGTGAATGGGTTCTCCTCACTCCCCCCGGAGGACTGCCAGAGTATACCTTTCTTAAAATTACTGAACTGAACAGAATCCCTCCCGTTTTCAAAAGGAACATATAATCCTAGTTCAAAAAGAAGAGAAAACATCATTAACGAATCAAGCTTTCAAGAGGAACACATAACTGTGAGCAAGTCAACCCACACCAGTGATTCTGCTAATTATCTAAGCAAAGCCAAACATCAGTGTTTCATGACAAACCATCAATGATGCTCTCTGCTTATGCAAAACCATTCCCTCAAAGAATATACTGTCAAGCAAAGGAAAAATGTGGCTCAGTAATCATCTCTCAGTACCTTAGAAAGTTGAGGGCCTAAAAGCTCAACTTGAATACAGTATCAGGCTTGTTACACAAATATGACAAAAGAGGGAAAAATCACAGGGTTGTAATTCTAGTCTAGGTAGAAAATGAGTGCTGCCTGGTGCTCACTGACACAAAAAACAGGCACTAAAACTTGCTCAAACCATCGTCAGCGTCATCAATAGAGAATTGAGTGGCACTGTACCTATAAGTATGGCAAAATGGGGCTACCCACAAACAACATAGAAGTTTCTGCATATTCCAGGTTCTGCTCAGATACAAACACATGCACACAAACATATATGTATGTGCACACACACTTATAAATTGCAAGAACAAATATACAAGAAACCCAAATGGCTTGATGAAATCTGAGCATGCGCTGCTGCAAATGCCACTTGTTGCATATCAACCTTTAGGACAGATAGAAGTGGCTTAGCAAAAAAAGAAGAAGAAGAAAAGAAAGCCTTGAGGGCTGAAGCTCATGGGCCAGAGGTTCCCTACTATTAGTATATGTAGGCATCAGCTGTGGAGCAGCCACTATGCTGGGCATAAGACTTTGAGTCAACTGCCGACCAAATAATCCCATATATCTCCTGTTTATTTTAAACTGTAACTTCAGAACAGCAAATGAAACTTTCAGTGAAAATGCAACAGCAAACCACCAGAAGGAAACTCATGGGAAAAAGAGCAAGTTAATACAATCTGCAAATTCTACTTCTGACAATTCCACCTCTGACAAGTCTCATATTAAAACAATACACTTTTCATTAAAATGCGAGTGCACTTGCTTTCAACCAACCTCAACTGGGAATCTCCTTCCGTTGATGCTGTGCTCCGAGCCGGCTGATCCATTGCTTTGACCCCAGTGAAACTCAACTTTCTCAGCTTTAAATCTGCCTGGTAGCCCAGCACCGCTGATGAAATAATCATCCTTTAAGAGGATAGCAACTGAAAGTAGAAGAAAAGGGGAGAAAGGAGAGCACAAAATTGAAAACACTTCTGCCATTGATGTCAACCATAAGTCTGCAGTTGTTTACATGGCAACTATGTCCCTGGTTCAGGAATTCTTTGGGGTACAGATGAATGCACGGAGGGAACTCATAGAGGTCAGAGCTGCAGGTTCTGGCTCCTATTCATTCATAGGGTAATGTTGGTAAGCAGCCTAAACACATGGATCCAAAGAGCTGAAGGGTCTCATATGTTCAGCCAGGCCCCTAGAAAACGTGTTTTCAAAACAAGTGTTTTCACATGTAGGCTCCATGAAAATGGGAGCTTTGAACGCATTGAGCTTGTGGTCAGTGGCATGACTCTGACCACTTCCTTCAGGCTTGCATATGCACCCAAATAAACACACTATCAAGAATTCAGGCTTAAAGGCTCAGGTGTGAAGTTTCTTATAAAGTATAGGTAACTAGCATCATATGCTTATTTTACTTACGGGATCACAGATTTGGAACTCCCTGACTATTTGCATTAGGTAGGCTTTTAGACACTTGCTAAAAACCTACTTATTTCAGTAAGCCTATCCAGGCACATAATTTAGTTATGTATACTTGTTTTTAATATCTGCTGATTTTATCTGTGCATTATCTATGATAATTTTATATTGTTTTATGGATACCACTTAACACAATTTCTTTTCTTCCTTTTATTAAACTGTTTAATTTTTTTTAAAAGAAAATCAATGAAATAAAAGATTGCAAGTACTTCTGCATTTCTACTGAACACCTCATAACCTCATCTGATGCCTTCCAAAACTGTACTTGCCTTTCAAGCAGCTACATGGCAGAGCTTTCAATGAGACTTTCCTTCTCGAGACCTCAACAGATATCAAAGTTTTTATTAAACTGCAGATCCATGACCTTATGCTCAATGATATTCGACAAAATGGCATTTCTGTAACTCCAGTATGTTAGGCCATTTAGCACCACCCATATAACTGTCCAATACAGATATCTATTGATAACGCCTCCTAGGTTGGCACCACTGGCAGATTTCATCCACATATTTAATCAAAGTGGAAAATCAATATACACACATCTCATTATTGCTGCTGAAGAATCCTAACAAATTCTCTTCCTTTAGTGTGAAAATTTAGTGTTTATCACAACCCTTCAACACTTTCTTCCCCTGGAGCTAGTCATATTCATACTCATATTCATAGTCATACTCATCTTACAAGCCTTCTGGTGTTACTCACGTGAAGCGGGCAAGGCTGGTAAAAGGGACTACAGTTTAGTCCCCCTCCTATAGTCATCTGGGCTGCTCCTTCCCCTTCAGAGCTGGGGTATGACATGTGAAGCAGGGAGCATGTCCTATACAGGTAGGTTTCCCATGTGATTTAGAATCCTGGTTGCCCAGCTTTCTAAATCCACAGGGCGCCTCCATTTCTAGAATAAGCTTCCCACTCCACCTTGTTCCTGATGTGGACTTTTACTTCCCACTTCTTCCCTGGCGGGTAGGAGGATGCCATTTTGTGGTTTGCCTCAGGTGCCAAAATGTCTTGCGCCAGCCCTGGTTATCCCTCAACTTGGAGGGTTGGGAGGGAGTTGCATAAATATGGGAGTGAAGCTAAACTCCTGCAACCAAAAAATTTGCTTTTTGTGCCTGTATTGTCTAGACTGCATGGTCACTAGTACTGTACCAAGTGGCACAGTAATGAAGTCCAAATGGTCTAGAAAGAATATCAACCAGATCAAATCGGGCATTACCTTATTTGATGAAGCTGATGTTCAAAAGCCCTACTAGGTCAGGGCTGTCAAGTCCACTATCCTGCTCTCACACTGGCTAACCAGAAGCCCATTGAAAGCCTGCAAGCAGGACATAAGCACAATAGTACTCTCTCCCACTTGTGTTACCCAACACCTGATACTCAGAGGTATATCTCCCTCCAATGCTGGAGGTAATATACAGCTGTCATTACTAATAGCCAGTCTATGCTGCGTTAAAATTTGACTGCATATTACATTGTTATTTATTAAAATTATTTTGACTGTATATTACATTATTATCATTTAAAAAGCACCTAACATCACTAGAAACATTTCAGCATTAGAAATCCTCAAGCTTAAATACTCTTGGTTCTGGTTAACCAGAAAACATTAAAGAGGGAAACATCAGACAAAGCAAAACAGCCCAATGAGGACTAGGCGTGCTGAGTGACCACAAAATGCTTACTGACTGCTGGAAGGAGATGGAATGGAGTGTCCTGGAAGATGGAATGGGTGGCTGACTGGAAACACAAACAGGAAGAAATCCACACTGCAATGTTTTGTTGCAGGACCCAGGTGTTATTTCTGAACACACACCCATAGGATCCAGCTGAGGCTGAAGTTCCTTATCTTAAGAGTTGTGTCGCAGAATCCTATGCATATTTCCTCAGAAGTCCCACAGTTCTTAGCCAGAACTTCTCCCTGGGATTTCAGCAGTGCTATTTTTCTAGAAAAAGAGGTGCCGGAACTCACCATGAACATCTCACTTGTTCTCTTATAATGGCAATAGCGCCCACCTGAGGGGTGCCAGAACAGAGTTCCAGTGAGTTCCAGCTGAAAAAAAAGCCTTGGGTTTCAGACTCAATCTCTGTTTGCTTCAATACTTGTTTTCCAGAGGGTAGAATCTATAGAATCTATACTAGCAATTAATTAATCAAGTGTCTTTTTCACCCTGCTATTCAGCCAGAAAAGGATCCAATAGTGTCTTATGTTGGAATTCTGCCTGGGTCAGAGGAATGTGCCACAGCGTAGGCACCGGCAGATATTCCTGTCGACCTCCCCGCGTCTCCACTCTGCTGATAAGCAGGCGAGGTCCGGCGATTCTTCTCAGATGTATGAGAGGAACACACCGTTCTTCCTCTCTCCCCTTTGGTGTCCCCAGGGAGGGGAAAGAAGCAGACAGAAAACTATTTACATCATTTATTTCTGCCTCTTACATCAGTACAGAGAATCATGTCTGCACTCAACAACAGCAAGAAGAAACTCCTCCCAAGTACATCCAGTACGGGTCATATGACACACACACACTGAGCTAACATCCGGTGCTCAGTACAGAATGGACTGCCCCTTTGTTCCCATGGCAACAGTCACAAACATCCTGTCTGGCTTTCCAGCCACAAGCAGCTGGCTGAGCTGCTAGAGCCTTTGCTTGCTGCAGCATTGGTGCTTTATGGTAACATACTCCCCCTAAAGTATCAATGTGTGCTGCGAGCAAAGCGTCATCCAGAGAAGAAAACAAACAGTTGTTATATTTATAACATTCCCCTGTTGTTTCAGTTCCACCCTTGGAACTACCCGCCACTGGTTTAACCAATGTACCTCTCTGGTTGTGTGACTTCGCATTACCTCGGTTAACAACTCTCTGTTGTGCCTTTGTCTCTGACTCAGACACAGCTTCAATCTGTCCTTGGTCGTTTACAATAGCAACATATGCAAGGTTAGCAAACTCCTTTGAATACCTCTTGGGTGGTACACCCTTCGTTGCTCTCTCAGACCTACGTAAAAGTTGCTGCTCTTCTCTGCTTTCTGGTTCAGCCTCTGAACTCTCTGGAGAACCAGTGCTAAGCTTAATCAATGGTTCATCCTCTTCTTCTGAGGGTCTAGTCATTATGTGAGATTTCCTCTCAATGACTGTGACAACTGAGCTGTCTGAGCTATCGCTGTCATTATCAGTACTACTGAACTCAATAAGATCAAACTCATCATCATCATCATCATCAGAATCCTCTGTGGGAAATGCGTGAACAATCAACCTCTCCTGTTCAGGAGCACTCTCTAGAAACTTTGTGAGAATCACCTGACCAGATTCAGACAAAATTACTCTGTAGAGACCCTTTTCATAACCCACAAAAATGCCTCTGGCATTCTTTACACCACCTGGAGCTTCTGTTCTCACATGAGACCCGAAAACCTTAAAGTAGGCAACAGAAGGTTTTCTATTGAATAGCTTCTCAAAAGGAGAACATCCCAACTCTGTTGAGACTTTTCTCAACCACACATGAAGATAGGACGCTAGCGATTCGGCCCAATATTCATGTGGCAAATGTGAACTCAGCAATTGCGCATTCATCCCCTTTTGCAATTCTTTGTTCACTCTTACACAGACCCCCCTGTTCCACGCTTCTTGTGAAACTGCCACTTTGTGGTCTATCCCTTTTCCATCCAGGAACTTCTGAAACTTCTGTAACAGAAAAATTTGCTTCTCATCTGTGAAAAGACAATCAATGTTAGCATCATGCATACTTTTAACCTTGTCACAAAACTCCTGAAACTTTTCTAAAGTTTCTTGTGGTTTCTCCATCATATAAACCCAAGAATAATTAGTGAAACAATCCACACACAAAAGGTAAAATCGTGCACCGCCTCTAGATGGTTCTAGAGGACCAATCACATCAGCATACACCCGCTGAAATGCTCTGTCGACCTTTTTCGTCACCTTCCTGGTGCTCACACTGGTCACACCTGCAAGAGAGATTTCGTTAGAAACAGAAGAATTACATTTCATGTAATCACTTTGATCAAAAGTCAACAAATACAGTCCATCTTTCTCTTTGGCAGTAAGAAACAGTTCTCCATCTTTGTAGATCTTGCAGCTTTTAGCATCATAGGACAGTTTCAGTCCTTTCTTTGCAATCTGCGACACGCTCAGCAGATTAAATCTCAGTTCTGGAACCAGGTAAACATCACTTATAGTCAAGTTCAGACTCTCAAGATACACAGTCCCAATTCCAGTCGCTTCCAACTCCTGACCGTTGGCCTGTTTCACAGTGAAGCTTTGCTTCTTCAACGTCGAAAATAGTCCTCTGTGCGGGCACAAATGTTTTGTACAGCCCGTGTCGATTATGAACGAGTTCCCAACATCTGGCGTGGTTCCTTTCGCCATCATAGCCTTTGCAGGTTTCACCTGGCACTTGGTACGGCTTTTGCCTGACGCCTGAGGCTTCGTAGAGCTGCTCTTTGCTCCTCTTGACTGGCGCGGCTTCTTACAGTTTCGCTGTAGATGCCCAGTCTGTCCACAATTGTAGCATCGGACAGCACTCAATGCTACACCATGCTCCCCAGTAGCATCAGCAGTGGGGGAATTAGAACTCTGTTCTTCCCTCCCCCTGTCTTTTTCTTCCAGTGCAGCAAGTCTGTCGTGTTCATTCAGGACCACAGCACAAACTCTCTCCGCGGTCAGCTGCGCGGCCGGTAGGGAACCAAGCTGACTGGCAACAACCTTGTAGGTGCGGCTAAGGCTGTTTATCATCATGAAGCAAAACACTTCCTCCTGAAGACGGAAATTGCGTTCCACCATCTGTTGACGCAGAAACTTCATTTCTGTCAGGTGCGCTTGAACATCTCCATCAGGCGCAAGTCTCAGATTGGTCAATTTCTCAAAATACAGCAACGCTGAAGAACCAGCATCTCTCTGATGCGTTGTACGCAGCGTGTCCCATACCTCTTTCGCATTTTCTAAATGCTGAACATGCACCAACTGATCATCTGAGACACACAGAATTATAGCAGTCCTGGCCCTTACATTCTGTGACTCCCAACCTCTGGTTGGTGCTGCAGGGATGGGGTTTTCAATTACATCAAAAAGCCTCTGATTCTGCAGCAGGGCCTTCATCTTTACAGACCAAGATGAATAATTGTCATTGGTTAAGGGAGGTGGGCAAGGCAAACCTCCCCCTTTCTTGGCATCCATCTTGAAGCCAAGCCTCCAGCTCACAATGTCAAACAAACTGTAAAATCCAACAGTTGTTTTTTTCTTTTCTCACGCAGCAAACTGCAAATTGCTTGTGCTTTTTGCACCTGGCAGCTAAACTCAGGCTGCTATTGAAAAGTCCCTTCCAAGAGCTCGTAAACCTTGTAGCCAAAACATTCTCTGGTTTTGTTTCGCTTTCCCAGGCTTACACTCAGAGTCCAGCCCCTTTGCCAGTAACTTTCCAGGACCGTTACCTAGCAACAATGCATTTCAATAGGACATCTTATCTACCACAAAAATTTGTGGAATGCAGGCTTCAGCCTTCAAGCTGCAGGCCTCTTCTCCCGGAGCTTTTGTTTTCTTTGAAACGCAGCTCCGTGAACCAGGGAATTAATCTTCCTGCGTTCACACTTTTAGCCCGAAATGCAGCATACCTTGAACTTTGTTGCTCTGGAAAACACCTCTTCTTTCCACCAGCTGTCTGTGGAGCCTCTGGCTTCTTTCAGACGCTTCTCTTCCTCCTTGGAGCAGAGGAGGACAATCCACCAGCCTCTCATGCAGATGTCCGATGAATCGCAACCATCCGAAGGCTGCCACTTTGTTGGAATTCTGCCTGGGTCAGAGGAATGTGCCACAGCGTAGGCACCGGCAGATATTCCTGTCGACCTCCCCGCGTCTCCACTCTGCTGATAAGCAGGCGAGGTCCGGCAATTCTTCTCAGATGTATGAGAGGAACACACCGTTCTTCCTCTCTCCCCTTTGGTGTCCCCAGGGAGGGGAAAGAAGCAGACAGAAAACTATTTACATCATTTATTTCTGCCTCTTACATCAGTACAGAGAATCATGTCTGCACTCAACAACAGCAAGAAGAAACTCCTCCCAAGTACATCCAGTACGGGTCATATGACACACACACACTGAGCTAACATCCGGTGCTCAGTACAGAATGGACTGCCCCTTTGTTCCCATGGCAACAGTCACAAACATCCTGTCTGGCTTTCCAGCCACAAGCAGCTGGCTGAGCTGCTAGAGCCTTTGCTTGCTGCAGCATTGGTGCTTTATGGTAACATCTTAAAAGGTAAAGGTAAAGGGACCTCTGACCATTAGGTCCAGTCACAGACGACTCTGGGGTTGTGGCGCTCATCTCACTTTAATGGCCGAGGGAGCCGGCGTACAGCTTCCGAGTCATGTGGCCAGCATGACTAAGCCGCTTCTGGCGAACCAGAGCAGCGCACAGAAATGCCATATTTAGGTAACTCTTTACAAGGGCTGTGAGCAGGGGCAGATTAGAAATTACAGTTGCAAGCAGATGCATAGATTCATGCAACACAGAAATCCCATGTCAATCATTTGTTGCTATGACTCCTATGCCTGGTCCCACCAGTGTTGCAAAAAGTAGAACTTAGCAAGCAGGTATGTTGGCTAAGAGGAGGACTACTAAGGAGCTCAAACTGCATTCCTGCATCAGGGCTCCAGTGCAAAATGAGTCTATTTCATCCGTTTGCAAACATGATTTTCACATGGTTTTATCTCTCCAGTGAACGAGTCAATTTTCATTAATAGCAGCTAGCTGCATTAACAAGCAGAGATAAAAAGCTGGAGCCTGCTTGGCTATATCAAAGGGCACTTTGCATGAAACTCCACCACTCTTAATTCAAAGGGATCTTTTCCTATATTTGAGCTTTCCAGCTGCATAATCAACAAATATACGTGCCTGAGAGTATGCATTGGCCAAGGGCTTTAGAAATAAAATGATTGCACAAAACCACACAAACACACATTTTCTCTCTTACACACCCACACATACACGGTTTCTCTTTACAGACTTAATCCACCAGTCCATTTGCAAGGTGCAGTGGCGATGTGCCGAAAGGACGCAACCCAGCACTTAGAAAGGCATGCGTCAGCCTCAATAAAATGAATGCACCCATACCAAGTTTTGGGACTGTGTTTAGTTTACTATCCTAACTGGTGGGTTCATTAGACATGAACAAATCTGAGTAAAGGTGGGTGGGGAGGGAGAGACACAGGAAGGTTTACTTATGTAGAACTTTCTCAGATGTATGAACCTCCAGTGACAAACAATGTCCAAAAAGGCTTTTTGGCCCCCAGGGATATTGAACTTCCAATGGGTGGCAGCAGCAGCTCATTGATGCACCTCCAGGAAGACCATGGGCTGTTCATTTGCAGTGGTTATATCTCAGGCTAGTGCTGACATTTTGTTTAGTGCTGGCATTCCCTTTGATGCACTAACAAACTATTATTACTATTAGTAACCAGTAAAGCTTGCAGCTTTAACCACCCCATTCTGCCTTAACAGCCATGGGTTTTTGGATTAGCAATGGGTAAACAATTCTCCTCAATGTCACTTTCAGGGACGTTTCTATGTGTAACAACCGAAAGCTATCTCACGGTGTATAGCAAAGGAATGAAATGAATTTTTTTTTAAAAAAAATTCTTGGTGGTGCCACGTGGCAGGCATATAACTACGAGCAAAACTGATTTCACTGTGCTTCCAGTGGCACCTTCAACTGTATCTTCTGTCTCAGAGACTGTCCAATACCTCTCTATTCAACAAGGCTTTTGCTAACCATTGTTAGTCTTGCCTGGTACACAAAGGCATGCTGCATGTTGTTCAGCATTGTCTTTTTCATGATGGTCTTCAGATTTCTTGTTCACCGCTTAAACTTTTTTTTTTAATGAAAAAGCAATGTTTAAATTTTCGTATTAAAATAAATAATAACAATAAATAACAGAACAGTCCACCAAATGGATTCTGCAACTGAACCAATTTCCAAGAGCTTTCCTGTTGTGGAGGTCTTCAAGCCTAGAGAGGCTACCTGCTGGGAATGATCAAACTCTGGATTTTCTGCACGGAGCAGGGGGTTGAACTAGATCAGGTGTGGAGAACCAGTGGCCCTCTAGATGTTGCCGGACCACAAACTCCCACCATTACTGGTCATTGGCCATGCTTGCTGGGCCTGATGAGAGCTGTAGATCAGCAGCAACATCCGGAGGGTCAAAGGTTCCTCTGCCCTGGATGAGATGATCTACAGGGCCCACTACAATGCCATGATTCTATGAAATACATCATCTGGGAATGGGTCAGGATTGATGTGACATACTTTTTTAAAAAAAGAAATGTGTGGCACCAATATTAGGTGAAAAATCAGGAGAGGGAATTTGTACAAGCACGATGGTCTGTGCAACAGGGAAGGCAGCTAAAGAGCTTTTTTAAAAGGTGACATGTTTTATGGGCTGTCCCACAAGAAAGCAGGCTCCCGTGAATCTGTTACAATGCACGGCGGGATTCAGCTGCATTGTATAAATATTTGATGGTATCTAAATCATTTATGGCTCTGTCAGGGGTCATTTTACTTGCTTTGGATTAATAATTAAAAGGATAATTAGGAGGATGTACAATCTGAAATGTTCATCTAATTGTTCATTTTACAGTGTCTCTTACTAGGCTGTGCAAGATCTCAAAAACACACAGGCATTCACACACAAACCTACCTCTCCCCTTTTCAGTAACTCTATCCCAACAGTTTTAAGGTCATGAAACTCTTCTGGAGCAGCCATG